>NC_044002.1:15599899-16259899 GCF_902150065.1 Myripristis murdjan | reverse complement strand
AAAAACATGATTTCACAATTGTTGCATAATGTGCTGGTGGCTCAGTGGAGTCAACATTTCCTTCGGGCCACAAGTTCAAATCTTTCTCGTGATAACCCTTGGATGGTTGCGCCAAACCACCATGATATGACTTTTCAGTGTAATGGATGAAAATATTTGCACTTATACAGTCCGCTATATGTAATTTGGGAAAGTGAGGCTTTAAATTACAGCAACCTTTGACACACACACACACACAGGAGTAACACACACAGGACTACTATATAACAACCAAACTGGTCCAACCTGCAAATCAACTGGAGTCAAACTATTTCCTTCCAAAAGCGCTGGGCAGGGAAACAGGTGCAGAGGTGTTGGCATGCTGCCCTCCCAGCTATGCAGGCAGGGGACATTTCAAAACAGATAGAGGTACTTTCTTTTCCTACTCAACCGTAAAGCCTCTCAGGGAGGGCAGACTACCGGAATCCGTGCCAGCAAATTTTTTTTTTCTTTCTTTCTTTCCTTCTTTCCTTCTCTTTTTTTGTCTCACATTCCTGCAGAAGATCGATGTGATACAGTGTGTCAAGTTGTAGCTACACGGCTACACACCACAGGCCGCAATGAAACACAAAAATATGGGAAGTGTTTCGGGGGTCTTCCGTACGGCCTGGCGTGTGACGGCCAGCGGTGGATATGAGCGAGAGAACAGCATGTTTTCAGCAGGCAGGAGTGTGCAGTGTGTAGGTGTGTGTCTGTCTTAGTGTTTGTGTGCATTTGCATATATATTATATGTAGCTGGGTGAAAAAAAAAAAAAAAAACTCGGGTTAGGTAATGTGTCAGACTCTTGGCAGTTGTGAGAGCACCATTGCTCGCTTTCAAAGTAGATTTTGTGGCTCAGAAATTTAACCGGTTGAGGAAACAGACGCACTTTTTCTCTGAGTTGTTAATCTTTAAATAAGTCGTCATTCAGGTAATCTACTTTGCTGCATTTCAGATCATTTCAGTGAAGATTTTACAATAAAAATACAAATATGGCACAAATTTTTGCTTTGACTTTCCATAAGCACTGATCACAAACTGAACAACTATAAATTGTATCTGCATCAAACCAGTGTTAACTAACTGTGGCACTGAATACTCAAACTTATAGTGCTATAATTTAGGCAACATTGGCAAAAAGGCCATCAGGGCAATGCAGCGATCGATACATGGTTTGTCTAGCTAGCTGGATAACTAATAGCAAAAGAAACATGATTATAGTAATGTTTTTTAATGACAGGGATTTTTTTTTTAAATAGATCAAATAATAACATGAATCGCACATTTTATTTTGTAATGCTCAACATGATATCTCATCCTGAACTTTGTCTTCTCCTCCTCTAACAGGAATGTTGGTTTTGTCTCAAAGTAACTCCTTTTGTTTTTGCTGAGGGCGTATTATTAAATGATCTACTTTTTAATGCAAAGTGTATCACACACATATTCGCTCATTTGCGGTTTGCCTATCTGCCCCTAGTGGCTGTTAGGGGGCATGGCACACATGGCAATTTGATCTGTGCGGGACGCTTTGCATCTATGCTTTTGTCTGTCCTCACTTTACTTTAGTAGATTTTTACACCAGTAATCTTCCTTGGCAAAGTCACGAAGGTGTTCAGTACTTTGGTACTTTTCCCTGGGTGTGGAAACTTGAAGCTGGGATTTCCAGTTGAAGGACTGCCTCCACTTTGCCTGTGTCACCGCCAGTAGACGAACAGCCACCTTGTCTGGACGCAAATTTATTGAGGAAAAAAAAGATTAAGGAAAGAAAACTCTTCCCTATTGTTCTAGCGCATTTATCATTTGCCTGCCTCACTTCCCTTTGGCGGACATTTAAATGTGGGTCAGCTTCCTTTTATTCTAGTCTACTACAACATGCTTCCTGATTCGCTCTTATTAGCATCATAAAAAAAAAAAAAAAAAAAAAAAAAAAAACCATCAGGAGTGCTTTTGGACTCTTTAGATGATTAGGCTGATAGGGCTTTAAGAGATTCAAATAAAACAGATCAGGATATCCATTATCACAATTGATTTAACAAGTTATCTGAGTGGTGCTTGTGCCTGGTTGCATGCTCTTTATCTCCATTTCCCTCTCTCTTTCTCTCTCGCTGACACACACACACACACACACACACACACACACCATAATATATAGGAGTCATCTCCAGTGAAGAAGTCCAGTGTCTCCCACATGTGCATGAGAGCAGGCCACTGGAATACACAGGCTAAGATAAGATGACTCCCTCTCGCTCTGTCTTATCTGTCCTCCCTCTCCTCCCTCTCCTCTGCACTTTACTCTGCCTCTCACTTTCTCTCTCACTTTCTCTCTCTCTCTCTCTTCCATTTGCTCTATACATCCTCCAGCTCCCTCCACCTCCTGCAGCACTTCACACCCCCCCTCCTCCTCCTCCCTGGATACGAACTAAACTCGGCCAGTACTCCCTGCCGTCTCTCCTACCTGGTCACGAGGAGCACCATACATCTCCATACGTCCCAATTTATCTCTCTGCTTCTGCGCTTTCTCTCTCATCACGCCTCCGTTATCTCCCTGCCTCCGCTTCGTATGGCCTGAATGCCGATGTCATCCCCAACCTCCCGTTTTAAAGTGAAAGTTGGCACGATGCGTGAAAATTAAACGTTTTATTTGCCTTGGGACTAGCTGCTGTGTCCATTTCTTGCCTCTCAGTGCTTGTTTTTTGGCACTGGCATTGTACGTGAAGTAATAATCGGCTGAATTCAGGTTGCCAGCCATTACTTTAGCACATTAGGTTGCTCATTGGAAGTGGAGTATTTTAGTGGGCTTCTGGATGCGGAGAGGGTGCTTTCGTCTGAATGAATGGAAGAGGAAGCGTCGCACTAAGGCAGCACCAAAGAAGCACAAACACAAAAGAAACAGCAAAATTTTCATTTCATCGCCTCGAATCCATTTGAATCGGAAATCTGTTTCTAAATGATTTTGTGGCTACAAATCTGCCACTTCCTCAAGAACAACAAAGAAAGGTGCACAAAATTCTAGGCATGCAGATTTGAGGCAAAATTATGTCATTATCATATTTTTCATATTTATAAAAATCATCCTGAGAGCAATTTGTGCCTGTTGTGAGTTGAATGGCTACAGTGTGTGTGTGTGTGTGTGTGTGTGTGTGTGTGATGGGATGGGGTGTGTCACATTAATATTCTGGTTGATATTCTGCCCTCTAACACAGTAAACATAAAGAGCGTGGCGTTTGGGTAACAGCATGGAAAATTCTAAAATAAGACAAAAAAGAGCAAGAGGAGAGAAGTCTTTTTTTTTTTTTCTGTATGTTTGTTGACCATCCGTCAGTGTGCCATGGCAACCGTGGGTGTTGTCGTTGGTAACCGCACATGTCCAGAGAAGTTTGTTCAGCGTGTGCAGATGACACAAGTTTACTATCTCCTTTTTCTACTGCGTTTTGCCCCCGAATCAGGTCCACTTTGTTCTGAGATCTTACCAGTGGGCAACACTTAGGGAAGGCAGGAGAGGAAGATCTTTGGAAGCAGGCCTCTTTGCAGGGATATTAACATATCTGTTAAATCTGGCTGTTTTAAAATACAGCTTGTATGTGCCAAGGATGAAAAAAAAAACAAAAAAAAAAAACAAGGGAAACCAGTAGTGGCCTTAAGTTTAAAGTTCTGTAACTGAAACCCCTCAGATTTGTTCACTGTAACAGCCAAAATGCCCATAAGCACCCTTAACAAAACACTGAGGCTCTCTCATTCTGGGTCAGCTAAATGTAAATGGAACTATAGCTGAACTTTACTCAGCGAAATGCACTCTGCTCGACGCGGGGAAGCTGACTTTGTGATTACAAATCTGCAGGAGACCGTCCATTCCAGAGACAAACTCGATAGCTGAGCTTTGCCAAAACGGCCAAGAAAAGGGCAAACTGCAGAATAATTTTAAGTGCTCCTGACTCCAGGGTAAGTCAGCCGACAAATTTATCCCTCATTAATGATAATAATACCCTTCCAGGTCTATTTTCAGCCAACGGTGGTTGCCATCAGATACATTTTTAGCCTGCTTAAATGCTCCGTGCTTTTTTCCAGCTCTTAGTTTCTGGGGGAAAATAGATGCTGGTGGAGAGACCTCAGACCACAGCATGGAACTACGTCAGGCCCATTAAAACGCCAGCAGTTCACTAAGTATAGGGAGCGCTCCTCACATCGCACGCCGTTCCTCTCTCTCTCTCTCTCTCTCTCTCTCTCTCTCTCTCTCTCTCTCTCTCTGTACACGTATGTCTTTCCCTCTCCCTCTATGCAAATCTCTCCATCTCTATTTCTCTCTCCCGCCCTTTGTGTACACATATCCTTGTGCTTCTATTTTTCGGTCTTTCTCTCTCTCTCTTTCTCTCTCTCTCTCTCCCTCTCTCGCTCCATCTAAGAGTCTTACTCAGAGTGTGTGCTGGTTATGAA
Source organism: Myripristis murdjan (assembly GCF_902150065.1). Classification (NCBI taxonomy): domain Eukaryota; kingdom Metazoa; phylum Chordata; class Actinopteri; order Holocentriformes; family Holocentridae; genus Myripristis; species Myripristis murdjan. The sequence continues at coordinate 16,255,449 of NC_044002.1, read as the reverse complement.
ATCCAGGTTTATATGTCATGCTAGCAGCAGGCCCAGTGCATTATGTGTTACAGGGGAACTGCGATGTGTGATGTGTGCACCGTCCCTCAACTACTCCCAGATGATCTGTTTTGTGGTCTTCGTTAGACTTGCTATGGATTTTGCCCTCCTGCTCCCATTTCCTATATGCTCGCTGCACCACTGTTACACTGTTGCACTTTTTTTTTTTTTTTTCGGGTGGAAATCCCGGAAAATGCTGCATACTTGGTGCCTGACTTCCACAGTGCCTGCCATTCTATACAGCACTTACTGTATGCTTCTTATGTATGAACGCTGCCGGAAGGGAAAAAACAGTGTTTGTCCTCAATGAATAAAAGTCTGTGTCTCGCAAAAGTTAAAGCGCCAGAGTGAGAGGATCGTCTTTGCATCAGTCAGCGTTTTTGCACGCACACCGAATATCATGTACATTATATCTAGCATACTGAAATATACTATTCTCGACTTCCTATTTATACTCAGATTTTTATCAGACATGCAAACACTCTAAACACATTCACAGAGTATTAAAAAAAAGTTCATCATGAAATTTGGATAATATTGCAGCTTTTTTCAGAGTTGATGCAGTGATGATACACTTTCAGTTTGGATAAGATTTTTGGATACTATTTTAGAGATACTAAAAGATGGAATAATGTTAATAGATGTACAGGATTTCCTGTTTATTGATTTTTGCAATGTACTATGAATAAAGCCTGTTTCTTTGATAATATTCTGAGTGATGTGAATATTCATGTAAGTAGATTCAGTTTCATCAGCAGGATTGGAGTAAAACCTGGCAGCTTAACAAGTGGAAGGGACTACAAACTACTATCCAAAATATAATGTGCATGCTGTACTTATAAACACACTCATTGCAAGGTAATGGTCAAGGATATTGACTTTGGCTTTAACAAAGTAGATATAAGAGTGAAGTGAATTTTGCTGACTTCGGCTCTCAGAATGATGCAGTATGAACACGGATTACCTGGACCAGTTATTTCAGTTCATCATTTTAGTCAGTTTATAGTGTGCTAGCTGATGCCAAGGGACTTTCCCTCTCAGGAATAACAAAGATCAATCAGTGCGTGTACTTGTGGTATAGGTGCATATCAAGTATGCTGTGGGAAAGTAATTGCTGCCAAGTGCATGAGCCTGTGTGCTCACTTTGTGTTGAAAACAACACATTACAATTCAAGCATGGTGGCACGGCTTTGTTTTGGCCTTCTGATTAAAGGTACACAAATTTGGATTAACTGGTTAAGTGTGGGATAAAAGGCCTGAAATCTAATAAAAAGGGTTTTGCATGATTGAAAGTAAGTTTTGAAGGCCTGCATAATGTTTTGATAGGTGCAAAGTGGTACAGAGTAACACTTTTACTTTTACTGCTATTACCAACACTGGCCTTGAGCACTGAGCCCTAAGTGAAGGAAAAGAAAACAATGTAAATGACGAAAACAGATAAAAGAGCAAAAATGACTAATAAATGACTGATATTGGTTGATAATCTGGGCCAGAGAAAATGGCCTTGCCTCCTTGCCTTTTTCTTTTTTCTTTTTTTCCTTTTTTTTTTTTTTTTTTTTTGACCATTCCGACCATAAATCACGTGACTTGCAAATCGCAACTGTGTGGGCAGATCTCTACAAGAGCAAATGCACATCTGCAACGATTAAAAAAAAAAAAAAAAAAGATCCGCCTTTTCGAAATCCAAGTGTCAGCATTTAGAAAATTTTCCCCAACATATGCACACCAGTTTTCAGATCATTTACAAGGTTTCAAACCTGGAGAAAAAGTTCCGTAGAACAAAAACTCAGCCTACTTGGCCTATCAAAACATTATGCATGACTTAGTGTCAATCTTGCACAACATTTTTTATTACACCTTTCAAAGCTTTTGTTTTGTAGTTTAAAAATAGGAAATCATATTTATCCTACTGTTAAGCAAGTGACTCCGCCCTATAAATCGTGTCACTAATATCAAGAAAGAATCAGGGTGGATCGTATTGAGGGTCATTGTCAAACGGGTGCTAATTTCCATGTGACTTTGCTGCCTCCGGGGATTTTACAGGCCAGCGGTCACACACACACACAAAGATGACATAGCTATTTTACTATGATGAATAGCGTGTGTGCTTTCAGGGCTGGGCAGCGGGCAGGACGAAACGGGGACTTTCCGAGATGAAAGCTCGGGATGACTTGAGAAGGAGAGAAATGTGCTGGTATCAAACGAAATGAAAGCACAACCACACCACATTTCACTAACTCGCAAGGTGACAGTGCCAGGCTGACTAATAGGGAACCACTGGTTGACTCACAGGATCTGCCATGGATGCTTTCTGGGTTGGGAAGGTGTGACGACAATTTTGCATTCAATAGAGAATGAGTGCATCGGCTTTTGTAAACCCTCTCGTGACAATTGTTGAGGTCCACACCTCTTTGGCACCAGAAGCCACTAAAACAGGTTGCTTTTCGAAACGCCAACGTGGCCGACTCAAACAAATTTGATTGAATTTGGTCATTTCTGTGCTGTTTTGGACCAGAAGCTGATCATTCCAGGACTGATGGTCAATTTTCTGTTTAGATGATGTCATCTTGACACCTGACAAATGATATCAGCTCATTTTCTCTATCATTTGCACACTAAAGCCAATGTATCTTGCATAAACCCGCTGCCAGTAGTGGCTTGTTATCAATTCTGTTTTTTTCCCACCATGACAATTGATTGTATCCAAAAATCCATCAGTCACTTCGTTGTAGAGCTTTATCTACCGCTAGCGGGCAGGAGAACCAAAGTATCCTCCAACAGCTGAACCCAAGAAGCTTTATTTAAATTATTCACATTTAAACTTGTTTTTTTCAACAAAGTGGCATTTACTGTCCAATGTGACCTGCCTACATCAGAATAGTTGTTTAACCAATCCCTCAAACCTCTATTGTGGTATTAAATATATGATTGTGATTTGTGAAAGCTAGGTGGCAAGTGTAACGCTCTTGATTTTTTCTGTAAAATTACCGACATGGAAACTTTTTACATGTTCTAAAATTTCCCATCTGGCATCAGTTGTATTCGCACTAATAAATACTTGTTAAAATTTTGCCGTAGTTCGTTTATGGTTAATGTTAAATTCATTGATGCAGATGATTTGGGATGTGTGCATTGTAACAAGTAAAACACGTTTTCCAGCTGATGCAACAGCAACCTTTTTTTTCCAATTCTTTTCATGTGACCTGAATGCAGCAGAGAAGCAGCACACGGCAAACAAAGACGCACGTGGGCAACACTGCAAAATATCAAATTATTATTACAATTAAATTTGGAGTGATAACTGGGGCCAGGACTAAAGACAATTTAGTTTCTGTGTTGCATCGGCCTAAATTTAGAAACTGACTTTTACCCTCAGTATGACTGAACCTACTCCCACAATATTTTCAGGTATTAATTTCTAGCCCAGATTTTTTTTTTTAATATATATATTCACAGTTTATTTGCACAGAGACGATCGTCCACTTGACTTCATGGTGGTGCCGGGCGTGGTTGCTAAGACTTCGTGATGCAAATGCAAAGCCTTTATAAAGCTCAATGGAGTGAATCACTGTATAATGGGAGTTATTAACAAAAGCAGTACACTTTTATGGGCCGAGTGTTTTGCTGGATTATCTGGTTATGCCAGGCAGATCAGTGAGATTCTTCTGTAATATTTGGCAGCTCCTTCAGTTCCATTTTCAGTCGAGTCTGTCACCTCGTCTCACATTCCTACAAGGTGTGACCAGCCATTAATGTGCCACAGTGGATATGAAATAGGCGAGGCTTGTGCTTCAAGTCTGACTTTAGTGAGACTAATGAGAGAAGTATGGCCTTATTTCTTGATAGAGCCAACAACTCAGATGATGATATATGTTTTTGGAGGTGTTCAACAACATTTTCATACTGCTTGACTAATGAGCAGATTAGACACCAACTGTATGTATTCAAGCTGCCCTTTATCATATAAACTATTAAAGCTCAGCTGGGAAAAGCGATGAATCCACTCTCCTCCTGCAAAGACTCGTTTTACAGGAAGTCAACTTTGCTCAACTTGGGTTTATCGTCATCAGCTGTCATTCTGCTGACATGGACAGGCTTTTTTTAGGTGTCATTTTGTTGACTTGTCTGAAATTTTTCTCAGTTTTTGCTGCTTACAATTATGTGAATTTGCTCTCGAAAACACGACAACACGATATTTGAAGGTCCAAGATTCTGGGATAGCTGGGAGACTGGGGCATTTATACCTCTCATCCTATTTGTCTGCATAAGCTCTGCTTCCATGGTAATATTCACAATATTGTGGGCTGTTCTGTTTATTCAAGCCAAACACGAACTCAGAAACCCAACGGCGGCCGTCGGTGAAAGGACATTAACCTTTATCCAGTTACTGCAGTCCGCTGAAATCGCATCCTATGATCAGAGGTCAGGTTTACCACTAAGCAATATCATCAAACATTTTCCTTGCCCTTGACAGACACTTTCCACAATAACAGCACATCCCGTGGCAAGAAAATCCTCGGTTGCGACAGACTACACTTTGTTTACATGCAGCTGAAAAACAAAAACACGCTGTCTTCTCGGAGGAGGGAGGAAAACAACAAATACGGTCCCGTTCTTTTTTTTTTTTGGAGGCCTTTATGGTTGCATATAAAAATAAACAAGCGTACTGTCATCACAGAGGCTGTTATACTGTAAAGCCAGGCAATTAAAAATGTGCTGATAGTAGCAGGGCAGCAGCAGAGAGCTGAGGCAGTGCCAAGCCTCCATATGTGCGAGGGAAGAGTGAACTCGCAGCTGAGGTCACAGGAAAGAACAGCGCACGTGTGTGTATGTGTGTGTGTGTGTGTTTGTGTGTTTGCTTGACTGCATTGAGTTGTCTGAACACGCCGGTACATGCATAAACTCGCATATTGATAACAGCGAGTCTGCCACTGTGTTTGCGTGTGTGTGTTTGCGTGCGTATTTACTTAATATGTCTGTGTGTAGATGCTTAGTACTGTTTGCATACGCTGTGTGTGTCTGTGTGTGCGTGTGAGAGTGAGCGAGAGTGTTAGCAGCACACCAATTACTGTAAAAAGACTGCCATTATGGTAAGGATTATGGAGTACAGTCAATGGTTACACCATGACAGCTTAATGGGGTGTGAGCAGTCCTGCATTGTTTGGTTTCTACCAGAGTTACTCAGTCAGTATGAATGGAGTCTTACACACCAACACACATGGACAATATGTGTATGCTTGCTTGAGATGTGGCGTGCGAGCTGGCTTATGTACTCAAGAGTTTGTCAGCGCTGATGACAGGTTAAAAACACATGCGCACACACACACACACACACACACAGCCTCATGCAAACAATCCCCACGGATCTGCTGCAGCCTTCCTGAGGGAGGGCAGATTTCACACCTCACACTCCGCGCCACACAGCCGGGGTGGGCTGCCCCGCTCCCCGAGACCCACCAGACTCTGGATGTATGTAAACAAGGAGAGGAAATTCTATTAACTCTCATGGAAGGGTTTGCCTCCTGCTGTCGCGCCTCCAGCCGTTTCGAAACTGATTTTCAGAGCACAGGAGTTTGGGAAATACTTTGCGTTCGATCCCATCCGGCTGATCCACAGCACGGGGCTTCTGATGAGAGGGATCGAATTGCAAAATACACAAACGTACAGTAACTTGTGTTTATGCTGTAATCAAGGTCGAGCACTTAAGTAAAAAGCAGGGTCAGGTTTGGAGTGTTTTATTGCCTATGTCATCAGCAATAACACAATACAAATTGTTATACAATCAGCGTAGGAAAATAGATCTGAAACCACAATGAAAATGAGGCAGAGAACACCAAAACCACTAATTAAATTATACTCTCATATGCTGTGTTGCACCAAGAATGTAAAAAAGTGAACAAATAACCGGCTACGCAAATGAATCTCTCCACATTTTACTTTTGGGTATTTTGGTTTAAGCCATGTTTCAAGGCAATATTACTTATGAAGGCTTGTTTTTTAATCTGATACACCTCTATAGTAATTCGGATCGCTGGAATATCGTGACAGTTAGAGGCCAAACCTGTTTATAGTTGCACTCAGAATTGCCTTTAAAAAAAAAAAAACACACACACACACACAACTCAACTTCAAAACTTTTTAAATGGAGAACATGTTGTACCGTACAAAGACTTGTTATTGTTCATTGGAAGGGTCCCTGGTAGCTCACTAATATCAGCAACCCCTGAACGTGGTTTGCAGGAACACTTACCGCTTAAAGACACACACACACACACACACACACACACACTGGGCTGCAGTACGATCTCTCTAACAACCAGGGATAAGTCTACAGTGTGTTGCCTGCAGCGCCTATCTTGAGACAGAGACTGAACTCATCCTCCTGCAAATACAGACCAGAGGGCGAAAGCAAACCAAACAGAAGACTATTGCTGAGTCCGAGGCCTGCGGTCTGAAAAAGAGTCCTGTTTGATAAATGATGTCACCGAAACTCAGGCTTAGGAAAGTACCAGGAGCAAACACTGATCTTGTGCAAAGAACACACACACACACACACACACATACACACACACACGCACAGATGTATCCACAGATAAATCCGTGGCCTTCATGACTAATGCCTTCCATGTCGTGGTGAGGTCATCAGGTATGGCAAGCACCCTTCCTTGAATTCCTCCACCATGAGCTGCATTCCAGTAAGCTACACTTGGAAACAGCTTTGCTTATTTGGCCTTTATACCATTGCCTCAAAAAAAAAAAAAAAAAAAAAAACGTTGGATGGGAAGAAAGTCAAATCACATCCTGGAATACAGGAGGATTGCTGTTTTGACGGTGAAAGGTGTGGAATGTTTTGAGAAAGATCATTCACAACATTTTGTTTTAAGTCCGCTGTCTGTGGCGTCGGCCTCCATGGCCAACTGTTAAAACACAATGGTGACTCAGCTCAGGTCCACCTCACGACAGCTTTTCCATTTGCCCGTTGTAAACTTCAGGTGTCCAGGAGGTCTCTCTCCTTGGAAAAAAATCTCCGGCACACAGGAAGCGATGCGTTTTACGGTATGTTTCTAGCAGCAACTGCGGTTTGTTTGGAGTAAATAGAGGACGAAGTGGGTGGTTAGCGAGAGCAGGCGATGAAAACAGCGCCACCTACAGGAGAAAAAAAAAAAACAAGGGAAAAGACGTCGCAGACCCTCCCACTCAGTTTGATTGACGGGTAATCTTTGGCAAGTGCGGTGCAAAAACACCACAACAATTTACAGGTTAGCACCGAAGATATGAAACAAAGAAATGACAAAAAAACAAGGAAATCAAGGCTTGCCGCTCCAAGGCCTTGCTCACAAAAGAGACAATCATGCATCATTTGAAATATTGAGTAATAGAGCTATTTTTCTTTTTCAGCATGGACAGTGCAGCGTGTTTTGCACTGTTTGTTTTCATTTCAGTACAGATGAAGGCGAAGAGGCGAGCGGAGGAACCCACTCTGGACAAAGCCGGTCGTTTGTTATTGTAGCCATCCCTGGCTCTTTGACCGTATAATCTACAGGGTGGAGTGCCAGAGGCCTTTGCCAAGAGCCTTGGTGCTGTTTTGTTATTTGATCTAAAATGCAAATAAACAGGGATGACAGAGAGAAAACGTGGTGAGGAGAGGAGAAAGTTTTTTTTTTTTTTCTTCTGTCCTCTTGTGGCTTAGCACATAGACTATAGAAGAGAGGAGATTGGCTTTGTTGAATCTGTATTTCCAGTAAACACAAAGACCTAATTTGTCTTTGTCTGCCTACCGGGGCAGAAATTAATTTTGGCTTGCGGCAAAACGCCCTTGAAAACCCCCTAAAATGTTTGGGAAATTAAAAATGACGGGGCAAAAAAAAAAAAAAAAAAAAAAGCCTCGATAATTAGGAGTATCCTTTCTTGCATTTCATCCTGTCATTCTCCTCGCTTTTCTTTTTTCCTTTCACTCGGTTGAGTTGAAAACGGCTCAGTGAGAGTTCTGTCCCCAGAGGCCCAGTGTGTTCTCCGTAAGACAAATGGACAAACAGTTTTTGATCAGAAAATAACTGTGTACCTAGCTTGGAGCAGTGGAAAATGTCTCCGGTCGTTATCCTGTTTCTGTGACGGTATATTATCATTTAAAAATAGAACAAAACACCCCTTAAATTAGACCAAAGGTGGGAAAATTCTCTGGAAAAATAAATAACATAAAAATAGCAGTGATAAAAATAATCATGATAATATGACTGAACCGACCTATCCCTAATAATAACGCTGCTTATCTACTTTAATGTGTGTTTGTGTGTGTGTGTTAGAGTGCACATCAGGCCACATTTCTTTGTCCAAACCCTAACCCTAACCCGACAGGCATCCTTTTTTTGTGCCCGAACTGGACCCAAGCCTGAGATTTTGCTTGTCCTCCATTGCTAAGTTACATTTTCCGTCTGAAATAGCCGACTTAAACCTGATCTTAACCCAAACATAATCTCTAAATTTTTGTCCGAACTCGGCCCATCAGGTCCCGAGAGATCATGACAGATCTGGGTTGGGTATCCCCATTCTAGTGTGTGTGTGTGTGTGTGTGTGTGTGTGTTCTATGATTAAAATTAGAGTTAGGTTTATCATCACCAGCCTACCTGATGTCTGTCTGGCAAACAATCTTTGACTGACAACCTCCGGCTACTGAAGTGTGCTGCTGTGTCAAAAAATTGCCCTTGACAATGTTGGTGCCACGCCACCAATTACATGATTTTTATGGCTCTCCGCAGCCATTACCTAGACTGGCTAGCTTCCACGTTGAAGCAGCTAAATATGGGCATGCTCGCGACAAGACTGCATTTCATACACCAATGCAAATCCTCAAGTTGGAGTTTGGAAAATCAATTATCTCTCACTGAGAGGACGTGGAGAGAGAGAGAGAGAGAGGCTGACCGCAGTTATATGGATCTTTGCAGAATACATTTACCTGAGGTAATTTCAAGCCTCCCAAATTAGATGAGTAATTGATCCAACGAGCAGGCCCGGCGCTGAGTGTCTGTGGCTGCAGACATGATGAGAGGATGAGGAACAGATGAGGTGGTTACACTTCATGCTCTGGCATTTCTGAGCATCTACCGTATGTCTCGCATTTTGTCCCTCAGTCGGTCTCTGTGTCTCATTGTAGCTCTAACTCCGTCTTTCCACTGCATTTACATTTTTGGCTTTAAACTGGTGCTGTTTTCCAGAGTACAACAGCTGAATAAGCAGATATTCCTAGAGTTTGAACATAACAGGTCACCTGTATTGAGGACTGGAAGAATTAAAGCTACAGTGCCATGTCAGATGTTTCTCAGAGGGCTGGGTTTTCAGGTCTTTTATCTTCTTCTACTTATTTTTGAAATATTGCCATTGTCTTTATAGATCCCACTAACTTGCTAGGCTTCGGTTGCTACTTCTATGCCTTTCCATTGGTTTCATTGGTTCCATTGATTTTGGTCTATGCACCAAATATTGAATCTTTCCATGCATTTCCACCAAGTATAGAGTGGTGCCCGAACTGAGAAGTTGTCAGGTGGGAACAGTTCAGAAGATGGAGAGCGTTAACGACCTCGTGCTCTGGAACATTTAACGTTAACAAACTAATGTTACTTTCAATAATTAAATAAACTCAGATTTGAACTGATTTAATAGAAATTGATTTAAACACATATTTAAATCGGTTTCCTCATCCATGAACACATAATGCGTTCTCTCGTCCGATGCCATGTATGTTTCCATCAGCCTTCAGTGCATTTTCTCTTGTCAACACATCATTCCAGTGTTTCCATTCAGGTTTTTGTACGTGCAGGTTCAAAATTGGTACAAGAATCGATGGATGGAAACACCGCTGGTAATTTACACCATCTCTGATGAGTGTGAGCAGGCCAGCTCCACCTTTTTAACCTCTTCAGGGGTGATTTAAGGTGGAATGAAGCTCGGCAAAGACTTAGATGCAGTCGGTTCCACTCAAAAATGGCTCTCATCTCAGTCCAGTAGCTGTTGAATCTTCTCACACAAATAGAAAACCCCTTGCAGGTGATTGGACAGCCTCTTTCTCTGTCCTTTGCCTTCACTCTACCTTTATACCTTTCAGCACTCTTGTTTTTACTGTATGTCTACCTGTCTTTATCATTTACTGCAGCCCCTCAACCCTTTGCACAGACACGTCTCTGCTTTATAGACCCGAGGAGAGAAATGACAGCTCTCTCTCTCTCTCTCTCTCTCTCTCTCTCTCTCTCTTCCTCCCCTCTACGTCTCAACCGCAGCCCGCAGGCAGCACACGCGACTCCCACTCCTCCATTAATGCCTCCGGATCAGGAACAGGTGGTTAATATAATTCCATTTGAAGGCTTTTCCAACACTGGCCGCACGCTTCATGAGGAGGCCTGAAGTGGAAAAAATATTTCTGGTAGCTATAAAGATTGTGTGAGCCAATGCTTTTAGTATGTAAGTGGGCATTATGGAATTAAACGCATGTTATCCACAGTGTGGCTCTTTTGATTTGTGATTTGTGTGTGTGTGTGTGTGTCTGTGTGTGTGTGTCTGTGTGTTTATGTGTGCATGTGATCTTTCAGTACATGCCTATTTTCCATAATTAGATGATATTAGATGACATTGATGTCTATAATTATGGAAAATAGACATGCAATAACAGAGCACACTCGTACACACACACACACACACGACACCTGCATAGCACTTCATCACCGCCTCAGAGCGAGTGTATCCTTGCCAAACAAGTACTGCATGAATCTTGCAACATGCTCTGCTTGAATCTGATTGTTGTTTTCCAAGACGTGATTCAGATAGAAATAAGATCTGTATCACTTTTCCTTATTTTTGTTTTTTTCGGTCTGATTCATAATGTTATGTCTACATCAGTTTGGTGGCAGAATGTATGAAGTGAGATGTAAGTCTTTTTTTGTCACCCACACCCAGTCATGAAAACGCAGTGCCTGTGCAGGTGTACATCGAAACTAAACTAAATCACTGCAAAAGAATGTGTCTGTCTATAGATAGAGCGTTTGCTTAATTTGTTTGCCATATTGTTATGGTGACGCTAAAACTGAAGCCTGACATCAAGTGCATGCCAGCACACCTCAGGCTCTTCTCACACTTCACACCGGCTATAAAAATTTGAGAGCCATACTGCTGCGTATTCAGTGAACAAGCGCTTTTTTGACGATGTTTTTTTGCCCCGTGGGAGTTCGATAACAAGTGTGAGACGTGTTTCTCAATATATCCACCCCGCAGTGCACCAAAGAGCCACAGGTCTGAGTCATGTGTCCTGTCAAAGTGCCCTTGAGGAAAACACCAAACTCTGATTATCAGTCACTATCAGCGATAAACAGCGATTGGACATCCCCAGTCGAGCTTTGACGCACTGATACCAGCCTGTAATTGATGAAAACAATAAAGTCACAGCTGACAGTGGAGGCAATCGAGCTTGGGGAGTGTCTCGAAACTTAAATGACTGGGCGATTGTTGATTGTGGGCGAGCACAGACCAAAAACCATAAATCTCGGCAGCTGGCAAAGCAATCAGGTCATCAGTATTGATCGGCAACGCCTATCAAACCTTCCCATGTCATTTAGTGCTACTGAGGAGTAAAAATCGTACTTATTGCCCCGTTAAGATACCAGGGATGCCGTAAATGTCGTCACAACACACTTTCAACAGTGCTGTCACGGTACACTTCACGTTGTAAAACAGTGGAAATGCTGACATGAACCGTATTTTTATATTTACTGTAACAGCAGCCATTGAAGTGTTACAAGCTCTTCACAATGTAAACCTGCTTTCCCTTTCTTTGTAGCCCAGTAGTCACGAATAAGTCATGACACACTTCACCCTCTTCCCTGTTGTCCCACGAGTGGAGATGTGTGTGTGTGTGTGTGTGTGTGTGTGTGTGTGTGTGTGTGTGTGTGTGTGTGTGCATGTTTGTGCTACTTTTCAGCCTTCCAGGATGAATGTTTTCACAAGCGCAAACCAGCCACACATTTACCATGAAAGGCATCAAAGAAAGAAAAAGAAAAGGAAAGGAGGAAAAAAGAGGAGTAAGTGAGTAAGTAGGTAAATCAGTAATTCAGTGTGTAAAATTGCACCAGGTCACCGCTTGGGCCACTCAAAGAGATCAAACCATGACCACTCCCCCGGTCACCAAATCAAACGGCTCCTGGGGTTGATTGAATTTACACAAATCAATGGCGAGGACTATGTGCATTTATGCAGGAACAAATAATGAGCTAAATGTGATCTATATGTTAGAGGCTAAACATGGAAAAGCCATCAGACTCGGGTCACTCAGGGGTGAAAAAATCTTTTGTTCCTTGTGTGAATCCAGCCTGCAAAGCGAATCAAGCGATGTCAGACCAAAGGTGGTGTAATAACCGATGCTCTTTGACTGTTATTGAAAAAAAAAAAAGAGGAAAAACATGGTGTCTTTGTTTTACAAACTGAACAGAAGAAATAAAGTTCAGCTGCTCAGTTTATTATGAAAAGAAGCCTTCGTTTCCCCCTCCCCCTTTTGTTTCCATAATATTCTGACTGGTTTGCACACATTTTATCCCGCATTTTTGGATTATTATGACCATGTTTTGACCCTTTTGGATGGGACAAAGAGAAATGAGGCCGACAACAGAGAGGGATGCAAATGGTGAAGTGATAGTGATGGAAACATGAAGGGAGCCAGAGAGAAAGGCCCTGTGCTTTGGTTGGAGGCTGACCAAGACACTGAGCAGGGAAAACAGGGGCGGGGGAGCTGCTGCAAAGACGGTTGGGATATTATCCACACAGGACATGTATGGTGAGGCTGATTAATAACAGCAATGTAGAACTTGAATATCTGCCCCCCCTCCCCCACCCCAAATACTCCAGATTTATTTTCTGGATCACACAGACATTTTGTGAGGACATTTTTGGCACTGGTTTCGTAAGAAAGTAATATTTTTGACCTTGAATTGTTACGTCTACTTCCATTCAACAGGAAATTAAAATTCATTCACAAAGACATTTTGTCAGCATTACAAATGTGGCTGTCAAATCAGAGCTGCTTCAGAGAGCTCGACGTGCACTCCCCCGCTCTGTCTGTGGTTGAGATGAGGCGTGTGCTGACAGAGATAGCCACAAATGGAAACAAAACAGGTGCTGCTGGCAGAGGATAAAGCTGCACAACCAAGCAAACAGCCAATAAATCATGCAAACATAAGTTAAATAAATATGCATACCTGAAGGCATCCCTACCTCCACATACCAAAGACCACAGTGTGGTTACAAAGTGCATCCCGTATCTGCAAGGTCGCAGGTCACCGCAATTTACGCAGCATAAATAAAGCGTGTAACAATCTCTCATTGTGTGTCAGCAGCTCCATATGTGCCAAGCATTCATGTGTCCTGGTGCAAGCCACTGAAGCCCCACCTGCTTCCTCACAGAGTCAGACGTGCACTTGAAACGTAAAGACACTGTCAATGAAAGCACTGACATGTTTAGAAACATTTAGACCAGCAGATCTCAAACTGGGGTCCGGGGTCCACCAGGGGTCCTTGAAGGGGTTCTAGAGGTTCTCCAGAAAAATGTGGAATATTGTAATTTGACTATTATTTCATTGACTAGCAGTTCGCCCAATGAGAGACTGCATAAGAATGAGTTTTCTGTTCATAGGTTTCACACTCTTCACTGTTAATCTGCCAATCTACATTATGGACAGTTATGGAATAACTTAATCCTATCAGATAGATCCCTGAGACTATGTCCTGATGTGTATCAATCTGGGGGTCCTTAACACTAAAAAGGTTGAGAACCACTGATTTAGACAATATCATTGAGTGAAAAAGCTTCCAAAAATTTTTAAGACCAAAAAAAAAAAAAAAAAAAAAAAAGATATATTTGTCCCATGCAAAAATTCTGTTATATATTATATATTATATGCATGTATGAGTATGAGTGGAATGCCCTTTCATGATCTGTGTAAAAGAGTTATGATGCATTTGATTTGACAAACTTAACCCATACCTGCAGAAGAGACACTTTCATGGGGGGAATATTAAATTTTCCATCACATTTTAAACATGTCTACCAATTAAATGCCAACAGTGGAATAAGCTAATATTTCAAAATTAAATGGAAAATAACAGAGTGACAACATTACCCGCAGACACAATAAACCTAAACATAACCCTTTTAACTCCGACTTCTATAATGCATTTGCTTTACAGACAACATGAGTCATTTTATAACATAGTAAAATAACCTTTAATTTACTGTGTCTGCTTTTTGATATGTGTACTATGTTTGTTTTATAGGATAATTCTGGACGCAGTGAATGTTGTGTAATGTTTCAAGGCCCTGTTAAACATAAAAAATGCATCATTTTATGGACAGAAATTAGTACCTACATTGTTTCCTAGGCTATATGTGTACGTTTTGGGATTATTACACATTCAGAAGGCCCTCGCTGCACACATCAGTAATAGTAGGGGTGTTTATGATGCCTTTCCAAATGCTAAAGGTCACATCTGAGGTCACATCATGCTTTATTTCAGGTCTCTCAGCTGAGGAGTTTTTCCCTGTCAAAGTAGTTCCTATGGGGGAAAAAATGATAATTTGTTAAAACACAAATCAGTATGACACCATTTAGTATAAATAATGATAGACAGATGATAGAAAGCTTGTATATTTGTTATAAGACCCGTTTCAAGTAAATTACGTGTGTGAACTCCCTCTGGCTACAGTTTACCACAAAAAAACAGGGCAATCTGGAAAACGGGCTTTCAGTTCACCATGGCTGGAATTATCGGTCATCCAAAGAATTTAAGATGAACGTCAGGACTTGTTATGATTATACTGTGCACACACACACACACACACACACACACACAGAAGACAGGTTTTTAATGTCATTTTTTTGAGGCTAGACGTCTGTCGCTCCACCTTTCCCTCCAAAGGGAAAACAACTGCTCTACCTTGGAAAACTGATTAATCTAATTGAATCAACAGATTTGCCTCAGAAGTGAGAAAGGGCAACCAGTTCAATCAAATTAAAGTCCCTGGTTTGAGTGAAGTAATTGGTTAATCGTGTAGAGGAGTGTAACGTGCAAGGCTTGTGAACCAAAACGATCACTTGAGGGAGATATTGATTCCGTAAACGAAGATCCCGGCGCTGCATGTTGCTTCCCTGCTCCTGCCCTCGCTCCCTCCGTTTGTACTTCCCCTCCCCGCATCCAGCCACCCCTCCCTTCCTCCCTTCCTCTTTTCCCGCCAGCTGAAGTTTGCTTGACTTCATTTTACAGGCATGTGCTCTCTCTCTCCCTCTCTCTCTCGCTCTCTCTCTCGTGCTCTCACTCTCTATCGGTCTTTCGCTCTCTCACTTTTTTTTTCCCCTTTCTCTTTCGCTCTCTCTATCTCTCTTCTCTTCTGACAAATAAACAGGTCTCACGTGAGCTCCCCCTTCCAGTCCCGTCTGCACGCGCTCAGAAGGGACCCCGCCCTGTCTGGCCTCGGCAGCAACCTGGGCCTCGCTGCAATTGGCTGAGGCCGAGGGCTGCAGAGAGAGGAACCAAGTGGCAGACAGGCCTGGCGTGTCTGAGACAAAAACACAGGGCGGCCTGCCAGCAGCCGGCCCTGAGGGGCGAGGACTGAGCCGGAGAACATGGACTGAGTGCTTGGCTGGCTGCTGGACAAGGAACTGGGGAAGCTCTCATTCCAAAACACTCTATATCTGTTTTGCATTTAAAACAATGCTACCTCAACTTCAGTATTTCCAAAGTGCAGATGTGTGGCGAATACGGGTTTGGGAAATCATACTACTAAACAGACATTCACCACCTTCTGATTCATGGGACCTTTAGTGACGTTTGCATTAAAGAACAGACAAACAACTTCTCTCATGCAAAAAGGATTTATTATAGCCGCCATTAAAAATGCATAAACATTTGGAGGATAATATAAAAATGCCTAGGCTATATTAAGAGTCAATAGATAATGAGAAGACATTAATAACATTTGGCCAAGAGAAAAATCTGCATCTCGGTGTTTAACTGGCTGCTAAACTCAGCGGCATTGCAAATGTGGGCGAGCAAGATGTGCGACCAGCGACTGAGCCAACACAGATGGAATAATTCTGACTTCAATAATGTTCACTCAGACCTACAGATCAACTAGGTTATTGAAAAATGCCCCACTGTACAGCGCTGCGCAGATACCGCTGGTGAACTGGAGGTCAGCAGATGTGCTGGCTGATGGCCGGGCGCCCTGTCTCTGCAGGCTGGGAGCAGGTCGGCGGCATTTAGCCAAATAGGACATGTTCCTGCATCAACATCGCACACGGATCGACCAGTCGCAGCCCTCTGACATCATCAGTGTGCTGCTCCTGTGCTTCGTCGGAGGTAGGCTATTTCCCAAACTGAAGCTCAGTTGTATAGTCGAACAAAATCCTTAGTTACAATTACGAATCTTTGTGCACAGATTTCTAAATTGAGAGCACAGATTTTTTTTTTCTCAGCTAACTCCAGGGGGAATCCGTAGCTTTGTAGCCACAGCAAATGAAATGCTATATAATAATAATAATATAATAGTAATTCATTTATTGTTTAACAGGGACAGTGCATATTTTAATAAGCTTTACAACACGTTAGCCAAAAGACAATTTTTCATCTGTAGTCTCCAGCCAGTTGCTGCATAGACTTTCTACAATACTGAGATAAAGAAATACTGTAAAGATGAAAACATGCCAACTCAGAAACAGTTATTGAATAACTGGTTATGTGGTTTGCTGAGTGAATCACTCATCATGTGTACGGCTGGCTGGGGAATAAGGAGGCTTGCGGCCGCTTGTGACAGGGGCGGCTGGTTGTGCATTGAGCAGTGATGTGCTCTGTCCTCCGGGCGCTGGGCGGGGCAGTCCAGTACTGTACCGGTAAATTACTAATTAAAGGAAAAAATCCAGCCTAAAACACATGAACACAGGAAGTGGCGGTTTGCATTGTGTCTCTGGTGCCATTTCGTTTAGGGTGTAATTCCTTTTTTTCTGTTAGTAAAAATTTCCAAACACGATGCACGCAGAGAGCAGATGCAGCTGTTGCAAAAGAGGTTTATTTTTTAGGTGCTGACGTCGAAACCTGACAGCTAACAATTCTGGTTTAGATTGTTGCAAATGTTTTTCCTATTATACACCATTGTAGCTGCGCTGAGGATGTCTGCCAGTGACATCAGTGGATTAACTTTCGGCTGGTTAGCCACCGAATAACGAAAATACAAAACAAAACAGCACCAGAAACACCGATGTAAATTGTCAGTCCTTGTTTTTAATCTGTGTTAATGCGTTCTGGGATTGGATTTTCCTCCAAGGCTCAAACTTTAACTTGATATTTGAGCGATGAAGTTAAAATGTGAAGGAGTGTAAGCCCCACAGTAAGAATCACAACCCAGATCAAAACAATCGTATGGCACGTTTTTGGATGTTGACAATACTAGTAAAGATAATGACTCCAAGAACAGCTTTTCAGGCAAGAACAGCCCTGATCAGAAAAACCTGATGACATTTTGTCCTTAATCTCGAGTCTGAAGCTGTCAAAGATTCATCTAAGGCTTCTGTAATCTCCGCTGGCTTCATGTCTGCTAGGATTTTCTCACGGCTCTTGTTTAATGTCCTTTTTTTCGAATTTATTTTTGCTTTACGGCGGCCCAGTTTTCTGTTTTGCTTGAGAAAATATAGAACCAAGACGAGATATAGAAAACAAAAATAAGACTTTGCCTCTTGGAGATGTGCCAGCAGGGGAGAAAATTGTCTGTTGAGATGAGCCAGGCATCCAGACAGACAGGACAGGATTGAACAGGAAGACAGACAGAGGGGAGAGATTTCGCAGACACCCCCCTCGTCCCAGCCGGTCTCTCTCTCCCTGCCCCGCCCTGAATCTCTTTCTCTCTCACTCCCCTTCTAACCTACTTCGCCTGATAATTAGCATTTTCCTTCGTTTAATTATTATGTCTGAACCTGCCACGTTGGAGACGCTTTGCCGATGTCAAAATTGCAGGCTTGTGTTATGCAAATACTCATCAGTGATTGGATCATGTCCTGGGGTAATATTACTGTATTTTATTTGGCGGGAAGGAGGCCTCGTGATTAGACAGACCTGCAGCAAGCTGACCTGAGTTCAAGCCCCGAGCTGGCAGGCATCCGCCCTGCTGTGTCATGGAGCAAACCGCTTTGTGTTTGTTTTAGTGTATGTGTGTGGGTGTGCGTGTGTGTGTGTGAGGATAAATACAGTGTCATATTACGTCAATCGTCTATCCTTTAATAGAAAATGCATGCAAGAACACACACCCAAAAAGGTGCATGGCGTCAGTTTGCAGACGCAGAAAAAAACAGAGTGAAAACCACACACTTCTCTCTTGCAATTCAAAAGGAAATTTATTGGATTACGAGGGAATCACCGACATGTTTCGGCCTTGTCCCTCATCAGTATGTGAATTTACACTGTCAAGACAGCATATAATTTATGCAGAATCATGTAATAAGCAATCATCATAATCTTAAATTTCGGTTTCCGTCAAGGCTGCAATTAAAATCTAAATTTCAGGTAGATTTAAGTGAGGAGCGTTTAGACTCGGATTACAAAAAGCACATAATCTGATGTTGAGTCTACACGCTTCTCATCGCCGGCCCTGCTCATCGGTTAATGGCATGCTCGTTCTCAGCTGAGCCTAAACAGTCTTCATTTCTCCAATTTCAGTCATTGCAACCAAAACGTCTCATACAATTTCCCCTTAAGCTGCTTCAACATTTTTTTTTTCCATATTGTGGGACAGTGTCACAAACATCTTCTGTGTCTGCTGGAGAAGATATCTCCATGTCTTTGCACATTTCCTTGGAATTCATCAGGATACATTTGGCATCTGTGGGAATCTTTGGATCTCAACTTTAGAGTAGTTTATCTGATACACTCTTTAATTTAATTTAGTTCTGCAGTTAAACCGCAGATAAAAGATGATGATGAAACACTGGAAAAAAAAAAAAAAAAGAAGAGAAAAATTCCAGCGTGCACACATAAAATTTTAAAAAGATCTCACGTCAAAATAAGCAAACAGAAGATAATCAAGGTGACAGCTGAATGAGATAACAAATTAAATGATGACAAAACACAGCAAGGTGAGAAATGATATAGCAATATTTCTCTCTCACTCTCAGGTTAAATCATCCCTGCGGTGTTTTCCTCCCATTAGACAGGGCTGCCGGAGGACACGCTCTCTCTCTCTCTCTCTCTCTCTCTCTCCCCCTATCTCTCTCTCTACCTGCCAAGGTGCTGAAGTGCACACACTCTCGTCGTTTGATTCGCTAGGAGCTAGAAAAACAAACACGGTAATCTCCCAAAGCATTACTGAATCGCAGAATCATGTCTGGGGTTGAAGCCTGTAGGCCATTGAATTAAAGGGGATTTAAGGGTATGTGTGTATGTGTGTGTGTGGATGTGATTGAAGTGTGTGTGTGTGTGTGTGTGTGTGTGTGTGTGGTTAGAGGCCATCTGAAAACTTAGGTAATGTTATACCATAGCTTTCTCTTTCATCTCAAGGTAATATCCCTTATTTCATGGTTCCTCAGCATAGCAACATCAAAGTGGCTTGAAGAAGCAAAACATAGTCGTTTTGTGGGAGAAACATTTTCTTGTATTTGCCATTGATTATATGCAATAACTTGATGATCATTATCTAATATCTCTAAAACACATACCATTGTTCACTGATTCAACTGTGTAATCATTTTCGCAATTTGTACTGTCAGTCATTTTACTTCAGATGTCAGATGTCTCATTTTCAACATTAAAGTGTACAAAGCCAAGGATTTTCTAAAAAGTATGTACTTAATAAGTCTGAGCACATGACCATGTCAACATTTGTATGGCTGACACTGCAAAAATCTTCATCTTAACAGCTCATTTACCCTCTTCTTCAGCCCTAAAATCTTGTTCTTTCTTTGAAAATCTGAAAAAAAATCTACCAGTGACATGAGATAATCCCACTTGTTTCTAAAGCTAATAAACTTGTGTCCAGAATTTTCTTGAATCAATATCATTTTCTTGATATTGGTGGCCTGAGCTGCCTAAAACTGCCTCGTTTCAACATGTTTATATTTACTTGTTCCCTGACAAACTCATGAGACAAGTGAAACTGGATTAATGGGATTATCTCCTCCTTGAACATGAGACTAAACTACTTGAGATGGAAATTTTTTGCGGTGTAAGAGGCAAACTGCTTTCAACCAAGCGCTTGCCTGCATGTTTGGCACAGAGCTCAAGAAAAAGAAGCCAAGCTTTGACCTCTGATGCCCCGAGATAATCACCCATCATTACCGCTCACATTAAAAGTGATAGGATGTTAGGTATCATCAAAGCTCTGCTAACAAACTTCCTGCAGTTTGTGGACTTCAAAAGACCCCTGCAGGCCTCCTCACGGCTCCAGAGCTGCTTTCCCTCGCATCAACAGGATATGATGCGCGATGATGTCACCGGCTGGATTCCAAAATGCTCCGTGAAGTGAACATTCCTGCCGCTGGAATGTGAAGAACGCTCCGCATCAGCCGTTTCCCCCCCGTGGGGTTATCGGGAGGCCCTAGAAATAGACCAAAGTCTTCACAACGCAACAGAAAAACATCCATCTATCTGTCATCCATCGTGTCTGTTTCAAAAGGCTCGCCGGGTCAAAGTGCGCCGGGGTCAGGTGTGATGCACATGACAAACGGTGCTCAGAGACAATGGCAGGATCTGTAAAGGGTGAAAGCTTTATCTTGTAAGTGTGGACGGGTGAAGGCAGATGAAAGTGAGAGCTCTTGACCCTGCACGGCTAAAGATCATGTAGCTCAGCAAACTACAGAGCCCTGGTCTCCCATTGCACGCATGTTATGTGGCGTTTAGTTTCAGGGCTGCAAACGGCACAGTAACACCAGTTCATTTTCCCAGTAAAAGAACCGTTCACCCAAAACACATAAAAGATATTTTGCACTTCCCCCCCTGGTGCAAATCTGTGTGATCTCGCAAGGTTTCAAGACGCCAGTGCCATAATGCTGCATGGGTATTGTGTTGCAAAGATCAAACCAGCAAAATTTTACATGTGAAAAATTCAGTAGCAACAGCTCTTTCCAACCACAATGACACACAGACACCCGGCGTAATCCACACTGTTGACTTTTATTGGGATCTATTTCCCCTCAAAGAACACCAACAAACTATTTCAATTCGCCTAAAATTTGTAGTTCTTAGTTGATTCCTTGATTTCACTGAAATTAAGGAAAGCATGGTGATCTTTGATTACATATATTTTGGGTGATCTGTCCCTTTAAATGCAGCACAGTGCAGTTTCAGTGGTGTGGCTGGATCACAGGCTCATGCAAGCTTTTCTGCGCAAGCAAAATGATGTCAGGTCTCAATTACTATTAAATAAATAGCAAATTTTTACCAAGATTTTTTTTTTTGTACCAATTTTATTTTTTGTTTACAAAGAGGGGCTCAAAATGAGGGAGCAAGCGAGGGTTCGGAGCATTTTCCTCTTAATGGACAAATTTGCGGTTATGGCAATCAAACCTGTGAATTTCTGCAGGACATTAACATGTCCGATACCACCAATTTTGTATATTGAAAACAGTGCATTGAAACCAGAGAATGCGGTACTTCTTGGAAATGCCGTAACACTGACAGTGCCTCTGCTATAA
The DNA here is from genome assembly GCF_902150065.1 of Myripristis murdjan. Lineage (NCBI taxonomy): Eukaryota > Metazoa > Chordata > Actinopteri > Holocentriformes > Holocentridae > Myripristis > Myripristis murdjan. The sequence goes on along the minus strand of NC_044002.1, from coordinate 16,233,706 downwards.
ACAACAAACAAGATGCTATTTTCCATTTGTGCACATTTGGAAGGCAGAGGGCTAACATGAAGTTTCCACAACTGCTTGCGTGACTCACTACCTAATATGAACCTCACAAAAGTCCTCTTCCTCCTTCTCCTTCTCTTTGTTCTAATTTTAAAAGCCTGACATTGACAAATAAATAACCTCTCCTTGGGGTTTCAAATGAGTCAGCGGGGCCTTTCATCACATGCCGATGTGCCAATGGGTTCAGACGTCTGCAACATGATCGGAGCTCTGAGAGAGCACATTCTGACCTTTGACCCCCCGGCCGGGCTCTGCATCCTCTCATCTCTCCTGGGACGTGATGCAAAGCTGCAGAGCTTAAACGCAGCCAGGCGTGCTGGACATCTGAATGCACTTGCCTCTGTCCTCGGTGTGCACCCCTGGGACACAACAGACATGTCCCAAAAAAAAAAAAAAAAAAAAAAAAAAAAATGTCCTTTTGACTGACTCTTGGACCGCATCTCTCTTCAGATCTTGTTTTAGTTGAGTGGTTGCTCTTTCTTTCTTTTTCGTTCTTTCTTTCTTTCTTTCTTTCTTTCTTTCTTTCTTTCTTTCTTTCTTCAATCTGCTTCTCCCTCCTTCTGGCTCCCCCTCATGTCTTAGTTTAGGAAAAGCATGTTTATGATTAAGCCGTCGTCCTCAAACCCTTCTCCCCTCCTTCATTTTCTTTCACCACTGCCCTCTCTCTCTCTCTCTCTCTCTCTCTCTCTCTCTCTCTCTCTCTCTCTCTCTCTCTCTCAGACAACAGATAGATACCGCACCGCGCTCAAAACTCACACCAACTCACACACACTCAGACATGCATGAGGAAGCATGCATACACACCAGCTGAAACATGGCATTGCAGCGTGCATGCACATGAACACACACACACTCTCACACACACACACATGCACACAGTCATGATCAAAGACAGGCATTAATGAGTTACAGCCAGGAGAGGGGCATCCTCCTGCCATCGGCTTTGATTTGTGCAGGCAGCGGAGGGGCCGCAGCAGAGCAGCTGTGACAGATTTGTGGCCCTTGCCGCTCGTTGCCCAACACACTAACAACCAGCATTTTGACTTAAAGGGATATCTCGACTTGTCTTGTTCATCCGTGACCTGTGGTTGAATTAATGAATGTTGAGCATGCTGACAAAGTGTTTTTAGGAAAACTGACAAAGCATAAAAAAAAAAGCAGGAACAGAAGTTACTAATCTGAATATTGTCACGATAAACCGAGGGTGGTGTGTCTGACGAAATCAAAAGAAACCACGCGCAAGCCCAGATAGTCTGTGTGGACACGACAGTCAACAAAAGGGCAGAACGACATGATATTATGCAAGTGGGAATTGTAAAACTGCACACAATAATATTTCTTTCAGTCAAACAGTATTTCCCAGCAAGACTTCTACAAAGTGGAATCACCAACTGATATAAAATGGATTCAGGATATTAATTAAACGAAAAAGGAAAACTCAAAAACTCAAAGATGTACACATTCTTAATACCTAACTAAGTTACTGTTGCCCTCAACTGTCAGTTTTGTCAGATGTTTGATTTATAATATTGTGCTTTACTATTTCATTTTTTTATCAAAGGCCTAGGACAGGACTTGGATTCTCCATATGCAAAACTCTAGTGCTTCATTTTAAGCTGCAACCACATGAAACGGCGCATCTTCACCATCCTTATCGAAAACGAATAATAGGTAAAACTTAATTTGCTGTTGTCCTGATGGCCGTTGAAGTGCAGAACATGTTGCGACTGCAGCGTGCAGTGTGAAGAGCAGCAGCGCAAAAACATGCAGACCGAGAGAGGGACGGGCGATAACTGTTTGTCTAGTGTTGCTAACCGCACAGGGCTGTGAAACCACTGCTGAGGTCTGAATAATGAGGAACTATAACTGTCAAGCAGAGACCCCCAACACACACACACACACACACACACACACACACAGAGGCACACACACACACACACACACATGCTCGCACACTGAACCTAAACTTCAAAACCCTAACCCTGATCTTAATCTTCACAACTTCATAGCAAAATACCAGCCAAAATGAGTCTGATATGATGCTAAAATATAAATTACACATTTCCTCTTGTAAGAACTGTTAACTGTACTTGTGAAGATCATAGGAATTGCATTGGTGATCCAATTTTTTCGATTTTCTGTCTTTCTTTCTTTCACTCATTTTGGTGACATATTTAATTCACAGTGTTTCTGCACAACACGTCCCAGAAATCACTTGTCTAACGTTTTTCCGCTGCAGATTTTCTGTCTAACTATCCATTTTATTCCTCTGTTTACTTCAAAAAACAAACTACCATTGCTGCTCTTGGCAGTGTAAAACGAAAAGTGCATCACTTCCTTTGTCACTGGGAATTTAAACAACAAACGTTCATGCACTGGTTATGTTACATTACTCAGAAACATGCACATTAAAATGCAGCGAAATGTGACTTTACACCTGGTGTGTAAAGCGAACTTTAAAATGGGCAAAAAGGGAGAAGGGAGTGTGTGGAGTAATTGCGTCACTCAGACATGTCTTGACTAGTCACAGGCACCTGATCAACACCACACACACACGCACACACACACACACACAAACACAGACTGCATGCATGGTGATCCACCCTCACACACAGTCCACTGATCAACACCACATATGCAGACACACTTCCATGCCAACACACACACACATACACACACACACACACACACTGGCCTATTATTAAAAGTGGGTACATGAAAGACATGTGGTGAAAGAAATGGCAAGAGTGGGAAGGTGGTGAAAAGGAGGACAAGAGAAAGAGAGAGGAAATATCAAGGTCGATGGGTTCATCCATGCTCCGCTGACTGGCCATACCACAGTATCACTTCTAGCTTCTCATCCTCTCCCCACACACTCTCTCTCTCTCCCTCCCTCTCCCTCTCTCTGCATCTCCCGCTCTCCTTCTGTGTGTCTCTCTCCCTCTCTCCAACAGACACGCAGCCTTACCACACACCAACGGTCTGAGTCAGAGAGTGGGCCGCTTATGAAATCCAGGTTTGCCACACCGCCCCTCGCTGTGTCAGATAAAAAGAGACGTACTGTAAGTCAGCTCTGTCTTTCAGCACTCATCCCAACTGCTACACCGCCATAATATCCCCTCCTGCCTGACAAAGAGCAGAGGCATTACACAAGGCAGGTGATCTGTGTGTGTCTGTGTGTGTGTATGTGCGCATGAACGTGTGCCTGCGTGCCTGCATGCTTGTGGCCTACTTGCCGATGTACGCTCCATTGAATTCGCATCGCTCTGCCTGGTCACAACAAGCTGGCTGAGCGAGTCGAAGGGCTTGGCGCCCGTTCAAAAGCAATATGGACTGACCTATATATCATAAACACAAACGGCACGGCAGCAAATATTAACACTCGGATCAAATTTGGGGGGTCAGGAATTTACAGCGGGAGAGGGCATTGTTGGTCTCACTTCATTATTCTTTCCGTGAAAAAAAAAAAAAAAAAAACACATGCTTGGGGTTCAGCTCCGAGCGTTTTTTTTTTTTTTTTTTTTTTTTTTTTTTGCACGGAAACATGCAAATAGTCCGTGCACAACGTGGCGCGTGGGGGGATATCGGAGAACATAATCAAAAGCATGAAGGAACATAGCGCTGATTTATACAAATAAAATAAACCGACCACACAATTAGAGTCGAGCCTTTTCGGGTTTCCTTTCTGTTAAATAAACAAAGGAGAGTAACGGAGCAATGTAGCGAGCATAATTACACACAATTCTGTTCTTCAAAGTTTACACGGTGGTGTAGTAAAAGTTTCCCATCGTTTGCTGCGCTCACGTTTTTTCCTCTGGAACACCAAATTGAGGCCCGAAGCTGGCAACCGTGATGTGAAGAGATTATTTGCAAATGAGCTGAATGAGACACCGATAATAACAACACATAAAATACTTAGTCTGCGGAGTTCCCTGGCATAATTAACATCTAAGAACCCATGATTCCTGAACATACAGCCTATATCCCAATTATCACGCGTATTTTTGTCTTGATAAAATGCTACTTATAGAGCGTTTTTATGCAGCCTGTAAAGGGTCAGGTTCAATCCCCATAACAGCCATCATAGCCATCGACAGCCGTGTATCCTGTCAAAACATCCTGGAGCAAGAAATTGAATCCCTAAATACCTGCTCACTCGTTTTAAATGTCTCTGACAGGGTGTGAGCTAAATGCCTAAAATGGAATGCAATGTTTCACAAAAATGACAGAGAGAAAAAGAGAGTGACACGTGACGCGGGTCGTAATCAGACTCAGGCGCGCGTTATTATCGACACGACATGGAAACGCCTCAGCCATCACCGTCCAGTTGTTGATTGCACCGTCACAATAAAAGTCTCTGCTCTATTATTTTCACGCGTTGTCATGTGTTTCTCGTAATAAAAAAGGATGCAGCGACGCCCCTCAATCATCCCCGAGATCGATCTGTGTTATCTACACCACATCCAACTGCTCCTTTGACCTTTGACCCCGCACAGGACAACACACTCATGATAAATGACACTGGTGATCACTTGCAGCTGTGCTCGAACGGGTCACACAAGTATGTGTGTGTGAGTGTGTGTGTGTGTTTACATGGGTGTGCGTGTGCCTGCGTATGTGCGTATGTGTGAATGTGCGCACATACAGTATATTTGTTTCTGACTGAGAAAGAACATGGAAAAAATTCAAAAACGCCAATTGCATCAAGTTATATAATTAATTACATTCAGCTGCAAAATCATTTTTTTTTCTGTTAAAACAAGTGATTTGGGGTTGGGATAGTTTCACTTGTTTCCAAAGCGCTGTCATGCAAGCAGATGACAGAATCATCAAACGAGGCAAAACACCACCACTCTCGTTTCCAAACTAATTTAGCTTGCTACAAGAAAATATCTGAAAAAAATTATAGTGGACACAAGTGAAATTAATGACGCTGGGGCCCAGGCCTCGCATTACATATTTTTGGTTACTTGTCATTTTTGGTGATCAGGGAAGTGAAGCTTATTCACTTGTGTACTCGTAAAATAACAGCAGCAGCTAATGCCTAAATTATGGAGGGAAATGTAAAATGAACTCCCTCCACTGGCAGATGTTTTAGGGAGAATAAAATGATGATTGACTATGAAATTAAAGGACGTGCACCTCATATGACCTCACCGTCCTGAGGGGCCGTTACTCTATATTTGCTGCCAGGTTACTGACATGAAACAAGTCAGTAGAGAAGGACGAGGAGAGCTAATGATGAGAAAAAGACTCAGGTTTGACGAAGGCACAGCAACTGCCACCTTCACACCAAACTGGCACAGAGACTCATAGTCTCTTCTCTCTCTCTCTCTCTCTCTCTCTCTCTCTCTCTCTCTGCCTCTTCCAATCTTTAATCAACATGTTTATCAAAAATCATGACACATGGAATAGTTATTATTGCTCACCAGAAACTTAATTTACCCATGCACTGCAAAAATCCCCTGTCTCGAAGGAGCTCTCTGACGTTTTGGGTAAACTTTTTTTTTTTTTTTTTTCCTTTTTTCCGACTTACCCAGACTGAAACAAAATGTTTGATATCATTTTCACCTCTGTACATCCAGTGTTTCAGTTCCTGTGGGTAGCATTTTGTGTTAGCTTAGCATAAAGACTTGAAGTCTATGGGATTCATTAGCCTAGCTCTGTGAAAGTGAAAAAATAAACCTTACAGTAACTCCAAAGCTGTCTTATTTACAGTGTTTCGAGTGTATTTGCAAATACACGTTTTAGAATTTCTTTAACAAAATAAAAACAGATTATCACAAAACAGATATCTCATCCCACTGGTAGATTTTTTTCAGCATAGTTTTAGCAATGAATGTGAGACTAAAACACTTGATAAGAGTTCTTTTTTTTACAGTGTGACTGGATTTAACCCAACAATCAGAGAAACTTCGCCATTATACATTTCCCAGGCCTGCTGTACCCGTTCTGGCTCACTGTACCAAATCTGTTGTTTCTGGAAAACCCACATAATGGCCTGAGTTCACCCCCCTCAGGTGACCAGGATCCCAGTCCCCTGGATTACAACAAATACTGAAAAATGAATGTGACTAATGGCTGTGGCAGCTGGTCTCTGGCAAACCCTCCACCCTCCTCCCTCTCCTCAAGAAACCACATCCCTGGTTGAATAAGGGAAATAATTATTATGCATCTCTTTTTAGAGATGTTGTCAGGATTGGCAGGAGTGGCAGGCAATGGACTTATGTGCTCCCCAGTTCTGACAGGTTTATAGACTCAAGGATATTGAGGATAGCTGGATAACAAGCCGTGCACCAGCACCACCCAGCCCCGTCAAAACCACAACACTGAGCACATACACTTGCACATTTTTCTAGAGAGGAAAGCAAGAAAACAAGGATCTTCTATCGCTGTCTCGCGCCCAGTAATTTTCCTTCAGGGCACCCGTGGGAGCCATACATTTTCGGATATGGCAAGCCGAGTCTGAGTTTTATGGGGTGAATTGTTTTGGGAAACTGAGAGAGGAGAATGAGTAAAATTTTAAATTACTGTGGCGAGAAAAAGAGAGGAGGAAAGAGAGATGAGAGAGGGAGAGATGTTTTGATCTTTACACTTTTCTGTTATGACATGAAAAAATCTTTTAAGCTCAGAGTAATGTTTCTTTTTTCTATTTTACACACATTAAGATATTTTCTTATGAGTGAGGACTGAGTACTTTCCTCTTGATGTGGGTTTCCTGAAGACTCTGCCTTTGCACCACATAGTCAGACAGCCTATTAACCATAAACAACCACCTTTGCACACTCACACACACACACACATACACACACGCACACACACATACTCACATAGATGGCATCAACACCACAAGGTTAAGCTAAGTTCAAGGCCGCTGTCTGCTCAAGAGACACCATGTCTCTTCATCACCACAACCAAGCTGAACGATTTGATTCCAAAACAATAAACATCCATTTTTAGAAAAAACAAATCTCTGAAATTAATCAATAATCCTACAATACATATGTGTTCACTCTTAGTTCTGTTACAGTAAAACTGGATGCACAAAACTGTTAATGTTTAATAAGCAACAGTTGTAACATGACACTGCTTTTCCTGAATGAGTTTTCTTTTCCTGGAGGTTGTACATTTCTAAAAGTAAGTGTCACTTCATTTTTCTTCAGCTGGTGAGTTCAGGCCTCGAGAAACTTGGCTGCTCTAAAAGCAGTGTGACAGGCAGAACAGGCTTGAATGCACTGCCCCCTCCTGGACCTTAAAACAGAGGTTAAACCATTGAGTTGAGCTGTGGTTGAAAAGAAATATCTTGATAATTGCTTCAACATTCCCCTATTACCTCACTCTCAAAGTGTATTTGAAGAGGCATATTTTCTTAGAAATATAGTTTTTGCGTGTTGTGAAAACACATTTGTACCATGTGCTGTCATGCTGAACTTGACCCTTGGAAGATTGGCAATACCCCTTTCTGTGTATTCATCTTTGGTAATTAATAACTGCAGAGTAAACAGCAGAACCAAGCTTTACACACTTGCACACATACACTGAAAGAGAGGGAGCAAGAGATTATGTAAGTTTGTTTGTCTTCACTTGGTATGACCTCACCTACTTATGGTGATGAAACCCCAAATGCATACTAAAATGTGTAAACATGCACCACCGGAAAGCAATTTGGATAATGGCGTATGCATTCAGTGTCAGCTTATTGGCAGACTCTAGTCTGAAGAACAGCACAGGGATAGGTGATAATATGAGACAAGATAAGAAAACAAAACCGACTTCTCACTGTGCCACAGTATGAGGCAATAAGAGTGACTTTTTGAAAAGTAAACAAACCATGTGGCCACAAATCATCCAGTTACTCAAATCATTCACTATTTATGTGGCAAGAGGAGTCAGCATGCAGTTTTAGCTGTGAAATTTGTTGATGTCACACAAAATTACACTGCAGACAGCCAATTTGTGCTAATTTGATTGTTATTGTTCTCTATCAAGAAAGCAGCTGCATTGAGCTGTGGCCAAAGGGTGGATAGATAAAAGTTTGGAGAGGCTAATTTTGGACAGCCCGAAGAGGTTCTGGAAAACCATCACCTTGTCTGTTCTGCACAAGGGTGGGGAAACACTTCAATTCAGCTGGTTATATTGTCAGAAGGTGGAGAATCTCTGGCACTCGATAGACACGCCCTCTGGACAGGAGGGTGACCTGGGGGGAATCAGAGCCAGTCTCCTTGGCAAAGGTCACTGGGATAGTTTGCAGTTTCCCCAGTGGCAAGGGGCCATTGGTGGGCAAGATTCACTCTGACTATATGCTGTTTGGCTATCATTGTTCACCTGTCTCTTCAATGCCAGGTGATTTTGGGAACATTTGTCCTTGGGTTGGAACACAGAGCTGGTGGTCCACATTTTGAAAAAAAAAAGTAACCAAAGGGTATATTCCAACTATCGAGGAATCACGGTGGTTAGCATCCGTCAAGGTGCGGGAAAGGAGGGGGTTCAGCTGATTGCTTCTGAATCTGATTCAGAAGACTCAAGGCAGATTCCATCCTGGTTATTGAACAGTGGACCAGTGTTTTATACTCTCAATGGAGTCTACATCTGTTTTGCAGATCTGGAAAAGGCTTATGACCGTGTTCCTGTATTAATGTGAGGTGTTGAGTCCCATTCAGTCCCTGTGCACTTGGAGCGAGTGCTGTGTTCGCATTCTGAAGAAATCAGTCAGGGTCAGGGTGGCCACTGGACTCTGATAAGGGTGTACCTTGCTCCCTCGCCTGTTTGTGATTTTCATGGACAAGCACAGACAGATATTCAAGGTGCAGCCAAGGTCTGGTGAGTTCTGTGAAATCAGGGTTGCATTTCTGCCGTGGATGATGCCACCTGCCTGGCTTCATCAGACCATGATCTCGAATGGAGCAGACTGCAGCTGAGTGTAACGTAGACAGGATCTCTCTCAAAAAAAAGGTTCCCCACTGGAGGAGTTCAGATATCTCAGGATCTTATTATTGGCAAGTGAAGGTGAGGAGGATCATGAGCTTAACCACTGATTAGTGGAACTGGTGCAGTAATGTGGACATTGTATCAGACCATGGTGGTGAAGAGACAGCTTAGCCAGTTAGTTTCACTCTCAATTTCCTAGTTGAACTATGTGTCAACCCTCTTAGGTCACATACTTTGGATAGTGACCAAACAATGGGATTGTAAGACACCAAGTTGAGATTCCTCCACATGGTGGCTGGAGTCATTCTGTGTGACTTCCATGATTCAAGAGGACTTTGCTCAGAAGCACACTATACTGAGAGGACCTTGTGGAGATGTTTAGGTGCCTAGTAAAGATGCCATCCAAATGCCTCCTTCGTTAGACCTAGGACACACTATAGAGGGATTAACATCTCCCAACTGGCCTAGAAGCACCTGGAGATCTTCCAGGTGGACAAGGAGGAACTCGTTGGGGAAAAGGACATCAGGGGGTCTCTGCTCACCCTGGATCCTTTGTGACCTTGAGCCAGATAAGCACTGAGAAAATGAACAGATGGATGTTCCAAAAAATGCATTAGGAACTAAGGGTTTTAGATATATGCCAAATATAGCGTTTGCCACAGTGCCATTGTGACATTAGCTCACAATGACTGCTGTGGAAAAAGGGCTAATTGTCTCTATAACTCATGCAGTCACTAAAGATGCATTAATTAAGCAATTGATAATGGATACTGAATCATTTTGTCATTTGCTTTTTGGTATGATAATTAGGCTTCTTTGTTCTTGAAGCCGAAGTATCTTATGGCGGTGATCACTCACGCAGTGCTGTCTTCAATTGTTGAGAAATTAAAGATGCAGATAGGCGGGGTGAGATTGGGAGAGCCTAGAGATGCCAATTAAAGGGGACTTTTTGTCCTACATTTTGCTAGACAGCAAGTGTTGAAAGCCATAAATCTCAGCGCTTGGAAAAGTAATCACCGAGTCACTGATCAGCACCCCTATCAACACCAAACAGGTCATTTTATGGTCATTCTGTGCTATGGGGCAGTAAAAATATTACTTGTTGCTCCTTTATCATCTCTTAAGGAAGTTCCTCGAGGATAATGTTCTATAAAGTGTGTCATTGTCCTCTTGTAAAACCTTACCCTTGGAATGAAAAGCCCCCAGCCTCACCCACCCTTTACTGTTTTTTTTTTTTTTTTTTTTTTCAGTTCACAATTGTCCTTGGTTCAGTCAGTCTGTCTTTACTGCCCCATTCATGGCTTTTTTGCTTATTATGATCATTGTTGTTGTTATTAATACACACTGTCTGCAGATTTATGCTTGTCATTTAAATGGATTCCTTTCTCGAGTGTTGTGCGCTGCTTGTCCACAACCTCTGCATTTGTTTAGCCTAGCCAGGTCTGTCTTGACAAGGAGACTCCTAATCTCAGTGGGTCCTGCTGAAATAAAGGTTACATAAAATAAAATTCCATTCCCTCCTTTCTTCCATTCCTCCCTTCTTCCCCTCCACCCTAAACAACCTGTAAACCTCTGATTTATTGTTATTACAGCTGAGCTGAATCAAAGAGTGGCAGGGGCAGAGACAGGAAAGTCAGTAAGGAGGGAGGGACGTAGCCCAAGGCTACAAACCGCAGACACTACAAGTGCTTTTTAATGGGAAAGGTTGATATGTCGTTTTAACATGTCTGCCGCAGTGACCCCCGCTTCCTCACATAAGTCTGTTGTTGTCTGGTAGGAAGTAAAGCTAATCTCACAGGTTAAAAAATAAACTTGGTGTGAGCTGTGATAGGGGTCAGTTCATGGGTTTGTTGAGGAATAAATGCAAGTGTTGAATAGGAAATAATGGCTTTGTTGGAATTAGTTGAGGAAGAGCAATTATGTTTTGCAGAGGATTAATCCAAAGTACATTCTTGACCCATGATAGACTCCTTGTTCAGCTCTTTCCCCTTGTTTTCTTCCCATATTTCCTTTTCAGTTCACTTGTCTCTAACCTTTTGTTGTCTCAACCACCTCTTGCAGTCATGTTCCTGCCTAAAAATACCAAAAAGCTTTTGGACTATTTATGGTGGGTTTTGTCAGAAAGTCAAGAGTACTACAGCAAAGTCAGAGGCATTTTGAACCGATTACATATTCATGAGCATTGTTTGCGGTATAATTATGCAATTTTGTCAATGCTAGCTTGCTGGAACCTTGGAATGAGACAAGTCAGATGGCACAGGCCTGACCACGCCAAAGTCACAACTTGAGTGTGGTTCAAAAACCAAGTGCAATTATTGTCCAGATGTTTCATAGTTTCCCCCTCCTTTCAACATGATACAGCCATATACAGCCCTGTTGATGGACTGACTAGTTCACTTAACAAAAACCTGCTGAGAATATGTTTGCAATCAAAATGCACAATCTCTTCAATATGGGTAATAACACTTCTCAGTTCTCTGTTCAGTGATGTTCTGGCTATCCAGGGAATTCTTGTTTTATTTGATGATGTGAAAGTCCATCAGTCAAGAGCTGTTAGGAATTTATGGAGCTGTATTTCAGTCTATGTGTGTGTGTGTGTGTGTGTGTGTGACCGTGTGTGACTGTGTGTTCGCATATGCTTTTTGTAAAGGGCATTTTGTGGGAGCTGCAGGCATCCCATCACTTAACAGGTGCACGGCTCCTACACACACGTTTCCAAACACATACATGCACTCAGACGCCAATTTAAGTTTAATCGCTTGTTTATTGGTTCTGTTTAATGTGTTAATCTGATAAAGATGGATCCTATTTAGCTGATTGATATACTTGTTGGATTTATTTCCAGGAGATATTTTGTTTGCCGTGTTTTCTACTTTGTTTCTGATCACCGTTTCTCTGTAAATATGTATATGGTATTTTGGGAGAATTGTGTGAAGGTAAAGATTAGCTACTATACATATACTAAGTGAAGTGTTTCCCGTAGACACCACCCTCTTTTGTATTTGCAATTTGCAATGGGAGAGGGAGAGACAAACGGTGAGTCAAAGAGAGAGAGTATAACCAACACTGAGAATTAAGCTTCTGATGTGAACAGCCAAGTTCCTGCATGTATGTGAATTTACACTGCATGGTGCATCTCCAACAAAACCAATTCGAGATGGCTGCTTCAGATGAACAAAATGAGTGTAACTAGGAGGTTTGCTGAAAAAAAAAAAAAAATCACGGCTAAATTATCAGTTATGATCACAACTTTCACAAGTCTTACTTTTCCATTTCCTGAACAGAGTCTGCATTGTTCCTCCTAAATCTGTCTCATTCTTTTTACCCACTGTAAAACTCTCTGAATAAGAATGATAGGTGTGTGTGTGTGTGTGTATGTGAGTGAGCAAGCTTGCAGGGGTGTGTGTGTGTGCATGTCTATCCAGAGATTTTGAAGAACATGTCATTCCACAGATGAAGATTAACAAAGTTTAAAAAATGTTCCAAATCATTTAAACTACTTCATAAATAACATTAAAAACATAACATAAAAATTACATAACATTCTAAACAAAAAACAGTAAACATTGTATATAATGCTTTATGAGGTTAGACTTTGTAGAGGTTTGTAGATGCACACATTGCCATTGTTAGAGCTCAGTGTTTTCCTCCCTTGCTGTGTTTTCCCTCTCCCTCATGTGGGTGGGTGTGTGTGTGTCAGTTGTCTGGTCTCCCCTGTCTGTGTGTTTTTCTGGAGCTGGACGGAGTCGGGGTGTTGGCTCTCGATCATCTACACCTGCGCTTCATAGCTCACCTGCTGCTGATCATGCAGTCAAGCCACATGCACTGCTGCAGGATAAAAGGACCGGCTCATTCCTCCACTACCTTCCAGATTGTCCGTTACCCCACAGTGGTACTCATCAGGCCCTTTATTCTTATCTCTAAAGTTCAGTACTGACAGTAATTGTCTGTAGGTCCTTCAAGTTCTCTGACTGTCTTACCTCCAGCTTTACTTGTTTGCCCTCAGCTCCAACCAGCTCCTCTTGTTTTTGGCTGAGCAGTCCTCGGCTGTCCTGAAGACCTGCAAACCCCCAGTACCTCCTAAGCCTGCCAAATATCCACAGCCTCGATCCAACTTAGCCAAGCTCAGTCCTGGCAAACCGTCGTCCTCACAGGAAGCCCAGCAATACAGAAAACCCCCATGGTGAAGACTCGAGACCTCTCATTCCTAGCAGAACCCAGCTCTGCTCCAGACACCCTCCACAAGCCCACACTAACTCTGTTCATTTGTTTAATAAATACTCTCTTGATCCAACTTACCTGTTTCTGTGCACAGAGGTCCAACTGTAAATACCAGCCGTCTCTAACAGCCACGCCTTGTTTGCATCTCACAAATGTGATTATCATTTCATTTGGAGTCAAATGAAGACGTAACTGTTTCTAATAGCATAGCACAAATAAAATCCACAGCACTTTTTACTAGGGAGAGAGGGCATGCTGGAAAACAGGCTTAACATTCATTGTGTCCAGAATCATCCTCAAAGGAAATCAGTGGAAAATAGCAGCATAAAAAAGCTACAATTTCATTTCCCTATAAATCGATGACATATCAGAGCTACATGACAGTTAATTGCACACATGTGGAAAGCGCTCACAGGGCGAGGGGGGCAAGATCAGATGAAGCTGTGAGGCAAAAATGTAACCATCAGAGCAAGGAAGTGTGGGCGAAACATAACAGCATCGTCAAAAAAAAAAAAAAAAAAAATGTTGGATTTTGTTCTGAGAATGAGAATACAACGGCGATAATTAATTGCATGAATAATCAGGGTTTGAAAAACTGCTGTCCAGTACAGAACCAAGGTCAAAACAACTGTTTTTGAATGTAGCTGCTGCCGTTCTTTAAGAAATGATGAATAAAGGGACATTCCACCACCAAAACCTAACAAAAAAAATGTATCACAATGTCAGCCTTTCAGGAAGTAAGAAACTGTTATAAAAGGGACTTCTGGTCGAATTTAAGCAGAGACAGGTCAAAGCTGAAGGTGCTTTATTGTGCTATATTCAACAAGATTTTCAAGGTGACTGGGTTTATGTAGGCTGTAGTGACTGCAGTAGATTGCCACCAGACACATTGCAGGGAAGGAGGGAGAGACACGCAAAACAGGGACAGTGAGAAAACACAGGCAAGAATAAAGTCAGAATGACATCAATCTCTTTTTTCCAGAATTTTTCAGATTATCTAATTTTGAATGGGTTTCCTGAGCTGAAGATATCAGATTTTCTCAACACATAGAGGAACACATAATCATTTGACTGGGGTGAAAACACGTCACACATCAAAATTTGAGTTACAAGGTTTTCACATGACACCAGCAACGTTAGCATATTTACGAGAGATTATAATGATGGGATTCTGTCCTGGACGCGCAATAAAAATTTTGTGAGGATGGCGATTGGCGTGGCATCTGTCTTGTTGCCCCGGCGGTGCCATTCACGGAGGGGGCATTTGAAGTTTTACGTTCCATTGCCTCAGTTAAATAAACTATTACATTAGGATCATGTAGTGGGCCATAATTCATTGCTGTTCCTTCATCTCAGATTGATGCTCTGTTTAATGCAATAGTTCTGAGTTCGTGTTACTGGAAGCCATGTTAATGGAGGTTTGAGGAGGGTGAAGACATCTCTTTCACGTGTGGAATATGAGGAGTATGAATTGGAACGGGCTGCAGCAATGTGTCGGATGAAAAATGGCCACAAGCTACAAACAATAGAGGCTGCGTTTATTTTTCATACATATATATCTATCACTGACTTATGACTACTTTCTCATGAAAACTCTCTAAAGCACAATTTTTAGAACCAAAGAAAGTTGTAACTTTTCTTTTGACAAATGGATTGTGGAAATTGCAGCCCGAGCTCTATAAGGGTGAGGAAAAAGACAAAAAAGTTGGGAAATGTTTTTTTTTTTTTCTTTTCTTTTCTTTTCTTTTTTTTTTAACATCATGCTGGCGGTAACCAGAACACATGGTTACTGAGCGTAACACTGTTATACTGTGTCCCCTCGACCTGCTGTTTCCTGCTGTCCTAATGCTTGGAGTTTCACACGCTAAGTTCCCACCATCCACCACTCCATCACCCCTGCTACTTACCCTCTCCTCCATGCAACTGTCTTCTTTCCTTCTTTCCAGCCTCTTAAATCTCTCCTTTCCCTCTCACCACCTTCACCTTCCTCCACCACCTCCTGCAGAACTTCCTCCCGCTTCTTCCATCCTGCGTCTTCTATCCCTTTACCTTTCCATCCCTGCTTTTGCTTTCCTTTACCTCTCATCTCCTCTCTTATCCCCTGTCCCTTCCTTAGGCATTTCCCACCATACATAGCTCACCCTAGATTCCCATCAATGTCTTCTCCCCTCCCTCCCACCATATGTACCATCTACCCTCCTCCTCAACCGTGAAATCCAAGTCCAGCTGAGTTCTGCTTAAAGCCAGAGCTACCAGATGGCACCAGGCGGGACTCAAACATCTGCAGCGACACGCTCGGCCCCAAAATGGGCTACGAAGGATACGCAGCTGTACAAACAGATTGTGTGTAAAAATGCAAGCTATGCAACCGAGCACAGGGGTCCTCGCCGGTCGCTATGAAAAGAAATATTATTAATAATGATAATAATAACAGAGTGAATACCTTAGCTGGATACGTGACTGTGGAGCTGTGTGACAGTATAGGGCATGGGAAAGATGACAATGCCCTGAGGCTAGTCATACTTCAGTGGAGGCATGCATGCACACATACTGACATAAAGCCTAATATGCAGTGTATTTCACTAAAGTTTTACCACTTCTAAAGAAACATAATCTAGGGGACTATCCCGCTGTTTTCTGATTCTGCTACTTTCAAGTTTCTTTACCATATTTGAAGTATAAAGGTAGAGATATGAAAATTTGACAAATTACAGAGCAAAGGCAAGTTATTTCAGGTTTCCATGCAACTGCAGTTTTTCTTTTATACCGCACTGTGTAGACATTGAATACCTATTTAGCTATTTAAAAGGTCTGAGATTGTAGTAATCCTGTCATTTTCCAAGTATGTGTACTCAGGATAAGTCATTATTTTAGGCACACAACAGAATACAGTTACTTTTTTGTATTTAAATTACGTAAACAAACATTCACACCTGCACACAGACGCAATCACACATCAAGTTTCGATAAGGTCCCTTGGTCAAACCCACAGTGTGAACAAAAGCAAGGCTATAGAGCAACAAGAGTGCAACAGTGACAAAGCTGATATTAACTAATCTTAGGCTGAACTAGGATTAATTATGTTGAACGTTGTAACATTGTAAAATATTGACATATGGCCTATCAAAATTCATTAAACACCCTATCAGTCTTGTGACTGTCCAATGTGAGTTTTAACTTTTGGGGACAAGCAGCTCCGGGCCGCGCTGTGTTTGTGTGTGTTGAGTGGATTATAATAGCTTATCTCACAGGGAGCCATTGGCCTATTCTCTCTCGCTTCAGACTCCAAAACAACACTCAGGCCCACTTGAGAGTACTCTGGGCTTGGACGAGCTTTGCCTTTGGCACAGAGTCACCGGCACAAGAACCTGGCCGCCTTCCAAAGACAATATTTGTCAGAGTAGCCTCGTTTCAAACCTTTACTGTTTATTAGATTCTGCAGCCCTCCTTTTTTTTTTTTTTTTTTTTTTTGAATTGGTGATAGGGTTTCAAATTCAAACTTCAGATTCCAGTGAAAAGCCCTTTCATGTTTTTAATTACTCTAAAACTTTGAAATGGTAAGTGTTTTTAATCAGCCCGCGCAGCTGCAGAGACACTGGAAAAAAAATCTGTTAATTTTTCATCCGCATCATATGGTTCAAATCATTTTCACTCAGGGGCTGCTCATTCTTTGAAATGTTGACTTGAAGAGTTACCCCTTTGCATGACAGTGGAGGGTAAAGTCGTAAGTAATCTGGACTGCAGCACAATGATGGACCACACTACAAAAAAAAAAAAAATAGTATCTCAGAGCCTTAGTCTTACTTTTCTAGAAATTCTTCCTATCCCACTGCAAATCAATTCATTTCAGTCTGTTTCTCAAGTGTCAAAATTTTGAAACAACCGATTTCAACTTGCTGTCACTTGCTTTTATCAGCAAAAAACATTAAGTAAGTGAAACTGCATTAGCAAGTGAAGTTGTCTCTCGGCATTGGTGGGGTTTTCCGCTTGGTTTTAGAGATTAAAGTTGCCAAGTAGGACTGAGATAAAAGACTAGGATCTCTTGAAAAGAAGATAGGCATTTTTTTGTAGGGCACCCATGGTCATTGTGGACTGAAGAATCAAAAGGAAACAGTCTAAACCCTCTGACCCTTGCCTCTGTTTCGCTACAGAGGAGTAGGCCCTCAAGTGGAAACCCCGGAGAGATTTGGCTGGTAGAAGTAGTTGGCTCCTGTTCAATAGAATGCTTAACTGAATGCTCAAAAACATCACAGACAATGCAACAAGCCTTTTAAGTCAACACGTTGGGTTGAGTATCAAAAAGCAGCACGAGATTGGTCCAAATGTTAGCATTTAGAGCCGTCAGTTTCCTGCACCTGCAGGCTCAGCTGCACGGCACAAGTCGGACCGCCCATGATATCTGGGTCACAATATTGCAACGACCAAGATCACAGCTCCAAAATGTGTACTGTATGTGTGCACTGCGCCCTCAGAAGTCCCTCTCACAGTGACTCACACAGACTTATTCATTTTACTACTCGCTGAGCTGCACTTGAAACCATTTGATTGGAGTCGGTCGTTGCAAGAATCCCACCACAAATTTCAAGATGCATCTTACAAAATGCTTCAAAGTGCCTTCATAGTACAAAGAGGCCCCAGCTTTTCTTAAAAAAAAAAAAAAAAAAAAAAAAAAAAAAAAAACAATAGTGATAAAAATGTAGTCAGCCCTATCTGTACGCTGCTGTATCTTTTTTTTCTATTGCTCCTTTTTTTAGACTTCACTGGCACTGCTGCTAACGGATAAAACACACCACAAGACCAGATTATTGTCTTTTCAGCATGAACTTCAAACTGCTTTGAAGATCAAAGTGGCCCCCGGCATCTGAGTGTGTGCCCACACATTTATGAGTTGCGTGTTGTTCCAGGTCCTTCCTCTTAACTGCCGCCTATACACTGTCGATGGCAGGCGGCCACGGCTCAGGTGCTCGATCATAAAGCAACGGAAACCCTTCTCGCCATTGTTTGAAAGCATTCCCGATGGCACACGGACCGCAGCTCTCAACATCGCAGCCACACAAATGTTCTGTGTAACGTTAATAGAAAACGAGTGCCGAGCTCTCCCTTGAATGACTTTCCAGCACATTAGCGCCAGGAAGCAGTTCATTTTAATGTCAGAGGTGTATTAGCACTGGTATATAGTGTTTTGACTGTAACTATCCCAGCATTTACTCTAAATATACACATGGCATTCTTCTTCTACGGAGCGTATCTTTAAGGCATAGTTAAGTAATTACTGCAGATCTTAAAATAAACACATCCGGTGCACAGTCTCAGTTCTGGTTACAGGACAACGGCTGCTACCCTTTCATGGTGTAGATCCAACGCTGTATAACACTTGAGTCCATGCCCGGAGATGTTGCAGCGGCCGGGACCCTGGAGGTACACGAGCTCTCGCCAGTTTGACATGGAGCGCTCCTGTCCTGCATCTCAGCGAAACCACATCCTTCATAATTCCCCACCGTCTCAGTTAAAAAATGTTTCATGTTTATTGTCCTGGTGTCCCGGTGGCTCAAACAGGCCGGGATGCATGCCATGTTCTTGCAAATGTTGCAGGTTTGAATTTGGCCCAAGTTATCCATGCTGTCTTTTTCTCTCTTCCAGTTTTTCTCTTCCTGTCTGTCTGCCTAGTAAAGTAGAAATAGCTTTAAAAAAAATCTTTAAAGATGACCAGAAATAGTGACCCAATTCAAATTAAAAAAAAAAAATAGAAAAAATAGGGGAGGAAAAGCTCGGGTGCTCTTATAGGTATCAGGTTAGTCAGATTTGAGGTTTGCATGATCCAGTTTAGCTGCCAGGAAAAAAAAAAATCTCAAAGGCTCTGTGTCACTGCAAAAATTAAAATGCATTTACTTCACATGGCAAAAAATAGATTAAAAATCAGTTGCACCAGGTGTTTGAGCCCAGTTTTGTCCACAACATCTTGTTTATTTGGTATATTAGGATTGAATTTTAGTGCATATTTACAGTGCAAAAAAACTCCTGTGCATTATCATGTTCTAATGAAGAAGAAACAACCGACCTCCAGCAAAGGAAATCTTACTTAATTCAAGTTTTCCACTTGGTCCTAAAGGAACGTGTTTGTGGATGTTTGTGGATCCCCATATAAAAATAGGATAGTTTACAGTCTCACTGGTTTCTGTTAAAAACATTGCTTCCTCAGTCAGCGTGGTCTGTAAATTCATTGTCTTGGTATTCAGCCTGGCATCCACCACACACAGCTATCATCCAGGCCGATCCCCCCCCCCCAGTTTGGCACCAGTCGGAGGTATTAACATCCTGTCCCTTTTTTCACTAGGAATGCTTGTTTTGGCATCATTTTGGATCTGCTCTCTGTAAAAGTATATTAGAGGCTACAACAGACTCTGTCATTGTATTATCTGCACTCATTAATGACTGTCAAAACAGGGGAGGAGAGTTACATAGCCAGACGTGGAGCAAAATAATCGCCATCCTCTCTCATCTTCCTTTGCTTGAAGCACAGAACAAAAGCAGACTAACAGAAGTACTAACACATGTGCACACACGCACACACACACATACACACACCAATACACATGCTTTAGCCTTTTTTCTGTGTTTATCCTTCAGTTGCTGTTTAAAGCACTTTGTGATTAATGCATTTGGTGGGATTATGGTTGAGGTTTTTTCTTTTTTTTTTTTTTTTAGTTTTGATACGACTCCTCCCAAAGTATTTACTGTGGTTAGAGCTCTACAGTTAATCCCCAAGTCCTGTTGTCCTCCGTGATAAAATCAGGGTAGGGACTACTGATCAGCCTCGGCCTGCCTGTCCATTACACGCAACGTTTTGGACACCGCTCAACAGATTGTCACGAAAACTCGAGGGAACGATGCATCCCACTGCCTCACTCTGACATTTTCTCAAGTTGGACTGACTGCAATGGGAGGAGACATTATAAAGTTTGCTTATGATGCATGTAATTGCTCCATTCTGGCGTTTGAAAAATTCAACAAAAAAATGTCCATGTTAACAAGTTATTCAGTCTCATATTCAGTCTTAAAATTGTGGGTTTTTTTTAAACAAATAAAAAAAAGGACTGATCCACCTTATTCTGCTTTGTTTCAACATGTTTATGCTTGTTCACAGAAAAAAAGGTTGAAACATGTGAAACTAGAGACAAGTGGGATTATCTCATCCTACTAGTGGTCACTCTAAAAACGATTTTTACACTGAATATGAGACTAAATTATTTGTTAAGATAGTTTCTTTCTTTTTCTTTTTTTTTTTCTTTTTTGCAGCTTTTTGCAGTAGAAGCGTTTCACTGACCGCACAGGCACAATATCTTGGATGCCGCTAAATGCATTTTGACCAACAACAACAATAACAGAGTGTTTAATTCATAAATGGGGAATAATGTGCCTCATATCTGTGTTCCCTCATTTTCAGAGTTGCACCCACTGACCCATGGGTGACGCCACAACATGTAACTGTCTGTGCATCACATCTTGGGTGCCAGTGAGTTGCATTTCTTCTTCCCCTTTTTCTGCTGCATACAATCAAGAAACACAAGGTTTAAGTTTCCTATCAGTCGGCTCACTGCAATTCTGCATTATTCATGCCATGTTTGACATATTTGCTGTTTACTTTTTATATTATTTTAGAAGTTATGACCCAGTACGGAAAGGTGATGAATTTACTGGATATGCAAATCTGTAGGTTTTTTTTTTTTTTTTTTTTTTTTAATAATGCATGTTTTAAAGAGCTAAAGGTTGAAAGTAACATTGGCTATATTTAGTGACATTAAGTTGTTTAAGTTACTTAAAATACTAAGCAACATTTTAATCTGGAGAGATTACACAGATAACTGGTCAGAATAATGGTATTAATACCCGTTCATCTTTTTATCCAATTGCAATAATGATCTTGGGACCCAGGCAGTGTAATTATTGCTTTGAAGTGGTGAAGTACTTTGATTAGAAGCCTTAAGGAAATGTGAGGACTGGACCTCCCAGGCATTTCCTCTCAAGCACCTGTGTTTGAAAACTGCTCTTTATCAGGTCAGGTTAATTTGACCTGACACCTGCCTCACATGTGGTGCAGGTCCTACTAGCTCCCCTAACCGCCCGCGATGGCTGAGGGGCGGAGCACACCATTAGCACGGAAGTAGGGTAGTGGTGGTGGGTGGGGGTGACGGGTAGGTTAAATGCTCATCAATCATGCATGGGGCTGTGCTTAAATGTGGCTTCCTTGTAATTATTGCAGTTAGTTCCTTGATTGCAGATTTCATTCATACTTTTTTTTTTCTTCGCAAAAGCAGCTTTTAGTCTGAAATTTTCCAGCCAGAAAATGAATAACACCATTGTGGTGATGAAATAAGGGTGTGTCTAATTATTTAGCGTGTTTATCGCTGAGTCACACCACACCCTGCTGCGCCCCGTGGCAGATTCTAATATCAAATTACACGCTGTAAGTTGTAATTTCGTAGCTAAAAGCTTGGCTTCCTGCTGTGTTGTAGGATAAACTACCATAACAGCAAATATTGATTCAAGATACATCACATTATTGCAATTCATTCCCTCAGCTCTGTTTTCTATTGCCATAATAATGAGCTGGTCCAGGGCCCAAACTCTTGGGAGCGGTATAATCACGGTTTAATGAGCTGTATCAGGACCAGCGCTAAGAGCTAAGGGACTTGGAGAGTTCCTTGCAAGGCTGCAGTCCTTACCTGTTACCCCAAATGCTCCCATAACTAACATCTGGATTTAATGTCAATAAAACACATAGTTCGTGTGACTGTTATTTAAGCCTGCCTGAGTCAGGTCTTACTTATCAGCAAATTGGTTTCAGAATAATAACAACTACAGCATTCAATCGCTTGATTTACTGGCTGAGTCAAACTTCACTTCAGGGATTTTGTCCAGATACTTGATGTGGCGTGTAGGATCTTCTCTGGCTAAATGATCACTGCCATGAAAGCCAAATTTACCCTCATTGTCAATGTGCAGCCTGGAGCAGTGAACCTCAGGAGGCATTTTTATTTCTAAAGCACACAGCATTTTAGAATGAAACCACTTGTTTTTAAATGAAAGCGAATACACAATCCATCAAATTGGCATCATTGCTCAAGACCTTTGTGTGTCTCTCTCTTTCTGGTGTATACTCCGTCTAAAATGGCATGGTCTCCATGGCCAGGTCAGGATGTTATACTGTTCCTTCTGACTGGAAACTGACTGGAAAGAGACCCTTCCCTGGAGGCAACTCTGTAAGAGACGGCCGGCCGAGACGTATAAAAGGACAGAGTCTGTGTTTGTACAAGTGTTTCACATAGGAATTGTCCCAGACATATTTCTGAATGAGAGTAAGTGACGGTTTTCGGAATTGCCACTTTTTCCTGCCTCAAAGTTCCAGGCTCAGATTCCAGCGTCTAAAAGCGCCTGCTTCACTTCTCAGGAATCCTCCTGCAGGCCCTACTGTGTTACACCTGTGGCTTTGCAAAGCACATCTGAAGCGTTTATCGACATGATAAACACATAATATAGAAGGCAAGAGGAGCTCAGAGGAGCTAAACTTTGGGCCGTTTCCACAGATTTCCACAGACACGGAAAATCACCTATGCCAGCAAAAATGGAAGGAGATTATCACTTCATCCCTGTCTGTTGGTCTGCATTGAGCAAGATCTTAATCTCAATCATGTAATGGGATGGCAAATCCCCTTCCCATTAGACTTTTTTCCCCTAAAACTATGTGTTGGGAATGTTTGACATTCAGAACTTCCAAGTTGGCTGCTAACAAAGTTGGCTGCTAAACAATGTTGCCTTCACATGCAATTTTGTCTGAAAATCAAACAATGACCAGACACAAACTATTATCAATGCATCAGCTTTGTAAGTTGGATAACTGTTCATTATTGGCTGGAGTTTGCCACTGATAATGAACATCTTATCCATGTTTAGATGTTATTTGGTTAACTAGATAACCACAGGCATCTTATAAAAGCGTCAGTAGGGGCTAGTTGCATGTTATTTTGCTAAAACAGCCTGCTGGCAAGTCAGCAAACTAACAAAACAAAAAACCAGTCGCTGGTTTGTTGAACTGGTGCTGATGCTAAAACTTGTGGTGTTTTGAAGTTTTTATTTGGACCACAGCAGCAAGGATTAGCAGTTTTGGGTCCACCCACTGACCCATGATGTTTCCCCCAATATATTTCTCTGGATGTTCCCTCAAGCCCTTATTTCCCTCAACAAAAAAACATCACTCTTTTATATATAAAAAAATCACAATCCATATGTTCAGTAAATAACATTAGAATAATACTTTAGCCTCCAAAGATATTGTCTTATTCAAACACTTCTTGTTATCATGAACATTAAAGTTAAAAATTCTCATAGCACATGCTCAGTAAATAATGTTTGAGAATGATTCATGAAAAAGCATTGAGGGAACATAGTGCAGTGGGAACATAGATACACTCCTGACAGTTTCCGTTTTGGAAACAAGTCTGCCTTATCTACCTTATATAACGGCTCTGAATTGACCTTCTTCCACAACACAACAATCTATTTTCATATATCTTTTTCTCGCCTGGCTGTGAAGTATTCAGACAATATGTACCGCCAACTCACCAGTGAACCTCTATATGGTGCCAACCACGGTTGCAAGGAGATTAATGACACAACCTGTGACCTTTCCAACCACTAGGCCACCCACTCACAGCACTGCACTGGAAACTGAGATATAATTGATTATAGTTGTTGACATGTCCTTTTTTTTTTTTTTTTTTTTTTTTTTTTTGTATTTCTGCGTCCATGCCCGGTTCTTTTGTTTACTGCTGCTCTCTGTTCACATGTCTTTGGGTTTCACTTGTCATGGAAAAGAGAAGACAGGATGGAGCGGAGAGAAACGATGAGCAAGTCGGCTCCACCACGCTGCAGATCTATACTAACTGATAACATGTGTATGAGCGGTAACCTGATACCAGGCAAGCTTATGACCCAAACACAGGCCACCTGCTGCGGTTTTGGAGAGCGGGCAGCATATCTCCCGCCACAGCGGAGGCCTATGTGAGTTCACGCGAGGACACGCTGGAACGAGTCCACAAGTCAATCAATCAGTCTAAAGTCCGAAACTGAAGGCGTTTGCCAGACATGGAACGTTTGCCTTCCTGATAGAAAATAAAGAGCACACTTACCAAAATGCATTATATTTATTTTAAGGGGGAAAAAAGCCATTTGGCAAGGCTGTCATGCAATAGTCCTAAAATATAGAGAATCTGTAAAAGTGCTTTGTCAACCAGGGATTTAAGTGCATTCCTACTATGCTTTAAGAAAGTACCATTATTTGTTTTAATTGCGTGCTGTCAACCATTTGGTAAGACGAGCTTTCACCTTTTTTTTTTTTTTTTTTGCAAATGATAAATATCTCATTTTTGGAACACAACTTATAAAGTGTTTGAGGGTCAGTGCAGCCAAGCTGACCCATATATCATCAGAATTATTTCATTAAATGTCTCTGGTCTGCAGCCATTAAATGTCTCTGGTTTGCTCCTTGGCCAAAATACGAGCTTTATGTGCCGAGTGAAATTACACTGCACTTTTCCTCTGCAGCATTTTTGTCTCCCCGGCCAGTTTTTTTTACACATCAACACGTAGTGCAGTGGAATGTCCTGGGGAGAATCAGCTAAGACCTCTGCACTGTCTCTCCGACTCCCTATTTCGCATTGAGAGACAGACCTGAGCACGTTGCCAGCTACCACACGCACAACTGTTCTTGTCACTCCCAGGACATAGCACAGTCGGTGGCTTGGACGGTACACAGATAAGATAAAACAGAGCCCAGCCACTTCCCCTTTTCCCACATTTATCAACACGGCGTCCAGCTACCTCATGTGAACCGTACATGCATCTCCCATGATGCCTGCCATAAGCCAGAAAAAGTCTTATCTTTATTTGAGGGCTTTCATGCCAAAATGAGATATCCACCCTTTGAAACATGTGACACCATGCTGTTGTAAAGTCAAAAAAACTAGAGCAGATTCTAAATGTTTTTTTTTTGTTGTTTTTTTTTTTTAATGATAGGTAACCTGAGTGCTCAGTTCACACAAGTAACTTTAGTTATTGTCCATCATTTTTTCGCGGTCTGGCAGAACACAGCTCGCTGGATAGCAAACAGACAAACTGCCAGATGCTTGTTATTCTATATATGAAGTGGAAAGTCTACATTTTCACCGCACAAGATTATGTTCCAAAATTGCTTTACAACAGGAAAGAAAACAAATATGTCCTCCACAATGGTATTTGTCCTAGGCCCACTGTGCCTGTTAAAGTCTTACTGCTGCAGCTGAGTTTTATGAGAGCTTGCTAACATCGCTGCCCTTCTCAGAGGGGAGCAGTACGATCCTGAAGCTGTGCAGCATCTCTCTGCTCTCTAATAATTTGCAATATAGCTGTCAGACACTGAATCTCATTATAATACATCCTGCGATATGAGATTATGCTGCGCAGGTTGAAAAGTTGACATTAATCCACTTTTATCTCAGTCAAAGCAGTCGTCAGTTTACATTCTGAACTTTTCTTTTGTCTCTCTCTTTCTGGTTATTTGATAGTGTCTTCCTCCTGTAATTTCCCATATTTCTGCTTCAAACAGGAAGTGGGGGGCAGGACATAACGTAGACAGAGACTGTTAGACCATGACAAACATGGACGGTGACTCAGGGTTTTGTGAATAATGTTGAACCGTCACATATTCTCAATTCTGCCAAATGAATAAATACCACCCACTAGGATGAAACTATATCGTAGCATTGCATGTATTGTTTTGAAAAAGGTGTCTGAAGCAGGAATTATTTAAATATATGATATTAATTATTGATATGCATGTTGATGTATGTCTACTAGAATTCAATGAAATAACCACTTTATTTTATTTTATTTTATTCATTCATTCATTCATCTTCTAAACCGCTTATTTTGTTTTTATTTTGCTTACATTGTTCATTTATTTCATATATTTTATTTTTATTATTTTATTTTATTTCAGTTATGTTTTTTTTTTATTTTTACTTACATTCTATTTATTTTATTTTATTTTCTTCTTTAGATTTTTTTTTTTTTTTTGGAGTGGGGCATGTGTTGTTTAACAGCTGTGTTTTATGTATATAATCAGCTAACATTGTGAAAGAGTCAACATCATTTTTTATTTTATTTTATTTTATGTTATTTTATGTTTCTGTTTTTTTTTAATTTAGTTTCATTTATTTATTTTTTTATTTCAACTTAGTTTATTTTATTTTATTATGTTCTAGTTTTTTGTGGTTGTGGGGTTTTTTTTTTTTTTTTTGGAGGGTGATGGAGGGAATGTGCTGTTTAACACCTCAGTGTTCAGAATTAGCTAACAATGTGAAACAGGCCATTTATCATGCTGCTCTCCTGCTGCACAAACTGTGAGTCACTCTGGAGAAAAAATGTCAGCTGAATGCCTCCGAGGTAACACAGACGGGCGTCACAGGACAGCAGAGGGGCTCCGGGGTGGGTTTAGAGAACAGGAAGGATGACACGTTCCACAAGTGTATAACGCTTAACTGAGCACAGACAGTACGGTCAGCACCTCCACCTTGTGTGCGTGTGTGTGTGTGTGTGTGTGTGTGTGTGTGTGTGTGTGTGTGTGTGTGTGTGTGTGTGTATCTTTGATTATGCCTTTGACCACAAACTTAAACGTAGATGAGGCCTGATATTTTAGTACAGTGCACACTAGAAGTCCAATTACAATTCTTTCTCTCCACACACACACACACACACACACACACACACACACACACTCCTCCCCTTATTACTGTGCTCTAAATCTATTTGCCATGTGGCTGGGACCCCTGTGTTCCTCACTCTCTCTCTCTCTCTCTCTCTCTCTCTCTCTCTCTAACTTGTCAAATCTTATAAGTGAAAACATGTCGCATATATTTAAGCCCTTCGTTTTTACAATAATGGATTTTCAATGTTTAAAGCGCCGGTCCGGATGACATCACGGTGCAGTATTAAAAAATCTATTCTTTCACCAGCTCCAGGAGACAATAACTGATTAAATACCATCCATAATCTGCACCGGTGGAAAATGTTCCCCCATAACTTCTCCATAACTTTCCAGACGTGCGCTGGTTAAAAAACATATAGGAGCACAAATCATCGAGAAGACTGCAAGAGGTGGAAAATGAAGAGGACCAGAATATAGCAGAACCATGTTTTTTCCTTTTTTTTTTTTTTTTTTTTTTTTTTTTTTTTTTTTTTTTAGAGCAGCATGTTTTCAATTACTGTCATCTTAAGTGGAGAGCAACAAGAGCCAAAGCATTACAGTAAAGATACAATGTTTGGAGCAAATATACTGCAAATCTTCAATGGCTTGATAGTATCTTGGCAGGATGTACAAGGAGACCTGTGGAAAGTTTCAAGGTCCCTTGGATGAAATGCACAGGAGTGATTACAAATTCATTTGTGAGTTTGCGGTATTGTCCTAAATACGATGTTTACTTTTGGGGTTTGTCGAGAGGTTTGCCCTAAAGTGCAAGTGGAACAACGTACAAGAGGAGCTTTTTTTTTTTTTTTTCCTGTAGCTGTCACAGTAAAAATGGTGAAAGCTGAGTTTGTTGAGCACCAATGCAGGGTAATGATGGAAATGCTCCACCTCAGAAGAAGTGCATTTCGCCCTGTTTGCACACAGAGACGGGGCCTGAAAGCAGTCATGTGACAGCTCGAGAGGAAAATAAACATGGACACTAAGAGATAAGCATTTCTAATCCCCGGGAATAAATACGCAAGGTGATGAATTAGTGAGTGACAGCTTAAAGACAGATTGTATTTGTATGGGCGTGCTTCCTCACGGCAACATTACTCACAGACAGCGTGCAGTTGTCAGGCAATTTTCCCTCCGTGCAAATGGCACCAGTCTCTCAACACGCTCGGTGCACTCTGCATGCCCGCACGCCAGTCATGCTTTTTAAAAAGCCCTCATTTACTACGGATGACATCAGCGCAAAAGCTCAAATTATACTCATATTTATCCTATATCCAGCAAACACACAAACAAACACACACATTCAGCCCCATGTTAATGTGAAAACCACATGTTACTGTACTTTCTCCTCCTTTATAGGGAGCAGTAATTGTCAGTCAAGCTGTTTTATGTCACGCTGGCCACTGTAAAACTAACAGAGCACCGGAGTGAGCTCCTTCGCAGGTACGAATGGATCAGGTTTCATCTACAGTATCATTTTAGCAGATGGTAGACTCTGCAGGAAATGGTATTATGATTGCTGCGGATTCTGATTGGCAGCCGCTGTGTTGATGTTGGCGAGCGCGCAGGCTGTTGAGAGGAGAGGTGAGAGGTAAAGGAGGAGAGGGCCCGCAAAGAACCGTGCACAACCGTACAGGCCTGTGAGCATGCACTACAAAAAAAAAAAAAAAAAAAAAGTAATCTTGTTTAAACAAAAAAAGTGAAAAAAAAAATCTGCTGGCGGGATGAGATAATCCTACTTGTTTCCAATGCTAATCAGTTCGTTTCCATAAATTTCTTGAATCAAGTGTCATTTTCTTGATACTAGTGGGCTGAATTGCCTTTTATCTGCCTTATTTCAACATATTTGTTCTTGTTTCCTGATAAAAGTGAAATTGCAACTGGAAACAAATGGGATTATCTCATCCCATTGGCATCAGTATGTATTTTTTTAATCTTGTTTGAATAAAAACAAGATTTTAACACTGAATATGGAAACTCATGACTTGTTAATGTGGAGATTTCTTCCAGTGTGTATTCACTTATGTACACACATACATTCAGGCACTTACAAATGCAAACATGCTTGTCTTCCCTTTGTAATGCGACCACTCCTGGGAGAAATTTCAGGTCCCGTCCTCATAATAAACTTCTCAATGTGCTTGCTAACTTCAAAGTGCACGAGGAATAATAAGATGATTCATTTCAGTGATATTATACGGGACACGTGCGCAAATTTGATCGTGTCCACACACACGCACACACAAACACCAACCACATCAAGAGATATGAGTGTACACGCTGACACTTATAGACCAGACCACCCTGGAACTATTCTGACTAACAATCCCCTGTGACCGGAGTGTATGCGCAGGTCTGTGTGTGTCCATGTGTGTGTGTATGTGTGGGTCCAATCCTCAGGCTCCAGACAGACTCCTACCCGGCTTGCCCTCCGCAGAGACAAAAAGTGAGACAATGTAAGGTGAGACAGTAAAATGTTGGAAATTGGGGGAGGTATGACCCTTCTAATGGGCCTGTGAGAAGAGCGAGAGACATAGAGAGACACAGAGACAGAGAGAGAGAGAGGGATTTGAACCGTTGTCATCAACCCCCATGACTAATGCTGGTATAATAGTGGTGTGGATAAACTTGGACATATACAGTAGACCACATACAGACAAGGCTGACTGACGCACCCTCCGGCCTGGAAATCTATGTGTGTGGCCTGATCTTCTCTAACCCCCCCAACCAACCAACCCCCCTTCTCCTTCTCCCTCTCTCTCTCTCTCTCTCTCTCTCTCTCTCTCTCCCTTGCCCTTTGTCTCCCTCTCAAACTGTAAGACTAAAAAGGGAGCGAACGCAGGAATACAGGCAGGGCAATAAGGGTCAAACTCACAAGCCGCAGTGGTTTTGCTCTCCTCAAACCCTCCTCGCTTTGCATTTGCAACACCCGCCTCCTTCCCTCCTCTTTCTATTTCCCTCCCTCCCTCCCTCCTCTCTTTCTCTCCATGCCCCATCTACCCTCCGCCCCATCCCTTTCCTCCACGCTTCTTGTGTGTGTCTGCTTTTTTCAGGCTTTCCGTAACACCACGGTTTAGCAGCAGCGATGATGGGAAGCCTGCGCATGAAAAAAAAAAAAGAAAAAAAAAAAAGCTAAACCCCCCTTTCCTCCCCCTTTTCCACCTCTCCCTTCCCACACTTTGTGTCCTTCTCACCTCTCTGCTCCTCATCCGTCCCAAGTCCACTTCTCCTCTCCCCTCATCTGCACCTCCACCCCCACCTCTCTTTTCCACCTCTCTCCTCTCCCACCCCTCCTGCATAGCTGTTATGTTCTCCATATGCTTTGATGGCTCCTCCGCTGAAAGGGGAAATGATTCAGGCTGCTGGCATGCATGGCAGGGTTGCAGCTGGACACTGCACCTGCAGCTCCCCAAAACAAGCTGACGGGTGCATGTTAGGGAACACTTGTGTGTGTGTGTGTGTGTGTGTGTGTGTGTGTGTGTGTGTGTAGACAAGCATTGCCCAACCCATACACCCCCACCAATGTACTTTTTTTTCTCACCATCCTTCCAGCTCCCTCCTTTTCTGGCACTCTTCCTCTCTGTTTCCCTCCCTCGTCCAGCTCCTTTTCGACTTCTCCTTCCTTTGTTACTCCCACACTTTTTTCTTTGCAGCTCTCGCCGGGCTAATTGATTTCTGTATGAGACAAAATGCAAGAGTCATGCTGCTCTCAAGTTCCTGGCAAGCACAAAGGGGCTCTATGGGAGCCCTTAGGTACCATACTCTTCCTGTGTGTGCATATCAGTAAAAATGCTCAAGGCACCCTGCAATAATTAATATTAAATCACATGGGGCACCTGCTAGATTTAACCCCCATGACCCCCAAGGCTAGTTAGCAGATTCAAATCAGTCGAGATCCCTGCCAAATTAACCTGGCACCTCTGAAGGAGAGGTGTGGGCGGGAAGCTGAATGATTTGAGAAAATGACATTACACTTTTTATTTTGATTGATGGCGCTTGCTGCTTAGCTGCCACACCTCACTGCCTCAATAAATCACTCCATAAATCATGCAATTAGCAGCAGAGTCCTCGAGAGAGTTTCAAATGCAGTTTGCAAGATATGAAATGGGTTCAATAAATCTCTAGTGAGATATTCAGATAATTAAATTGATGTTTGGTTTTAATGGGCCATGATGTTGGTATAATTTTACTCCTACTGGGGATACTTCTAGTATAAGTGCACACATATGTTGCACGTACATACAAATGCACACCATGGGACACTACTCGGCGTTGCAGCAGGTTCTCGTTTGCAGATAGCTCTTTCAGTGCTTATCGTGGCATAGTGTCACTTTTTAGTGTCTCTGAGAGTGGATTCCACTCAGCTGTGAAGGGCACTTTGCATTGAACATTAGGATTTCAACAAGCTATTGTTATTTCTAAGTGGCAGATAACTGTGCCTTTATCTGACTGAAAACACTGACATTTGCATTCTCAGAGCTGACAGATGTTAGGCAGCTTTCTCATGAAAATACACCCACGCGGGGTCCGAAAAAACCACAATTAGCTCCATGCTAATGAGCCGAATTGTCATGTGCCAGAGAATACTGTAGGATCATTTTGCAGGAAATACTATGTGACGACGTGGGTTTGGTCTACAAAAATATTGAGCACACACATGCTGTCACACACACACTTACACGCACAGCAGCAAGAAGTTGAGTGAGTGAGTAAATATTTCAGCAGCCGTCAGTGCTCTTCTTTCACCACACCCATTAATCTTCCTGAGACACCTCCTGTCCCACAGCACAGCAGCTCCTCCACCTTGGGAGCCAAACAAGAAGCTGAGGTACAACTTTCATACTTGTTCCCCCTTGTTTGTTGACATTCTGACATCTTTACTGTACATGTCTGTCTGTGTGTTTGTGAATGAGGGTGTGCATGTTAATCTGTATGTGTATGTGAATGCTGAATGCATGTATACATACTGAAAATGTTTTTGTGTAGCTGTTTGTATGCACTTATATAGGCATATATGTGTGTGTGTATAGGTACATGTGTATGCATGTACTCTATGTGTGTGTATATGCATCCACTTCTGTCAGTGTGCATACTAGTGTGTGAACTTGCCACCAACAGAGTGGCAGGGTGAGTGCTGTGTGACGCCCCAGGGCCCTCAGGCTCAGTCAGCTGAGCCAAATATTCCTCAGACAATACACTACTATGCTCTGCTCTGCACCTGTGTTATGTTTTCATGCTGACAAAGATTTGCTTTCCTTTTTGGGCTGAAGATCTGTTTTGTTTCCGTGACTCAGAGACTAAAATAGTACAGTAATACAGCTTTAAACCGATGTTCTTTGTAGCGAGAAAGGGCGCATGACTTACAACACACAAACACAGTGGTGAATGGTTCGCAAATGGGGGGAATGGGTATTACTCACTGGGTGAAAGTGGTACTCACATGCTGAGTGAAGTTAATTCCCGAGGCTTTGATTTGCCTTTCAGAATATGGGCTCTGTGAATCTCTAGTGTGTAATAAAAATCATGCAGTAAAATATACACAACATCTAGCACTGACTGCGCGCTAATCCTATCAGTCCTAATCTTCACACCTGCAGATGGTGGAAAAGGAATTTGTGATATGCCACTGAATTGGGCAAAGTGTTAAAATGTAATTTAATCAGCAAAAGTGTTAAGAAAATGAAATCCAACGTTTAAGGTGGAATCCTATGATTATGTGAGAGCAGACCCTGTTTCAAACTGGTGGGAAACCCAAACTTTTTCACCTGCGAACATGACACAGACAGTAACACACAGTCTCAGAACAGACAGATTTATTTATTCATCCAAGACTCAAAGCACTCGTGACATTCTCACTTTCTCGAGTAAAAAGACAGCTTAAGCACTGAGGAGCAGGAAAACAATCCCAGATTATTTTTGGTCAATCACTGTCCAACCTGTGAAAATGTACTACTGCCCCCTGGTGGAAGATAGGAAATAGTATGACCATGGATTCTCAAGGTCACTCATACCCAGAATTGCTGTTTATAAAATATTGATTTGTACTTAAATACAACAAAATACATCATCATCCACTTAATACACAATGTTGTTGGCACTTGTTGAAAGTGTTCTCTGCAAAATAATATAAGAATAAATCTGCGACTGATGTCTCCATCTCTTGAACTGGTGAATTAAATCTGATGTGTCTCTGGAGAGCCCAGATCCCTCTCTAGCAGGGACAGCCCCTAGTTGGAGAGCCCTTCTTATAAATGAAAGATCACAACTTCATAAGCCACGATGTGTCTATCAACATGTGTTGTCCCAATGTGTCCTTCAGTGACACATTGGATTCCCTCTTGCCCAGTCACTGTCGGTCACTCTGGATAAGAGAGTAAGGGAAATACGTAAAATGTCAATATTATGTAGTCCTATTCTTGCAGTCCCTAGAGTCGCTATTTATTTCCGTTGTTATTGCCCTGTGAGCTCCGTCTTTGAATCTTTCTCCAGAATTTCTTTTCTTGTCTCTTCTTGTGCAACTGCAGTGACATCATTTCTTGGAAAGGAATTTCATTCTGTTCCCTAGAGACAATGGAAAGGGAACAAAGTGTTTTAAAACGAAATTGAGTTAAGGCCATCTGTAGAAAGCTTGCCTTATGAAAAGGGAAATATTCTGATTCAGCTGAAAAACAACACTTAGCCTTACCCAAGCCTTTGAGGAACCTGTTAACCCTACGGTGCTCATTGTCATGGATAGATTCTAGATACTCCTGCACCCTCACTTCAAAGAGGCCTGGGGACAGAAAAGAGGGATAAAGAGACAGAATCATGAATCACTGGATCGGTTCCCAACAGCTAAACCTAGGCTTCCTGCTGCACCGCTTTACCTCTGAGAGCCTGCCTGTGAAGCTCTCGCTCTTGGATGAACCAGCCAAACATCTGGGTCTCCATGAACACCTCCAGGAAACGACGCACACTCTTGGATGGAACCGCTTTACGGAAACCCTCACGCTGAAAGGAGCAGGGAACCGGGGAGGAAGACGAGGAGGAGTAGCCGTCCTCCCGTTCGCCAGTGATGAAGAGTGGATAGTGGCCCACGAGCTCCACAAAGAAACGGACAAAAGCCTCGGACACAATGGTGCTGAGGTGGCCAGAGTCTGACAAGATGTTGGACAGTCATTATAGCATACATACAACAATAAAGTGTTGTGATGTGCTGTTGATCAAAATACTCAATTACACAACTCAATGCATGAGTAAAAGTGACTAACAGGCTTCACAGATCAGTTCAAAGAGCTCAAATGAGAGTCCGAGATCTGTGTGGCCTTACTATAAGTCTAAAAAATGTGCAGTGTGGTTTAGATTTCTTTTCTTCAGGGATCAGCTCACCCAAAATACAATAAAAGATATTTTCCCTCTTACACCTGGTGCAGTCCAGCCATCAGGACGGTTTCTGTGTGATTTGGCAAAGTTTAGATAGAGACAGAGTTTGCTGGTGTTCTTCAGCAGGAAAAAGTTCCCAGCAAAACTGTTCCCCACTGAGGGCTGTGAATTATGCCGAATATTTGTGTCATTCCTTTTGGAGAGAGCTGTTGCTGCTGGGTTTTTCACATCAAAATTTTTGACAGTTTGAACTCCAGACAGAGCCTGTGTACGAGGGCTGGTGCTGTGTGATCTTACACAACCTCTTCTGCCACAAACAGGTTGGAGAGTTTTCTTCATTTAGCTGCAGATGTCTCGAGATTTTTTCTCTTTGTTTGCTTTTCTGCTTCACATTTTCCATTTTCCTGGCTTTGTAGTGATGTTGCTGACTTCCTCACTGTGTCTCAAATGCGTCTGAGTGAAGAGGGGTGGGGCCATGGGGGCTGACTGCTGGGACACATCGACTGATAGACCAAAGTGCATCAGAACCAGGGGTGACACACAGGAACACAACGTTATCCATCATGATGGAATTCTACAACCCTCTTTTTATTTGGAGAAATGGATGACTTGTTACCGAAAAAAAAAAAAAATGTTATCGGAAGCCATAAGACTTGTTACCAAAACAAATGTTTGTGCTTTGCCGGTCTATGTGAGCTTGTGGCCTGGTTTCTCCAAATCACACAGAAACTATCTGGATGAACAGATTGCACTGACTCAAATGAGTGAACTGCTCCTTTAACATGAATGCAGTCCATTTGTGTCCACACTCATCCTTGATCATCTTCTGCGTTATATTGCAGTGTACCACATTGTAATGCCTCACCATTTAGTACATCCCCTCCTCTCTCGTTAGCCAGCTCTCTTCTTCTCTCCAGAACATTCTCCAGTGCTGACTGGAGCTTAGAGGGCAGGATGGAGTCCTCATCATCCAGCTACAGAGGAAAGGACAGGATAAAATAATCTTATGCATTAAAGAAATCTTTGCATAGCCACATACATGTCTGTGTGTTTAGATATACAGTGGCACACCCATTAACATACAAAACATACAAGCACACACATCTATGAAGGACCCACCTGTCTGAGGAAACGACTGTTTCCAAGATCCACAACCAGAACCTGTGCAGGGAAAAATGTACACGTGTTTATGATTTTGGTTCATGTACATTCTGTCTTTTTCTCTGTAAAGCACTTCGAGATTGATTTGTTTGTTAAAAGCACCTTATGAATAAACCTGCCTGCACATGACCCAACTGTTGACAAGTAAACTAAGTTACTACAACCAGTAAAACCCAAACACTGCTAACTATCCCTGCCTGTGTTGACTCTGACCTCTTCCAGCGGCAGCTCAGTGAGCTGGGGCAGGGAGCTGGACAGCAGGCCAACGATGAACGGGGTCGGGGTGCAGACGATGTCCAGCATGGCCGAGGGCAGCACGGGGATGTAAGTGTGCTGCCATACAAAAGGGTAGAGCAACGCAACCACCGCATGGCAGCACTGGGAGAGGGTACTGTGAGGAAAAAAACAAGGATTGTTGAAGACAAAAAAGACACTGATGATACAGGAGTCCAAAATTAATATACAGAAACAGAGATATAAACAAAAGAGAGAGAATGAGAATGAAAAAATAAGAAAGTAAAAAGAGAGGGAAAGAAAAATGAAGAAAAGAATAATGTGTTTGAACATTAAGCTCAGCTTGGCAAACTAGCTGTCTAATCCAGTGGTTTTCAGAGTCCAGGAATAGCTGGGCTTCAAGGGGATTCTCAGCAAAATGAGAAATCGGTTCATTTCACCATATTTTAACCCACTTGAAACTGATAAAAAAAAAAAAGTGAGTGATTATTTAGTCAACATTATGTGTCAGTCTCACTATCTTAAATCTACCTATCAGTGTTTAATAACGATATGTAACCAATTTGAAATAAATTTAAGCTTAACACAAGCCAAAATATCTTTTCAAATCAGAGTCCCTAAAACAGAATCACTTCAAATGGTGGTCTGCAGATTAATGAAAGTCAGCATGGGGGCGCTGAACATCAAAAAGACTGAAAACCGCTGCTCTAATCTTACTTAATCACAGTACTAAATGGGGACAACATATTGAAATACTTCGCCTCACCACACGAGGGTGCTGTGATCTCAAACATAGACTGTTTACGTCCACTGTGTGAATATTCCCCACTGCACCAGTATTTCCCAGAGAGGAAAACAACGCCACATAATTCTTTCATGCACGTCACTCGACTTTGCATTCCAGTCCTCTACTACTGTGACCTCCCTATCTGGCTCCCACTGGTTCCCCCCTGAAGAAAAAACAAACTGGCCCCGGCACAACAGTTCAACTGCAGGCTGCATCCAAAATACCTCTCAGGCAAATTAGGACTGCATCAAATCTATTGCAGCAAGAAGATAAAAGAATGCACCCACATCTGGACCACCCACGCAATAATTTCATAATAAAAACAGGATTTTTTTTCCATTACTCAATACAGAGGAGACCAATATTTTATGGCGCAATTTGTGCAAGATCTGTCACACAGAGGAAAGTATTCAGATTTCAGTGTGTTGTGTAAGCAGATGGGTCATATATACATCCATTCAGAGAGCCAAGCCCAAGCGGTGGAGCCAACCTGAGTTTGTCGGCGGTGAAGATAACCCTGCGCTCCAGCAGCAGAGATCCAAACACCCGGAGGAGCAGTCGTAAGCTCAGACAGGAGAACAGACACTCAAAGTCCACGTGCTCCAGGCGCGAGTCAGAGGGCCGGCAAAGCTCCATCACCTGGGAGTGGAGAGGGCAGGCAGGGACGCAGCAACAGGGACAGATGAGTACAAGATGTTAAAAAGCTACCAGAATAAAGAACACAATATACATAGTCTAGTTTCTGAATGTTAAAGGAGCATTCTGTGTAATCTGTGACCTCTGCAATGTTATTAAATCTCAAAGTCACAGTGAAATAATAAAAAAAAGACTAAAATGATTTATATTGTTAGCTAATTTTCCATCCAAAAACCACCAGTTTAACAAATACTCAGAAATTGACTGATTTTTATTTTATTTTATTTTTTTTTTATTAAATCAAAATCCCATTGGTTCTACTCCCTGGAAACTAGGACTTGTTCCTGAAAAAGCAGGCATGGAAAAAAAAATCCAGCTAAAAGCTTAAAGCTGTCACATTTTAAAAACAATCACGCCTGTCCCATTAAAATAAACTGAATTTCTCTCCCTAACTGATCTTCCATTGGATAAAAGATGGCTCTGTGTTATGCCCTGCCCTGACAACCGACAGGAACCACCTCAAATTAAGGGAGCAAAAGGCTGTCAAAATACTTTTAGAGCAGAGATCCAACAGAAACATCCAGATAAAATCCAGTATATACACTCAGTGGCCACTTAATTAGGTCCACCTGCACAATCTAATGTAGTTCAGTGCAACAGCTCTGTAATAAATTCTACCTTTTAACAAAGTTTATCATGTTCAGTTTTTGTTGACACAGTGGAGAATGTGTCACTTTAATTCTATGTTTATTATTGAGGTTGGAGTTTGCAGAGGTCTCCCAGATAGCAAGATGTGATTGAAACAATGTTGACATGTGGTCAGGCAGAAATGTTGAATCCACGTTGAAGCCCGACATTGAAATTGTACAGAAAGTGTCCCCTCCTGAGCATTATAGGCATCAGAAAGGGAAATTTCATGCCAAAACAGTTGTATTGGATTGTATTAGATTGTGCAGGTGTACCTTTTATAAAGTTGCTACTGAGTGTATATATGCAAAGTATATAAATATTAAGTCTGCTTTGTCATTTGCTCTTTTTGTTTTGAGTTTTTTTGGCTTTCGTAGCTCTAATGGTGCCACATGGCCTCCAGTTTTCACGCACTTCAGTGCCTGAACCAGGGAGGAAGGTTTTGATGGTGATAGTTCTGCCCGGAGCAGGAAACTGGGCCTCCATGATGGCTCGTATGAAGGGCTGGACCAGGGCTGGAGACAGAGCCCTCCGCCTCTCCACCTCATCCAGCACCTAGCGTACACACACAAACACACACACACACACACATACAAACAAATGAGGGTGGATGTACAGTACAGTGCCCAGCAACCCTTTGGATGTGGTGAGTGCCTGGTTTACCTTTGAGAAGAGGTTGAAACAGCCGAGGTGACTGACGATGCAGTAGACCTCTGGCAGACGTTTGCCTTTTCCACTAGGCTGAGAAGGGGGGAAAAAAGAAGCAGGGGGTGTTGTTATATCACCCAAATCCTTGCAACACCAAACTATCTGCTTTTTGGAGAGTAAAATCAGCTCTAACTTGCTGTAACAAATGGTGCGAGCTGGGTTTTTTTTTGTTTTTTTTGCCCTTTTAGCAGCTATAAAAAGTGCCACCCATCGACTTCAGTTGTTTTTTTTTTCTTTGAGAAAGCTGCTACAAACTTGTACTAGCTACCTCCTTCATTTGTGTTTCAACCTGCACAGGGGTGAGAAGATAATAACATTTTTTTTTTTTTTTTTCATTTTTGCGGGAACTGCTCCTTTTTAAAAAAAAAAAAAAAAAAAAAGCTTAAGTTAAACATGAAAATGCCCTAAACTGGAGCTACAAGGTGTCCACATAACAGCAGGAAAACATTCCCATCCATGTGAAACTTAAATATGGGACTGTAAAACAATGATTTACACAGCAACAGATTTAAACATACACATAGAAACCGCACTCACACACACACACACACACACACACACTTTCTCAGTCTCACACACTTCCTCCCAGACTCTGAGATTGACTGTTTTCCCACAAGCACGCTGACTATTTTGGCATGCTTATTTACTCAGCTGACGTTTCCTGATACTTGGTATTTGGCCACTTCCTGTTCAGTAGCTCTACTGAACATCACTAAATAAATGTACAGCACATGTATTTATTCCGCTGCTTTCTATTTACCAGTAAGCGTCGGCAGTATCCAAACCTCCTGCTCCCGTCCTCGCCAGTCAAAACAAAGGAGAACATCTCACTGTAAGGAGGAATGAGACAAACAGATAGACAAATAAACATCTGATGAACAATTTGGCATTTTAATTAATTTGATGATGGCCTCTCCATAGAACATACAAACAGTGAGACTTTACCCATGCACACATTCTCACATATACAATTTTACTGACATTTATTTAAATTCAAGTGTCCGACCTACGTGTGAGATGAATCCATACATCCTGTTATAGTCGTGTTTAACATAACCAGAACAATTTTTTTCAGTGTTAATAAGTCTTGGGTTTTCAATTACAGTAACTTTGAGATACTAAGTGTTGATTAGAGGCTTGATGTGAGCCATGGGCGAGTGTTAAAAAACATCTAAAGCCTCAAAATAACTAAAAAAAAATAACTAGACATACATAAACACTGACATCATGTAGATGGTTACGCTCTCAGTTCCATTAAATTTGGCTCCACCTGGTTTGACATGGACCTCACCTGGGGTACTTCTCTACCGGCTCCCAGTCTGTGGCATCAGGGAAGCAGAACTGAGGAATGATCCTCAGCTGATCCTCCGTCTCCCTCATGAACTTGAAACTCCGCTCCAGCTGCACCACAAAGCAAAGACACCAGTTTACCAGTCTCTAAAACTCTGCAACGAAACCGGAATATCCACTTTTATTCGTTCCTATTAAGTTTATTCTATTCCGGTTACTAGTCCACATTTAGAAAATTCAGCCATAATCAGATGACAGAAGTTGTATGTCAAGATTTCTGCCCATGAACAAATATTATTGGCTTGCAGTTTTGAATTAAGAAGTCGGATTACATCTCCTTTGTTATTTCAGCTTTCAGGTTCTTGTATGGAACAGACTTAGGGTCCGTGAATCTTTTTTTTTTAAGTGCTTCTCTGCTCTTCACCTTGAGGGGAAACTGCTGTGTGACCTCCGGCAGGTAGGTGGCTCCAGTCTTGGCCTTCTGCAGCGACACAACCAGGAAGTATTCAAAGAGCTGGCGCTGGTGGAGCTCCTGCCTCGATCCCTTGTCCAGAGAGCTCTTCCTGGCATTGGTGCCGTTGTAGTGGACCTGAGTTTGGTTTGGCTGACTCAGTATGGACTTGACCGACACAAGGCGCTGACGGTGAGCTGGAAGAGAGGAAGAAAGAGGCACTACTGTTAGAAACTGGAGGTAGTCGACTGAAAACTACAGAAAGACAGTGACGTGCACAAGGCTCAATGTCTACCAAAACTAGAAGAAATGTTTTAATCAGCAGTCAAAATGGAGATGTTCATTTGCTACCTTTGGCTCGCTCTTCAATTTCACTCTCCGAGTCACTGTTGTCATCTGTAACTGCAAACAGAGGAAGGATTTATTAAGGTAAAAAGACTCTGAATGACAGCAGCGACCACAACAGTAGAATAAACTCTTGTTGCTAGATAACCAGAATCCTGTATCACCTCTTCCTGAGCTGGTCTCAGCATAATGATAGACCCTCCTCAGATGTTTCTTGCCAATCCGAGCCTCAAAGACGCTGTTGATCCTCAGTACAACCTGTGCACAAAACATCATGCATATGATTCATCAACTTATGATTGCATATTTGCTCTGATTTCTCCACGCTTGTTTTTAATTACCTCAATTGCCTTAATGTCAAACATACCTGCACAAACGCAATATTGTGTACAAAGACAGGATGCAGAAATACAACATGAGATTTTTCCCTGCAGCTGAAATCGGATTCCCAGTAATGATATTTTGGGAGTTACAGTGGAACTTGGCAGCCTTTCTGGCTTCAGGTTAAAGCTTAATGACACTGCGTATGCTCTAAGTGATAGAAGATCACGCTGTTACCTTTCGGCAATTATTAAGCGGTGGTTTGTGGTTGTGGTTGTCTTATAAAATTCAGAATTACTCCGTTTTTTCTCAAATGCATCAAAAAACCCTTGATTAAAGAAGTATCAGTTTTCCTGTAGCCTACCTGAGGCATCTTAAAGCATATACAAACACACACAGGGAGAAACATTATGGCTGCTCAGTATCAACACATAAATCCCTATGATGCTCCTTTTCTGCATATTGTTAGTGAGATACATGTTGAAGCAGCCCGTTTTCGATACAACTTCTCTTTGGGCATGTAAAAAGTTAAAGGTGTACTCCAAAATGCAACGGCAGGGGTTCTGCACAACACCGGAAAGCCTTTTGCACTTTGGAAATTGCAGTAGCTGGTATGGGACTTTGATGTATTGTTGTGTGTGCAGCCCTAACACATACACAGTCACACACCACCGACACACACACACACCGTTGGTATCCTGTGGCAGGCTCGGCTGTAGGGATCCCCTGGCAGCCAGGCGGTGTGTTCGGGCCCAATGGGGGTGGAGGGGGAGCTAAGCGGGGGTGTGGATGAAACGCCTCCTCTGCTGGGGCTGTGGGTCTGCTGGTTGGCTCTCCGCAGGTCCAGCAGCTTAAAACTCCTGCCTGAATTCTGTCTGAAGAAGCCAGGTCTCGATAGCTGTACAGTAAGGAAAACACAGAAAAACATCCTGATCTCAAGTGAGGTGAGATGAAACAGAAAAAACTAAAGAAGTCAAGTGTGTACAGTTTATATTCAAGCAACATATTGTATATTTGGAAAAGTTATGTCCAAAAGTTTGCAGAAAAACTGCTACACAATTTCCATCGTTCAGATTTTCAAAAATACAACTACCACTACAAAGCAAAGGACATTAACTAACTAAAATCCTAGTTAATAAAATTCCACAGTGA
This sequence comes from Myripristis murdjan, assembly GCF_902150065.1. NCBI lineage: Eukaryota > Metazoa > Chordata > Actinopteri > Holocentriformes > Holocentridae > Myripristis > Myripristis murdjan. Next base: position 16,191,589 of record NC_044002.1, on the reverse strand, counting down.
GCATGATGTTCACCTTTAGTAACCACTGGCTGATACTGTAGCTGTGTTACATCTAAAACGGTTTGAAACAGGGCATTTACAGCTTGGAGTAAAACAATGAAATGCATTAACAGTATCATTTCCAGACAATGCTGTGTTTTGTGTTGGATCCTGTGAGATGAAGGAACATATTGCTCAAATATGCGGAAGGAAGCTAAGAGTTGATTGTGTCCCACTATGAGGAATGCTGTAACCACCTGCATTAACACTAATGTGAGGTACAGATATAGATTTGGGTTTGATGAAATACAGTGGACTGGGCTACGTGTATTTGCCGTACGATACGATGCAATACAGTGCCACATAGAATCCACGGTTATAAAATATCATATTTTTCACATTCATGTAAAGTAAGAGACATGGAAGTGCACACGTGTCAGAGCACAGGGCATTATGCTCAGCATGTCCTGCAACCTTAGTGGAGTCTGCGCCAGGAGACGAGGGCAGAGACTGCTGGGAACACTGACTGTCCACCTCGATGTCCTCATAGGGGTTTTCCTTTGATGAGTCTGCAGAAAGACCAAAGATGGCAACATTCAACTCAAGGTTATCAGCGTTTTGTTTTGTTTTTTTGTTTTTTTCATTTTAATTTATGCATCAGCAACTACACAACTGGGTTTAACTGATATGGGATTTTAAACGGCGATCGAGATACTGATATGTATGAAGTAGCAAATTGGAGCTATTCTCTGTCTTAAATTTGACTGTTTTCAAACTAAAAAATTACAAATATTAATAGTTTTCCCCCCAAAATTATATTCTGGCCATTATTTTTTAAATTTGTAAAAAAAAAAAAAAAAAAAAAAAAAAAAGCTATGCACCCTTCTTTGTGGTAGGTATAGGAAATCAGTCAGTGACAAGGATTTTTTTTCACTTCATGAAAAGGAAGGTACGCCAAATATTTTACACATAAAATAAAGTAAAAGACCAAAAGTCCTCTCTGAAACCCAGTATACTGAATATCTGGCTCACTGCACCTGTATTCAAAGTTAGAGAAAACTGGACTGGATTACTACTTTGCAGTGAAGAATTAAATTGAAGCATGCTAAATTAAATAATTAAATGAAAAAAACATATAAAGAAAAAGATGATACATTGGTTATTGGTTCATTGCTCTAACCATGGTATATAATAAGTTTTCTCTGGGGACTAAAAGTCCTTGAAAGTTTCAGAAGAAAACAAATATATATAATGTTGCTTCAGTTTGAACAATTTAACATTTTATCGCAATTCTAGGCTATATCTATACATCTACCTAGTCAGTCATCAGTGTCCTTTTGACATGTGGAGATGAGTAAAATGGAGTATAGTGATATAGAATAGAAGTAACTGACCCAGGATGTCTTCATAGTGATGCTCCTGAGACAGCGTGCGAGACAAGAGGAGGCTCACGGACTGACTGCGAGACTCGTGGAGGTCCTCAAATTCAAAAGATTTCCTGATACGGAAACAGAAAATACAAGTTAGTACATGCATATCACATCACGTATTAATTATAACCACACTGCTAAGCATGTGCCACTGAAGGTACGCTTCCAACTGATGCAAACATATTTGTATGGACGCTATCCATATTTTGTGCCTATATTCAATATCGTTACATTTGTCTATTTTTTTTTCATACTAAAGAAGAACTTTTGTTTCCCCCTAAATTTTATTCTTGGCCAGGTGGCTTTGAGACAGCATTTACACCATCATGTGACACTAAAACTCTTCACTGAAAGCCACAATATTGAAATTCGTTCAGGCTTAGCAGCTCCTTAAAGTGCAGTGACTAAAGAACTCACTAAAGAATTTATCACTGAAAAATGAATTCACAAAAGACATGTAATTATCGAATAAATTGTTCAAACACTCTAGACTGTTTTATGGACTGTTTTGTTTAGTGATCATCAAGGAGGAGCCTCAGCATAGCAGTGGATTGCATGACTGGTCGATATACTACAGGTAATAAAAGGCCAATATCAGCTAATATAATGGATATATCACTCTAACCCTACAGCCGAGGATTGATGATGCCTGTGAGAGTTTTGATGTCTCCCTACCTGTTGGTGTTGTCGCGGGCTCTGTCACCCCTGGGCCTCCTGTAGATGCCGGGGGGAGCCTGGGATGTGGGAGGCTGTGGGGAGATGGAGGGTAGCGGGGGGAGGTTCCTCCGGCCTCTCCCTTGCCTCTGGGTCTTCCCCATGGGAGTGCCGGGTGGGTGCTGGAAGGTGCGCTGGGGTTTGGGAACTGGGTTGATAGGGGGCGCTCCTGGCTCCGTGTACACGTTCTCTTGGTGTTGCTTCCCTTCTCTGGTTCCAGGGGACTTCGGAGAACTGTTCTGACTTGTTGTCTTGGCTTCCACCTGTTTGTCCTTGCTAGGAGGGCAGAAGTAATTTCCCAGCTCCGAAGGGGTTTTCACGTGGTTCTCCCCCATAGCCTGCTCCAGCTTTTTAAAGAGAGTGAAGACTGCTCTCTTTTCTTGACTTTGGTCGGCTCCTTTACTGTCTTTACTTTTCCTCAGCGTCCCGACCTGCTGCCTCGGCGCCTCCATAGGTGAACATGGCCGCGAATCCTCAAGCTCTCCTGTATTCTCCTTAGCATCCTTCTGCTTCTCCTTGTGGGTTACTTTCCTGCAGTCCTCCCCTGGTCGGTTCTCACTGGGCTTACTATCACTGCTCTTGAGCATCCCTCTGTGCAGTTTAATGGTTTCAACAGGTGAACAAGGTCTTGAATCCCCAAGCTTTCCTAGGTTCTCCTTCCCAAGGTCCTGCTTTTCATTTTGGGCTGCCCTCCTGCAGCTCTCAGGTTTAGTTTTGCTCTTTGTCAGGGAATCCGTCCTTTTTAAACCAGTGCACGGGCCAGGGGACACTGAGGTAGAGGGTGTATGAGTGGAGTCCTTCCCCTCCCATTGGGAGATTTTTTCCTTGATGTTTCTTCCATGTGATCTAGGAAACTTGCTTCCCACCAACAAGGCGTTTTCATTACCATGCGGGTCGAAGGTTGGCCTTCTGTGAGCCATCATGGATGATTGTTCCAGCTGGTTGCTAAGGTTGTCCAGAGCTTTGAAGGGGATTTTCGGTGTCCTCTTTCCTCCCTGATCTGCACACTTTTTGTTTCGTAGAGAGGAAATGTCACCACTTTTCCCACCAAGATAGCCCTTCCTGAACCTAGAGCACAAAACAAATGTAATGACGTTAAAGTCAGCACATGAAATGGCACAAAATGATAAAAAAGGTCAAGCAGATAAGCAACAACCCAATGTGAATGAAAAGAAAATGATCCAAATAAAACAGATTACAGCTGATGACACCTTGTGGTATCTTACTCATTGCAGGCTATTTAAATAGTAAGGATGGTGACCATATCTTTTCAGGATTCCACAGTAATACACGTCATCAGCTTTCTCAGTGGTATGAGGATGCGTATTTGTTGTCATAACTCAACCAGGGAAACTAATAAATATGCAATCAAGCACTGCTAAAAGGCTAACCGGCCACAACCAGAGCTTCCTGAACTCCCAGTATGGTCGTTGTGCCTTCTAGTTAAGGGCGAGTCAGTCTTTTTCTGGCAACAGTGGGAAAATCCAGCCCTAGTTTCAAGTCTGGGAGTAAATGCCAGAGGACAAGCCTATGACCGAGCATCTTCTTCTCATCAGCTTCACTAAATAAACATACTCTTGGACCAGGGCCCACTTCATCAAACTGTTATGTTTTAATAAATAAACTGGAGGAAATGGGATGCCTAAGTTGAAAGACCTTTTGTGACTTTTCCTTAATGGATACAGTGAGCAAAGGCTTCTTATAACCAAACTAAATCTTGTTCCTTATTTCTCAAGCTCGGAGGGAATTTGAGATATATGGCAGCTGATTTCTCAGGCGAAAACGTTCAGTTGTCCGACTGACTCTGACTGTTCATATGCAAACCTGTCGACAGTGGAGTAGATGCAGTCTGCCCTTGTGGTCATTCTCTCAGCAGCCGCCATGATCGCTGTAGAGAGGGAGAAAAAAAGTCTTTAGCCATTTCTACTGGACAATGTTTTTGAGTGGCTAGTATTCAAAGGTTGGAGATGAACTTTTAATTATTTAGTTGACATCCTGTCTGGCTTGGTTTCAAGTCCGGCCTTAAGTGTCAAGGGACCCTAAATCCCTTTTTATTGGCCTTCTCAGCTACCAAGAAACCGGATAAACAGGAGAATTTGCTGGTCAGATCGTACCTAAAGACAGTAAAACTGGATGAGAATGACACTGGCATTTTTTTGTGTAGCTGTCCATCATAATAAGTCATCTTTAAGAATCACTATGTTCTTAATACAAGTGAGGAAAGCTGCTTATTGATGATAATTTTACTATTGATAGTTTCAGATGTGAATCAACTTCTTTCAAAAATTTTCTTGAGTCAGGTTACTTCATTAAACCAGCAGAGTGATCTTACTCAAAGTATTTTCACTTGTTTTAAGAGATTTTGCAGAGCCAGTGGGACTGCGTTAGAGAAAATAATCAAGGCTTTCTCACCACACTGGCAGATTTTGTTTCACTCTTGAATCAATATGAGATTAAGTTACTTATTAAGATTGACAATTTTATGTAGTGTGACTATTTACTTACAGCTGGTTATGTACAGAATTTATGAGCCAGCTGGACAGACTCAAGGAAAAGCATGACAGCCAGGGATTCAGTGCAACTCCCAAGAGGAGTTCATCACACAAATTAACATTTCAAGTGTCGAGTCATTATGTGAAGGAGCCACGATGCACAAGAATCACACTTCTCCCCCCTGTTCCTTTCATAATTATTGTTTCATCCTCTGCGCTCTGCTACATTCCCTCCTTTTTCCTGTTTCCTCATCTCTCCTCTCCTCTCTTCTCCTTGACTCTCATGCCTTCACATTTCTCAGGCCAACGTTTCAAAGTTCAGTGGCCTCTAAGATAATGCTTTGCATTTTCCAGCTCTGGGAATGTTGTCATCATTTGTTTAGTTGATATGAAGTCCAAGTGGTGGAGTGAAAAGGCAGAGGGACAGCATATGGCCCCCAAAGCAGTAGACTAGCTGATAAGCTGGGAAACAGACATTCAGATACACATTTATCCATGATAAGGGCAACATATGAGGCTGTGCATTTAATCAAAAAAAATTAACAAGCTGTTGAGGTTGCAATTTGTTTTGAGAGGGAAAGATGCTCACCGAAAGATGTACTAGTTTGTATGGAAATCATATCACTCAGCAACAAAACTTGTGTGATTTTTTTTTTTTTTTTTTGCCATATATCCATACATCATCCACTGTTATCAGGATCCATAGGTTAAATGACTACCCAAAGCAACTGTATGAAGTTGTGTGTGTGCTTGTTCATCCAATGGCAAAGACATCCTATTGCAAGTGAAAACGAATCGCCAGTACATCAATTTTTCTGTTCCACATTCCGCGTCATTACAAATGCAAAAATAGATCCATACTTTACCTCCCTCTGTTGCACCCAGGATCCATGGATTCATTAGTAGAACAGGAGCATATTGCCACAGATGCTAGCTCTGTTACAGCAGTATCCATTGGTGTGACTCCCAGACCACCCTGATACAAATCAAGCCTCCCACCACAACAGTTTTCTCACTAACTGATTCAGTATAGAGTGTTTCCTTGAAGTGATTCATCAGACATTTGAAGGGGACTTGAGAGAGACATAAAAGCCCCACGTCAAACCATAGTACACCCCTTTCCCTGCCCCTTTTCCAGTGTCCAACTCTCACGCACTCCCCCCATACTCTCAACTCTCTCTCTCTCTCTCTCTCACTCTCTCACTCTTTCTCTCACTCTCTCTCTCTCTCTCTCTCTCCTGTTGCTTTACATGCATTATATGAACATGCACTAATTTCCAATCAACCGATAATAATCCAGTCCAAAAGCTGCTGTGCCCCCAGAGGTCATCATGTTACATCATTTCCCTCCAAATCCCAAGTTTGCTTGTGGAATTCACATATGAGCAACTGCCTCTGGGCCACAGTTGCACTGACAGCAGCTGTGGCAAAATGTCCTGTCCCCTTTATCCTTTGGTTCAGATACAGTGTACATTAAAAAGCATTTAAAAAGCCAGCACGTTAAATGTGAAATGTGCAAATCACAAAGAGGCGTCAAAGGGTTTATAATCTAACCCAAAGAGAATAGATCAAATCCAGATGATGCTGCTATGCCTTGCATTTCACAAATGTACTATATGTAGGATTTTGCTAATTGCATATACTATATTTACAACTATAATGCACCAAAGCATCGTTTAAGTAACAGTATTTCAAAAATGAGGACACTTTCCTCACCACTTTTTTTTTTAAAGTCCTCAAGCTTCCTAGCTGAGCTCTAGATTTAATTCATTTCCATAAAACAAACCCTAAATGGAAAAATGCACATATGATAAGTGATGGATTGGGTTAGGTTGTAATAGTATTCACAAGCAAAACGAGACAAATCCTTCTGTGGGTTACATGTTGCATGTTTGTCAGCAAGAGAAATTCAGATCAGATATCATTCAGTCTACTTGACTGTGAGTTACAGTTCCACTTTAAAAGTTTACTGAAGCTTACGCACAAAACACACCAACAATATTTCCTGTTGCAGGCCTACCTGTGTTTAAATTCTGTCCCAGTTCAGAGATTCCTCCTCGATTCCTGCTGGAAGTGTCAGGCAGATGTAGATTGAACTGGAAGGCTGAATGCAAAAAAAATTGGCGGTGCAGTTTTGAAACCCAGCAGCGGGACAGTGACAGGTGAGGACTGGACAGCTGCCTCCCCTCCACCCACCTCGGCTGCGCATTCCTGCCTGCAGTTCCACTCCTGTCCTGCTGGCGGCGGTCGTGCAGCGCCGTGTCTGTGATCAGTGACGTGAAACAAGAGTCTTGAGCATAGCGCCACAGTAAACACAACTGCCACCCACTTCAACAAGCTAATGACCACCTGAACAGGAAGGCAGCCAAGGTAGGAATTCTGTGTTTTTTTCCTTTTTAAATTCTCCTCCATTTGAAACTGTAGCTTCCTGCAGTTTATTCGTGGTGTTTTACATTGAATTTGAGGTATATTAGAGCGGAATTTGGCGTGGTGAGATAACCGTGTGTGTCTCCATGTATGTGCCTTGTCACTTCGAGCTTGCAGCAGGCAGAGATGGGCAGACATAAAAAAATCAAAATATGTACATATAACCTTACAAATCTCAAACACTGCTGTGAGAAAAGCGTCAGGACGAACCACAGAACAGTAATGAGAAGGAATGTAACCTCTACTGTGTGCTCTTAAATATATAATATCCATAAATTAAACATGAGTTCCTCACGTCCGTGTCAAAAGAAATGCATATTTTAGGAAACAGACCTGAACATATCTCACCTTTTCCTTGGTGCGGTGTTAAAAAAGGAATAAATTGTCCAAAAAAATTAAAACGTGTCTGACTTAGAGGTTACAAAAAATGTTAAATATGTTATTACCAGTCAGTGTGTGTGTGTGTGTGTGTGTGTGTGTGTTGTATCAGCTGCATGCATGGTGGCAAAATTACCTCAAGCAATTAATCAAATCCTGTTTAATTGTAGTTGCATTTGGTGAATGTGTAACCAACTTTAGTATTTATTATTAAGGAAAATTAATTGGCTGTGGAAAAAAATAGTGGCAGGTGAGCTACTTACACACCGTGGTGTTGAGACAAAGTCACTTTCCTGCCCTGGCTTTCTTATCTGCATACCATTATAGGACTATTGAAACAGCATGATAAGGGCTTGTGGTAATTCCATCTTTTTCTGAGACCTGCAAAATGGTGATTGCGAAATATTCATTTATATATGTTTCTGAAATACAATTGAAACATGCTCTCCTTTTAGGTGGGGCAGCCACACTGCTTGGTTGGCTCACTAACATGAGCTGAAACACTCTGCATTTGATTTTAGGGAGGGATTGGAGTTAAATCAGTCTGTCTCGTGTCTTTTTATGTAGTGAGACTGAATGGACAGTGCACACCACCAGATAAATGGTGCCAGGCTGGGCTCCAAGTCATACGCCCACTGGGTGGAACCACACTTCAGTTGTGATTATGGGGTGATTTGTCAGTGAAAACAGAGTGGAATGAAACAGGGCTTTTGTATTGGATAGTATTTGTATTTCATTTTATTTGGCCTGTGATCCCTCAGAACAAAGCAGTGCCTGCTTACCTAATCTGCAAAGACGGCATATGTAAAGTGAACAGTTCAACCAAAGAATGATTTTCCTTGTTCACGTTGTTTGAGTAATTATCAGAGAAGGCCAAGAGGCCACATTCTCTAAATAGATTAACTAGCTATATATGATACACGCTCTCTATTCCAAAACACACACAAAATAATAACAAATTGATCTTAATTGTTCGCTTTGTCTCATCTATAGCTGAAATTTTCTGGTTTGTGAAAGTGTAACTTACTATCCTTGCAAAAGTATCAAACAATATTTTATTTGAGTGCTGTCCATCATTTAGTGTGTGTGTCGCTTTTTTCAAATAGTAAAAAATCTCACTGAATGAAAAATCTTCATGCAAAGATAAAATAAACTCAATAGAGTAACCAGGGCTCATAAATCCACCTCGTTGTTTTCAGACAAGGCCTTGTGGTTGCTGTAGACCAGTGGCACAGTGGGTGACCTTAGCTGAACTTCCTCCCCCGAAGGCCAACGTCCTCGACTCCAGCTCCTCCTTGTCCTCCGCCTCCTCCCTGCGGCCGCCCCTGTGATGCCTCCCTCGTGCTGTGGCTGCCTGTCACAGTACACCCATCATCATCTGGTTGCCTTCCTCCTCACCTTCTTTAGGTAAACTAGTCTCGCCATGTAGATAAACTTGACCCACCGTCTGTGATTGTTTTCATAAAGCTGAAACATGTTGGAGCTGATCAGAATTGTAAATGGATTAATTAGTAAAAAAAAGTCGCATAGCGGACCTGTGATAGCACACCTGTCCACTGGGTGAGCGCAAACCCAATGAGGTCTATACGGCTCACTGGTGGAGAGCGTCAGGAAAGGTGAAACAAATACAGATGAGACTCAACAAAGGCCACCAGCCTCGACAGTCTTGGCACTGTAACTTGTGGCACAGGTTGCCTAAGCCTGTTAAACCACAAGGCTGCTTGAAACAATGCTTTTCTAATATTTACATACAAGACAAAACACGCTGCCCAAACAAAGCCTAAAATGATACTACACTGGATTGTGTACAAGTGAGAGTGACACGCAAGACTTGGAGAGGAGGGATGATGTACAACAAACTGTGTGCATAAAAAAAAAAACAGCAGCTAAAAAGCTCCTGCCTACCTGAACTCCTTCATTGCCTGATCGCCTTTTACCACCAGCACCACAGGGCTGTAAGTTGCAAGCTTGACTCCTCTCTTCTGTGGTTCCCCTGTGGTGGAACGAGTTTCCAAACTCCATTTGAGCACAGAGTCACTTTCAATCTTTAAGAAAAAGCTGAAGACGCTGCTCTTTCACGAACACCTCTGCAGCTGATGGACTGAAAAGAAAAAAAATCTGCTTCTATGCATATCCTCTATGCATTGGCTCTGCACACCGCCTGTTCGCACATACATCCTATCAAACGTTAACTTAGCTTTATGACAGCTCTCGCGTTGTTTTCTCTTGACTTGACCCTCGCTTTCATTGTATTAACTTTCAAATGTATAAAATATCTGCTAAATGAAATTACAACACTGTAACAGTGTTAAACCTATAGTCAGAAGTAGTTGCAGTGTACCTTAGCCTGCTGAGTAAGAAGAAGGCCTTTAACTAGTGCATAAAAACACAAAGAAGTTGCATCGGCTGTTAAATTTCAGAGTAGGTCAGAGGTCTGCGGTGCAAGGTTAAGACAGGTCAAACGTCTCCATGTACTATGAATAATGATTTCCAATAGGCGCAGTTCCTATCCAGATGTGGACACTATGGGAAATACATTAGATTGTCCTTAGGTGTTAAAATGTGCTGGATTTACACAAAAAGTCTAAAAATATATAAGTATTGGTCAGTCTGGATGCATATGACTAAATATTTTTTGTATTTGTACAGTACATTGTCTGCTCACATGTTATGGTTTTTGTCCTGTTCTCAGCTATAGAGTGTACCAGGCCACCCACATTGCGTAAAATGTTGGCTAAAATCTTCATATCCTGTCAAGAAATTAAAATCTTTTAAAGAAATATTTCAGTTTTTAAAATGGAAAATGCACAGTGAATGTAAACCGATGATTTTTATCGCCAGATGGTAAACCCCATCATGCCACATGTCTGTTTATTAGGCCCCACTCAGTAGTCAGTGTAGTTAATCTTTAACTACTACAGCTGTGGTATCACAGGTCTGCATCCATTTCAGACGCTCTTATCAGGAGGTCAGAAAGCTAAAGCAAAGTGCCGTCTGCAGCAACTGGAAGCAGAAATTGGATACTGCATTTCAGCAAAATCAGTGTGAAACAGCTGGGTTTGGGTTTTTTTTCTGTCAGGCCACTTCCTATTTCTTAGATAATGATGTTGCGTTCCAGTGTTTCACCTAATTTTGTAAAGCAGCGGTCAACCTCTGCAACTGGGAAATCCCTCTGCTAGAAAAAATGAGCATTAGTTTTCTGACCATTTTGTTCAGTCCAGGACAAACAAATAAAGGACAATTACGGTGTAATTAGTCAGTCGATTTGATATCATTATGCACATAATAGCCATTTTAAATCCGTAAGAGGCGCTGGCACTGACACTGGGCATAGAATCAGAAATCAATCCAGAACAAAATGTCTCCCTTTCTGCATTTTTCTAAGGTATGTGTTTGTGTTTGTGTTTTTTTTTTTTTTTTTAATGTTATGGTTGCTTTGAATAGTTACAAAAAATCAATAATTAAACATTTATGTGCCTTTACAGCTTTCTTGTGAACTTTGACCTGTTTATTCCACGTCTCTGCTGAGTCCTCGTTGCTTTGCTTGCCGAGTGACCGCCCTCTCTCTCTCTCTCTCTCCCTCCCTCTATCTCTCTCTCCTCAGCTATGTCCTGCTGCACGCCTCCAGGAAGACATTCAGCAATGTGAAAGTGAGCATCTCGGCTCAGTGGACGCCGTCCGTCCAGAATGAGAGCGCTCCTGCCTTCTCCCCTGGCCAGGTACTGAGCGCTGCGGTTTCAGCGGAGTAGAAATGAACCGGAGAGAATCCCCCAGGAGAGGAAGTGTTATCGCTCAATCACAGTAGAATACAATAGAATAGATATCCTCTGTCTAGGGAGGTGATGTGTCCTGCCCACTGAGTGGAGACATGCACATGCACGGTGTGTTAGGACACAAAGTTTGCGTTTCTTTTCTTTTTGTCTTTTTTATCCTCCCAGCTACCCTTTAGTGTTTTGCTGACCTCTTGCTGCCACAAACGACACACAGCATACTTGCCTAAACAGGATGCTAGCCCTTTGGCCTGGGGCTTCTAATTGTGACACGTTGAATTTGTTTTGGCTTGTGTATGGAAACGACTCACAGCACATGGAGAAGGTTGACCAGGTGACGAGTATCGTAATGATTTTAGTTGGCTTTGCCTCTGATCAATTACAGCGTCTTGGTTCCATCCACTCATGTGAAAGCCAAGTTTGGACAGACTAGCTGTTGATGTTCATGTGTATTGGCCTGAGTGTAGAATGTAGTCATTATAGCTAAACTTTGCTTATTTTCACTTTTTATAATGTAATATGCCATATAATGTGCCATAATGAGCCATTCAGGAGTTTTATTATTGGGTGTTTCAGACATGGGAGGACAATCGTCTGTTTGCAGATGAAGAGGAGGCCACGCTGTTTCTGGGAGCTCTGGACACCATCTTCCTGTTTTCATACGCTGTGGTGAGTGGTGAACACAGTTTCCCGTGTTTAACAAGCTCCTGAGAGTAACAGGGTCGGCCACAAGAATCGGCCGAATTGGCAGCAGATGTGGGTGCCCCCGCATTCACAGGGTGCCAAGTGGGACTGGGAAGGAAAGTTGATTCATGCAAAGACAGTATTTCACTCACATTCATTCAGCACTACTGGCCTCCAGCAGCAGGGAAATCTGCTTCTGCCACTAGAAAAACGTAAAGGATAACAGAATCAATAATTGCAATCATCTGAAACATATAACTGCAAATGTAGAACAATAAGTCCAAAAGTCACAGTGTAAATATGTAAATTATCGCCATTTTCAAAATGCAGGACTTACTGGAATTGATGAATGATTGTATTTATGTGGCATTGGTGAGTGGAGTTATTTTTAGTTTCAGCTCCAAATTCATTCTGCCCTGCCCTGATTTAAAAAAAAAATGGTATAGGAAGCAGTGAAAAAATACTGCTGAATTAGATTTTTTTCAAGTTGGACTACCAGTTTAACTTCAGAATCCCATTTATGGCACCCACTACTGTCATATTTCATATTATTCATTAATGAAGCTTTGTTAAAATTGGACCTGTGATGTGTCAGATGTCACATTTGAGTGATAATTATCAACGTTTAATTATAGCACCTCCATTAGGCCAATTAGTATAATTTTTGTAATGCACAAACATTTAGAAAATGTATCACCCCTCCCTGTTACCTGTTTGATCAAAACCGAACCAGTGATGTGTGAGAGAGTGAAATGTAGTGACTCCATAGTCGTCTGTGTGCCGCCCTCACAGGGTCTGTATGTCAGCGGTGTGATCGGCGACCGGCTGAACCTGCGCTATGTGCTCTGCTTCGGTCTGTGTGGCTCCGCTGCAGTGGTGAGTATTCACACCTTTTACTGTGTCGTGTGTCCGATCCTTGTTTTAAAAGAACAGTTGAAACAGCAGCTGGATAGCTGGATAAGTAGTGGTGTCTTTGGTGTGAATATTTCTCTCAAAAGAAGTGTGATGAAGCTTCAGTGAAGCATTACAACCAGCAGATAAAGAATATGTGTGTGACATTTGCCACACAATGTGGTTTTCTGTGCTCCTTAAGGGCAAATTTATTTAAGGGAACATCAGGTAACATTTTTATCATTTTACAGTACAACTCTTGCAGCTGTCCATGTTTTTGCAGGAGTTTGTGTTTGGCACTGTGACCGAATGGCTCCACTTCTACAACATCTACCTGTACTGTGGCCTCTGGGTGCTGAACGGCCTGCTGCAGTCGGCTGTGTGGCCCTGCGTCGTCGCTGTCATGGGCAACTGGTTCGGCAAGTCGGGGTGTGTGAGGCTTTATCTCTGACTGTTGATGATAGATATGTACATTTTTCGTACGTGCATTACAAGTCAGCATGTTTTCAACTTAGTTGCAACTGGAAGGTCTATCTGGCATATAAAAATAGTGTCACTTACTCCAACATGAGTCTGTCAAGTTGAGCTTTATGAAATACACCCACACACAAGGATATACACACACACACACACACACACACACACACACACACACTCACACAATGACATCCATTCATGCAGGGCTCCTGCCAAAACATAGACACCATTCAGGCTCAGATTTTTCCGCAGCTGCACAACTTGTAAATATAATTTGCTGAATATAAAAATAGCAAGTTCAGCTAGCCTTCTGTGAAATCACATTTCGTAAAGCATATGAAGAGTTTTGTTCTAAAATGAGATACCCATCATTTGGAAAGAAAGTGGCACTTAATCTTGAAAAGCGACTGATGGCATGAAATTAAAACAAATTACTGCACTTGTGAAGGGGCGGTAGGTGATTTCAAGTGGTTGACAAATTGGAAAAATTTTAATTGATTAGGGCTGCTATATTTTAGAGATAGTGAGTGAACCTGAGGTGATTTATTTTTTCTGTAAAGTGGATTCATGGTGGTTTGGAAATTAACTCATCAGAGCTGTGCTCCTCCAGGCGAGGCTTTGTGTTTGGCCTGTGGAGCGCCTGCGCCTCTGTCGGCAACATCCTGGGTGCCTTCCTGGCTTCTAGCGTGCTCAAGTACGGATATGAGGTGAGAAATGCCGAGCAAACAGATGTAATGGATTCCTTTTTACTGTAAAGTCCTCAGCCTCTAAATGCTAAATATAACACACTGTACTGTGGTGTGCACAGTACGCCTTTCTGGTGACTTCTGTGGTGCAGTTCGCTGGCGGGGTGGTGGTGTACTTTGGCCTTCTCACCTCCCCAAAAGAAGTCGGTAAGTACTGCATTGAACATCCTAAAAAAAAAAAAAGTGCTTTCTGTGTGTACTTTGAATGTATTTAAGTTCATCTTTACACAAACTAAAATGCTGCTTCGATGCCATTATTCTATATAGCTTTGACATAGCAAATATTTTAGCTTGAGACTGCATTAGTATGTGTGTGTGTGTGTGTGTGTGTGTGTGTGTGTGTGTGCATCCTTACACAGGACATATCATTACATTTTCAGTTAAATCACCCAACTACTATCAATATTATTTCCACAGCAGCTATTTTTAACTTACGTCACATTTGTGTTGGAAATGCTCCCCAGTATAAGTGAATCTTGGTGTCATCTAAAACAATGTTTGAATATAAATATTATACATAGTTTTGGTGTGTGTGTGTGTGTCAGGTCTGAGTTGGCCGGACACCGGTCTTGGGCCTGTTGAGACAGACACAGACAGCCACAGGCCTCTGATGAGCGATGAGGAGGATGAGGAGGAGGAGGTGGTGATGTATGACGGAGGATATTACTCGGTCCAGCAGCAGGATGAACCTCAGGCCGAGTCGCCTCAGGCCATCGGCTTCTTCCAGGCTTTCCTGCTGCCCGGTGTGCTACCTGTGAGTCCGCATCTCCAAATGAAATTTACTTAAAGCTCCTTCATGAAACCGGTTTGCTGCAAGTGCTTTTCGGACATTGTAGGGCACAAATACAGTTTAAAAACAAGAGATAAAAGAAAGGAAAAAACTAGAGTATTTATATCTTTTCTCTCTGTTTGTCCTCTGCTCTGTTTCAGTCCATCTTCTTTCTCTCAGTTTGAATTTCCACCACGTGTCTGTCTCCTTTCTTTGTCTAAGCAGTGTCTATTGACTGATGCTGCTGTCTGCCCGTCCGTAACTCGACCTATTTTCATGTTATCTCCCTTTTCCTCTGTATGGTCCCTGGTGTCCTCTAATCGTTCTCCTCTCTGTTCTGTTTTTCCTTGAGTTAATAAGTGTTGACATTTCAGGACTTGGGGCTATTTTGTGGCTGCTAGCTCTTAATTTTGTTTTCCAGTTAGAGAGCGAGGCTAACTTGTTGGCCACCTTTGTTTATTATTTCATTTCTTATGCTCTAAAAAGACTAGAAAACCACTTAGACCACCACTCACGACTTTGTCCATGTTCGTATCGCAGTACTCCCTGGCTTATGCGTGTCTGAAGTTGGTCAACTACTCCTTCTTCTTCTGGCTTCCTTTCTACCTGAGCAACAATTACGGCTGGAAGGAGGCCCAGGCTGACCGGCTGTCTGTCTGGTACGACGTGGGAGGAATCATCGGTGAGTGGCAGACATGTCACCTCCAGTGTTGTCACACCAAAGAAAAGTCAAATTTGAATATATTTGTCCAGTTGGGATCAAGAACAAACAAAAATTTTACAAAGGACAATACAGTTTTTACAATAAGAGTTTATTTGTGAGTGCCAGGCTATCAGTGCTCAGGTATTGGCTTAAAATTGATAAGATAGTTCACACCAATAGCTATAAATATTTGCAGTGATTGTTATGCATGGTTATTGTCTACAATCTTGCCTGAGAGAATAGGATTGAATTAAGAAGAATAAGTTTTTGTGTGGATTAAATTATGGAAAAAACTGTAATTTTTTATTCTCTCTGGTACAGTCCAAATTTCACTGTCCACAGTCACAAATTTTCAGGTCAAATAAATATTTAGAATAAAACATGACATCCAAAGGAGGTTTATTTACCTGTCAAAGTGGCTGACAGAATACACAGAGTTACTGGCAGCAGGTTAAAAGCATTTGAGTCGTGGATGGTGCTCATTTCCCTTTCCTGCTTCTGCACTTGTCTCTTTCATAGATCAGTAAACATACTTACAGTTGCGGTGATTTACTGTCATCACCCACTATACGGAAAGAAAGAGCAGCAATAATAACTGTGGGTTAAGTGTCTTCTGTGTCGTCGTTTCTCTCTGTCAGGTGGGACCGTTCAGGGTTTGATCTCTGACGTTTTAGGGAAGAGAGCCCCAGTGCTGGCCGTCAGCCTGCTGGCAGCCATGGGAGCTCTGGTGGGCTACAGCCGTGAGTACACACACACACACATGCTCACACACAGGCTCACACACATTATCAAATACCACAAACATGAAGTCAACCACAGGCACTGAAAAAGCACATAGGTGAATGCAGTCAATGTCTTGTTTTAAAAAAAAAAAAAAAAAGCTGTCATATTAAATCCGAGAATGCAGAAATCTGCCTAAAGCAGCATCAACTTGGCTATTTTGTTTAATTGTGGTAGGTCTTTAACAGAGGGTGGACTGGTGTAAGATGCTGAAAATAGTTTATTTAACCTCTACAAGTAAATACTGTCCACATTTTAGTCAAACCATGTCACAAAGGGGACCAAGAGTGCAGTGTGACAGGTTGATGCCATTTTTATCTGTAATTCCAGCCAAAGTAACATTTTCCTGTCTTTTTTCTCACTTCTCTTTCCTCAGACTCACCCAACAACCAGGTTGTGAACGCGGTGCTGCTGGCCACCACTGGTTTCTTCATCGGAGGTCCATCCAATATGATCAGCTCGGCCATATCTGCTGATCTGGGGAGACAGGAGGCTCTGCGGGGCAGTCAGGAGGCTCTGGCTACGGTCACCGGCATCGTGGACGGCACTGGGAGTATAGGAGCCGCTGGGGGACAGGTGAACATAAATAATAGACTTAAAGTAACATCATAGTAAATAATATCATTATTGATTTTTGGCCATATTGCCCAGTCCTACTGTCTCTCCACAAGCAGTATTTGCTTTACCTTAATTCTTGCACTTAGCATTTTATACTCTTAGATGTCTGACCTCAGACTTTTGGAATACACAGCTGTGGTTACCCATAGCAACAGAGAGAGAAAGACAGCCACACATGCAGAATGACCTTAACCTGTGTTTTATCTCATCTTTTAGTACCTGGTGTCCCTGATTGAGAGCAAGTTGGGCTGGATGTGTGTGTTTTACTTCTTCATTGTCATGGTAAGATGACTCAGTTTAACTTTTATATTTTGAACTGCAGATCCACTAATTACTTCTTTATCCAACGCCTTGTACTGTACCAGCACTGCATACGCTGCACATGTGGCCCCGCTGGGAACTGAATCTACATCCCTGGTTTTGTTGTACACTCAATACCACAGGAATGCAGTACTAAATTTTAAATATCTGCTGCAGCCTCTTTGCCTCTGACTTGTTACTCAAGGCACTTCAGCATTTTAATACTTCACACTGCTCTATGTGCTGTGCAGTGCTCTCGTATCCACGCATACACACACACACACGCACACACGCACACCCACAGGCAGGTACACATATTTACATGTTGTAACCCTAAATCTTTGAGTGTGTGATGTGCTTTGTCTAGTTTTTAATCCTGTTTTTATCAGTACAAATGTCTTTTGTTAATTATGAACTGTATACTCATAAATTGATGCGTTGATTGTTGCAGAGGTGTTCAGTCAGGGATGCTGTAATTTAGCCTGGCATGATGCCAACAGTAGAATTAGTGTGTCTTTATCCCCTGCAGCACCTGTATACAAGGTTTCCCATGGGTGCTTGAATTTCTGGAATGTCATAGATTTTCAAAAAGTCTGTTCCAGACAGGGAGAATTAGGGAAATTTGATCAATTCTTGGGCCAAGGAATTGAGTGCCTGTTTTTTCCCCCATTGTTTTCATCTTATATTTGCTTCCCCTTCAGAATAAACTAATAAAATAATAAATAAAATTTAAAAAAAACTCTGAAGTGTGTTTTAAAATCTTGGCCAGGGGTAAAAAGCTCATGATGTGTGTGTATTGAGAAATTCAAGATTTTAGACCTGGCAAGTCAGGGGCTTTTACACTTGATACAAGGCAGGACCCTGTATACACCATGTCAGCGTTGATTGTAAATCTAAGAGCAAAAAATAATTTCACTGTTGTGATCTTGGTGCTCTTCTCTGTGTTACAGACAGGGGGCAGCATTGTGTTCATCGCTCCCTTGATCTTCAAGGAGGTGCGCGCCATGTGGAGAGACTTGCGAGGTGTCAACCAGCAGCTCTGACAGCCTTACAGCAGCCACGATGTCTCAGCTGTCTCGCTGTTGTGAGTTTAGGTAGGAGGAAGAGGAGCCGAGTCCTGTTTCTCACAGTAAGAACAGGTTTCTCTCCCACAACATCAAAAAGTGTGTCAGTCCACACCCGTGTGTCTTTTTTGCATGACACTGAAGCCCTACCTGCTCACACAAAGCCTAAACTGTAAATGTAAAATGTAAATGTAGTACAAAGGCAAGGTTTTGGATCATATTGACAGTTGAAGTGCCTGTGATTAGAAAAAAGGCCAAGGGGTTTTGAACAGGACCTGGCTGCCAGTCAGACCAGCATGTGGGTTTAGTCCTTACAGGGCCATCACAGAATGTACTATTGTTTATATTTTAGGGGTGTCATGGATGTAAATATTTAACTTTTTAAACATGGATGTACTTGAGTTGAGTGAAGTCGGCCTTCGAAACCAGGAGTGCTCAACTTCTAAGGGTCAGGACCCCCAGGGACGATCCCAAGGGGAGTTTTGAGGGGTCACAATGACCTAAAGAATGTGAAAAATACAAATGTAATATACAGCATATTGCCAGTTTTTGTAAGTGTGTATAGTTTTTTGTTGAAATAATGAATACTGTACCCTTGAGGCTTCCCAAAGTAACTGGGCTAAGTCTACACTGAGGAAATACATTTTAAAAAATCATTATTTGGTGTCACAGTCCACAAACTTGTGTGATGGCACCTGTATCGATGATTTTTTTTTAGGCCTCACTAGCAGAGAAGTGAACATGAAACACAAAAAAATCAATAAACAGAGGTGCCCAGTTAGGACTGGGTAGATTTGGCCAACAAAATAAAATACTTCATATAAAACAAAAACTGAAAAATCACATCCATGATAAATGCTGAGAAATACTGTTGCAGAGGGCCTTAGATGTGAGTCGAGTTTCCCAGGAGAATCATTGCAATAATTTTTAGCATTAAAGAGATGGGTCAGGTCTTAAAGTAGCCTGATTTATCGTGATCTGGAAGTCCTTTTAGTTCATCCAAAAAGCACTTGCACCAGCATGTGGGTTATTGGAATATGCAAACTAGACTTTAATGGCATTTGCCAACAGGTTTTTAACAAATGACAGGCCAAAGTGGGAGATTTTTTTTTTTTTTTTTTTTTTTTTAAAGCTAAGCTCTCCCACGTTGACACTTAGGGTGTGAAGCAGCACACTGTTTGGAAAGTCTTGCCTGTTTTTTATTAGAGAAATTGAAACAAATTATGGAGGGACAACAGACTGTACAGGCACAAGCAATGATCAGGACCTAATAAAATAAAATGCATAATTTCAGCTGGTAATTGCTCAGTCATGCTGATAAATTAGTTAGGGCTGAGAGCTGTGTCATAATAAACTCAAAGTGAGTAACTTCTAGTCAGTGGGCCTGCAATCATAGTATTGTGGGGAAACGAGACAAGATTTTAGGTGGCAAACTACCGAAGACACATCGATGTGCCATACTTGCTAGCTAGCTAACTATTGGAAAGGTAGAAGGTTGATTGACAGGTGGATGTCATGATATTATTGGCTGAAATTCGTTGGTTCGTGCCTATGTAAACACAAGTCACACAAAGATAAATAGAGGCAATATGTGACCAGGGATGTGATATGAAAGGATTAAAAAGGCGTTTTTCATTTCATCTTGGCTTTGAAAGAGTAAATCAACATGAAGTCACGCAAGGCAGAAAACTTCTGCTGCACTGCCCTCTAGAGGCCAAAACTGTCAGGCATGTTGCATTTCTGGCCGCACCCAGTCAGGGATGAGGCCGCAGGTACTTTCAGCAGCTGTCAGTGGCACAGTTCCTGCTTAGGTGTGGCCAGAAGCACAACATGCCCTAGAAAGCAAGCAGAAGTTTTTTTTTTTTTTTTTTTTTTCTTTTTATTGACTCAGTTTTTAAACCTGAATCGTCCCTTTAAGAGTCTTTTGGGAAACTGCGCCTCGGAGCTGCTCGAGAGCCGCTCTCTCCTGCGGTTGTGTATAGTGCACTGTAATGAGGGTGAGAGACTGTACTTATAAAGCCTTTTCATTTGGGAGGCAGGGTCCTCTCTGTACTGTGTACGTGTCACTGACTTGTTTGTTAGTCATTCCAACTCCACTTCCTGTTGACTGGAATGTTTACAGCGACCGAAGCTCTTTTAGTGTCTAAAGTCACAAGAGATCCTTATGAACACACACACACTGTTAAAAAATCCCTCTTGTCTTGATTTCTCACACCTCTGCACGTTTGGTTTACACTGAAGCACACACGTCACGTCTCCTGGTGTAAACCGGCCAGCTGCTTTTCACAACTTTTACCAAGTTTTACTGGTACGAAGCAGAAAATGTACATTTGTTTACTTGTTTCTTTGAGGGAGGCGTCTCTTAGAGGAACACCTTACTATAAATCTGTGTCAAATTATTGTCAACTCTATTCTGATAAAGAGGTACTGATATCAACAGGGTGGGAAATTACCACTAACCACCAGCCATAAATTATGTCTTAGCCAACCATCATACTGAGTCGCTGTCCTGTACTTAAAATCTAGTTTTCTGGTAAAATACTGACAGCGAGCAGTGAATTGTGGGGGTTTTCGGCCAGTGGACATGAGGTAGTTTGCTGCCCTGGATGTAGATTTGTGAATCATCATGTTAAGTGCTTTCAACATCCAGGAAGGATAATATAAGTGCATTTCATCATGATCACTGGTATGAGAGAGGCTCATTATGCTGAACTGGGATCTTTTAAACCTGGAGTGATGTGACTTAAAGCGAGCCTTGTACCTCAGCCGTCTCTCGACTTGCCAAGTTAACGTAACAGATTGTATAATAAGTTTAAGTTGAATGTATAACTCAATCTGTGGTGTATATGTTTTAATTTTTTGTTTTTTTATTTATGTGCACTCGTAAAGTTTTAACTCCTGTAAATGTACATGGTGTTTTGAATTAAAGCAAATTACCTTTTGCAAATTCTGTGCTGCTATCACCTGTCTTTCAAAGCACCCATAAACTGTTTTCAACAACTGATAAGAAATTATTGTTTCATTGGAAACTTTTTCATCTTGAACTTGGCAGCTTATCCTCATGCCCTCATTTCTTTATAGTTTAATAGCTGCATAAAGCCACACTATGAACATTACTGCCAGCTGTATAAAAAAGTCCCTTTTATAAATATCTTTATGAGCAAATCACTATTAACTATGGTACTAAAGATGTGCAGTGCTCATTTGAGCCACCAGGTGGTGCCCTTAACGCAGTGAGAAACCATTTTGCAGCCTGTTTGCATCTCCCAGCAGTTTCACACATGAAGGAAACATTAATGTCAAAGCAGTTTTCTGTGTTCTATATCAATATCATTTATTAAAATCTTAATATTTTGAGCACACTATATGAACTTAACAATACAAAAGGCAACAGTGCACCAACAAACCAATAATGAAATCTCTTACATTTTCTTTACAAATATAACCAAATCAAAACGATATGACTTGTTCCCATACAATTACACTTCTTACATGTTGCGAAGATACATAAACCAATATTAAATTACCATACAATTATCGCAAACTGTATACAAAGATTACCATCCATTCATGCATAAAGGACAAAATAGAGAACATTATACTTTAGATATAGCTGCAACAGGTGAATTAGGAAAGCAAAGTTTGGGAATGGAGAGACAGACTAGGTTCAATTTGGAACTAACATGTCTTTTTAAAAGAAAATGTCTTGACATTTCTATTTTAGTCTTTCCTTTTCCTAATTTTTCCACTAGGGACTAGTCACATTGTGGTGAAGGAATGCTAACCTACTAAGCAATCCTAAGGACAGATGTGACACTGTCTGGTTAAAAAAAAATAAAATAAAAAATAAATTTCTCTCAAAATGTCAAGATATGCCCACTCTGTTCCTCAGCCTATTTGTGAGGATTTGAATGTTTTTTGTTGTTGTTTTTTTTAGAAAACCATAAAATTATAGAATTCTCTAGTCAAAAAGGTTTTAAGTAGTGCAAAGATATAGTTTCAGAAATAACACAATCAGTTAGTTATAGCAAAAGTAGGGCATTTATAATTATTTCCCTACAAACAAATGAGATACAAACTCAAAATAAGTTAATATAGACTTTGAAAGTTTCGTCTTGAACACGCTGAGAGGACAGGCGCACGCGTACAAAAAGCCGTCACACACACACACACAAAAACATGTAAAAAGACAAACAAAGTAATCTTGACGAATCTGAAACAATTTAACATTGCAATTTATGCCGTTTCACAACATGTTTGACATTTGTGAAGAGTGTAACTTTGTGGAACCATGAAACAACCCGACGCCGTGTTGACATGATTAGGAACAAACAGTTTGATGGCGGGTTTTCCACAGAGGCTGAGGCAGTTGTTTGGTTAAAGAGAGATGGAGAGACTTTTCGGGGTGGCTGCGAGGGAGTAGACAAAAGGCATGTGGATCACAGGCCACTTGTCTGCTCGGACAAATCCTTTGATACGAGCGGCCCGGGACATTGCTTGTGGAGTTTTTCTATTAAACAACGTCCCTTTCCCTCCCCCTTCCCCCAATTCCCCTGCTCAGTCTATTTCTGGGAAAGCCGTCAAAGCAGAGCAACGCAGGGAGAGCTGGAAACAACAAAGCCCTGTGGCTCCCTCGGGGGGGTTGGGGCGGGGGTTTCCTCTGCGCGGCGCTGGGCCCCCGCACTGACACACTGACTCCTTTACCTGATGTGAAACCCTAAACGCAGCGCCCAACCTCGACAGCTTTTACCACAACAGAATAATAAGACCCCTCTTGTTTCGGTCTCTCCGTCTCTCTCGCTCGTGCCTGCAGACGCTACAAACAACTTCTGAGCCCGACTGGCTTTGTTTGATTTTTCGTTTTTTTTTTTTTTTCTTTTTAAAAAGTAATAACTTGCTTGTTTTGACTTAATCACTTGATGAGGTAGTAGGAGTAGGTTCATCCAAATTATGGCTATTTATCCAAGAACTAGAATTACTGTATGCACTTCCTATTTGGGTCACTTTTAACTGCTGGCTGAGCAGATAGGGATCACGTCAAGCTTGCAATTTAGTCTACAAAAATACTGCCACATCTGAGACATTTTTCAGTCCAGTTTCTTTTTTAGTGTATTTGCATTAGATAAACATGAAGATCCTGTTGTGTTTGAGGTCTGACGTGGCACATAACTGCTCAGTCAAGCAGCAGCGAGTGACAAACTTGTAAATTATGTCTTTCGATTAACATGGCACAGCAATTCCTCTTTGGTTCAACTGCCTCAGCTGCCACAGCAGGGTATATTTACAACATGTGAAAACCTCAAAATATGCGCAAACCAGAACGGCCACACGCAAGCGCACACAATCATACAAGCGCATGCGTGCCAAGTGCGTACATATACATAAGAATATGTACACGATGCAAATGTGATGCCGCTAGATTGACTGCTCTAAGCTGAAACAGTGAAAAACAGACGCTACATTCCCTGCATAGAAAGAAAGGAGGCATGTTCAAAACCCATAAGTCTGACATCACATAGAGACGAGAGTGGAAGATGCTACATCGTTAAAAGCATGAAGCTGACAATAACATAAAACATATACATAAGGTATGTTCTGGTCTGTTACCAAAGGAAAAAAAAAACCTAAATAGATTTTTTACGACCCCATTATGCAAATAATACAAAGCAAAAAAAGGGAATAAAATATAGTTTGGACACCATGTTGGAATTTGCACTTTCTAAATTATGTTTGCTTAATTGGGAGGAAAGAGAAGCCAATATTTTATATTATCCAAGAGAGAAAGTGGCAACGGTGGAGTGTATATGAGTCATTATGACTCTGGTTTTATCATCTATAATGCATCATTTTGGGGCAATGGCACAGGGTTCCATAAACACCTTATCTTACCTCGCTTTACGCATTGCTGGTGTATTTTTTTTTTTTTTTTTTTTTAATTTTTATTTTCTCGACGGTGACCTTGCACCGTTTGCAATAAATAAACCATAAAGTCACATTTGAAATATTATTATTAGAATTATTATTATTGTTAGAGTTTAAGTCGCCGTGGCGCACGAAGGCCGCATTACCTCATCGTTGAACCTCCACCGTTGACCTTTAGCCTGAAACTAATCACAGACACGCTGCCAATTTTGACCCTGGGTGATGGTTTGACCCCTGCCTCGACTCACGCGGCTGAAAAGCTTTTCGAGCCATGGGGTGAGACGAAAGGCTGTGAGTGTGTGTGTGCGTGTGTGTGTGGGGGGGCGAGGCCAGGAATAGTAACTCATCTAATCAAAACCTCTCATGGGTTTGACGAGATAGAGAGAAGAAGGGTTGAGGACTGAGGTCAGGGCCTGGAAAAAAAAAAAAAAAACCCTACATGAGGCCCTTTCAGAACAAAATTAACCTCTCAGAAATAGAGCCCGTTTCTGGTTGTTTCCTGACAAGAGTGCATTCAAATCATTTCACAGTATAATCAA
This sequence comes from Myripristis murdjan, assembly GCF_902150065.1. Taxonomy (NCBI): domain Eukaryota; kingdom Metazoa; phylum Chordata; class Actinopteri; order Holocentriformes; family Holocentridae; genus Myripristis; species Myripristis murdjan. Next base: position 16,166,906 of record NC_044002.1, on the reverse strand, counting down.
AAGCTGAGAAGACAATATAAGCTTCGACGACATTACAAAATATAGAATTATTTTACATACAAAAACCGTTTCATACGACTGCGCTTGCTCGGCCGAGAGGATGGTAGCTTCATTGTGCTGAAAAACTAAGGTATGTGGTGTTGGAGGAGTTTTTAAGCCCAAGCTATACGAGCTTGTGGACAGTCAGTTAGAAATTGCTACATATATACATGATAATTTTTTTTATGTGAGGTGACTTATACAGGGACGGCGACCACTGGGTGATCCCCCGCTGGGTTTCTGCGCTTCTCTACTGCCGAGAAGTTTCCTTATAATGCAGAAGCCTCCTCCTCTTCACCTTGAAGAAATCTGCACGGGGCAGGAAGAAAACAAGTCAGAAAAGCTGCTGGGACACTAACAACATACAGCTGCATATTAAAACTTCTCCAAAACATGTTTAACAATATATCATATCACCATGATTGAGCTCATTAGAGGCTCGGGTGATATTCAAAATGAATAGTGTTATTGTTCAGTCTAAATATTGCCCCCTGGTGGTTGAATCACCCAACCCAACAATACAAAAGAATTCAGTTTAACATTCTTCTTCTAAAATGTCCAACATTTAATTTTTTATGTACGTAAAGCGATCTGGTTCTGGTCCCATGATCAGCTGCTGACTGACCTGTGATGGCAGACTGCCTGCGTTTGCCGGGCCGCTGGAATCGGTAGCAGCCTTCCAAATACTCGTCCCCAGAGCCAGACGAGCTGCTGGACGCCGGGGAGCCCTCGCCACTCGACGAGGACGACGGCCGCCTGGTGGCCTTTATCACTCCGACTCCGGGCCGAGCCACGCGCCTCAACGTGCAGCTGCGGTAGAACGCCGGCACATCCTGGCACCTCAGTTCCTCCCACTCCACACTGGAGCCCGGCGCCGGCCGGTCGCTCTGGAAGTCGAAGTTCCAGCGCTTGTTGGCCACCTCCACGCTCATGCACAGCAGCCTCTCGAAGTCCTGCTGCAGCTGGCGGTGGTCGACGGGCCCAAACAGGTTTCTCCTCACCGGGCCCACCTTCATCTTCAGGGCCTCGATGCCCCCCAGGTGAGAGCGCTCCACATCAGATGCCACAGTGGCTACTGCTGTCGATGTTGATGGTGCGGCCATTGCCATGTCCCTGTCACACAGACACACACACACACACACAAAACAGAAAGGGCAGAGGTTTAGCGTTAGATCTGTTCGGCCTGCAGAGTTTCAATGAGGTGTGATCTGGATTTACTGGCACAGATTACATGTAAAAATACAATCCTTTAAGTGCTAAAACACACACCCACACATCAGCATTTGCCCTCTGTGCTTTTGTGTTTTATGTGATCAAATGCACATGTGCCCTAACCCACTGGCTGTGTAATTACTTCAGGAACAGGTAAGTGAATGAACACCAAATAAATCTCCAAAAACATGCCCTGCCCTGCCGTGTCAAAATGAACCTGACTCCCCACCTGCACTGGTGTCTCGCAGTCAGAGGTCACCAGTGAAGGTCACAAGGAGAAAAAGACCATGTTCTCATGAGGAATGTTCTCCCTCAGCTGGGAAAATCCTACCCTGCTGCTCTCGATCATATCCAATTAGAGGGTGACTGTTTGGGTTCTGGGAATGCTGCCTGTTTGCATTGTATTTCAACTACAAGTCATTTCATCCACATTGATTCTACATTAAACATGTCCAAGTTCAGAGTGGTAAGGTTTCTCTTTCAATTGCTCACGTAGCCCTGCCAAGACTAAGACAATCACTTTGCACCGTGGTGAAAAATAAAGGCTATTTCCTTCCAGACTTTATCCGTAGTCTCAGACTCTAATAGATTTGCATGAAGTTCCTCCTCAGCATCCAGATTTTTCCTCCTACATTTTATTTCACCTCCTAGAAATAGCTTTACAGCCACTGGACTGTCTGTTCAGTACTTTATCAGCCTTCCATGTAGGTAATAAAACAAGATGATATCTCGGAGACCTATTGATATCAGTTTTGTGGGATATGACAAACAACACATTATTTAAGAGCATAAAACTGCTCATTAAACAATAAACACGTTAAAGAGCAGGATTCTGTTTAAAGGCAATGCTTTATTGCTCGTTTTCTGTCTATTTTGATGTTTTTCTTTTGTTACCCTGCCACTGTTTTATATAAGCAGAAGCTCAATCATCATTTTAATCGTAACTTCCCACTTTTGCACAAATTTTGCTGCTGCTCGTGAGAAGTACAAATTGCCTCTCGGGGATAATAAATACTCTACTCTTTATTTAGAGCGTCATGTAGCCTACGGGCGTTATGCCTTTAGGCTCTATGAGGGATGTTATTCATATCTGGTGGTTTCAGGGTTCACACCTGACAACAAAAGGAGGAAAAATGTCAAGGATGAACACAGAGGCCTGTGTGCTCCAGTTTGAGGCAGAGGCAGAGGCAGCAGCTCTCCAGGCCGGACTGAATAACACTGGGGGGTTGGGTTGGGGGTTGACGCTCCGGGCGGAGCGTTGCGCAATTGTTTGACATCTACAGAATCTAACACCGAGGGGATCTGAGCTTTCACAAGACATTTACAATTTCCCGATGTCTACCTATTCATACATTCAAGGTGATTTCATTAGATTCATGTTGAAAATCACAGTAGGCGAGTTAAAGCAAGCGGCTTCGTATTTTCAGTGAATAATTCGTCTAATCAGCTGTTCGTTTTAGATTTAACCAACATATCTTAAAAAAAATCTTTTTTTAAACTTGCAAGATAAAAACTCATTCATTTTGCAGCAGTAACACCTGTGAACCACATTTGCTTCAGTTAACCAAACAGTCGCCTTAATTTTGTCCGAGTGAAAGTTGTTTGCGTCGAAAATGAAGTGGGCGCGGTATGCAGATCAGGTTTCCACCGCGGAGCTCCCACATCCAGAAAAACACCGAGAAAACCAGCCGCTGCATCTGCCCCAAACCCTTCAAATCAACCTCGACTGGGTGAAAAAATACGCGGATCAACAATGAGTACCAGAATGCCAGAGCATCGTGCAGTAAAGTTCAACCAAACAGTGTCAGAAACTAAACCTCAACTTTCACAAGATGAGCGAAGTCGGTGAAGAAAAACCCTCACATGACGCACTTACACTGACAGGCTCATTACATGGGATGTGGGTCAATGAGATGCTACGCAGAAACGGGCCACAACTTTCCAAAGAACTCGACTAACCTTCCAAATAAATGCGCACGACAGCCAGAATAACAGTCACTCTGATTAAAACATGCACTTGCGCAGCTTCTCCTTTACGCGTAATTGTCAATTAATGAATTGCACGACGACTCGCTCCGTGTATTCTGTCTTTTAACCGAATAAATAAGCGAATAAATGCAGAAGTCAACTCAAAACAGCCAAACAAGACTGCATGCAGAAAACAAAATGAATGAAGCAAAATAATAATAATAAAAAAAAAATACAAGCGTCAAGATATAAGTTTTAAATAAAAGAAAAGAAGAGCGTTTGCCTTACCATCAGCGTCGAAAGAAAACACTCGGGAAAGTAAAGTTTCTCAGATCTGCTTGTCGTGCCAAAGCGATGCGCACGTATGATGCCAAAGGTACGAAGCCAAGGTGTTCCAGACAGTCCGGAGTGGCAAAAATAAACAATGTCACGTTGAAAAGTTGTCGTGACCACTACCCACAGAGGTGCTCTCTTGTCGCCTTATCTGCAACTTGTTTGTTATGGCCCTGGTACGAAGACAGGGGGACGTCCTAGTCGAATCAGGTCACGTGGTTCCCATCAAAACAGTGTTGGAGCGCAGCCGGGGGGTAAACATTATCGCAATTATTTATTAGGGCAATAAAACGCCCATTTCTCACAGGCAGGGACTGCACTGCTGCAGCGCAAGTGCATGGAAAGATATTTAAAGTGCATTCAAGAATAATGAAAAAAAAAAAACGCATCAACTTGCAAATAATTCGTTTAGTGCATAAATAAATGTGTGTTTAGTGGTGATAAATAGTTTGCTTACCCTGTTATCATGATGCAGAGATCCGGTGAAACTTTGTGCAGACTCCCGTTTCCAACTTGTTGCTCCTGTGCTCAACTGCGCCCTTGTGCGCGCTTCTCCTTCAGCGCAGCCAGAAGTAGGTCAAATATCTTGGCAATGGCGGCCATTTCCCCTTCTCGCTCAAATGTGACACACATTCTCGTGTAGTGCTTGCATCACGTTTTGCTCTGGCAGCGCTCCCACCGCCCAAGTCACGTTGAGCTGCAACGTGAGGGCGAGGAGACCTCCTCAGCTCCATTTTTGCTCCTTTTCCCGCAAAGTGCACCAAATCACCAAAGCCTGTTCTATTATTACTCTGCTCTATTATTATGACTATTGAAACTCTGCTTTTCTGCATGCTTTTTTATTGCATGTCTGAACCTTTACTAAAAGTCAGGTTACTGTGACATGGCCTGTTGATATCATGAACCACAATTTACCATCCTCATAACTGATTTATGCCCTGCTATATTTAGCTGACCTACTGAATCTATGACATCTCATAATTTCATTTGATCACTTAGATTCATGCAGAGGTGCCTTGATAATAATGCCATCCAGTCGACAGTAGTTAAATACTTCTGTACAAAATTAAAGGCACAAGAGACGATCTGTCTCATTAAATAAAACAGCACTGATTATGAAAAACAAAACACTGACCTATTGACCTATTAACTCTCAAATACCTTCCTTTTATTGCATGTGTGACATATTTTTCTCTTCTTCTTTCCAAACCCGTCTTGTTGCTGTGACCACATAAAGGTTTTTGATTATTACATTGCTTCCCTTTCAGATTACCGATTGTGACAGTCTGCTTCACTGTTATGACATGGGTTCTCTCCTTTCCCATTATTCTTATTGTGACATGGGTAGGTTCTCCTCTTTCCTATTATCAGATTATGACATAGGTTCTTTCTTTTTCTATTATGACACAGGGCCTCTTTACATATTATTCCTTATTATTGCATAGGAAACAGCCTTATTGTTGCATAGCTTTCCAGTGACATAATAGCCAGTAGGAGTCATCTGAGAAGTCTGAAAGCCGGCCAACGCCCCAGAAAGGTTATTCCAGGTTTCACACACAGACGTTTGCCATTTATATACACGAGTAGGTGGCTGGACTGTGTCACACAAATCACGTACTCCCTGCCCCAAACGCTGCAGACTTTTATGAGACGCCTTGTTCAATTTTTCAGAGGCTTTTCGTGTCAAAGCAGGTGGTAATGCAGATAGGCCATTGTGTGTGTGTGTGTGTGTGTGTGTGACAGCCACTGCCTTTGAGTAATGACATCACCACTATGGAATGTTTCTTGAGTAGAAAACGCTATTTTCACATGGGGCTTGGCAAAGTTCAAGGCAGCTCAGCACAAGGCTCAGGCGAATCAAAACAGTGTCCCCAGATGTAGTCACACTTCTACTTGTGCGATTTCCTCTGAAGCATAAAGTGGGTTTTTTGAAGCAAGCTTGTAAGCAATCAGAGCGCACTTACATTGTGAGCTGCAGCAGAATGCACCTGATATAAGGTTCGATCTAGGACTTTTTCTGGACAAAATGAATGGAAGAGAGAATTTTTCCCGCAAATGTCTTAAACATAGCCTTCAAATTTTATTTACTTACTTTTTTTTTTTTTACAAATATTCAGATTGTGTCTATTACATTTATATCTTTAAAATTAGACTATAACAGTTCACATGCTGGGGCAAAATAATTTATTGACATTAATATGCAATAAACAACGTGAAAATAATGGAACAGGATGGATGCCTCTCTCTCAGCATGGAGTTGAATACTTGCATTGCTGCATGGGGAAAAAAAAAAAAAAAAAAAGCTTTTTCCAGCTTTTGGAAAAAGACTTCTGACAAATGTTGAGCTATCACAGACTGTTATTACTTGGATCAAGAGCTTTCATGATCAAATTGAGAATGAGAAAAAATCTCACTATTGAGGTGTTTATTTTATTCATTTATGGGCAAAAACCCTATAGTCCTAAATGGTAGTGGTTGTGAAGAAATTATATTGGGCTTTGTGATTTTCTCATTCACTGATAGCTCGGTCACATCTTTTGCTAAAGAGACACCACATGCTCTCAGATTATTCCTCCGTGTACTAAGTACAGTAGTTGCTTAGTGTTTCTCCCACTGGGATACATAATAGTGCTGTGTTTTGGATTCTCCCAATAGAGGATGGTGCCCTAGATCCCTAATCCCCTCCTAATCTGTGTGTCAAGTGGTGTGTATACATTGTCATATTTGAAGGGTCATCAGCAGACAATGAGGCCCCTGCAGCATGATCCCTTGCTGTTTTGTCACCACCCTGGTCTGTATTTACTGTCTGCCTATTGTTCTGCACTAAATTCCTAATCCTCATCTTGTCTACACTGTGTATGTGTGTGTGTGTGTGTGTGTGTGTGTGTGTGTGTTTAGGTGTGTTTGCTCCAGCCCCCTAACCTTAATCCCCCATCATTCTCCTGTTTTCGGACCACCGCTGTTAATAAGCACATTACAAATGGCTACATAGTCATTAACCCTATTATCTCCCTCCCATGGTCTGCGCCCTTTGAATACATTAACGCCCAAGTAAAACAACAACAGGCTGTTGTCAACAGTCACAGAGGAGGCTCACAATGTGATTCGGGTCAGAAGACGATGCGCTTGTGCAAGCGTTATAAATCAGTTCAGCACTTTCCATTCTACTTTCCAACTCTGTTTTACAGCCAAATCAATCTCTTGTGGAATAATGCAAATAGTGGCACACTGGAGAGCTGTTATTAATAGCATCATCATCATACAAATATCCTAAAACTATTATAGTGTTGCACAAATTAATTGCTTTGATTGTTGCATAGTTTTTAATGTATCTTTAAAACAATGACAATTGGGAGATTTATTCCATATGCACTTCAGTGAAAGGATGAAAAGACAAAAATAGCATGGCCAAAGCCTCACTGCAGGATGCTACTAAGAAATTAAACAAATTTGTAACAAATCATTTGTTTCATTGATGGCAGTCATTAGGAATTATATTGAAACAAAAGCCTCACAGACTACAGCAGGGTGGTGTAGTGAGTAGGAGGACCCTACTTCAGATTTATTACCTGGGTTCAAGCCCTTTGATAATTACCCTGCTCAAGTGTCTTGAGCATGACAGACTCCCTGCTACCTCTAGGGGATGCTGTTCTGTAGTTGACCCTGACTCTGACCTTGTTGTAGAAGACAAGCAAAAACACCCATTTGACCTTAGTAGATAATTGCAAATCTATCGAGCAAAACAACAAAATGGTTTCATTCAGGATGCGACAGCAATTTCATGAAGGAAACTGGACGGAGGGTAAAGTCTAAATAAGAACCTTGAAACTGGGATTTCAGTGCTGAGGATGCTCTGCAGTCCAACACCTGTGAGATTCTGAGACTGGAAACTGGAAAATGGAAGCACCGCAGCGTTGACTGCGCCGCTGAAAGATGTAGAGGATGTACCCGACCATACTGCAGTTTCAATTCAACAGGAAATTTCTTTGGTAAAGAGGAAGTTGTGGCGGTGAGAGGGTGCGAGCACAGAGGAAGCTCTTTGGCGTGCAGGTGCAGTACGGGGTTTTCCATGGCCTCCTTCTGCCCTTCAGCTGCGGAAACAACCACCGAGAAGAGGCTTACCTCAGACAGTAGATTGTTTACGCTGACGACAAATTACTGACATGCCACAACCAATTAAGAGTGAGGAGCAGAGGAAGAGATACTCAGAAACACGGGATGGGAAACCAGCAAAATTACAGAGGGTGAAGGCAAGATAGAAGACGGAGACAAGAGACAGGGCGAATACAGAAAAAAAGTGAACCACAAAAAGGAGGCAAAGTACTACTGAGGCACTTTATATTTCTCTTTTTGCACTGAGGCAGGCTTTCACTGTCCAGCCCAGTCATATCTGCCTGCTGCTGGTGATAGACAGACTATTTAGTTAAGTGTATTAGTTTATTTCATAGGGACTATGCACAATGCAATAGTTCAGCCAGTTATATCATAAGCTCATTTGCATCTGTAGCCCCTGGGCAGGAAAACATTCAAAACAACTGCCAAGTGTTGGATGGTGATATTTTCAAGATGATTTATCACATTCGAGCATCTCACACAAATATGCACACTCATAACATACATTCACACACACGCACACATACATGTATACATACAAACATTGCTAGATATAGATCTAACACATAGGGTAGTGCACACTGTAAAACAAGCTGTGCAGCACCAAGTAGAGCACAGACCTCCACCACAAAGTGTTAAACCCCGTTCCCTGTCTGCAGTGGTGTTGTCAAAAGACACACCCCTTTTGGCCAGTTTGGACAGTCTTATCTTTTTGATTTCTACCTTCTGTCTCAACACGGCATGTGCCCACCCACTGCAAATAGCGTCCTGTTGGTGCAAGGACAGGTCCATTGCTATGCCCTCTAGAGGCCCCAAAAAGTTACTCACTTCTTTTCTAGTCAATGACCAACCTCCCCACTAAGTTTTGTGCAAATCCCTGCATTTTTTTTTTTTACCATCCTGCTGACGGATGGAGGAGGGCATTCACATAACCCCCAGCCGGAGGTTTCAGCTCCTCGGCGAAGGTAAAAATATCAGCAGGCTACAACAATGGAGCGCCAAAGGACTGCGCTAAGTGATTTAACAGATACGAACACTGAATGGGGAGTCATTTACTAGCCAGGCCAAGATACACAAGGCGGCCGTGTGTTGTCTGTTTTTTGGAATTCTATCTGCAAAAATGAAATTTGGATAAGAATAAACTAAATTTGGATTTGTGTATTTTTGGAGGTACAGGGAGAATACACAGGAACAGAAAAGCAGTGTGCCCAAAAATGAAGGCCCAAGGGAGCACACACACACACACACACACACACACACATTAGACACTCTGTACCTGTGGGAGTAGTTTCCATTCGCCCAGCTGTGGAAGCCGCAGGTGGGGGTGTGGGAGCAGTGGGGTGCGCTCTGATTTCAGGGGTTGGCTGGGGTGGGGTGGAGCGGGGAGGGAGGTGCAGAAGTTGGGGTGCAGCGTGGGGGTAGTGGGACAGCGAGGCAGCTTGCTGGCAGCTGGATATTGTCAGGGCTTCAACAGGGGAGCTTGCATGTCAGGGTGAACGGGTTTAAGATGAAATGTGCCCGAGGAGACCGTGGCCCATTGTTTGTTTTGGGGGTCCTCAGGGGCCATCGTAGGGGGGCGCTGGAGTAGTGTACAGAGTGGCGTCTCACATTTATTTTCTTTGAGTGGTGGCTTGTCCATGTGTGTGTGTGTGTGTGTGTGTGTGTGTTGTGTGTGGGGGTGTGTGAATGCTCATGCAAATATGTGTGAATTCAAAGCGTCGCCTGTTCGTTATTTTTCTCTAGAGCCTGCCTGCGCTTTGAGGTGACAACATCATACTCTTTGAAATATTATTTTGCAGAGAGTGTTTGGAGGCGTGGAGAGAGTGAGGGGGGGGGGGCTCGCTCAAAGGCGGGGCAAGGCGGGTGTAAATCGATACTTTGTTTTTGTCCGAACATATGTGTCTGAGTGGGACTTGTTTTGGTCTTACTGAGTAGTGTGGAGAGGTGACTTTGAGCCAAACTCAGTGTCAAGACTAGAGAGAGAGGCACTGCCACGAAACACCAGGGGACTAGTATGTGTCTGTTTTAAAACCCTTAAAGCTGGTGTCCACTAATTTTTGACATATATATATATATATGTATATGTAATCATATTTTATGGTAAACAAAAGGGCAGCTGAGGAGTGCAATTTCCAACAGATAAATGTGACACCTACTCTGACAAAATGATTGCTGGTCTGAACCATCTTGAATCTTTTCCGTGCCAAGCAAACAAGTTTACAGGAAACACTCATCATAATAACATTTTTTTTTTAATGCCGAGATGAACAGGTAATATTTTTTCCCCCCAAGAATGAACTCCCTCAGTTGCTTTTAGGCAGCCAGCCCTGGCCAGCCTCTTGGCCTAGATAACATACATGCTTGTGCTCAATAAGGAAAGCCAAGTAACTGCTGGGATAATACTAACAAGCTTAACTCTGTGGAAATTGTACTGTATCTGCTATTCATGACCGACTCCAATACCTCGTCTGTTTCTAGTCTGCGCAGCTGAGGTGAAAAGGTGGTGTGCTTCAGCTGATGTGTTTCTGCCCGTATCTCCATCTGGAAAACATCTGGTTTGCATCTGGGCCCTGGACCCATAGCATGAGACGGTGTGTGTGAGCGTGACAATATGTGTGTTTGCGAGTGAGAGAGGAGGAGAGCGCGAAAGAGAACGGGATAAGTTTGCGAGCATGGATATGAGTGCGTGACTGCCTGACTGACTGGATGAATGAACGAGCGAGGCAGCGAGTAACCGAGGGAGCAAGTGAACTGGCAACCAGATGATTGGGAGAGAGGGGAATAAGTGAGGGAGTGTGTGTGCATGGGAGTGTCAGAGATAGCTGTGTGGATGGTGATGCTTAAAGTCTAAAATCATACTAATATTAACCAAGTGGAGAATGCATCTTGTGCAAAGTTGTTAACAAGGAAAAAGCAGACACATAAGGAGATCATATCTTCAGTATAAGTGCGTTTTTCAGTTCCCCAGATATGGTCTTCAACAAGTTCCTCAGCTGTTTCTGTCAGTGCATATTATTGCATGTATGACTTTGGCACCATTTATCTCCTCTGTATCATTTAATTGCTGAAAATCCTAAGTCCAGCGTTTCAGGAGCAAAGAACACCAGCCCTGTGTTCAGCTTGACCACCATGTATTTCTGAGTTTATCCAATGGCTTTTGAAAGGTCTCACAAGTTGAAAATTGGTAGCATTTTCTCAGCATAAAACCCCCAAAATCCTCAATATGCACTTTGCTAAAGCTCTCACAGCCAGAAGTGAGGCCTGATGGAGAACGGCAGACCGCCAGATGTTGAAAGCTCTCCTGGAAAAACGGGGAGAAAGAGAGAGGAGTGAGGGGAGACGCGAAACAGGAGAGGCCTCTGCGTTTCGGGGGGCTCGATATGTGGAGCCCTCTGTGTTGGGGGCCCACGGTGTTGCTGGTAACTGGGGCAGCTGGACTTCGCCACATTAGCCAAGGTATGTAGTAGTAAACTGTGGTAAATTGGTAAAAGACAGAGAGAGGAAGGGAGAATTAGAGAGAGTGAAGGAAAAGATTGTTGAAAGAAAGCCAGGGAGAGATCATGTGTCATCAACTTTTTGTATCCTGTGCATCACAAAGTCAACTTCATATGTTGGCAATAGTGAGAACTCATGTAGTGTAGCATCACTAAACAGCACACAACATGTTCACATTGGGGATTTTCAAACTTTTTCATCTTCTGGACCCACATATTTAGTTTCATTAAGCCGTAGAGATTTTGCCCAAGAGACCCTTTGTTTGTGTTAAAGATTAAATTACTACTGTCATGCTGCAGCACTGAGTCAAATTCAAACTGGTAAAACATAATGTTAAAATGACCACTCATACAATTTTTGGTTAAATTAAACTGTTCCTCATTTTGCTGAGGGCCCCCGTAAGCCCCTCAAGGAACTTTGAAACCTGTTGTTTGTTACCCAACCTGACCAGTCTGTGAACTAATAACAACCAGGATATGAAAAAGGTTGAGAAGCAAAAAAAAAAAAAAAAAAAAAAATCACGCCGGTGAGTCTAGCTTTCTCTGAACAGGGCATGTGCTCTCTGCTGTTTGGGAAACAGTTTGTTCGGATTCAACATTTCCTGTGAGCAGGGAAGCGAACATGCCCTGGAATTTCATTTGCACAAACAGGGCAAGATGGAGCGCTCCTCTCTGTTGCAGCCACACTTTGTGATTTAGGCTGAAAAGACAGGTGTATTTTCTTTAGTGCAGCTTAAAAAAAAATGAAAATGGTCTCTCAGATAATGACCTGGGATTGGTTTTAACTCAATTGATAAATGAAAAATGGAGAAAAAAAAATGTGACTGCTTATTTTGGCATTAAGGTCAACTTTCCCTCAATGTGTCACTTGGATTTGGTCCTAAGAACAAAACTATGCTCTATAAATGAGGCCCCATGAGAAAGCAGGGAGAGGCACAGCTCTTTCATTCCTGGTGGAAGTGTGTGTGTGTGTGTATGTGTGTGTGTGTGTGTGTGTGTGTGTGTGGGGGGGGGGGGGGGGGGGGGGGGGGGGGGGGGGGCGTTATTCACCTTGGATAAGATTCCTTGAAGCTACGATCTGGAAGAGTGAGCCTTCAGTGGCCGGCGCTGGCGTGGGCTGGAGAGGCGAAGGGGAGCGCCCGGCTTCTCTGGCCCAGAATAATGTTTCAATTCTGCTCGGCTCCGACCCCGCAGCTCTGTTACACCGCGCTCAATGCACAGCTATGATCACACACTGTTTACTTACATGGCTTTGGGGGTTTGAAGAAATGTATGCGTTGATATGTGCGCATACCTCTCGGGCCACTTGTGTGTGTGTGTTATTTTCATTCTGAGTGGTTTGAAAAGTATGTATGAAGGCAGTGGTGAGAGAGAGAGAGAGAGAGAGAGAGAGAGAGGGAGAGAGAGAGAGAGAGAGAGAGTTTGTGTATGAGGGAGTGAGACAGGAAGCAACTAGGGGCCCACTCTCAGCCACAAAGTAGTAGTAGTGACTAAAGGGAGTAAGGACAGGGGGAATCTAGGTTGTCGCAGTGTGTGCATGCGTGTGTATTTTTGTGTTCCTGTGTGTGTTACAAACCGATAGCAAACGTTTACAGCTCGCCAATCATGATCAAATGTGTGAAATACCTACGCAGCCTGCATGGACACATTCACACCAACTGTGATGCATAAGACTCAACTTCCTCCTGCTGTAGCTGGGCCTCGATTGAACCTCTCACGCAGTCTCGTTAGTCGAATTTCTGTGGTCACAGTGACGATCGAGGCTGCTGACATGAAGTGAGAGTTAACCTTCAAGTCAGTAGGCCACATCAACGCTCAATCTCTGCTAGAGAAGAAAACATAGATAGTGAGATCTACCGGAGAGAGATTGGCGTATCTGGCATAACTGGATAAAACATAAACACTTAACTTAAGGACTTCAGATCAACCCAACAATTTTCAAGTTAATCACCAATCATGGGAGCAACAAAATCCATGACTGTGTCAATTTAGCAGGGGGTTTAGTTGGCTGGTTACCAGATTTGGCCAAAGGAGTTGTAGTGGCTAGCCTCAGTTCTCTAAACCACCGCCCTGTAAAGGACAATATAAAATACCACAGTCAAATTTGTCAAGGTTTGTACTTTGGCGACTGGCTTTAACACACTTTAAAGCCACATCCTCAACGTTTTGTTAAGAAAGCACATTGCAACATAAATTGTATGGTTACCATTCACAGAGTCACATGTGTGCAAGCATGAAGAGTAGAGACAATTAACGAACTAATAAACTAAACTAAACTTTTCAGGGGTGGAGCCAGACATTGTAAACATTTAGGGCTTGGCCCAATAAGGGGGGTCCAGGGGCATGCTCCCCTGAGGAGATTTTTTTTCCCAATCAACAACACCTATATGCACTATTTTTCAAGCCATTTGATAACATAATGCCTAAAAATCTGTATGTCATGATAGTTTCCCAGGAAAAAAGACATCCTGTAGAGCCTACAGACTAATTTGTACCTAATTGTTCTCTAACTTTCTTCATTCTTCTGAAACCATAACATAAGCAATACTGATGATGACTAATTTTTTCTCCTGCTATGTGGAACGAGGCCAAAAATTGTCTCATGCTACTATTTTTGAGTTACAAAAAATAGGTAGGGTAGAAATGTGACCTAAACAGCATTACTACAGTGAAACCTATTTTTGATATCGCCTACTATGGTGGAGTAGAGTTCACAGAATGAAAGTTTAGCTGACGAATCCGCTTTTATTTTCACTCTGATGTTTTTCTTGCTGTTCCCAGCACCAGAGACATGCAGTGCATGAGGTTTTTCCTGTTTTTTTGTCACTGCAACTTCTCCTTCGCCGATTCCCTGTATGTCAAATCTGGGGCCCCCGTGGAGTTGTGACCAGCACGCGGTAAGGGCCCAAACTTGAAAGCACATCATCTGTTGATGATCATCAGCTCATGTGCCCATGCCGACCAGCTCCACTCTACTGAGAATCACGTGACTCATGACATAACAGAAGGTCATGGGTTACTACGTCCAGGGTCACGTCTCAGAGATGCTGAAGCTCACAGGGCCATTCCACTTTGGCAGTTTAATCCCATATTTTGCTCTGGTGTTCTTTAATCCACAGGTCTGACTGGCTTCAGTGACTGACTTGATCCGTGTGAGATGAAAACACAGACGCCTGATGCTGCTGTTGTGTCCAGAGGTCATATAACTCAGACTTTCATGCTTTTGTATTGCCATGGCTTTGGGGTATTCAAATAAATATGTGTGCAAAAAGTTCAACGCAAAGAAAATATTTAAATGTGTTGATTTCATATGGATATATATGCCATGTGAAAAACGTAACTTGTATTTTGATGATTTTCATGTTTTAACTATAAAGGATTACATGCTCCTCTATGTGTTGAGAAAACCCACAGGCCTTAACAAAACACTTTGGGCAAACTAAAAAAAAATGCATGGTGTTTCACCGAAAACAAAGCTGTCTCTGTGTGGGATTTCAACCCAAAGGCGATGCGATATATATGTCTAACTGTGAAAGTGACATGTGAGGGCGCCTGAACTAGTTCCCTGAGATTTGAGAGGGAGTTTATATCGGTCCTCTATGTACTGTCGGCTGGTTTAGTGACTGACTGGTTAAACAAACGTATTCTCATCGTTATTACTGGAACATATTTTTTCCTCTTGCCAAGAAAAACAACAAAAGCAGCATTCACTGGCACTGCCACATGAAGTTGATAAGGCACAGGAGGCTGAAAATACTTGACATACTTTTGAAGCTCTCGCTGGTCTGGACCTCGATTGTATTACGCCATCTGGTGTTTTGTGATAGCTACAGCATCCTGCTCTGGAGAAGCCGTGAGGAAAAGAGAGTGACAAAATGTCAGTTCTGAGGATGATCAGCAACTCCAGCAGGCAGGATGCAGTTGTAGCGCTCTCTGCTGGTGATCAAACAGGACTGCATTTTAAAGTCCCATCTGCAATCATCTGTGAGGGACAGCATTCATAGTTTACACCAAATATCTGGTGTCAGCTGCAGCACAATGTACATGATTGTTTGAACTAAAACAAACAAACAAAAAAAACTCCTTGATGTCTTTTGTAAATCATAATTAACTATGTGCACTCAGAAACCTTTCCTCTCCAGCTTTGTGGATATCCAATATATGTTGTGAACAGTGGTGGAGATGGTACTACAAATTGCAACTCCAGTAAAAGCACTGTTACTTTGCTGATATTTTACTTAAGTAGAAATTTGTACTGCTGTAAAAATCTACTGCAGTAAAAGTAAAAAGTACTTTTTAAAATGTACTGGGAGTAAAAGTTGCTGAGTTGCTTTTTCAAAATAGGTGTGATCTTTTCATTTCAGTTACAAAATGATGCAAGTACACGCTTCAAACATCTTTTAAAGGTGCATTATGCAAAACTGCCGGGGGTTGATTGAAGTGTGGATCCTGTAGATTCAACTGACAAATGTCCAATAGGCACATAATATGATGTTTGAGTCTACTCGGTTCTCGTCATCAGGTCAACTCACTGATATTATTCCCCCTTTTTTTTTTCTTTCCTTTTTTTTTTTTTTTTTTTACACATTATTACACATTTTTGCCGGTTGAGTCAAAATGGTCCTCATTTCCATTGACCCTCTGCAGTGTGTCATCATGCAGCTTTTACTGTGAAATTTGGAAATGACAAAAAGTAGAATCAACAACGTAGAAGCAGGTTCCTCCTCTCCTCTTTGCTGACTGAGCTTTTATTGTGAAAGGTTCCGCAATTTGTCACTGATCATTTTTCCTCTCTGATGGATGTGATGTTTAAAACGTAGTGAAGTAAAGTCCTCAAGCAAAAGTAAAATGACTGACTTTAAAAAAAAATACTCCAAAAAGAACAAGAACACAAAAAGCTACTCAATTACAGTATCTTGACTGATAATAAGTATCTCATCTTCAAAATCAACCACGGTCATGTATGCAGGTTGAGCACAAAAGCAGACCAGGCAGGTGGCGTGAGGTGGAACAAAGTGATTTATTCTGAATAAGATGCAGTAATGGAGGCGAGGGCTGTCTGGTGCCGGGTCCATGGTGGAGGGGGAATCAGACAGGCAGAGGTTCAGGGTTTTGAGCAGACTGGCAGGCTTGATGATTGGCTCGGCAGGCTGGCTAGCAGGTGAACTGCAGAATCAGAGAATATATGTCAGGCAGGCAGAAAAAAACAAACAGTGAAGCTGATTTGTAGGTAAAATAAGCAGAATGCCTTAAAGTCAGAGTGTCTAGAACAAACAATGTGTTGCACAGCGATCCAGCAGCAGGGTGTCTGCAGTGCAAGGTGTGATGATCTGACGGCAGGCAGGCGTGCTGATAGCAGGACCTGGATCAGGTGAGAGGAGCGGCAGGCAGGCGGGCGGAGCAGAGAGAGAGAGAGAGAGAGAGAGAGAGAGAGAGAGAGAGAGAGAGAAGCAGGCAGGCAGACTGACACAAACCAAAAAAAAAACCCCCACACCAAACACCCAAACTCAGACTAAAATGCTGAAATAAACCATAAATGCACTCACACAGCAGGCATACAGGTGTCACTCATCTATCTATCTGTCTGTCTGTCTATCTATCCATCACAACTCAACTCAACTTTATTCATCTAGACCCTTTCATACCAACACGCAGCCCAAAGTGCAGAACACAGACAAAAAAATAAAAACAATAGACAGCAATAAAAATTATTCTAGACTAGAAATAACAAAAAACAGATAAATAAAATAAAGTTAAAAAAAGGATTAAAAAAATAAATATGAAAACTAATGATTAATCTGAAAACCTAAGGCTGTAACATTACTCTAAAATAAAAGCCAGATTTAAAAGATAGGTATTTTTCATTTATTTGGTCTCTTTTTCATTTATTTATTGTAGTCCTTCATGACAGGGATGTCTCAAAGAAATTACCTCATCATTACATCAAGCGTCATGTAAACGTTAGAGGGAAGTAATGGGGAAAAAAACAAACTCAGTTGCAGGTTGCTGGTGGCTCCAGTAAACAGCAGTGTGACAGTAACAGTGGGACGGCCCCATGTTGACAGCGTCAAAACAGGGAGGGTCTGTCAAGCTGTCTGTTGTCAGGACAGATAGTCCAAACACACCCTCTGAATAACAAAACCACCCCGTTTCATCGTCATCATGCAGGCAGAGCTTAAATCCAAAACACTGCAAGGCTCAGTCCATTTCAAGCAAGTTAACGTTTCATACTCGGTGTTTGTTGCTGCTCAATATTTAACAAATGCAGCTCATCCTCTGAAATGTTACCCTATAACTCTAGATAATATTTAACTGTGTCAAATTTTAGTTTGGTCATTTTGTCCAAAGAGGGTGCAACTCTTCATGTCTCACTTTAAAGTCCCAGTGCACTAAAAACCTGATATCTGCCTTGTCACCAGTGGTACCATGGAGCTTCATTCATCTCGTGTGACCCCATAGATCCAACAGGCGTTAATTTTTTGCCACAGGCTTTAACACGCTGCATTTGCCACTGATTTTCTGCGTTGCGGCTGACCAGCTGAGTTGCTGAGCTGTGACAGTAATGATGTTACCGTCAATATACTATGCAGTCCTTAGGCTGTAACCCATGACTACACTACACCCTGTTGTCATAAGCAAAGCCGAGTGAGAACCAGTAAAAATTTTATCCTGTGTTGCTTTTTACAGCCGTACTTGGCTAAATATCCACAGGTATGCAACACACACACACCTGTGTGTTTGTACAGATTGCGTGATCCCTCATCTTTAGGTTATGTGGAATTCCAGTGAACATGTCGGGACAAAGTGCTGCTTCACCCGAAACTAGGGAGGGAGAAAACACAATGTCTCCTGTTAAGTCACTCCATCAAGCAAATGGGAGAGAGATACGACTGTTGACATGCAAAAAAACTCGCAACTCCAGTTTTTTTTTTTATGTTTTAACTTAGATGAAAGGATCTCGTGTTGTGACAGTTTGACTGTCCCTGGGTTTATGAACATCATGGTCAATCTGAATTTCTCGTAGCTCCTGTAAATGTGGGAGATACGAGGTTTTCACCTGACATTGCCAGGATGTGGCCACTGTCCTGTCACACCTGTATCCTCTTTTCAAATCTCCCAACGCCAGCCTCTCCTCCCTGTTTCCTTTAGGCATGCCATCGTTTTCTGTTCTGCTGTGTTTTGATGTGGCAGGTTCACCCCGTCACCCCAATATCCCTCTCTCTCTCCCTCTCTCTCTCTCCCTTACTCTCTCTATCTCTCTCTGTGTGTTGATTAACCAGTCATGGCAGTCACATGTGGAATTTTTCATTACCTTGCCCCAGGGGCACCATGTTGCCTGTGCTGTTTTTTTCCCACTCCTGTTCCCTCTCTCTCTCGCTCTCTCCCTCTCTCTCTCTCTCTCTCTCTCCCTCTCTCTCTCATTCTCTCTGTGGTATTATTCTGAGTCAGCCAGCAGAGCAGTGGGCTGCCAGCTGTCTGTTTGTTGTTTGTTATTGAGCCAGCTGTATGGGGCAGTAGCAGCAGCTGTCAGTGTGTCTCCTCCCATGGCCTGCCGTCCTCCCTGTGCCTCCTACACCGTGGTCATCATCCCCCTCAGGACCAGCCTCTACAGCCTGGACGCTCTGCGCTTCTACCTATGGGTGAGGACGGATGGATGTGTGTGTGTGTGTGTGTGTGTGTGTGTGTGTGATCTGTGTGGTATATGTGTAAGGTTGTGGAGAGGCTGATATGAGCATGTGTGCATGTGTATTTTGTAAAGTGGTTAGGATTCTTATCAGTTCCAGCTTATCGGGCTTTCACAAAGTTTGCAAGTGTGTGTGTGTGTTTATGTTTCACCTGAGCATATGATCCTTATCAGCTATACATGTCGTATGTACACACTCACGCTTTGTTCTCCTATTGTGAGAGCTCAGTTTGACTCTAACGTACAGGCCCACCTGAGAGCAACGAATGCCCGACCAGTCTATCATGCCAGGCTAGATAATCGCATTTGACATCATGTTACTTTAAAATTAGTTGTGATTCCTGTACCTATTTCCTCCCCCAAAAAAGTTCTATTTCCAAATGTGATGTATTCATTTTGTACAAAAAGTGTGTTACCTGAAATTTAAGTACATGATCTCCTGTTTAAACATGATTCAAAAGCCAATGATTTGTGTTACCTTCTCTTTGAAAAGTGCAATCATTTTTTGATGGTAGATTTTCATAGATATTTTCATATGTGGCATCTCATTTTGAGAGAAAATTCTTAAACATTATTGCAAATGTTTAATACAGAGACAGAAGTGAGTTACATGGCATTTATGTAAAGTAATGTGTAAGAAATAAACAAGAAATGCAAAATGAAAACAAATTATGGCACTTTTTATGGCATTGTGATGCTTATGTACATTATACTGTATATTTTAGAGATACTGAATAATTGATGTCAGGTTATGTACTGAATGAGTCAAATGGAAATTAACTATTTATATACCAGACTAAAATGCTTGTCGATTCATTCTGTTGTCTGTCAGTTTTTCCATCTTCTATCCGGTTGCGAGTGTTATTTTAGAAGACAGCGTGGCTGTGGTCATCCCAGTGACACATTCCCACATGTCAAGTTCGCCTCTCACAGCTTCCTGTCAACGGCTCAGTATAACTGGCATTTCCAAAAGCTATGAGCACAAAAAAAAAAAAAAAAAACACTTCCCTATTGTAAATATTGATAGTCTCATCCAACAAATAGCAACTCATGGACAGTGTAGATGAAATTATTTTAGTTTATTGTCTTTACTATGGTCAATTCTGCTATTTTGTGATGATTTGATTAATGATGTGAATCTGCGTGAAGATTTACCAAGGCCTTTGGGTTTTATATGATGCATAGTATGCTGTCTTTTCCACTTTAGTTTTCTCACCTCAGCTATTCTGGCTCATTGTTGATTATTTTAACGCTGTACACAGTCATGAAATCATAATACCAACTCTGGAACACCTCCACCATTATGATGCCCTGGTTGTTGGACAAGAGTTTCCCCTATTTAAGCCCATTTGAAGTGGTTGTTATCCAACTGAGAGCTGACAATAGAACTAAAGTGGCCTCCCACTGCTCTGTAGATTGGGTCTGCTGATAGACAAAGCCTTGTGGCCGTTGGAGAACAAACAGGCAATGCTGTGCTGTTCAGGCTCTTTAGGCTGCAGGCCTGGTGTTCTAGCTGTGGTCAAGCTTGTGGTCAAGTCTCGCAATAGCACCAAAATACAACTGCATACACACAAATATACCCACACCCCCCCCAAAAAACACCCACATCCAAAATCCTATTTGTCACTTTTCATCAAACTTGGTCCCAAAGCAGAACCAAAAAAAAAAAAAAAGGTCCTCAGGCAACCTCAAAAGTATAATCTTTGGATCAACTCTGTGACATATGTTGAGGAGCCTGTCTGATCGTGCTCTTCCTGTTTCAGATTAAACGCCTCAAGGATCTGGAGAGGGAGAAGGACTCTCTGTGGTGTGGTCTGGAGGTTCTGGAGAGGGCCCGTCTCTGGTACCATCAGCGGCTGGAGGAGAACACGGCACGGCAGGCCAGCATCGAGGCCCAGACTGGGGCTGGCTCCAGGCAGGAGGATGTACCTGAGGTACTGGAGGGGGGGCTATGACCGTGCACCCTGGATTTGGGGTTTGACAGTGTATTTTATTGCAGACTGTGGACAAGGGAATCAAAGACCCAAGGGTTTCTTTCTGCACCCATCATTTTGCACCAACACTCAAGAATCATGCTGGGAGAACAGACTTATAAAAGAGGCAGATATACCAGTTTCTACACCAATAGTGTAGAAACTGATAGACCAGAGTGCAATGCAGCCCCAAGACATGCTGCATTTTGAATACGGGGTGCGGTTCCACCTATAGCCACACCCAAACAAGTGCGCATATGCCCAACTTTGAAAGCAGCAAGTCGCCACTCATTCTCTGTGGGCTGCTGAAAGACATTTTGTTAAAAGTAGGAAATCACTAACTAAATCAGATATGGCAGGTTGAAGGAAAGTGGGTTCAACAAAAGAATAAACGACAACACATCATTATAAATCAACTCCTGCAGCCATTAACATCTAATAACATCCAAATGCACTGCAAGTTGCCTCAACAGGCCTAAATGAAACAAGTTAATGTCCAGTCTTTGGGAGCTGTTGAACATCACTGTGGGAAATGTAGGAAATCACTGATTGAAGCTGAATTAGACAAGGCAGCACTCCTGCTACGCACTGCACATTGTAAATTAATTATACGTAGCAACGTAATAGTATCTGAGGGTGGAATTTCCCTTTCAGGCCGCCACCACAAAATTCATAGCCCGAAATGGGGTTTCACCCACTAAAATATTCAGCCTAAAGCTACAGCATGATGACAGTGAGATCATGTTTAATACACATGAAGTCTGGGACTCCGTGTGTATTACATGTCCCATTTAAAACAGGGGCTTTAGGGGAGGAGTCTGGAGCTTAAAAATGGAGTTGGAGCATTGATATGGGACATTTTTTTTCCCTTTGCCCTTCCTGCTCTTGTCCATTGGTCTTTTGCTGTCTTTTCCTTTTACCTCACCAATAGGTATTAACAGAAAAGAGCATATCCAACAACTATAAGGATAGTTTATTTTATTTTAGTTTAGTTTGTTAAATGACTCCTGGCTGTTGATGGGTATCACCACATCAAACTTGTGACTTTCCAGCTACGGGACGGTGTCTCTCACCGCTCACCCACCCTGACACCCCTCCCCTCTCTCCAGACATGGTCGTGCCTCCTGCGGTCCCGTATCCAGCGGGTGAACGGCTCCCTGGGCAGTGTGATGAGTGAGCCCAATGTGACCGGCGGCAGCACCCACTCCCTGCCCGACGCGGTGGCAGACAGCGACCTCCGCTGGCACAACACAGTACTGACACAGGTGCGTTTGTGTACACTGACACACAGTTAACACACTGAGACAGGGAAGTTACAGAGTTTTGAATGAATGATCTACCAATAATTTAAAAAAAAAAATCATTTTACACCCGAGGTCAGAAATTGGGCTTCTTAAACTTGATTATCCTTTTATTTCTGTATTATTTATTATTTGCTCATTGATTTGTCTGTTATGGCAAAATATAATCACACTTTCTTTATTCTTTTTTTTCTCTTTGACAGCAAGTGAGTGACAAGAATAATCAGATCTCCATGTTAGAGCTGGAAAAAGACGCCCTCCTCAGGGAGCTTGGTGAACTGCAGGCCCGCTGACTGCCAGCACAGGCGTGCACAGACGAACATGCTGTATTTCAGATTTACATTTCACTGACTGTCGTGGTGTTATTCACTAACCAATTGTAAATATATATTTAAGTTAAGTAATGATGTGTGTTCTCTCTGTTTCTGTGAACCGGTTTTGTCGAGTAAACTGACTGATATGCTGCCTCTGCAGTTATGAGTCAGTCACCTTTTCAGAGCCAAGCCCTTCTTACATGACATAATACATAATGATGACTATAAAAAAAAAACACATTGGGCCTGTTGCAACAAGTAATGTATGAATTCCATATTGACATAACCATTAACATGAAAAACATTTGCACTGAATTGTCTAGTCGCTCTGTTAATATAACATATTCCCTACTCTAATGATTTTCTACTGTTAATTCATTTTTCCTGTTATTGAATTATTACATTGATGGGGTTTAATATATGACTTAAAAAGCCAAACTTTTTAAAGTTATATTAGCTGAACTGATAAATCATACTAACTAGTCAAAATTCAGCTCATAGTTCTCATCCATTCACATATGTAGTTACTATTGGGTGCTACATCTGAACAATGAGTGTATATTTATGGAGGAGATCTTTTTTTATGACTGTAACTATTGCCCCAAGTATCTCCCTTGTGCAATAAAACCTAACAAATGTAATTATTCTAATGTTACCATGTTAGTGATGGGTAATTTTATGATAATAATGGGAAATGTATTATGTTAACAGAATTGAGGTGCTGTTAGCTGCGAACCGGTGCTATGTTATTGGTTTTTATGTGACATATAGGCTATAATTTCACTTATTAACATAATTGTAGGCTTTATTTAGAAGAGGCTCTTTGGTGACAGCAATCGTTGTTGCTCATGTATGAGACAGTGTGTCTCCTCCAGGAATGAGATGTTTGTCAGTATGAAGTTAAGCATCTACACAACTAACTATAAAATCCAGCTGATACAAAGTTGATAGTAAAATTGAGTGTTAACACTGGACAATGCAAATAAAGTGTGACATAATAATAATAATCACACTATAGTCACTATTTATACAGCTAGTAATAACTGTACTAACAATAAATATGCACAATTAACAATGATTAACACAGAAACATCAGATGCTTCTTGTTAGTCATCTACAATAAAAGCATTTGTCATAACTGTTCTTAGGTTGACATGTTTATGTTCTTAGATCAGCACAGGATGGCATGTGAGGGCCCTCTAGTGGTTGCAGTTGCCCAGTGCAACAGCATAGGACGCTCATAGCAAGAAATGGCTAAGTGAGTGTGTGCACAAATTGCAAGTAGTAGCGACCCCACAAACATATAAATCTACCACAGAAACTCACCTGACTTGTTGTGGAAAGAAGCAGCAGTCTACAAGGATCAGCTTGAGATTTATTCTTTCTTGGTTTTCCTAAAGTAGTATCTCTGTAGTAACTTTTACATCTCTTTGGAAAAACAGAGATTTTTTTTTTTTTTTTTTTTTTTTTTTTTTTTCCGACGCAGCATGTTTGCACACAAACCAGATCATGCATCTGCATCAGTGCTGTGCAAAAGTGACGACTGATCAGCGTTTGCACTTTATGGCACTTTTCTGTCCAACTATGTGGCTGACTGCACACCCTACAAAATCATTAAACAATTTTGGAGAAACCAGCTGATTTCTAAACCATAACTCAATGTATGTTTGCAGGTATGTCCTTTTCACTTTGGTGTTGCTGATTGTCAGTTTCAGAACTTATAGGATGAATCCATACATAGTTATTTATTACTGCAAGTTGAACAACCTTTCAGCAAGCATTCACTAAACTGACTCAATATAGCAGTACCTTATTAGCATAGGTCCCAGCAGGCATTGCATTTGAGTTCATTCTCCAGAAACATTTCCTTCTTGTTGTGTGTCAATTCTCTTTCTAATAAAAATGAATTAAATGGCAATAAAAATCACTAATTCGGCCCCTATTCCCCAAAACTAATGAGTTCTAACATTAGTGCTCAGTCAGAAGCTCATGTTTGAGATAAAATAAAATCATCTTATTACACATGAAAAACTGACCAAGGAGATGCCCTGAAATATGATCATCTGAAAATTCTTGGCTTTATTAATTCTGGCAATGCCTTTGGTAAGTTGTCATTGCTTTAGTACATTGCACTAATCTGAACATAGACTCTGACACATTATATTGTAATAATAACGAAAAATGGAGTGCAGCTTCTTATATTTATTCCATCGGCTTATAATTATATGTTTTTGATCCCATGAACGTAAAACAAATTATTTGCTGTGCAGCAGATTGAAATGAAACAACTTTCGTGCAGCAAAAGTTAGAGCTTTCACAAACTGGCTGCAGGCTGAATCACTATCAAAAGACAGTGCCAAACTATAAACTTATTTATATGACAAAGGTGTGGATTATTACTTTAAGGAGTAAGCAGCAGTGGAATCAAATCAGTGAAGTCAGCTAAAAAAAACATTTTCCAACATGACTAGATATTTGTTGATTGAACTTCATGTCTTGAGTTCCCTCAGCAGGTGTTAATGCAGCAGAATAGCTAACAACCAAACTCTCCAGTAATGTTTCAGTCAATTTGCAAATTCAAAGCAGGAAGGAAACATGTTTTAATAATTCCTGCGGCGTAGAAGACAAGCAAACCAGCAGCCTCTTGCGTCCTGTAGCCCGTCATCAGTCCTTCCCTTTCCGTCCATGCATGTGGGCTCTCCGTCTCAACATGTTGCACGTCCCTTCCCGGTGGTCCTGCACTGATCTCACCACCACTGATAAGCTTTATCTAGCCTACCCATCATGCATGTTTGCAGGCTATCCTTTTCACACACACACTCACACACACACATGCATTGCACACTATTGTAGCCTTGCACACATGAGGAAAACAGTAGGCTGGAAAATACCAGACACCTCCCTTGCACATATGTTGTTCCTGTTCTCTGCACCATAAAATGATAGTAAGGTTGAACTGAATGGACCTGAATGTGTACACATACACACACATACATCGGGGTACCACAAAAGGATCTCTAACCATGTTATTAGATTTTTTCCTCACCATTCTTACAAGAAAGCAAAAATGTCAGTAATTTTCTGTTTCCATATAGTGACTTCAAAATCAATATTTATATCATTCTTTTATCCATTTATTTTACCCCTTATTCTACATTTTCTTTTGCCCATTATCCCTTTTCATGCTTTACGTATCTTTATGTACAATCTTGTGGTGTATGACCCTCCTTACATGAGGTGAATGATGCATTCATTGTCCCCAAGTGTGTTTACTCCAGGGCTCATGGTGGCCCTCTATCTCTGCTTGTCTGTTTGGCTCCTAGAGGAGGAGATGTTTTTGTTTGCTGGGTTTTGGGAAGCAAGTGCAGAGCCAAGGACATGGAGAAATACGTGACAAGGAACATATAACTGACAGGTATGTGTGTGTGCAATGTAGCTGCTTGTTGGGTTGAGGCAACGTGGTTTTGCACAGATTTGAATGGTAAATATTTGCAAAAGGTCCGCAAATGACTCTGGTGTGGACACATATTGCAATGGTATAGTGTGGTAACTGTTGTTCTGCATGCACAATAAAATCTGATATTAGTTTGTGACTGAATTCTGGAGCACAAAAGTCACCAAAATGATTAAAAAAAACAAAAAAAAAAAAAAACAAGAAGAAACATTTTCTTCTGCTTAGCAACAACATTTCCAGTATAAAATAGCACAGCACTGCATACCTGCAAGGAATCTGTGCAGGACTCTGATTAGAATCAGTGTGTGTGCATCAGGAAAGAAAACATCCATTATGGCAGAGGCTTTCATTTAAGTAGCTCCATGTTCCCTATCTTCAGAGTGCCACTGAACCATCAAGCTCAGGGTACCAGCACTTGGCTAATTATTGGGTCTAATTCACATAATACACAGCCAAACACCTTTTGTTGATGGCATTTCATGCCTTTGTGGCACTGAACACCGTTGTTCCATACCAGCACGGTTCACTTGCAATCTACTCTGCTGGTCTTTCCAGCTCACATCAACTTGTATACAATATCCTGTGTTTTTTATATTAAAGAAAATTAGGAAATAGGTGCTGTTTCCGTGCAGGTCTGCGGATGTGAGCATCGTAAACAGATAATTTAGTGCAGAGTAGGTGTTTCTGGAGGTTCACCACAGAGTTTCCTCTTGCGGGGCTGAGGGCTCCCTGATGAATGCATTCCTTGAGCTATTAGCAGAGCAAACTTCCTGAGTACCCTGAGATGGTACAGTAAGTAGGCGGGCTTTGAAGAGCACTCAGGTAACTAATAACACTGAGTAAGAATTTCTCTGAAACTGAATTTTTAGTTTTGAGGTGCTTTGTCTGCGCCACAGGGGACAGTAAAGTCAGTATTGATATCAAATTTCACTCCTACTTCCAAAAGAAGTCAAAGCAAGAGGCAAGAGTTTGTTTTAACCCCCCGTGATGCATTGGTGCAAATGGAAAAGGTGGAAGACAATATTCAAGATTTTTGAATAAAGCTAGAGTGGAGAGGAGCTCAGACAAACACTGTATGAGCTCTATGTTCAGTAAAATTTTTTAACAATATTTAGGTGGAGGCTTCAAATAAGCCCACAGGGTTTTCTGTCACTGTCATTCACCATTTTAAATGTGCAAAAATAAAACTATTTAAAAAAAAAAAAAAAAACTACAAAAGCAACTCACCAATTCACACAAGTCTATTTTATTTTATGAAATTGGGAGACACCAACAAGCTGTTGATTTAAGAGGGGGTAAATCCAATTAAAGCCACTATTTTCTTAAATGTTTTGGAAATCTAAAAACACTGATTTGCACAAAATACAGGTTTAGGAAAAGACACGGAAAGGCATTTTGAAAGCTATGATATGTCATTTCAAACCAGCTGCCAGTTGATGGTAACTTTGCCTTTCTAGTTTTAATCTTGGTTTTGAACTTTACAGCTTGTGAAGAGAGTGTGTCAGCTTGGAAAACAGTGGTTAGGTTGTCCCAGGTCAGAAAAATAAAATATTAAAATTTTTTGGTGGCTCTTAAAATTAATATTCTTGATTTTTAGACAGGGGACACAGCATGCAATGCACCCACAACAGTTGGTTTGTTCTTCTTTTTTCTTATCTGTTGAAATAATTCCTACGATTTGACACCACGCCGTGTTGAATTCTCAAAATCTCATCTGAACGTGGCTACCTCAGTAATAATGATGTCACAGTAAACAATGCTGAAAAACACACAAACATTTATTGACAGATTGATCTGGACACTTTCATCACTTTGAAGACAAAAATAGACTCATGCAAGTCAACAGAAAAAAAATATTGGATTGAGTCCTCTGACAAAATAGAGATGCTCAACTTGTCAATCAAGTGTTTCAGAGAAAGATTACTTATAATCCCTCTTATTAAATTAAATTTGTCAAGCAGCATGACTACCTGTCCTATTTTATATTAATATAAACAAGATGAAAGTGTATATTTTATCACCAGTTCCTCTTTTCTTTTTTCCTGCCTAATCTGACTTTGGTTATTGAATTGTTTGCTTTTTTAGTGTAATATATTTCATACCCAGTGATGTGCTGGCAAACATGGACTTTATCCTCCATTTAGTGATTATCACAACTTAAACAGCCACCAAACAAGAACAAGAACAATAACGTTTTTTTCTTTTTCTTTGCCAGAACAAATTCATTTGTCTGCTCTCCCAAAATTGGCTATTGCGTCCATTTGAAAGTAGCGCTTATAGTTTAGTCAGTGCATTCCCGGTCAAGCCACTATTAACATGTTGGGGCTGGAAAGAAAAAAAAAAAAAAAATCAGGCTCCTAAAAATTGTATAATTTTATTTCATTTTATCCACTGATAGCTTGAATTATAGGTGGTGGATCAGATTTTTTTTCTTTTGCAATTGTTGTCAATTCAAGTTCAAGGCTGGTTTGAGTTGCCTTTGCATTATTAATGTTCTTTATTATGACAGTTTAATGAATAAGTGACAGGTTAGAGAAAAAAAGCAGACAGTCTAGTAAGCGGTGTCCCCGCTGTCGCTGAGGCTGGTTTTGGATTCTCCATCACTGTTGCACTCTGTCCTCTGTGGCTCCGGCGCACGATTGCGCGCTCCTCCGAGTGACATGTCCATCCCGGACACGTTGAACTCCAGCAGGCTCTGCAGGTGTTTGATATAGTCAATGGCCGCTCGAAGAGTCTCCACCTTGCTGAGCCTCTTGTCCTCCAGTTCCTGCGGCAGATGCTCTCTGAGCCGCGCGTAACCCTCGTTTACGCAGCGCACCCGATGCCGCTCCCTCTCGTTCCTTTTCCGGATGAACGCGGGCTCGAAGGCGTAATCGTACACACCGAGGTGTCCGTGGAAGGGGAAATAGGACAAGCGTCTGTAGGATAACCTCTGGCCGTGCACAGGGTCCAGATACGCAGCATCTAGGTGGATAGGCATTCCAAGTCCAAGCGCATCCTTGTAGTGCGCTCCAGGGTTTTCCATGGAGATCCCGTGGAGAGCCAGTGGAGGAACATATGGAACGTGCTCCAGTAACTCTTTACCGTGACGAGACATTTTCCTAAAAAATGAAAAAATGACACAATTTATGGATTACATGGTTAGAAAGCAACAAGTGCAAAGAACTTTTCTATTTAATCTTGCTGTACAAATCATTTATACGCACCGTCTCACAGTCTCATTAGGGCCAAGTCGTGTTTGTGCAAAAGCTTCGTCTTAAATCTGGCCTCTCTGGGATGCAGTCTTGATTTGGGTGATGTTTTTGAGTTTAGCAGCCTTGATGAGGACTTTGCCATGCTCCAGACTGGATGACAACTAAACCTGAAGGTGGTTAAGATTATGAGACTGTCACTGCTACAGTGGGCGTGATCTGGGGCGGAGATGCAAGCATACAGCTCTATCTGTTTCCAAGATCAAGCTGTTTACAGGATTACCTCCAGCATGCAATTGGCATAGATAACAGAGATCTGGCAGGGATCCTAAAGGAGACTTCATCATGTTAGGCTATTATTATTTTACCTCCCTGGCATTTGCACAAAAACATGTACAAGCATGGCTGATTTGCTGTTAGGTTTCACCCTCCTCACTGATAGCCTATCATTCACACCCCAGTATAGCCAGTTGTGTAGGCCTTATCTTGTAACAAATCCCAAATCAGTTGTGTCAGATATTTCTTTCTGTCTCAGATATCTTTTTGGGACATGCAAAAGTTTGGAACCCCTAGAGAATGAAATTGTCATCCTGTGCTCACTTACTGTTCTAACTTCTGAGGAGTAAATGTCCAACAATTTCAAGCCAAAATCACCTATATTTACAGAGCATTAAAGGCAGATTATGTAGTTTCAAAGGGGAGCACACACCACTTTGTAATGACATGGTAAAAAAAAAAAAAAAAAGTCGAATCCTATGTAATTCTCAGAGAATTTAACTTATACATGCCTCTTGAGTTTAGTACAGCTCTTTTACCTCATTGTAACCCAAAATATAAGGGCATTTTGCTCATTTTTATTATTTTTTTATGGACATTTGATATGAAAACATTGGATTGAAGAGACATTTAAAGGTGTTGCATCAATGTCATCAGTTTTCAGAGCTCAGACTATGATCCTTCCTCAAATATATTTTACATTTGTAAACAAGGTGGTGTGTCCTGCTCTATGAAACTTCAGAATCTGCCTTTAAATTATGCCTTTTCTTTTATTTACACTGCTTTCACAACTTCCATCAGACTTATGCTGCTTCATATGATGCATAGTATGAATTTATATGAGCCCAAAAAGATGGTTTAAATCTCTGCAAATAAAAAAAAGCAAGTTAAGTCAGTTTAAGTAGGTTAAAAACGGTACAATTAGTAATATCCCACAGGTTCTTACTCTGCTAAGGAGTGAAATGATGATAACATTAACTACTGTTCACCTTGGAGGTTGTTTGACATCAGTATGGGAACCTGCAAGCATAAAAAATATCCTCTGATCAGCCAACTACTCCCTCAAACAAATTATTTCCCAAGCTAAGCAGAGGTATTTTCAAGTTTTTTGTTGGCCATCTAGCTTTATTAATTAACATTATGGTTGGGGTTGGGTTAAGGATAGGGTTAGGCATGCATTGGTAGTGGCTAACATTAGGGCAAGGCTGTAGGGAATAAATGTAAATCATCCCCTCCCCCTCGCTTTGCTAGAAAAAAAAAAAAAAAAAAAAAACTCGCCTCCCCCTAGTCCTACTTGCTACCACGCATGCGCAGGGCAGTGTGCTGTCATGGCCCCGTTCATGGAGGTATTATTTTGGTATGTTGTTGTTTTATGGAGATTTCTCTTCAAATAATGTTTGAATTTGCATTGAGGGGCCATATTCGCCATAGTAAGCGTTACTCGACACCCGAGCCTTGCTGCGCTGCGTTTTATATCTTTGTTATGTTGAGTTATGGAGATAGATAGCCAGGCTGATATTAGCATTGTATGCCAAAACTGGTTGGTGTTTAGCTAACTAGTTGCAAACAAGTAAATAGGCGGGTTGTACACGTTGAATCACGTTGAATCCACCTATAACTCAACTAATGCAGGGTTTTAGTTGTATTAATGATTGTGGTGGGTATTATTATTGTGGTTAACGCTGTTTTCCTGTGTGTCGTCTTCGCAGGGTGAGATATTCAAATGCACCCTTCACTGGCACACCGTTACTGATGGACCTCAGCTGCTGAATTCAGGTAGCTCACTCTGTTCCCTGTGCATTATCATTTTCCTAGACAAGAGCTATGGTCATGAATGCAGTGGGCTTATTGACCCTGTGGTAGTTCATTTGTATTTGATTATTATTATTATTATGGTGTCTCTCCAGGATGAATGACATGAACCTGAGTCCGGTGGGCATGGACCAGCTCAGTGTGCCCTCTGTGAGTGCCAGCCACTTGGGTCTGCCCACTTCCCCCACTCACAATCCCATTCCCACGCCAGGTAAGGAGGGCATTACCCAGGCCCCTTTGGGAGGAAATCAAAGCTTTACATGTTACAAGCTAAATAACATTCATGCATTTTATTTTACGTATACGAATCTGGACTGGTCTGCAGCTCCTTAAGTTTAACTTTATTTTTCTCAGTAGTTTTTCATTTTCCACATTGACACTGATAAATGCCTCTCTGAATATTGTGAAGACTAATTTGACATTTGTTATCTGACTCCTTGCTTGTTGTGCAGGCATGCCGGTAGCCATCCCCAGCCTGGGTCCCTCCCTGGGCTCCCTCCCCTCGGCCCTGTCCCTCATGCTGCCCATGGGTCCACTGGGGGACAGGGGGGTGATGTGTGGCCTGCCTGAGAGGAACTACTCCCTGCCACCTCCTCCATACCCCCATCTGGAGAGCAGCTACTTCCGACACATACTGCCAGGTCAGGAAATGTGTTAAGAGTGTGTAAGATACTTAAATCAGCAGAGTGTGTGGTCAGTATGCATAAACTGATTGTACAAGGGAATTCTAGTCAACAGTTATATCATAGTGTGTATGTAACAAAAGTCTTGCTCCCTCTCTCTTTGCTGCTGTAGGTATCCTGTCCTATCTGGCAGACCGTCCACCACCTCAGTACATTCACCCCAGCAGTCTCAACATGGATGGGACCCTGTCTGTGGCCAGCAACAACTCCTCAGGGCTGGACCCCTACAGTGGCCCCGGAGGCCCACTGGAGCAGGGCTTGGTGCCCCTGGACTCCAGACAGGTCAGCGGCCAGGGAGATCTGCACCAGGCTGGTGCTCACGAGCTGGACTCCACCGGTCTGGCCATGGAGTCCCGCGTCAGCAGCCCCATGTCCCCTGACAGGATGGGGGAGGAGCTGGCCACCATGGAAGGGGTGGGGGTGGTGACGGTGTCTGACTCCCAGCAGCAGCTTGGAGGAGGAAGGCAGCCCCAACCGCACGAGGGACTTGCCGGGGTGGACTCATCTGGTGGGGTGATGCCCCTGCACGGGCCTGGACCTGTCCTGGAGCTGCCGGTGGTGATGGAGCCAGAGCACATGGGGGGTCGGGTGGGTAACACTGGGGGAGGAGGAGCAGGCGGCTTGGGGGAACAACTCCACTCAACTGGGGAGCTGAACTCCGGTGTCGTCAGTGTGGTGCTCACAGGCTCCATGGCTGCCCAGGCCCAACTGGAGCCGGTGTCCCTCCACGGGCACTCTGGGATGGGGCTGGAGGCGGTGACCGTGTCACCCATCACAGCAGAGGTGCCCCTGGTGCCCGAAAACAACCTGGTGCTGGTCAACTCCACCCTGCAGCTAGAGGACTCTACCTCCAACAAGGAGAACATGGTCACTGCCTACACCATCTGTGAGTGGGATGAACCTCATTTTAGCTCTGCTGTGCATTTTGAATGGTTCCTACAGCTGTGAGAGAAAACCCTGGAAACTTCAGTTAATTTGGAAATTATGTTTTCTGTGACGTGGAAAAAGAGCAAAAAGTTGTTCATAGATAATTCAGTTCAAGTTCATAAAGTTTAGAAAAATACTTTTGGAAATTAACATTAAGCCATTATTGTTTTTAGTAATGCATGACAAACTTTAGACCTTTAAAAGAGCAATAACACAAATACCAAATTTCTTTTTTACAGTCCCAAGTGATAGATATCACAAGCAAAAAACAAGACCTGACTTATTCAACAATAAACATTTGCACAAAAGTCAATTTTAGTCCTGGAATTTGCTCTATGTTTGAATGTACATGCTTTGATAGTTCAAAGATGGCATACAGCAAACTAGCCTCCGCCAAAATGCTCTATCAGACATTTGCACTGGCCATTTAGTGTAAAAGACTGCAACAGTTCTCACTTCTACCTTTCGTGGTGCTGTGATTTTTGTCCACCAGGGTGTACACTGTGTGAGCGCTTATATACCTCAGACTGCCCGGAGCACGGCCCGGTCACTTTCATCCCTGACACACCCATCCAAAGCCGGGCTCGTCTCTCTCTGCCACGTCCGCTCTGCCTCCGCATCTCAGTGACCGACGAACCACTTGGTAAGAAAGGAAACTGCTGTTTTAGGTGTGTAATTACCTCAAGGTCCACACGGATTAAAATATGCTTTATTGCCTTATTTGAAAGCCAAACCAAACCAAAACATTTCAAACATTTGGTGGAACATCTTAATAGTTGCATTGGTTTGCACACTGAATGTACTGTCTGGCACCTTGTAGGAGTATTTGCACGGGACGTCATTCCTCCAAGGACCTGCTTTGGACCAATGGTTGGGCAGCATTGTACCAATGTGGATCTGTCTGATTGGCCAGAAAAAGACACACCTCAAATATGGAAGGTGAGTGATAGCCAGTGTTGTACTATAAAATGAAGATTGACAGTAAAAAAATATATAAAATAATAAATGTGATGAACGTCTGTATGTCTCAGATGTACCACAACAATGTGCTGGAGTTTTGCATTGTGACAACAGTTGAGAATGAATGCAACTGGATGATGTTTGTCCGCAAGGCAAGGTAAATCACACAAGCATGCATGTAGAGATAATTCTACATTATTTGAAATGTGCCTTTATAAAAAGGCAGCATCAATCGCAATATCTATCGACACAGTTGAATCTTTTTTTTTTTTTTTTTTTTTTGCCACATTCATGTAGCACAACCAACATGTTACTTTGACTATCCAAATAAGTGTTACTATAGTTGGCATCTTTAAATGTGTGTGTAGGACCCGTGAGGAGCAGAATCTGGTGGCCTACCCTGCCAACGGTAAATTGTTCTTCTGCACGACCACAGAGATCCACCCGGACCAGGAGCTGCTCTTCTATTACAGCAGAGACTACAGCAGGCTGATGGGTGAACTGAGTTACTCTCTTCATGACACTGACTTTCATCTCCTGATTTAAAATGCACAGCTTTTAAAGAAGCTTTTGTCATGCATAAATGTGATTACAATCAATCAATTCTCAGCAGAAGAGAGACTAGTAGCTGCATGTGAACTGATGTTGAATATACTTCCTGTGTCTGCAGGTGTTCCTCAGGTGCCTGAGGGTCAGATCTGCCAGTGTGGTAAGGAGTGCTCCTCCTTTGCAGAGCTCAAGTCTCATCTTAGCAGCCATAACAGCAACCACAGCCATAACCCACCTCCACACAGCCACAGCCCCTCGCAGCAAGACCTCTCCCAGCAGCAACCACAGCAACAACAACAGCAGCAGCAGCAGCAACAACAGCAGCAGCAGCAACAAGAGCAACAGCCACAGCCACAGCAACACCCTCTCCAGGAAGAGAAACTGACCAATGGGACTTCTAGCTCCTCCTCTTCGCCGTGGCCCTGCCACACGCCCAACACAGGCCACACGAACAATGACAACAGCAGCGGCAGCAGTAACACAAACTCTAGTAACACTACCTCCAGAGCCAGTGCAAGCGGTCAGGGCCACGTGCGGGAGAAGAAGTTCAAGTGCAGCATGTGCACCCGGGCGTTCATCACGTCCACCAAGCTCAACGTGCACTTCATGGGCCACGTGGGGATGAAGCCGCACAAGTGTGAATACTGCAGCAAGGCCTTCAGCGATCCCAGCAACCTCAGAATGCACCTCAAGATCCACACAGGTGTGTGCATGCACAATTGTAATGATGATGTGAGAGATTGTAGTTTGGATGAAGTGGTCATTGCTGTGGTGTTAGTGCACTGCAATTTAGATTTTTTTAAACATGGCATTGCTTTATTTGTCGATTCGGCCATGGTGGCTCTTGCTGCTCAGTCTAACTACCCAATTTTTCTTCTATTTTTTCTAAACAAACTGCTGTAAAAGGCACGACTTCCTGTGCGCCAGAGAATTTTCAAAAAGCTTTCATGAACTGGCACCACAGGTTGAAATTTTTATTGCGCTATAATAATCAGTGATAGGGAGTTGCAAAGTTGCTACAGTCAGGCAGAAAGAGGGAACAATGCTACACATGGCTGACTAGATTCTGGACTTCAGTGTTGTGCAGAATACCATACCAGTGCATGCTCGGAAATCCTTTGAAACCCTGTGCTGTTGAAAGACTGTATTAAAAGAAGATATTTTCATTCACTGCACTGCATGTCTTGTGCTCTGGAGGGCTGATGGGGCAAAAATGGCTTGTTAACATGGCCATTTATTACTTCCTTGAAGGTTAAGGGGCAAAAGTGCAATTTGTATTTTTACACACGTGTTATGGGGCAATAAATGGCTCTGTTGACAAGTATTTTGCAAGAGGTTTTTGGCCTCCTTGGCTCACATAATATTCAGCACAGAAGCATCCATTGTTCCATACCTGAATCTTGACCTGTTAACGTACTTCTTTTTTTTTTAATGACTGACAGGTCAGAAGAACTACAGATGCACAGTTTGCGAGAAGTCGTTCACCCAGAAATCCCACGTGGCCTCACACATGGTCATCCACACTGTCGCGGAGAAACTCAAGTGTGACCTGTGCGACCGGGCGTTCATCAGGAAACATGACCTGAAACAGCACATGTTCTCTCACACACAGTACGTACCCAGTTTATTTACACCTGACAGAGTGGTGAAGGTAATATTGTGTTTTTTCTCCAGTGGTAAACTGATGAATTGGGGTGTATTTTAGTTTTTAGTTTAGTAATGTATACCATCATTCTTGCATCGTGTCGGATAACTGATATTTTGTGTTTCCTTCGTCATTTTTTGCCCTCTGTTGCCCTCCATATTCTCTTCTTGTGCCTCTCATGTCCGGTTATTAATCATCCTTTTTATTTCACCAGCGAGCGGCGGATTCAGTGCCCCAAGTGTGACAAACATTTCCTGAAGACCAACCACCTGAAGAAGCATATGAACTCGCACGAGGGCCGCAGGGACTTTGTCTGCGAGAAATGCCACAAGGCTTTCCTCACAAAGTACCACCTCACCCGCCACCTCAAGATATGCAAAGGGCCCAAGACGGAACGAGTGTCCCGGAAAGAGCAAGACGGGGAGGAAGACGACGAAGACGAGGAGGAGGACGACGACGATGACGGCAGGGGGGAGGGAGGGGTGGAGAGACTCGTTGATTCAGCCGGTAACGAGGACTGTGGTTTAGATGTCGCCGGATACAGCTCTGAAAAATCCCTGTCACCCAACCATTGATGACACTGTGCCTCTTGTTGTTTATTTATTGACTTTTGTACAGAACTGGTGTTTACTTCTCCTGTTTTTTGTGCTTTTTTTTTCTGCCAAATTCCAGTTACTTTGTCAAATTGTAATCTGAACAAATGACATGATCATCATAATTTTCCAATCATGCTTGGTTTTTCAAATGCATATGCTGCTAATAATCCTTGCATCATAGGCCAATCAATAAAGAAGTTTCTTTTACTGTTTTTTTTTTTTTTTTTTTTTTAAACTCAGGCTTATATCATATTATCGGTCGTTGAGGTCATTATAAGCTATCTTCCATGAATTAATGACATAATTTGACCCAGTGCACATGCTGTATTCTTCCATTCTGATCTGGATCAAATAAGCGATTATTTGATCACACATAATCGCTAAGTGGTATGGCCTTTATTTATATGAGTAATTATTCTGTGTGTGAGTGGATCTGTGAGCCTCTTGACAGCAGGAATTTGGGCATTACTGTGGAATTCCTCATGGCGTGACTGTCTGCAACTTGAATGTTAAAATATGTCTGTCTTATTTTGTGCATAACGTTTTAATAAATAAGCATTTTCATCCGGCTTGGTGTGCGGTTGTGTGCAGGGATGTGAACCCACCTGAACTTTGTGTACTCAGGCTTTATTTGCAGAATATCACAGTAAGCATCATCCTAAGTAAAAAGTATGATTTTTTAAAATATATTTTATTATATTTTCCATTGTAATAATAACAGGCTGGAGGGCACAGTTATAAACACTGAAGATTTCGATTTTATTTATTTATTTATTTATTTTGTCAAATAGGATTTCAATTTTATTTAAGTTTTAATGGTCATATTATGCCCACCTCAGACGATAAATTTAATTTTTCTGTACTCGAAATTAAAACCGGAAATACATCGCCATGTGAAGAACCGCTTCCGGTTGAAATACAAACTATGCAGCGCCGCTATTTTCGCCCAGTTAAACGTGGTATGAAAGACCTAAATATTAATCGTTTTTCATTTATACTTTGCTCTTGCCTTTGATGGGAAGGGACATGTGCGTGTTCGGTTGCAGAACATGAAAGAAAATCTGAAGTGACCGCACAGTTTGGAAGTAAATCCAACATCGTTTATGCTAACGCTAGTCACCCATTAGCTAGCAAGTGTTAGCGCGGGCAGCTAGCTAATATAGAGACCCGGTTACAGCTGTTATGTTAGTTAATTTCATGCTGTGTGAATCTAAAATGACAACTTGACTATTGATATTGTCTGTACAAACCGTGGCAAGTGTGTCAGGTGTTTCTAGGGAGACTGGGGATCCACATGACTTGGAGTGAAGCGCGCGCAGATGCTAATGTGTTGTTCTTATCTGCTCCGTATCACAGGCAGGACAGTCTGACGCGGTCATGTTGACCCCACCGAAGGAGGGCATGCCCAGTATGATTGACAGGGCGATGAGGATGAAGAGGGAGGAACAGGCACGCCAGGTGGTGCTGGCCTGGGCTGTCCTGAACGTGTCTCTGGCCGGCATGATCTACACTGAGATGTGAGTTATCATCAGGTGGTCAGTGGCCAGAGCTCCAGCTGTGGGCACTGGAGCGACATGAGGCATGCTTATTACAATGTGCAGCTCCTCTGGCTCTTCTCTTTCACCTCATAGTGTCATCATTAATGATTAAGGTCTGGGACTCTAAGCTTGATACTATCACCAAGGTGTATTGTGATTCTTAAGTACCGCAGTTCTACAAATATTGCAATTCGATATTACGTTTTATTGGGATTTTTGTTTTTAAATTGTCCTCTAGTTTGTGGTTTGTGGAGTTCATATGGCTGTGATTACCCTTAAGGTCACAATGGGTCATTTATGTGACGTACAGTTCCATAAAATGGTCTCACTGCAATTAAATGGTCAGTATGGGAGTAAACATCATCACACATTGAATCCACAAGAGTCTCAGCTTTCCAGTCAAACCCAGTTTAGCCACCTCCAAGGCTGTTCAGGCCCCACTAGGCAGATGATAGGTCAAAATAACACACAAAAAACACGCAAAAAACTGCATGGGATTAACATAAAGTGGACTTGTCTGCAAAAGGGGAGACCCGTGGGTTACCCATACAATCCATTTTCATTCAGATGTGTTGAGGCCAGAGGTCAAGGGATCCCTTTGAAAATGCCTGTTTTTCCTGCACCAAAATTTAATTTAACCTCAGCACGATATTTAGTCCCCCTTGCCAACAACCTAGCATGACATGATTGTTTCCAACGAATCATCTAGTTTCACATAACATCAGTATCTTAACTTTAATTCCATGCAATAATAAATAAATTGATTAAAATAAAAAAGACTGCAATACTTAAGTGAAAATATTTTTTTCTTCACTCCTATCACTAATGTTTTTTTTTTCTTTCTCTCATTTAGGTCTGGGAAACTACTGAGTCGATACTACAACATCACCTACTGGCCTATCTGGTACATTGGTGAGAGCTTCAACTGTGTCCTTAATGTAGAGGTTGGCCTAGCTAAGCACTTTGTTATTATTATCCATACTAGGAGGGTTAACCTGAACACTGCTGTTTTCTTTGTTGTTGTCTTCTCCAACAGAGCTGGTGCTGGCCTCCCTCTTTAGCCTCAATGCACTGTTTGACTTCTGGAAGTATTTCAAGTACACAATGGCTCCCTCCACCATCGCTGTAACCCCTGAGCAGCATCGCCTCCTGGGTCTGAGAAACTCAGGTGAGACTTGGTTCTCAGCGGCTGGTATTAAACCAGTCAAGTACCTGGCCTTGGTATTGTTTTTCTAAAAGAGTTGTGGTACATTGATGGAACATTTTAATGTCAATTTTTATTGCTTATGAGGTGAGACACTTCCATGAGCCCAGTGGCTATTTTTTTTTTTTTAAATGTAACCTGCACAATCACCATTTTTTTCTTGGCTTTCATCATTTTTGTGCTCATGTAAATAAACTCAGTAAACAAAGTAATAATCATAACTGCTTTTGCAGGGGATAATTCACTGGAAATTAGTCTGTTTTTAGGTTTCAGTATGAAACCTAAGGCTGATTTT
This sequence comes from Myripristis murdjan, assembly GCF_902150065.1. Classification (NCBI taxonomy): domain Eukaryota; kingdom Metazoa; phylum Chordata; class Actinopteri; order Holocentriformes; family Holocentridae; genus Myripristis; species Myripristis murdjan. The sequence continues at coordinate 16,127,345 of NC_044002.1, read as the reverse complement.
TGTCATTCTCCCTGTAGGGATCCAGGCCTCTCCGCCTCAGAAGCCAGAGAAGAAGGAGACTCCGGCTCCAGCTCAGTCGTCCCCGCTGCAGGGACAAAACGTACTGAGTTTCAGCCCATCTCGCCCGGCATCCACCAGCCCCAAGTTCTCTCCCAGCTGTGTGCCCGGCTACAGTCCCCCATTGAGCAACCCGTCCACCCCAAGCAGTACGGGGGGGCCCTTCTCCCCCTCACTGGCCTATGGAAAGGTAGGCTAGTCCCAACACCAGTGTCTTTTAGTAATAGTCGGTGTACTCAAAGAGTGTGTTGTCAGCATGGAGAAAAAATCTGTGGGCACCAGTCAATCCCTTTTGTTTCTTTAGGTGTTGTACTTGTTTTGTCAGCTCATTGTAACAATGTGGTTCTTCAAAAAGAAAGCTCTCTTTAATGTGAAAATGATTAGATCCACAGCCGTACCTCCCTCTCTCTATCATCCAAACCAAGATCTGTGTTGACTGCATAGTTTAATATTACAAAAAATAGCATTAGGTGTTATTTTATTGCCCTTCTTATCCAACCTGATGCTCCTCCTTATCTCAGGTGTTGAACTACAGTCCATCCCCTGGCTCCTCTCCATACCCCAGCAGCATCGGGCCGGTGGAAGGCTCCAGCTTGAGGGCTCGATACCGCACCTCACCCTCTGTATTTAACTCCCCTGGTGGCAAGGAGGACTACATGGAGGACCTAAAAACCTTGGAGAGATTCCTCCGCACCGAGGAGGAGAAGAGCCACCGCAGCCAACTAGGTGCAGTACTGTATGTTGTAACAGTAGTAATATCACTAGTAAGAAAAATACTAGTATTATCAGGACAGGATACTGACCTGACTGGCATATAACATTTCATCAGCTACTTTGACTAGTTTATCAACCAGCAACATTTTTTAGGACAGAATAGATTCTGCAGATTATTTTGGCTACCTGTGAAAATGGTGAGAGAATAGAGGAACTTCACATACATACAGCAGCTTGAAACAATGTAACAGTTTGTATTTGGAAGACTTTTAACTGCATAATAAGTTTCAAAACTGTAGTGTGTATTAAGTATACCTTGAGTGAATCCTTTTATGAATAATTATTATTAATCATGGCCTGCTCTAGGGAGTCCGGAGTCTGCATCCCCGTCCCACAGCCCCACCTTTTGGAACTACAACCGCTCAGTGGGGGATTACGCTCAAAGCCTGAGGAAGTTTGTGTACCAGCCAGCCTGCCGCTCTCAGGCCCCCTCCGCCCACAAGGACGAGACCGATCTGGGCTCCAAACAGGCTGCTGAGGAGGTCGGGAAATTAGAAGTTTTGTGCAAATTTTGATATTTGCCCGTTGAAAAAACAAAACAAAACATGAAACCCACTAGTTTTTGTGATAGCATGAAGACTAGTGTGTAATTTAAACCCTTGATGACAATTAGGGCTGAACGATAATGTTAAACAAAAATGAAATGGTAATTCATTTTCCAGGTGTTGCAGTTGTGATATGATTCATGATTTTAGTCGTAATGATATATTTTGGATCATAATTTTAATTTTCGTAGAAAGAAACTACTGAAATGATGATGATGTGATTTTTGCTGGGGTCTGGACCAAACAAACATGTTTTCTTATAATACAGTTTGAAGACTAGGGCATCTCTGTAGCACCATAGTACTTCCTTGACAGCAATGCTTTGTCAGAGAGTTTAACATTACAATTTTGATTTTGCACTTGGCCATACTGCAATTTTGATAGAATTTCCAGCTCTAACGACAACATCTGTCAAGTGTTTTTTATTAAATGAGTCTGTTTAAATGAGATCATAAATAAGCAGAGGTAAAAAGAAAGAATCACCACAGATTCAGTGTATTACATTTATGGGTTAACAATTAAACAAACAAGGAAAATTAATTAATGACCGAGACAGCATTTAGTTGGTACCTTGTTATAATGGCTTTTGGAATTTTTGTTGGGATTTTGATTCCTTAACATGAAACTACTTGATGAAATGTGTGTTTGATGTTTTTCTGTGAAATGCGTAGGTGTGGGCCAGAATCACAACCAGCTGCCCCGTGGTGGACCGCATCGATGGCTGGACGGCCAAACTTAGAAATGTGAGCTGTTAAAATTAACCAGTGGACTACATATTTTCTAAACAAACTCAGAAAACCAATTTATTCATTTTTTTCAAGGGGAAAAAATGTCATTGTTGTAGGTATTTTTTACAGAACACATTTTTTTAAGAACATTAAGTTTTTCAAATGGATGTCACCGGTGCTTGGCTCATAAAATTTCCATTTTAAAAAAAAAAGGAAAGAAAGAAAAAGTGTATAAAGAAATGTATAAATTGCAGTTTATTTTCTAGGGTTTACTAATTGTGCTGTGTCTTGTGTGTTGGCAGTGGATCAGTGACACCATCCTGGTGCCCTTGGTCAAGGAGATGGACTCATTGAACAGCCAGCTCAGGAGGATGGGCTGTCCTGAGCTCCAGATAGGAGGTACGCTCATGCTGACCACTGAACGCAGTGTTGAATCATGAGGAATCTAGTGTGTCCTCAAACTTGTGTTGGGTGTGTTGAAAATACCCATTGGCAAGTAGCCAAGACGTGTGCTGCTCCAGTTGTTGGAGAAAATGTTTATGAATTTATATTTTAAAAATTACTATATCTGTTGAATTTATAATTTAATTTTAATTTGCACAATTGAAAATTATGCATGTTAAAAACTCAACTTTCATAAATTGAGAAAAAACAGTTTGATCATGTCCTTGAAAATGACACAGTGGACTTTGTAAATCTTTTGTTGGCCAAAAGGTAATAAAATCAAGCACTTCAAAGTCTAAACACATGGGAAAATGTTGAATTCAAGTTTGAAAAAAAAAAAAAAAAAAAAAAAAATCAAAAAACATTGTTATATCACAGCAGCAAAAGCAGTTATTTGTATTTTGAACAAAAGTAGAAATTCTCTAAAAAAAAAAAAAAAAAAAAAAAAAAAAAAGATTGTGATTCTGAATTTACAGTTGACCAGTGGCAGTGTTTTTTCTTTTTTATTCTACAGCTTTCCTAACACTTTCCCTCTCTGCTCCACCAGAGGCCAGTATAAGCAGCCTGAAGCAGGCAGCGGTGGTGAAAGCCTCGTCCATCCCCACCATGAATGCTATTGTCCAGTACCTGGATATCACACCCAACCAGGAGTATCTAGTGGACCGGATAAAGGGTAGGTGGTTGTACTAGGCAGCTGTGTGTTTGTGCATGCGATGGTGCATGTGTGTGTGTGTGTGTCAGAGAGAAAATCTGATTACTTCTTATGTACATTTTTAGTTATATTAATCTATTTGTCGTTGTATGAGTGAGAGTGGAAAAGAATCTTATTCCCTTTACATCTGTATTTTTGTGTGTGTGCTCCCCTGTCAGAGCTGGCCCACAGCGGCTGCATGAGCTCCTTTCGCTGGAACGGTGGTGGGGATCTGAAGAGCAGGAAGTGGGACACAGACCTCCCTACTGACTGTGCTGTGAGTCACACACCCACACATGTGCATACACACAGTAACTGGGTGGCTCAACCAATTACCATATAGAACAAAAGATTCAGTACTTATATTGCCTTGTCACCGCAGTTGATAGGAATTTGTCTCAATGCAGCTCACGAAAAAAAAAAACAAAAAACATACAAACAGGATTAAACTACAACTTGCGGTCAGTAGAGGGCAGACCTCCACTACCAAGGCAGATCAAATTGACACAGAAATGCGGTACGTCTCCTTTTCGTCAGCTGGTCAGATTTGAAACACGCGTCAAAATCAGTCGAGCCACTCCACTGGTTGTTTTACTTATTCAGCAACTAGAGGGATCAGCCGCGCAGCTTTTCACCTCTATTAGTTTTATTTTATATCGTGAAAACTGTCATGATTAAACACATTTGAAGTCTTTTAGTAAGAGTTTTGAAATCATGAAAGTGTGGCCAGTATTTCGTTCTGTACTACTGAAATAGTTTTAACATTGAAGTTCATGGCACTTCTGCATCTCATCCCCCACATGATGCCAGTTAACTAAACATGGCACCGAGGTGAATGAGGCGAATTGCAATAGCTGAGTCATAGCTGAGTTTCTGTTTGTCTTTGTTGTATGTTTTGGCTGATTGGCATGAAAATTGAATCAACTATTCCTTGGCTCTGGACCAACCTTTCTACAAAGTTTCATCTACATCCCTTCAGAGTGTTTTGAGATGTCTTGCTCACAATCAGACAGATAGCCACAGCAGTTACATAAGCTCTGCCACCTCCTTGGTGGAGGGTAAAACACCAGGGTGGTCACATACCACACACTCCAACCAAAGTCGGGGTCCCTGCACTTCAGATCAGTCAATTGACAAAGTGGATTTTCTTACCATGAAAATGTATTTGAAGACCATACATGACTGAGGGGATAAAAAAGTTGTGAGAAATATGCAAATGACTTTTTCTGCTCATTTTTAACTGAAAGTGAGTCGACCCCAACCTTAACTGAGAGTCTCTCTCTCTTTCATATGAATGGTAGAAGCTGTAGGATTTAACGGAAGAGCAACTTGCCTTTCACTGTCTCTTCTCAGAAGTAAGGAATCAAGTTCCCCAACTGGTTGTGTGGGCACTAGTGATGCAATGATGAGGCTTTTAAATGTAGATAATGCTCAAGTGTTTGAAATGCAGTTGTGTTATAATTGTGTTTTCAAAAGGGCTCCTTTTTTCTTGCCCTCAAAGCCTGAGTTAAAACTGATCTGAATAAAGATATTTGCGAGGAAGCAGGCCCTTCAGGTTGGGCTTAGTTAAAAGTTTCATAGCTCGTTGAACTTTCCAAACATATGCTAATCTGACCTTTCACAGACTGATTGACATTATCTGCCTGTAATAGCTCCCCACCTTCTTTGAGTCTCTGGACTGCAGACGATGTTCTTCAGATATCTTGGATACAGAGCAGCAGTGTGGGTCAGGGTTCACTGGCTTGGATCCCTTGACCAGGGTGCGAAATTAAAGGCGGCGTATCCTAGACATTGACATTTTGTCGACCTTCAGTGCAGCCAGACAGTCAGGACAGTAGCTAATTCTGCTTTGCTGTCAAGTCCCTAAAACAGCATGTGCATTTCTAGGTAGAGGAGAAGCAGTGCAATGTAAATTGAGATTTCTGAGCTTTTTTTTTTAATCATCAAATAACCTTCCTCTTGTACAAGCCAGCCACATTTAATTTCGTCAGCATTTAAAGATCATTCGATTTACCAAATCTAATAGTTCTGTAAAATGGTGAAAGTGTCTTATTTAAATTGTGACTGAGATATACCAGCCATTGGCCTGTGGGCAAAACCAGTTGGTTTTCTGCTCTGTTTATAATAATATTGTTGTCATCATTACTACAATATATTGTCCATTCTGTCTGCATTGGCTCTTCTCTTCATTATGGAGGGAGAGCCTTTTTGCATCTTGGAGTTGAGCATGGACAGAGAGGAAAAAAGGGATTTCAGGCTCAATGTCAGGAAGTATTTAACCTAATTAATGGTCCTTGAGCAAGACACTACGTCCTTATGAATTAAAACACGAACATGACCTCTGACATGCATTTGGTGGGGACAGAAAAAGGATAAAGGGCGAAGTGTCAAATAATTGGTGTCATGTGCTAAATATTCTTTGGCCCTGCAGTTATTTGACTGTGTGCTAGTGATTTAAAAAGTTTGTCTTGTCCCACTAGATTCTCATGCATGTGTTTTGCACATACCTGGACTCCAGACTGCCACCACACCCCAAGTACCCAGATGGGAAGACGTTCACCTCGCAGCACTTCAGGCACACCCCGGACAAACCTGGTGAGTTCTCACACAAATTGTCTGTCCACTTTGGAAGAAAGGAAAATAAAAGGCACATCACTTCCCATTTTAGAAACGCACACCTACTTTTTGTCTTTTTGTTCGCTTCACACTGTTTCACCATTGTGTGTTTGTGTGTGTGTGCTTTTTTTTTTTTTTGTGTCTGTCATAGATGTGACCAATGAGAACCTGTTCTGCATCCACCAGAGCAGCACAAACCCCCCTCACTACCAGCTGATCTACCAGGGACACATCTATAGTCTTCCTAAGGTGACCAACTTAAAAAAAGAACAAAAAAAAAAAAAAATCACATTTACTTTTGCTCATTTTGTCTTACGAACTTTTCAAAGGCCTGTGCTCTTGTTTTGCCCTGATCTGTTTCATGCCACTCTGGTTACTACAAGTTGTAATTCTGCCTGAGGTGATACTCTATCTCAAAAAATTAGATAAAAAAATAAAATAAAAATAAAATATTGCTTTCCTTAAGGGTTAAACTCAGCCAGTTGCACACAAGATGCAGAACAATGAATAGAGAACATAAAAATACCAGGGAACATTGCCCCTGATATGTGAGACATGCTGTTGTACATTAGCACATTAATACGTGATCATATGTGTACAGCTGTTACCAGACAGCTCAGAGATGACACATTTTAAAAATAACTGTCTCGAATTCCTGCTGTCTCCATTTTTTTCAGCTTCTTGTAAGCTTGTCAACAGCTTGTGCTCTGATGGCATCATATAGTGTTTTGTATAGTTAACACCTGAATCTCTGGAAACACACGTTGGCTGAAGATCAAACTCAGCAGTACTCTTATTTCACTATTTACCTTGTCATTCTTACTATATCAACATTCCTCAACTGTGTTGTTGACAAAAGCTGATTCATCTCAGCTGTGATACACAGTGTCAAGATGCCAGAGATGGTGTTTTTTCCCTGTGCATGTATAAATAAGCCGAAATAAGATTTTTTTATGACATGCACTTTGAGAATTGGATGTCAAAGTTGTTGTGCAAAAAGGTTTAATCTTTGCATAATATTCTCTCTATGATACTGATGTGTGTTTTCCTTGTGTAAGGGTTTCATAATTGATTCAAATAGCTTTTTGGCCATTGGGGTTATTTGCTCTTAGGCCAGGATCCCACTTGATCTTTTACTTTATGATGGAAGATAATTTAAAATGAGAGAGTACGTTACCCTTGGATGATTATTCAGACATATTGGGTTAGATTTTTAGATGCTGCACATATTGGATTGAGTCTCTCCATACATTGATTATGCAGTTCTTAACCAACTCCAAGTTATAGAGATGAAACCGTTTTGTCTGCAGGATGTTGCAACAAATACATATGCTGTGATAGCACAAGTGATAGGTACGTGTATTCACTCCGTAAAGTTTGCAGCATCGCAAATACATTGCGGATTATCCCGGTGTGAATCCCAGCAAGAGTCAAAACTCATTACTCCCACTCAGACTGCACCAGTGAGGTTTGTAACTAGGAGCCTGCTGATTTCCACTAATGCTCAAATATGTAGCAGATAGCCCACAGAAAAGCTGGCAAATCTTGGGTGTTGAAGCAGGAATGTTATTCATAAACAGGTAAAACTGTTTTTCTCCCCAGTTAAGCTCTCATTTCAATGACATGAATCCATTTTGTTTGGTGTTACAGGGCAGGAACAACCTGTTCCACACAGTTCTCATGTTCCTCTACGTAATCAAGACCAAGGAGTCAGGGATGCTGGGGTGAGTGCTTTGACTGCCAGCCTACCACAGCTTTTACTGCACTGCAGTCATCAAACTCCTAAAAATGGCCAGTCAGCTTGTAATAATCCTCATTTAACGAGCTGATAATACGTGGCATCTTAAAATAGCATTGAATATTGATTATTTTGTGCAAAAGGGCCATATACCAAAGTGGTGATTGCATTTTTATCACACTCAATTTCAGTATTGGACGCTGCTTGTCTTTTTATAGAGTGATGAAATTGTTTTTCATGCTCATTGCAGGAGAGTAAATCTTGGCCTGTCTGGAGTGAACATCCTGTGGATATTCGGGGACTGATGCAGTTCAAAATGTTCACGAGCTCTTCACTGAAAAGTGCCACAAGATGAGTGGATTTTTGTAACTGCCTGCATGCTGTTAGGTGCTGGAATACCACCTCAGCTTAAAGACTGCTCTCTGGCTTCAGATACATGTTGGAGAAGAAGCACTTCACTTTTAAAGACTTGAGAGGACGATTTCAAAACAAAACATCTTCCTTCATCTTTCATAGTTTTCCAAGCAATCTAAAATAGCACAACATATTTTTTGACATTCTCAATTTGTTTAAAATTCTCAGTGTATTGCCATTGACATTTTACCTAAATGTTTTCATGACACCGCAATGTGCTTATTATACAAAACAGCTGTATTTTTTAACATTGTTCAGTTTTCTGAATACTTTGTATTTTGAGAATGTACCAGCATGGCAGCCTTGTAAATAATATACCTCAGATTTATCATATGGATAGCAAAGGGCTTAGACCCATAGGCTTGAATGTAGATATGTCTGTACATGAGTTTTTTTGTTTGTTGGTTTGTATTTTGGATTTGGCTTGAATAACCCACTGCAGCTTGTATACTAATTTTTTTTTATAGCAGAATGAATATTTGCAGCCATGGGATTACTGATTAAATATTGCGCTTGCACTTCTCTAAAGTGGAATCAGGAGTTCTACAAAATGCCTGAAGCAGTGCTGCATGGTTTTTTGTTGTGGTTGTGAAGCAGGTACACCACCACACACAATAAAAGTAACAGTATTCTCTGGTTGCAACATTTTTGCATTATGCTAAGGCATTCTATGATGTGTTTCTATATACAGTGGGTTTATTCTGTATGGGGGACATGAATAATTGTTACATTGTCAAAATCTGAGTCCTTTGAGTATGATTGATTTTTTACAAAGGAGCTGTCTTAAGCAAAATGCCACAGTTTATATTGGATGGATGGTCTGACTTAGAATTCAGAGGTTTGCTTGTTTTTCCATAAATTACATTTTATGAATATTGCCTGAGATGTGGGAATAAAATTGAGACTTGAAAACAAACACTGAGAAAGTTATTCTGTACACTTAAGTGTGGTGTGCTACATATATTTTTTATTTGAGAAAACATCCACCTGATGGCGATATAGCTTATTTTTTAACTATGTGTGACCTTACTGTTGGACCCATTTTCTCATGTGGCACGTTACACATATACAAGTGCTTAAAGAGAGAGCCTTAGTGGATGTAAATATCTTGTCTAACCCCATCCTAATATGATGAATGACCCAGCTATAAAATGTCAGACTGTGTTCGAGTATTTGTTCACAATTTTAATTCAATTATAAGAACAAACTTCTTCTGAAACAGCAAAAAAAAAAAAAAAAAATCTATTCCCTTGAAAATTATTGATCAGAACTATTACCTATCATTGTATAAATTCAAATTCATAGTAGGATCTTCTTTGTTTAATTTTATTTTAATGCTGAATAAAGGAAATTATTTAGGGAGTCAGTGTTTTCAATATTAAAGGTCCTTGCAGAAATATTGAAAGTCATCACTCAGCGATATAGACCGTGCTTATACTTTGTAGTTTTGCGTCGGCCTCCTTTACTACAAACATCATTTCCCAGAATCCACTTTCTGGTGCGGCTTCGCAGCCTGGGAGTTGTAGTCCCACTCTATCATAGGCTTTTTTTCGGCATCCAGAAATACATCTACTAATGGTTTTATTTTCGTTCTCCGTTTTAATTAACATATGTGAAATGATTGTAGTGTGCCCATTATTAAAGCTCTGGGGTGCACTTGCAGAGACAGCGTTGAGGTGCTTTGTAGTAGAACTACAAAGCCCATAATGCACTTGGTCGTCGTTGGTCCTCCACTCACATCCGCTTGACTCGTTATCTGTGTTGGAAAAAGGACTTTGTGAAACTGCAGCGATGTCAGTACAGGTTGTGGCAGCGAAAATGGCCGAGGTCGAACTCAAAGACGTCCCCGGCAAAGACTTAGCAGCTGAATCCCCGGTGACACCGATGTCCGAGGGTAAAAACCTCGCCAAGAACGACCCACATGAGGCCGGTTCCTCTGCCGCTGCGTCCCCAACGGCTGAGCCCTCCGTGAAAGCCGGGGAGTCGAGCCCGGGCTTGCTCACCCCGAACCCCGTTAAGATGCCGCAGGCGTCGGCTATGAAGCGGCCGGACCCGCAGCAAAACGGCGGGGAGGCTTTTGTCAACCGAGACGGTACCGTGGCCGAAGCACCGCGGATGAAAAAGGTGAGAGGGACAACTAATTTGTGGCGTGCAAGGAGTGTTTTTTCGCTGTCCTGGATCACTACGAACTGTTACTACTACCACCACCACACTGCAATGGAAGCTCGCTGGGAAAGCTGGCATTGTGTGACGATGCTAACGGGCTAGCTGGTCCTAAAGCTGATTCAGCTGTGTCAGTTTAGCCTTTAATAACGGTCTATTATTATTCTGCTCTATTATCACCCTTAAGTATACGGGATGTAAAGCAGGATAAACCATTAAAACTCGTACTACCTATATTTTATTTAGCCTGACGCAGCACAACTTTTAAACACGAGGTAATTGTGGGCATCTTAGGAAAGTAGTGCCAAACTGATTGAAGTTATGCCAGGATAGGGTCTCGTGAGAGAAAAACACTAGTGGGAAACGAGCTGTGACTGTGTGTCTCTTTATTTGTTTTATGTTGATCTCCGACTTTGAAGCATAACGTTAGCATTTAAAATCTACACTGACATAGATTATCTGGCACTATCAGTTGAATCAGCTAGAGCTTTTTTTTGTGCAATAGTGTTGAAAGCTTACTACCCAAGCCTGCTGATTTGTTCTTCAGCTGTTGAGTGAAATCGGGCTTTATCTTTGCCTGGGCTTTCTGCGTAATGTAAAAGCAATGTCAGTGTTGGACTACTTTATTACCGAGATGCAGCAGTAAGGAATATGGCCAATTACAACATTTTTTCCTCTGAAGACACGTTGCACCCTATTACAAACGTGTAGTCTACGAAAAACTAGATATCTCTGTCTCTGTAGTTTCCAGTGGGAGCTTATCTCACTTTTGATGTGGCAATCAACACTTAAAGGAAATGAGGTTATAGCACCATGTGCATGTCAGCCTGTTACGCACTATACTGAGTAAGGTACCACAGTCTGGGTAGGTCAAATGACCTTTGCTTCTTCCTTGACCTCAGTGTAGTATTTAGATTATTTTAGGGCACTGTGCTTAAAATACACTTAACAAAAGCGTGATAAGCCAAGCTTGACTGATGCCACACCGCTCAAGGTGTGACCTAACCTCAGACATAACAGTGGTCAGTAATCTGTGATCCTGTAGCAGTCTTGTCACCTCGTTTCCCAAGCCCGATTTAGGCTGGCCAGGGACCAGGATAGATGCTTAAGTGAAGGGAGTTTCTGTCCTTCAGGATTACCTTTGCGACCTCAGACGTATTTAGCCTGTTCATTCCCTTGTAAAACATAGCCTACATCTCATCTTTCCAGCATCTTGGAAAGTCCTGATCCGGCCAAAAGTGAATTATAAGGACAAGGTTCAAGGAGGGAGAAATTTTTGATAAGGGATCCTTTGAGGAGGTTGCCAGCTCTATGATCAGAGTTATTGTAAATAGTTGATAATGGTTTATAGTCTGTGATCACTGTTGTATGGTGAATCACTGGTGGTCAGATTTAAGAACTGATTTTAGATATGTGGTGTTACTCCATCATGTTGGGATCGATTATTTACCCAAAGGCACATGTCCCTAGCCAGCCTAATTTAGTGAGTTTTTGTCTGTTTTTTAAATGAATTTTACACTGTGTGTGTGTGTGTGTGTTAACCACTTTGTACCTCATTTGCAATATTAATGTGAAATACTGGTTTGGTGTGTTTTCATCAAGAAACACTGGGAGGGAAAACAAATCCCACAGAAAGTGTTCATGCAGGTCGGGTCACCCACCCCTGAATATAAACAACTTTAATGGCAATTAGCTGATTGTTAGTCTTGCAGAAAGGGAAAATGGTGATAGAACAAGCCCAGTGGGAAACCCTCACTGTCCACACCCACTGTTGTACACACACCCATCAGTCAGCCCCTGGGAACCCCACTATCAGACCCACAGCAGTAGAGCCGGATGGGACAGTGTGAGGATGGAGTGCACCCCAGCTGCAGCGCACGGCAGATGGCTTTCCCTGCCTCTGTCTGTCAGAGCTAGCAGGCATATGGAAGTCAGCCAGCAGTCAGGACCACTGAGCTCGCAGGATGAACCACAGCAGGGGAGCAGAGCAGAACCAAACCTGCCCGATAGCAACAGACACATCTGGATCATTGAGGAGATCAAGTTTGCATATAGGACTATGGTACAATTAATAATCTCAAAGTGCCGTAGCTTTTAGGAGACAAAAACATCACAACCTGAAATTGATTGTTCAGCATATCCTACAATATAGAGAATATATCTTAATAATCACTATATTCTGTAGTCTGTTAAATTGTATAGCTATATGGCTGTACACTTAAATCATGTCAATTATTTTAATTTTCTGCTATTAATCAACTAATTAATTAATTAATCAATTTCTAACAGTAGATGTCCTAGCAGCAACCAGCAGCTTGAACAAATCACAATGTCAGTCTGTTCCAAGACTTTACAGAAAGTTTACAATGCATAAGGGACATAACTAGAAACAGCCTTAGTCTGTTTGTTGTGTCAGAGTTTAGCTTGGTTGGTAAAGCAAAGGTTTGCCGCTTCAGATATCCCTTTCTAATCCAGAGCGAGTCAGTATCAAAGCGCCAAGCTGGTCGCAGCTTATCACGAAGTACATGCTTGTTTTACAAATACAGGGTAACTCATTTTGGAATGAGCCTTATGTACTGCAGCCTGTTGTGGTTGGTACAAGTTGTTAGGCCGCCCTTTATCTGAGCTGGCTCTTCATGTACTCGAACAGAATGTGAATTTTCTATCTGAATGGGATCTCTCAGTGTATCTCTAATCCGGACAATGATTACATCATAACATGCATTTATACTTTCATTTGTGCATTTTTAATGATGACCATGATAAATATAGAATATGCTGTATGTGAACAAAAGCTTTTGCAGTCTATTTTGATTTGATTTAAAAGGGATCATTAAAGATAAGCTGCGCTATACTGGGATCACTGTAATCAAAGAGAGGTCATCATCTGCAGTTGTAGGGTCAGCGTTTCTTATTTGCATGCTGCAGAGAGGTCAGTAAGCCTGGCTAATGGATAAAATCACACAATAAAATCCAAGCTGTACATTTGACCAGAAATCCATCCATTATACTAATTTGAATTCTCTCTGTTGTCTCTGCATTTGCCCAATCAACCAGTTTAGCACATATCCACTGGGACAGATGCTTGCCTCCAGTTTATTTATAGAACTCTACACAGTGTAGGTCTTGTGGATTGTTGCATTTATAAGTCCATGGCCAAACCCACTGCCTGTATTGAATTCCGGTTGTCCATTGCAGTAACGGGCAAGAGAAGCAGTAGAATTGATGATGTGAGTGTGCAGACAGACAGGCACGAAGCACTGATGGCTGGCTGACTGGCTAGCTTTTAATCCATGCCTTTATCATGTCACCACATGAGGAGATTAAAAGGCCAGCTCTCTGCTGTAGGTGGACCCAGATGTAAGCTTTTTGACTGGGTGATGAGTTTCGCTGTAACCCCTGGGGCCTTGGCATGGATACCTCCAGCTTCTGGGACATCCAGGGTGATTCCTCCAGCTGTGAAGAAAAGGAGATTAACAAAAGGCCCTGCAGGCATAGTTGGGCCTTGGCATGGCCTTTGTTTATGGCGGAGACTGAGTGCTCAGGCTGTGTGGTAAGACTTGTTTCAGTCTCAGACTGGGGCATTGAGAGGCCACCTGCCTAGCTGGCTGTGCTGATGGCTTCTTTCAAGTGGACAGTTTAACCGTGGGATGCTCTGATCCAATGCAAGATTTCCCCCCCACCCTCTCATATTACTTATTTTAATGTTCGCCACTGACCTCTGATGTCTGGCAATGATTACATCTGCTAACCAGTTTTAGGACCACATGAGCTGTTAAATTTTGGTAAAATTCCTCATAACAGTGAGCTAGCAAGATCATCCCTGACGTATTGATATTTCCCTTGCTAGTATTCCCGGTAGTGTTCACTGGTTAACGAGCTTACAATGTCTAAAAAGTATGGGCATAGCTATGTGTGGAAGAGGAGATTCTACACATTCAAAAAGACATCTGGGGGTTTAAAGGCCAAATGTAGCTACGGTAATCTGCAAAATTTTGTCTTTAAACTGCCTTTGGTCATGTGGATTGTATTCTAAAACTAAAATCAGTTTCTTCAGTCTGACTGAAGGTGCACACAAACCGGTTTGCTTGACTTTGCTGCAGTGTTTCACTGGGTGTATGTGGAGAACAAGCATCTAAGCAAAGTAGTCTTCTTGAAATACTTACAGAGATCTGTTTTGTGTTTTTTTTTTTTTTTTTTTTTTTTTTTTTTCAGTTCCTTCTTGCCAAATAAACCCATAAGCATATGTTTGGGAATCATAGGCTAAAACACTCATGAAGCAGGACAGCAACAAGCGGTTTGTCCAATAGCCAGTTTGCTCATGAATCTTGTTTGTGTCCAGAAGTAATTTATAATATAACGGTGTCTAGTAAAGGGTGTTCCTGGCACTCACCTATCTACTGCTCTGTGACTAGCCATGATTGTTACCTTCATTCATAGTCATGGATCATTTTCCTCTGCCCGTGACATTCCATCAGCACAATTGTGAAACCTTCTTCTGCATCCTTTTATTTGTGAGTCACCTCCGAGATTGAGCTTGTGAGTGTGTGTGTGTGTGAGAGAGAGAGAGTGTATGTGTGAGTGTACACACAGTAATCACATGCACATCCCCAGGGGATCCTGTCTCCTCTTATTGGAGTCAGAACAGAGGGGGCCTTACTGACACCAGTGCCTCATCTGCCTCCCCCCTTTTCCCCACCTCCTCATCTGTCTCTCTGTCCATCATTCATCCATTCCTCCCCTCTCCTCCCTCCCCCTTCAGTAGCTCAGGAGGACCTGTTTCTATAGGATCTTTTTTCTCACTTCTTACTGACAAAAATATAAATGATAATATTTGTTTTTGACTTCCTATTCTCCTGTCTTCTGTTTCTTCCTCTCTGTGTTGTAACTAGGCTTGTTAACATTGATTTTCCAACAACGGCTTGTAGTTTGACTGATGTTACAATTTACTCCACGATAGCAAGCCTAATACATGTTCAGGTGCCATTGATTCTGTTGATTAATACTCAATCTGATTATCTGGTTAGGGTTAGTTAATCTGATGTCTCATGCATAAGTTTAACTGGTTGCAAATGAATAAGTTGGTGCAACAACAATAGATTTTTTTAGATAGATTTTTTTTGATGGGTAGAGTCCCATATTTAATTGTTTTTTGTTGTTTTTTTTCAAACCCACAAAGAGTCCAGTTTAGAAGCCACTCCTATGTCTTGAACCACAAGTGTTGTTGCTGGCTTTGTATTGAATCCTTTCAAAGGTTTCTATCCTGTGTCTTCCCTTCCCCATAACTCAAGCATCTAGACGAAGAATACCAAGTTGAGTGGATTACCCACCTTCTTAAAAAAATAAATAAATAAATAAGAATTAGGTTAGACTCTTGGGGTTATTCCTTGAAGAGTGCAAATGGAATCAAGGTCTTATTATCTAGCACTATTATCTATCACTTATTATCTTCATAAATTCAGACAGGTTACAGGATCTCTTAGCCTGTTTTGTTTCTCTGTGTTCTTATTACAACATCACTCAGAGACCCCAAGAGACACATGGAGAGCGTCTTCCAAGGCAAGCAAACACACACTCACACATGCACACATCCCTGGCTGTGTGTGTTGACAGGGGGAATGTGGCACCATAGTGTGAAGTTTGAGGCTGGCTCACAGGGAGATCGGGATACAGACAGAAAGAGAGTCCAAGGGACCACCTAAAATCATCCCTCAATCTCTCTCCTCTTCTCCTGTGGATGTTGAGTTCAGATGGGAAATGGCCTCCCCAGCTTTAGGAGGTTGTCCTATTTCAGCTCCATAACCTTTACACCCTAACTTGTGGAGATCACAGAGGATTTCGGCAAAAACGTTGCTTGCCATGCCATATCTCCACTTTGCTTTATGACAAACCAACTGTACGATTCTCTCCAATCCTCTCAAATCTCCAAACAACATAGCTTTGATGGAGCAATCTAAAGATTAATGACTTAAAATGTGTTTTTAAGTAAATGCTAAAGACCAAGGCGGAATAAACAAACAGTAGAAAAAAAGCCAGGACCCGATAAAACAGTTGCTTCTCAAATATAACGCTGTTTTCTTTTAAATATCTTATATTTGAAACATTTTGAGGCCATTCTGGCCTTGTTTGACTGCAGTAGAAACCAGGATGTTGCATGCAGGTCATTGTGCTGACAAGAATTTCATGTTAGTTATTAAGTCATCAGGGAAGACGGTAAGATGGTTTGAACATTGTCAGAGGGCACTGGCAGGGCCACCATGGAAGAGAGGGGATGAGAGAGAGAGCAAGACACAGGGAGAATGAGAACAATACAAGAGACAGAGAGAGAGGTTGTAGGTTAGTCTTGATAAACAAGTGAATGACCACCTGGATAGACCAGAGCAGGCCAGCTGAGACAATCAAACCATGAAGCTGTCACGCTTGGCTGGGGCTTCAAGGAGAGCCATGGTCCGGCTTTCTTTCTACATAGTTGTTATTAACACAGCGTACTGGTTTAGTGCAGTATGAAGAAATTGAGGTGAGGAGTGGATGGAGTCTCTGTACTGTGATGTGCATATATTATATAGGACTAGGTGTAATGAGTAGGAAGCCCACCCTTCACCCTCATAGTGCAGGTTCAGGGCACAGCCTTTATGCCTTTTTGGCCTAACAGGTTGTGAAGTTGTGTAGGAATAGTTGTTGGTTGTTGGAATAGTCACAGCTGGATTCATTTGTGTCATCTGTGTTCATCAGCTCATTTGACATTTCTTTCTTCCCATTCTGAGTTATGAACAGTCGGATTTGGAAAAGAAACATCTAATTTTGCCAGAGATCCACTATAATGTCAGTTGTACATGTTATCAAGAACAAATCTAAGCACATTCCAGATATGAGACACATTTTAATTCCAGATATACGCATCTTAAAGGGTAGTGACGCAGGCCTAGTACAATGGAAAACCAAAGGTTATGATACTTGGACTGCCCACACTACACACAGTAAGCTTATTGCACTATACTTAAATGGTTTTTGATGTCTCTTAGGAAATTGTTAGTAAGTGAGCTGTTTCTATTTAATTCATGATATTACGATTATTGCTGTCTAATAATATTTTATAGTGTTACACCATAGAATTGAGGCCTTTAATCACAGTTGTAATCTATTAATAGAGTTCACTCGTTTTCTGAAGAATGAAATGCCCAGTGGTCTATTTGAGTGAAATGTCTGTCTTATTGTTGATTATATTGATTATACCAACGTGATAATCAGTCAGTCATGATGAATTTGGTGGGAGTGCTGTTCCAAGTTTTGGCACCTTTGTTATTGTACCTTGTATTACCTTTGTTATTCCCATTATTGTATTATTTATTTCCAATTTCGGCAAAACTTGCAGGCTCAATTACAGCCATACGCTTATTAGGCCAAATTGTGCATCTTCAATTGGGCTATTAAAGTAGTCCTCCCCAGTATTTCCACAAATGTTTTTGGTTGTGGGGTTGTAGGAGCAGTTTCTGTGCATTAACCAGGTCCCTGAAACAGTGACTATTCTCAATTTTAGTGACTTATTTGGTTTACATGCATCATAATACACAGAACATTTTTCTTGCTGTAAGAGTGTAGAGGAGACCATGTAAACATGAGGGTAAAGGAATGAAGAGCTGTTAGTTTTGACTTCTTTTTCTAGGGCTGAAGAAATGCGCTACTGTGTAACCCCACCAGGCACGAGAACAAAAAGTGTGTCCCAAAATAAATTCTTTAGGAACACAGCGCTGCTGTTGTGTAATTTGGCATTTCTTAGCTGCCTCTAACACTCATGGATGAGCGTGTATATTTAGTAGGCTGCACCCTCAGTGCACTCATGTTCTAGACCAGGGTTAGCCTATCTCTCTGTTTTTAATGGCCTCTGAATAACCCTCCCTATCTGATCTTTGTGTTGTGCTTCCACTCTCTCCTCTTCTTCAATTTACTCTGTCCCTCCACTTTTTATTCTTGCTCCATCTCCTCTCTCACAGTCTGTGCCAGTCCTTTTCACCTCATCTCACCCCTCCCATACAACACTCAATGTTCTTGGTACAGTGGATTGACAGGCTGCGTGAAATCGACCCAAACTAGCAAACCAACTCGCCATGTGCTTTTGTTCCATCTGAGTCACAACCCCACACAGACCACTTCCTCCTTTTTGACTCCTTTTCTAGCTTTGTCAGTCTCATTGTGTTCCGTTGACGTGCTAAAGCTCTCTCTCCCTGACTTTTTGCAGTGATCATTGAGCACGTTTACATGCACACCAACCAATATTCGGGTTGTGCACGAGTCATGTAAACACGTACGCCCCGATTAAGGTCATATGTCGGTTGGAGAAAATTCCGCATAAGACCCCTGGCATATGCCTGTTCTAACCAGAATATTGTGCCATGTAAACACCTTAAACGGAAAATGCCCTGTACTGGAATATTCAATTACTTCTGCGCATGCTTGATTCACAATGAATACTGAACATTACTGACCTTAATCAGGTTCGTTTACATGACTCGTGCGCAACTAGAATATTGCGGATATTCCGCATAATACAGGAATATGGTGTGCGTGTAAACGTGCTCAGTGCTCTTTGGTGCTATGATCACTGCACACAGAGTAGACTTGCGAGAGATCTCACCTTCCTAACCATTGTCACTCCCACCACAGACATCTAAGCAGGAAATGGACTTGCAGCACTTTGCACTAGTTAGAGTTTCTCACACCTGTGAATTGCCACACAGTGATCCCATGTCCAAATGGGCTGTTGAAGTTGAAGACTCTGGACCAGCATACCTTCAAATACAATAACCAATTTTAATTTTAATTAAATCCTTGTTACCTGCCAGTGAGCTTTCTGACCGATGAAGGGAGTAGCTTGAACAAAAAACATTATTATTGCAGATAGATTGTACCAAATTGTACCTTTTTTATTGCCTTGGGCAGAGTAAGTCACCACCCAGCTACATCCTTGTGCTGTCAATATGGATGTACATGCATGAACACACACACACACACACACACACACACACACACACACACACACACACACACACACACACACACACACACACACACACACACACACACACAGAGGCCTGTCTGTCACAGGGGCCACTCACTCAGTCTGCTGAGCTGTGCCCTGGTTCAAATGTAAAGTTAAGTCAATATCAGGCAAAACCATTATATTACTTAAACAAACTGCTTTTGAAATTAGCTCATGTTGAAATGTTAATGCAATTTCTCAAATGTCAGTGCAATTTGTTCTTCGGCCAGCAGCTTTTGTAACGATCATGCTAGGCCTTTTTTGACATTTCAAATAATAGTTAATTAGGGTTACCTTGAAATCCTGCAGGGGTTGTGTAACTGTACACTTTCAAAACATGAAAAATCACTACTCTTGACCTGTTAGCTCCTGAGTATGACTTGAACTTCTGCTAATTGACCTCTGCTTCAATAATATTCTTTTAATATGAAAATAGCCGATACTACATCTAAAGTTTTTTCCGCTTTATATTGATAGTGACCATAGGGAGAGACAGGAAAGGTAAATAACATAAATAAAATATTTTCTTTCTTTCTTTCTTTCTTGCCTGGACCCTTTGCTGAATGTCATCCCCTCTCTCTCGCCGCTGCTTTTCCTGTCACTCTCTACTTTCACTATGATTTAAAAAAAAAAAAAAAAAAAAAAAGAAGAGAACCAGTTTGGTTTATGTGTGCAGCTCTTGATATTTGGTTTAGTGGATCTGTGCTTCCCTGCTCCTTAGTATACCACCTGCGTATGTCTGCCTCTGTGACTCCACACACACTGTACTTGAAACTCCTTCCTGCCTTGTCATCACAGCTTGCTATCCGTGAGTAAGCATGGCTCATTAAGTTACACATCGTCATTCCATCAATAGGCTTTTTAGGCCTGTCAGGTTCCGAGAACGGTGAAATGGGCAGAATGCAAGGAACTGGAGAGCGATAATTTTTCCTGGAACCCTGGGTGTTTGCATGAAACCAGCATAGTGTGAAATTTTAAACCACTTGGCTTAGCTAGTGTTGAATAAGTGAGTGAACACCACCTCAGCTGCTCTGAGTGTGTGTATGTGTGCCCACTCGCTTGCAGTGCTGAGTGAGTATACAGGATCAGTAGACGGTACCAGTCATTAACACTGGACTGGCCTTGCCACATGATGAGGAATGCAGCTCATACTCTGTGGCACCGCATGCGGACAAAGGGCCGACATTGTGTTCAAAAAGTGCTGCCTCACAAAAGGCCCCTCACAAAGCCAGAAATGAAGTCCCCCACCCACATCCATCTGTCTGCCCTGCTTCCTATTAGGTTGCCCTATCCACCAACGATTGGCAGACAATAGCCCAGAACAGGTAGCCCTAGTATCTCAAATGTCACAATATCTCTGAATTTCTTTATCAATATTATGATGATACTGTTGGTGCTTTCATAAGATTTACACAACAGATTTTTGACAAATAGTCCTGAGTGTTGTGGATAGGATGACCATGCAACTGGTACATGGTAATAAAATCTGCAGATTAGATCCCTTTACTGTAAAGCAGCCATTAAAACCAGGAAAAGACAAGACTTATGCAAAACCATGACATTATGTTATCCAAAATCAGAGATGATATCTTGTGTCAGATCACAATATCAATGTAATAGTCATTGCATATAATAGATATTGCCCATCCATACTTACCCATATAATGTTAATTGCAACTTCAGATGAGTGTAATAGATCCTTGAAGTTTGACCCATCAACTCCTTCCTGTTTGGAGAAGAACTGTCCCGGTGAAGCACCCATTCTCCCAAGTGAATTAAATGGATCTGGTTCACCTAACAACATGATTTTGAGCAGTGACCCACAGCTGACATATATGTTATTATTATTTTTTTGAGGGTTTACGATTCATTATCACTGCTCTTTTCCAGCCCTCAAGTAGTTCCACCACCGCTTCGGCCATCATGCTAATTTACATTTTTTTTTTCAACCTTGACACATTGCAGGCCTCATTTGCATTGTGACTCTGCCATGTACTTTCTCACTTTTCATAAACAATGAATGAATGCAAGCTGCTTGCCTTATGTAACACATCTACTCCACGACTACTGTGAGTTTGAGAAACACTGTCCTATACCAGTGGATCCATGGATACTTCAGTCAGTTTCCTAAACTAGCCTATTACTTTTTGCAGCAGCAGCAGCAGCAACTGGGTGCGAACACTTTATCTTCTTGTTATCGCTTGCTGCTTTTGACTGTGAATCTTTGTTATTGCTTTGTTTCGCCGAGGGGGATTTTAGAAAAGCCAACAGCACACACACTGATGTGACAGAGACATCTTTTTCCCCTTATCCCACTGGATCCCATAAAAATTGTCTCACACTTCTAATTAAACATAAATCATTGAACACATAATAGTTGGATCCAAAAAACAGAAGTTGCACCACCCCCATCATTGTGCCTTTTATAAAATTATGTTCCTTCCCTAGGGTTGGAAAAGGCTATTTTTGGCAGTGGTGGGGAAAGAATGCAAACATGCAATCCCACAATCCTAAGACATACCTCTTCATTTGTTGTGACTTTTGTTGTATAGTTGAACTTTCAGGCTTATTGAGTGATTTATGGTTTAATTTAGCTTATGACTGCCATTAATCCTCCTCCAGTGCAAGGATTCATCAACTCTTTAGAGCTTAGTGGTAGCAAAGTGTAGATGTTGTGACGCAGATGGACAGATGGATGAATGGATGGATGGGTATTGCATCGATGTACAGATGCTGCTGTTTACATAAAAGCCATGGTATTGTTTTTATACCACTGCCTTAAATCTCATTGCTGTGACTGTGTGCCTCTATGGGTTTTTGTCATAGTTTATGTTCAATATATTAGGTTTTCTGCCAAATTTGAGGGCAGCATAGGAACCAATAGATTTCAAGAGTCTACTTCATAGTGACATTGATTGCTGTCAGTGTGAATGATGTTGGGTTAATCAGTATGACTGGATTGTCTCACTGAACCTCGGGGCTCTGAACTGTGTTCTTGTTTGATCTACACACAGAAAAGAGGACCCTCCCACCCTACTGTAGTTTATAAATGTGACATTGAAACCATTCATTGCTAATAGGAGGGCTAGTGGAGGATAATCATGGCTAGTTGGATTCTCAGTTGTAGTTTAGGGAAAAATGGTCTCAATTGTGTTGTCTAATTGTGCTCATGCTGCAAATTGGAAAATAAATTGAAAATGTGAAATAAAATATTCATAGAGAATCTGATTTGCCAATGGTTTATTTCAAAGAGAGTGTGAAATTGAACATTTTGGTTTTTAAAAAGTGTGCACTTAAAAGAAAATCAGAGGAAAGCTTTAGCCTGACATGCCCTTGAAGGACATGTGAAGCCCGCAGTGTCGACTCTCACCCTCCATTCCACCAGGAGATTAGACAGGAGAGGCATGTAAAGCACGGGAAGAAAAAGTTAGTGTGTTGGGGGTTCTCTTCTTGCTCTCTGTTAAGAAGCAGGTAGGGTTTAATCCTTCACTAAGCCCTGTCATTCATTGCCTGTGCTTCTCCACAGTTGCTGTCGCTGGGTTTTACCGTGACAATCAGACCATAGTGATCACACCCAGATTGCTCTAGTGGATGGCACTTATTGTAGAGCTTTATATCAGTGCTAATGGATGGAGAGACCCATTTAGTTACTGAAAGGTCTCAAGTTCCATTGCCATGGTCATCTGTTTGTCAAGCAACACCTATGTGTGCTGTTAGCCCTCCCCCTGCATGTGCACTAGTAAGTTTGATATTGTGAACACTGATGGGATGTGTAGAGTCGAGGATGAAAGATTACTGGTTGGCTGCTTCTGGTGCTGCTGGTGGCATGGCTGCTGTGGACATAGCGGAGCACTGTGTTGGCGTCAGGCCTCTGGGGATATTATATATGTGTGCCTACGTGTGTGGGCACGTGTTAGGCCGCCGGTAATTGCGTGTGGGCTCAGTAGCTGTCCTGTATACGCATGCTAATGGGTGTGTGTGAGCGCACATGACTCGTGACTGTGTGTGTCATTATTTACAGTTGGAGCACTTGTCTGTGTATATAAATCAGCAGGGCGATTCTTACATCACAGCTACCCTCAGGGCTGCGTGCTGTAGCTTCATACACACACACACACACACACTACACACGTAGACAGCACCCCACACAAGTCGCTTCTCCCTTCCTCCTTGGCCACTATTGGTCAAAGCTCTGAGAATCCTTCTACCATTGGATGAAAGGTGGGTAGTTAAGCTGCCATTGGAGCACCCACCTTCCTTCCCTTCTAGGATTCTCTTTCTGCTGCAGCATTTCTTGTTCTCAACATCTAATGCACAGTGTCTTTTTTCCCCCCCCGATTGCACTGTCTCAGTCTTTATACAGATGTAGACCTGCTGCACCCTCTAGCCTCTCATTTCTGTTTTGTTCAATAAAGACATTCTGCCTCAGCCACGCAAAGGGGAGTGACATAGCTCCACTCTGACCTTACTATGGAAATAGCCTGTCAAGGTCATAACAGCAGGCTCCAGTTTATCTCCAGTCTCTGTTCAGAGACTTTGCTGAAAACTTGGCCAAGCTGAAAAACAAATTTACATAGAGGGATATAGGAAACATATGTATTGATGATCTGTGTGCACGCATGAATATCATGGTGTACATGGATGGATCCATTGGTCATAAAATATTTTATAGAAGTACTGCCAGACACATTACCAGCTCCTCTCCAAATGGCTACTTTTTTATAATGGTAGTTTTGTTTTTAATGCAGAATAGTCTTCTGAATATAATTTCTGTAATCTGTAATTTCTACATTTTAATTTATCAATGTATGTTAGGAGCTTTGTAGATGTGCAGGACAAAGGCCTAACATCCCTCTTGTATCACTGGGTTTCAGTGCTTTGCCAGTGCTGGACAAAACAGTGGCTCTTGCTCCATCTCACCCGGTCTGAGAGAGCCTCTCGCTGTCACAAAAAGTGAGACATATGACGCTACACCCCACACAGTTCACATGTGCTTTTAATAAAGTTTGCTCTACTGTAACTTGATACTGGACATACAAATTGCCAGAGACATGCGAAATTGCCCAACAAGCACATTGTTCCTTTTTGTCAGATTGGACTCGATATACTGTGCTGACAGTTGGTAAGGACGATTAATAAATCAATAACCCACGACAGGGTGTGGTATATTAAAATTGTTGTCATAGTTAAAGTGCACTCTCTCTGTACTGTACATAAAGGCAGTTTATTGGGTTAGTATATAATAGGTCATCTCACATATTGCGCAGTGAGCATAGAGCTTGTTTTTTTAAGTTTTTTTTTTTTTTGGGCTGGTCGCTCAATGTGCTTATAGAAAAACACTGGTGATTCAACATGTTATGTCCTGTTAAGCCCTGAAATCATCCTGCTGGCTACTCAAACTGGAAACCAAAACATTCTCTCTCTTTCTCGTGCCACATTAGAGCCAACTGTAATCCAATGGCAGCATGGCCTGAGGGCTGGACAGACTGACTCCCATACCCGAAATCAAATACAATACGTTCGATCTCTATTGCCCATAACAGCCAATGTGTCCACAAACAGCTCTGTGTTCTGACAAAGTGTCCTTGAGCAAGACCTCCATCTGCTCAGGCATTGTAAGCCACAGCAGACAACAAAGTTAATTAAATGTCTTTAATGTAAAGATGTAAATGCTCTTTGGCTGACCCTGTATCTTGACCTCACTGTGGAGGAGGACATGTGAAAAAATGAAGTTTTCCATTGTAAATCAAAGGAGAATCACAAAACCCGCAGAAAAACAAGGGCTTGTTTTATCTTGTTGCCAGTCTGAAGCAGAGGGTTTTAAAGCACAGCCTGTCCTGTGAGTTGAATCAGAGGGCACTGTATCCAAGGCTATCTGGGATTGTGTTTGATCCAACCTCAGTCATGGAGGGAAGGAGCTAGCAAAATGGAGAGAAAGAGAGAGGGGGGGAGAAGGAGAAAAAGACAGAGAAAAAAACTGGAGCTGGAACAGCTCAATAAAGAAAAGTGGGCACCTCGCTGTCTGTCTGCAAGTGTTGTTTTTTTTCCCCTCTGCATAAGCATCTCATCACAATGGGAATCCAGGAATAGCACATGAAAGCAGTAAACCCATGTCCACAGTTTTTTCATGTGCTGTCCAATGTTTTTTGCAGGAAAAAAAAAAAAAAAAAAACTTTTTGTAGGAAAACACAATAAAATGTGGTCTCTCTTGTTCCCTCCTCTATTCTGCATCAAGCTGCATGAGGGGAAAAGTTGTGGCAGCAGGAAGGAAAGAAAGGAGGGACGGAGGTAGGCAAGTGAATGAAATTGAAGTAGAAGAAAGCATGAATGAGTGCATATCCTCCACAAAGCGGTGTGCGTGGGCGATCTGAAAGAACAGACTTCCACTGCTTTGTCCACTAGCCTCTCATGTACCTAGGTCCCAAATGTGCGCTGAGCACAAGGACATCAGCTGCTCTCGGAACCAAGGCCAGATGTTCAGGTAGGAAGAGTTGTTACGGCAGCACACTCATTCACCAGAGCGTCGTGACTGCTCCTCGTGGTAAATGTAGTCTCTGTTCCAATGTTGTGATTACAGAATGAAATTGTGCCTGTATACACACTGGCGCTCAAGGAGCACTTAGATGAACTGAATTGGACTGAGAAACTGTGTTGTGGCTGTGTAATTGAAGAGAACAAGAAACCCCACCCTTTTTCAAAGGACTCTGTTTAACCCTTTGAAACCCAGATGCCTGCGGGTAGGTTCTTATTTTGAAATGTTTTATTTAACCACCTGAACAAAGCGACCTTCTTTTCTATTTTATTTTAATTTTTGAAGGAGTTTTTAGTCATTTTCATGTTTTACAAATTTCTTATTTTGTAATTTTGTAGTATTTCTTTTTTTCTTTTTTTTTCTTTTTTAGAAATTTGGTTTGGGGATTTTATAAGCATTTTGATATTTAATTTTGATTATATAATTATAAGATTTATAAATATAATTATCTGGTATGTTTTTTTTTAATTAGTTTGGTTATTTTCTGTTCAGTTTTGGGGCAACTTTTTTTTCTAATTCTCTCATTTTCGTATAAGTGCTTTTCTTTTTTTCTTACTAGTTTCTTGATTAATTTTGGGTAATTTGTGGCTAATTTGCTCATCACTATATTTGACTATATTGTTTTTGAAAGAAATAAGTGAATTTGCTCAGGTTTCAAAAGGTGAAACTACTCAAAACAGTACAAAAGTCAAACTAATTAGGCCAATTTTAGAAATTTAGTATGTAACTTAGGTCCTTGTGTGACTAGACAGCACTTCTTTAGCAATCTTTCCTGCCCTTATTTTGATTTTTTTTTTTTTTTTTTTGATGAATTTCAGGTACTGGTTGGTTTTGAAATGGATGCAGCAATGAGCATCCTCTGATTCCTTTTACCTCTCCTTCAGGGGAGAGGCAAAAGTATTTTAGAGGCCTGAAATTTTCCCCTCAGTTATTGCCAGTGTGGGAACCGTCTGGCAGATGTACTTTTAGGATTTAGCTTTCAACATATTTCCAGACATTTGTTGAAAGCGTTAAACTGTTAACAGGACATGTGCCTCTCTCCTCTCTGTGTCCTGATCTGCATCCATCTTTTAATTTCTTCAATCACTCACTTTTTCAGGCCCAGGGTAGATACCATACAGACATGGAGCTATTAACAGCCCCTCGGCCCTTTCATTTGAGAGTACTCATCCTTGCACTCACCTTGTCTGATGTCCTTATGCTTTGTTTATTCATGATTGGCCATCACACTGCAGTTCCCATAGCAGAAAAAAAAAAAAAAATATGTTACCTAGTCATGCGCTTTGAATAATCAGTGGGGAACTGGGGTCAGCCACTGACTACATGCTCATGAATTTAGTCTCCCCTGGCAAGTTTGCTTATGAAGTGTTTTGGCAGGTGGCAAGCTGTCATGTTGTGGTCATATTTCCTCCTAAAAGATGTCTTTGTTGAATAAAATCATGAAAAGGGACTGCAGAGTTTTCGGATACACCAGCTAGTGTTTATGGCTGGTGCATTATTACTTTTATCTCCATAGTTTTCACAATAAATACACACAAGCTATGTACAGCTTTAGCTCTTCTCTTCCCAAAGAAGGCTCTTGGCTATCATAGAATTATTTAGGATTTTCACAACTGCTCAAATCTAAGCTAGTGTGATGACGTACTGCAGCATCTCTCAGTATTTTCGCTCTCAGGAGTAGAAAATCGTTGTCTTGGCAACAAGGAAAAAATGGTATGACAACCTTCCTCAGGGCCTTTTGTCTTCATAGATAACCAGCCCAGAGACTGCTCAGGTACCAGAGGTTTAAGGAGAACTTCAGTTACCATAATACGTAGATGGAAAGGTGGTCCAGTGATTAGAGAGACCGAGCAAGCAAGACTTACTCCCCTCTAACTCCAGGTACACTGCTCTGTTGCTGCCCCTGTGCTCTGACTCCCTCTGGAGGGAGGCAATTGAAAACAGAGTTTCTCTGTTTTGAAATCCATGAAGTATCACATTATTCATGGAATTAGGATTTTCTGTGAAACTTGCAAACATGTTCACTGTGTAAAAGGACCAGAACACAGTGCAGCAGGTCATGCCTCACTACTTTGCTCCACATTTGGACATGTTGGCTGTTGTGGGGATCAAACCCATGATTTGCAGTTTATAGGACAGTCCTAAACATTAGGCCACTCCACCACCCCTGTTGTACTGCAACACTTTACGTCTGCCTGGATAGAAAGGACATCACGAGGCTGACTGGGCTGCATAGTGCCAGCACAGTCTTCCTCTTTACTGATACAGACTTCGTCTGGTAATGGGAGATTTTCTGTCCGGTGCCAGCTTCTCGTAACAGAATTATTCATGCAGGTTCTCACACAACACTGTAAATACTGTAGTATCCACTAATGTTTGCAGTCAACAAGATAGGACATTCACATGGGTCACTGTCACATTCTTTGTTTTTGGTCCAACACAGTTGACTGAGATTTCAAGCTGCATGGTGTTTGTTTTTGTGGATTGATTCAGCTTATAAAAGAGCATCATATTTTATTTTATTTAATTTATTTATTTATTTTTTGCAAACACAGTAATACCATGTGGTACATTGGTCATTTACACACACAATCAGCTTTTCCAGATAAAAATCTATAAATGTAATTTAAAAACTTGAGGATAAAAAAAGAAACTTTTTAATTTTGTTCATTCAAATCAATATCAATACCAAGCACAGATTTAATCAGTACACTTACAGCCTAACAGCAACCTGAAGCATCATAGTCAGAAACCTGTTGACTTGGACTTGATGCACACACCCAGGTGATGTGTGTTCCCTGGCTTGAGTGGCAGCGGCTGGGCTCCCCCAGAGGGGAGTGGGGATGGTGGGTTAAAAAGAGAGCTAGACGATGTCCCCAATGGAAACACTTCCTGCTTTCTGGCCCTCTTTCTTGCTCTGGGTCTTGTCACTAGGACCGTACGTCAGCTCTCTGCTGGCCTAGCCCAATTTGCCTCCAGCTCATCTTTCCTCTCAGATTTAGACTCAGACAAGCTGGCAGTGAGATATAGGCAGATACCCCATGACCGTGAGATGAAGTTTTATATGTGTATAATGTTTTACAGCTTTTCACCCTGCCTCTAGACAATTAGTTGAGTAAACTGGCCCTTAAAAAAACATTTGAATAACATACTCACATAGACAGAAAGATGAATATGTTTGACCCAGCAATTCAAGTCAGAAGTCTTATGGAGTCTCGTCCAGTCTGCCAACTTTATAGTGTTTTCACTTCATAATGAAGACACTAGCAGCTCAAGGCTATGTACACAAAAGTTAGTACAATATGACACAATAAGTACACTAGAAACTAGGCCTGAATGATGTTGAAAGAAACCATCATTGCAGTTGTTTTTATTTTGCATTTCAAAAGCACAAGCTACAAAATTCACCTGATATATGCAGGTCTTAAGTTGAATAGCATTAGTCACTCTTGCAGTGCTTTGGGGAGGTTGTTTTGATATTGTCAAGAGGCAGTATAGCTAAATTGAGTTAAACCAAAACAACAATGTGGTCTTTATCTACTAACCCTTGTATTTATCATCTCGGCTTCAAAAAGGGACAGAAATGACCATAAAATTACACTTAGGGGCAAATTATTGGGCTGTATGTCCACGAATTCAGTATTGACCCTTTCATCTCCTATGTATTACTCATTGGTTCTGCACTGTGCCAACTATCACAACAGGAGCGACCTGATGCCGTAACTACCTTCAAATGCTGTTGCAAATATTGCCTGGTAAATATTCTACTTGTCTGTAATCCTCTAAGAATCATGTGGGATGCTCCGGCTTCCTGTTCATACAGACTGGGCTAAATAGAATATGCCTCATTGGCATTAAAAAGAATTCATCAAAAACCCACGTCTGTGAGCAGGGTTGTCTCACTCGGGGATAAACACAGAGTCATACGTCATTTAGAGTAGGCTTCGTTTCACTGTACATGGGTTTCAGTATCTCTGGCACAATCACAAACAAATAGTTTCTCACACCCAGTTTTCTCCCTGTGGACAATGGTTCTTTGGTTTGATACGAGGAGGGAACAGGGCAGGGGGTGAGGAGGTTGTGAATGGAGGGTTAGAAGCTCTAGATAGCTGTCTGGGAGTTAATGGCTGGATGTTTGGCTCGCATTTTGTCATGTCAGGGCATAAATTATGGACAGAGGAACGTGTTGGATTCAACTGGTAGCCCACTTTGAAAGGTTTACTTGAGGCCATGAGAAATTAGAGGTTTTCTGGTTGTGTTTAAAAATGATAAATGAGATTGGTCTTTCTTTTCCCCCCCTTTCCTTTAGTTTGACACCACTCTTTCCCTCTAAATTTTTCCATCTCTGTTTCACAGTCTCTTCCCTTGCTCTGTTGTCCTCGTTTCACCTGAGACTTTCCTCCCTCATTCCTGCTGAGTTAGGGCGTAAGTGAGCATGTCAACAGCAACTTTCCCCTGTGTGCCTACTCTACTCAGTCAACACAGCTATCTGTGAATGAGCCATGTAGTCACAGTCCCCAGGCTCTAGACTTGTACAGCATTCATTTAACCTAGCAATAAAGGCAGCAGAGGGGTAAATGAACACTACTTACTTGAGGGTAAATTTTGAATATGGCTGTTTGGATAGACAGTTGTCTGGTCTATGAGCTGCTTTGTCAGGTAACTTACCAACATCTGTAGGTTGTCCTCTTGTATAGACTTGGCTGGTAAAATAATGAATTTGACCTGTGGCTTTTACAATCCTTTAGCCATGATGGCCACTTGACAGCCAAAAGATTCTCCAGTTTCCTGTCCAGGTTTCCTGCCACATTGTGGGTTTCTATCGTGGTATTCATGCTTGCACCAAGCTTTTTTTTTCTTTTTCAGTTGTTTACTTTTGCAAGCAAAGATGGTATTTATCTCACTGGGGTGTAACAGACTCACACCAGAATTTACTAGGATTGTGGAAGGAGGCTTCTAAAGAGGCTTCAACTCCTTCATGATGACATGTTTCCATTTGTGGGGCTGGAGAGAGGGCCTTGGTCCCAGCTGACAGCTGAAGAGGCCCAGGGTCATGTTGTTGCAGTGGCCTCTGCCTCATCCTGTGACCTCATGTATTTTGTTAGGATCAGGGTCCCTACACAGTTCTGGAAAATTATTATTTTTCCAGTCTTGGAAAAACTTGTAAAATAAAAACAGAGTAAAGTATCAGGAAACTGTTAAATACTCAAGAGGTTGACCTGTTATGTTGAATTTTGATATGGTGTTGTGAAACACAAAATTCAGCTAAAGCTTGATTTGTGCTAGTTCAAAGACATGCTGCTCAGCTGGTATCAGAATATGTTTCTTATATATTGATCAGAATGTTCAAATTCATCAAGAAATCAAAGCTTTGAAAGTAGGAAATTGTCAGAAACCCTTTAGGGAAGATGACAGTGAGACTATATGACTATGTCAGTTTGTACTGTTATCTACATGTGTGTCTGTGGTGGACCAGAACAGCTTGTACATGTACAGCTAAAGCTGAATATACACACACACACACACACTCTCTCTCTCTCTCTCTCTCTCTCTCTCTCTCTCTCTCTCTCTCTCTCTCTCTCTCTCTCTCTCTCTCTCTCTCTCTCTCTCTCTCTCTCTCTCTCTCTCTCTCTCTCTCTCTCTCTCTCTCTCTCTCTCTCTCCTTTTGGTAGTTCTCCAAGTCATATCACATAGCTCAGCAGCATGATGGAGCCTCCATAATTTGAATTCAAGATTAAAATATCACTGTCTCAGTGGCAGATATGATTCTGTCCTGGTATCTCAGAACAAGGAGCTCCTTTCTCTGTGATAAAAAATAGAAGAAGAAAGGGAAAAAAAATCTATTTTTGCATGTGAGACCGTAAACCCCAAGGGAACTGTCTATTAAAAAAAACAACAACAAAAAAAAAACATCTTTTTTTTTTTTTTTTAAAGAACCATAAAATAAGTAAAAATAAATCAAAATGACAAAGACACTGAATTCGTGAGTCTTAAGTGACTGTGTGAGAGCCTCCTGTGTGACAGAGGAAGGGCGTTATTCTTGTAGTTTTGCATTCAATGGTTGGTTGATTTCCTGCTGCATTTAACATACAGTCAGACACAGCAGCACAAGAGGGTTTGCAAGGAAGTGATTTTAGTTTAGATTCTCAATAAGGCATCAATCCCAAAAATAAAATACGCAAATGTGTGCGTTTGCATAATGAAATGTACTGTCTTTCAACAAAGAGCCCCACTTTGTGTACCAAAGTTATCAGACCGCCCAAAAAGTGGGAAAACTGGTCCACAAAAAGGCAAAAAGTCAGGATAAAAATGATAGAATAAAACTAGAGTAAAATATGTTGCAATGTGACTGGCCTCCATGTATATTTAAGTTAACATTTCTACTATTCCACAGCCCCTGTTAGCCAGGGCAGCAGTTCAATGTGTTGTCCAATTCCCTGCCCCTCATCGACTTTCCAATGCTCTGGCCTCTGGAGCTTGTCCGTCACTACTCTCTTCACTAATAGTATTTGTATGTGTGTATTTTCAGTTTCAGGGAAGATTATGAGTAAGATGAAGTCAGTTTGTCAGATATTGTGGTTACTATCAAGATGCCCCTGAGTGAGGCACTCAGCTCCCCCTCAAATGTCCAGTGATGCTGCTCATTAGTCAGTATCAGAATTTAGTGGGGTTGGTCAGTTCTCTGTTGTTGACTTGTGTTAGTGTGTGTGTATAAAGCATTGCTGGGAGTGCATGGTCAGTCAACCTTCATTGGTTAAATAAAGTTAAATTCAAACAAATCTGTGCGACAGCCTTTTAGTTGAGAATGTATTTGTGAGTGTTTCCCGCTGACTCATCCATCAATAACTTCACTCTGTTATTTATTTATCTATTTTCCTACACTGACACCAACACCACAGTTCAGCTCTGGTGTGTTCATAGTCTCATTATCTTAAAGGTCACGCTGTTTGTGTGGTCATTGACTGTTTAAATGCTGATGTGGAAGAATCCTTCGCTTGGCAATGTTTTGCTAAAACAGATTTTTCTTTGTGGACTATCAAAATTCAAAATGTTTCTTGAGCAAAATGTTTCACACATTTGTTGTTTGGTAATATGGATCATAACAGCACATTTCCTAGGTCTTCAGGTAATTTATGAGTACAGGATTTCATATTTCCTACTTTGCTAATTGTGATTAATTTAGGGATCAATCCCTAATCCTCCCTTGACCTGCCTTTGGCTTTAAAAGGGAGGTTGACATTTAGGCCCCTAGAACTTTGGACATCACCAACTAAAAT
Source organism: Myripristis murdjan (assembly GCF_902150065.1). Taxonomy (NCBI): domain Eukaryota; kingdom Metazoa; phylum Chordata; class Actinopteri; order Holocentriformes; family Holocentridae; genus Myripristis; species Myripristis murdjan. The sequence continues at coordinate 16,094,329 of NC_044002.1, read as the reverse complement.
CTGCAAAACATTTCCCTCAAGAAACATTGATGTGTGTCATTGCAGGAAACTTTGTCATGCAGTGGTTTATTTGCCCAAGTGACCGATAGGGCTGACAAACTTACCAGCCACAGCTAAAGTTTTACCAGATACACAGATAAAGTTTTACCAGATACACAGATAAAGTTTTACCAGATATGCCGATATCCAGATATTAATTTTCCACTTTGGTATTTGCATTTGATTCCTGCTGCACACCACTGTGTTTTCAGTTAGATTTTAGGTCATTTGATTACAAAAGGTTGCATGCCACCACTGTGCCATAGGAGATTCAAGTTACACAAAAATACAATTCTACCTGAAACCAAATCATTCTGCATTTGTGTCTGCAGCTGAGTCTTTAGTTAATGTTTTGTACCGCCTGTTTCTCAATCCAATTAGGGAGCAGTTTGTAAAAGCAGACAGAATTGTTGTTTCTGATTAAATATGTGTTTGGACATTTGGAAGAGGGACTGAACTACCTCCATGTGCGTGAATACTAACTTAGGGGCTCTGATTGAGTTTGATTGAACTGGACACCATGAGGAAAGTTTATAGCCTTGTGGGTCTCAAGGGAACCGGGAAGAGGACAGGAGAATCGAAGGACTTTTTACATACACAGGTGGGATCACTTCTCTTTGAGTTTCATGACATAGGAACTCCTGGTTTGTCTGCAACCACGGGTGTTGTCCTCAGCTGGTTTGTCCCACTGAGTCGGGCATGTTATTCTTTTCCATTATCTACTTTTGTTGGGTTGTTTTGATTTTTGGTTCATGAAATTATCTAGCCGAATGCATACCTTTTTGATTCCACCTTTAACACACCTGCAGTGTGGAGAGAAGTGGACCAATATAGTTGAACCAATGACACAAGTATGTTGTGTCGACACATCATCTCCTCAGTTAAGCAAAATGTCAGCGAAAAAAGAATGTGCTTTACCAGTAGCATCCATTTGTGTTTATTTACTCATTTACCAAAAGTCGGGTCATACTTCACACCACTTGAGACATACCTCTAGTATAATTATGACTAGCTTCTTAGGTCAGTGAGACCAACTAAGATCAGACAAAAGCAGATTGGAATTAGATTATTAAAAAATCAAAATTGTGAAGCTGTGAAATTTATTGAGCTATTGTAGAACTCGAGTAGCAAAAGACGTCCAACCACTAACATGTTTTGTGTTTTTGGCTTACAGTGGAACTCTTGAAAATCATGGTGCCAACACTGTTTTTGGCAAATTGTGACTTTGGACACCATGCGGCATAGTGCCTTTTTCTGTTTGCCGTGGGCTTAGTGAGTAGAGCTTCGATATCTGATCCAAGCTGATATGTTGTCATATCAGCTTGGATCAGATATCACATATCAGCACATGTCACCAGTGTGGCTTTCAGGCCATTATGCCAAGTGTTCACCACTCCCCCCTTCTCTTAGTGATTTGTGTGATATGTTGCCAGTCCTGTTTTTTGTTGTATTACACAGATGGAGCTTTGTTTGGCAAGTGAGGCAAATTCATATACATTTACTCTTCCTGCATTCCCATAAGCCTATATAATTCCCTTCAAGGCTTGGGGCAAGCTTTTTGTGACATAGGCTAGTGCTCTATTCTTCCTCCCCCTCATCTTCCTCTTCATCATGTTCTTCCTCCTCCACCCTGTCTAACTGTTTTTTCTCCGTCAGCCCACTCACTGCACATGCCGGAGTAAAACTCAGCAAGCATGTACAGTATCATATCTCATCACATTTGCTGCTACATCTGTGCATGTTTGTTTTTTCTGTCTTTCCTGCCTGAAGGGGGTTGTTTCCTTTTTTTTCTCTACTTGTTGACTGTATTTTTCCAGACTGACACCAGTTGAGCCCTTGCCCTGTCCAAAAAAACAACCCAGCTTACATCTTAAGAATGTAATTTGGCCCCCTGGTAGGCAGCAGAACCCATGCAGGTTTTGGCCAGGGGGGTAGGATTTTGATTTCTTGGTATGTGTGACAGTGAGGATATCAAAGTATAGCAACATGTAGTTGATTTACCAGATAAATTAAACGTGGGCCTGTGTGTGTGAGACTTCTGAAGTCCCATACTTATCTGTTGCACCATGGGTCCCTTTCATGACTTATGCACTTCTGGTTAAAGTCGTATGAAGGGCGCTTCATGCTTACCCAACTCTAGACAACCTATTATGAAAAAAAGCACTTTCATATTTCTCCTTCAACTAACCTGAGGGAGCTTGGTAACATTATTATTCATTGAAACAAACATGTTAGTTTAATTGACTTTGCTTTTTACCAGCCTAAAACATTTTTCACTGAAAGTCATCTGAATGCATTTAGGAAACCATTTGGAACATACAGAGTACTGAATTGTGGGTTCTCCCACCAAAGTAAACTTAAGACTAAAGATTCAATTTAGATATGCTATCTGTATCCAAAACAAAAAACAGAAAATCCAGCACCCTTGTCCCAAGTGCGGTCTCTACAACTTTAGCTATTTCACTTATAACTTTCTTAAAATCTCTGAGCCATTACATCAAAGGATTGTGGTGATGTTTGATGCTGAGCTGCATTCGTGTCATATGGGAATGATCATAGGGACAACTTGGCTCCAAGTAAACACATGGAAATTCTCATCCATTCAGACTCACTTAAAGCTGTCTAACACCGTTACTGAAGCTAAGTTGGCCTCTGTTGCTCAAGTTGCATCACCTTTTCACATTTGACATTTGATATATCTACATTTATGTTTCACAGCAAAACATTCTTGCAGTGTCAGACACCAATGGAAAAATACAGTAAGTAGTTATGTATAGCTGTGGCATTTTGGGAGTTACTCAAAAAATTACTTTTGGTCATTACATTTTGAGATGAACTCCCACTTTGTATTTACCAGATGACAGCTGATGTGAGTAGTATTTAAGCCTGTATCTTATACCATGCCCATATGACGTTAATACATAGTTATACAGAGGTCAGTGAGGCCAGACTGTGCTTTATGTCTGTGGTCAAATTTGTCACATTGGTCAGATGAGGGTATAAACAAATTCAGCAGGGGTTTTTAACTAATTAAGTCACTGAATTCCCTTCCTGACCAAGTCTTAAGGCTCTAGGACCTTCTTTCCATGAGAACATGTCATGTCATTGTTGTTTTTCAGTGAAAAGACTTCACAGCTGCATGTTCCAAAGCAGCATGGACATATCAACACACTTCTGCTTAAAGGTACCAAGTGCAAAGTCAAACTCATATCTGTGTGGCAAAAGAGTACTATGCTTGAAACAGGTTTTTAATGGTTGCATAGCAACTGCCGGAGCCATGACTGACACATAACACTTATATATCTGTCTAGCACTACTAGCTTAAGGAAAAGTGCTGGTGAGCATGGGGTAAGCATTATAGTGCTCCCAAGTAGGATTACCTTGCCACTGCAGGGGTGTCCTGTCTGACACCCCAGGCATTTTAAAATTACACCTGGCCTCAATCCCAGCTTCCCACTTACCTTCAGTTCCGTGGTGCTGCTCTAAGTGCATTCTGGGACCTGCAGTTTACTTTTTTTGGAAAAGTAAGCAGCAGCACATCCCGTGTAGCTGTTGAGAACTCACATATATATACTCCCAGCATGAGTGGAAGGTGACAGTCTTGGGTGACTTACCATGTGTCCCAGTGTTGAGTTAACATGCATAATTCACGTCATTAGTCTACCAATCAGTCACCATCCATTATGTACAGGCACCTCGAGGTTAGAGAGATGGAGGGAAGGCAGAGAACTGCGAGTGTGACTGAAAGAGGAGACAGATCTGGGAAAAAGAAGCAGACAGATGGACAGACAAAAGGCAGAAGGAGAGAGATAAGTATAGGATACTCAATTGCTTTGGTACCTTGATGTAGAACTGGCCTTTCTTTTCTTGCCAACTTCTTGAACACATTGTTTTGGCTAATGGTGAGGCTCATTAACCTTTTCTGGGAAAGGTCTAGCCTCTCTGCAATTTCTTGTCTCCCACACTATTTGCCCTAGTGTTTGTCATTTGCTTCTATGTTTTAGTGTCCATGGAAATAAATCAGATTAAGCCAAATTACAAAGTATTATGTGTTTCAAAATAAAATGAGATAGGCCTGCAGTTCCAAATAAAACATGGCAGTTAATTACCTGATTATGGTGTTTTTGAAGGACAACACTTATGCCAGCTGGATTATCTAAATTTTAGAGATATGGAATGATGAACATTTAGGTAATGATTTTGCCAAATGGCTTGAGAGTGTTTTGGGAGTGAGCTCTTTAAGCTGTGTTGAGTCACGGTTATAGGCCTGTTCATAGGTTGAGTAGTAGACTAATGTACTATTACAGGGGCTGAGTGTATCTCCCTCTCCATTAGTAGTCCTCAGTGCCCATCTTACATAAGACCTAATGCCTCGGTTTGTCTTTCTCACTGTTTACTCTGTGACTCACTCACTGACCCCTCACCCTTTCTGCTCTTCTTATTCTCCCTTCAATTTTTTTTACACCACATTTTCTCTATCTGTTTATCTCTCCTTCCATGTCAGGCCACTCTGCAGTCAAGAGAGTGATGTTTGCTCAGGTCAACACACTGAGTCCCACCCAGCTTAATTCATGTCTGTCGTCTTTGGTCTTGGCTTGCTACAATGGGACCATATGATCACTCTGAATACTGAACACTTTATTCACAATATTAAAGGTACTGTGTTAATATTGGCGAGGCAGCTAATAGTATCCAAACAGACTTTTAAAATTCAAATGATGATGGTGAGGTAGTCCACTTGCCACAGTGGCTGGTAGAGCAGACCAGCTGCTGCAACAGCTGACCAGCATTTGGCTGGAGGGTCATTGTAAGTCGCTCTGGATAAGAGGGTTAGCTCACTAAAATGTTGCTGGAATTTTCCATAGTGGTGTAGCTAAAATACAGTTTTACTGAGATGAGCATCTGTTTTTTGTCATTTCATTTACCAAGGGAACTGGCATAAAGTCAAAATTGTCTGGCCTGCTAAAATTAAAAAGGGTATTTTACCTTTTATTGCTGTAAAGCTCTGGAAAAACACATTTATTCTTTTGTTATTCGGCACAGCATAGATTCATGAATTCTGTATCACTTGATTTGCTCTTAGTTTTTGCAGTATGTATATTTGTATGTATGCTAACATCTTTAAGTGTAATGTAATACTGTAATTATTCCCAATAGGGAAATTTTGTTTTTGCTGGCTGCCATCCACAGGCAGGTCAGACCCCAACCACAGAACAGCACTCTGGAGCGTGTAGGGATTCAGTGTCTTGCTCAAGAACACTTCAGCAGGGTGAATGCTTTCCTCAATTACTGACACAAGGGTGATACTGGCATGGTAACTCTGTTTTTTACGTTTGGGCAACTGCATTTTTTCTCTCCAATATCCCATGTCTAAAAGACATTGACCACATTTGTCCAGTGTCTTTATGCTCTCATGAGAGTCTGTATATTAGTAGGTACTGTGTAGGGCAGTAGTTTGATGTAGGCCTGGAGAATAAGGAAGATACAGGGTTTCAGCTTTCTTTCAAACAGGATTCCTTTCTTTTTCTAGCTTTCATTAGCTCACTTGCTCTCTCTCTCTCACTAACACAGGGATTGTAATTATACCAGTGTATATAACAAAGCAGCTATTGTGTGTGTGTCAGCCCAATGTGTCATTCCCTCTGGCAGTACCCCCTGTCCTGAGGCCTGAACTAACCTGTGGTAATCTTGTCCCCAAAACTGCATATAAGCCCTTCCATCCCTTCCTTCTGAGCTCCCAAAATGACCTTCAATCCTCCAGTCCAATTCTGAGCTCTTAAAAACCCCTCATCTAAGATCCATCCAATAAACCTGGAAACACTATAGTCCCAGTTACTCCCTAAAAATGGGCTCATAGCCTGGTTACAGGTTTCGCCGCCATTCACACTTGGTTTGGGTTGTTCACAAAATAACTAAAAGTGAGACAAAAATGTTTGTGTTGACATTGGTACAAAACAGCACTAAATAGTTAAGTGAATTAATGTTAGTTTTGGATGATCTTGTGAGGCAGTGGTGGCAAGGTGGCCTAGTAGTGTCTAGAAAGGTCATCGCACAACCTTGAAACTCAGTTGCTTCAAGCAACAACCATGGGTTACTCAATAACACATTGTAACTCTAGTCACTTGGTGTTAGTCTTTGTAAGCAACTTAATACCTGATATGTAAATCTAAGTTTGCCAGTATGATAAAGTATCCCTCACCAATATGAGTTTCTCTGGGTAAGAGTGATAAAAGATATAAGACTTATCCGCTCATCTGTAGTTTTGTGTTGCATTAGTTAGAAACTGTTATCATTTTAAAGAACTTGAAGCAAGGCTTACCCCGGCTTTTGAAAAACATTACTTTCAGCAGTAACAGTCTGCCTTTGTGCCTTCCTTTCTGGGGTTGAGTATGATTTTAGGTTTTTCATATTCTGATGCTAGAAATTTAATATTGATACAGACAGTCATATTCATAAGAAAGCTTGTTTCTTGCGAATATGATTAGGAAAAAAATGTGCCATCTTCTTTCAGAATACAATCACATCACATTGTACCGATTTCCTTCACAACACATCAACTATGAGAGAATTTAAGCTCCTACTGTAAGAATCCAACACTTTAACACTTTTTAATACCTTTTGATACTGCTTAATCACTTTTTCAATGCTCACCCCTAATGGACTTAATAAGTGGGCTCTGTGCCACAGCCATCTTGGGCCAGCAGGGGCGAAGCTTAGCTTTGGTTGTGATACCAACGACCCAGGAGCCCAATCTGTAGAACAATTGACAATTAAACAAGAAAACAGAGGGAGGAGAAAAGGAGAGAGGGAGGAAAAAAATGAAAGGAAGGCAAACAATTCATTGCATTGTGTCTGGTGATGCATGGTTGGACCAGTTTGGGCTGGATTGGAATAAAGTAGAGGCCAAAAAAGAGGCAGAGGGAGAAGAGGTAGCCTATAAAATGATCAGACCATGAACAACTAGGTCCCTTCAATACATACACTCCTTTCAAGAAGACACCCCAGCTTTAAAACACACCCCACACATCTGTGGCCATGCTGAAGAAGAAGAAAGATGGTGAGAGTAGTGAACCAGCTGTGAAAAAGGTAAGCAGAGTGGACAGGAGGAAGACAGAGTGAAGGGAATGAGTTTGGCTTTGTTGGAATGTTATGACAATATAGTATCTGAAGGTTGAGGATATCTGTTGTTCATGGTTTTTATACTGGCTGAAATGGCCGGGAGAAAATCACCAGCCATCACCAAAATGCACCAACAATTGGGTGGCAACTGGTGTTGAAAGTAAAGGTAAGCAAATAGTAGGGATTGGCAAACACAATAAATGTGTTTGCTTTGCATTTTTACAGTTTCAACATCAGGGAAAGTGTTTCCTTGCTTTCCTCTGTGTAATGGTTCACTGTTTGAGAGCTGTAATATTTGAGATTTGTGGTTCGCTGTGGACTTTCGCCTTTACAAGCCTATTTAGAAATGTTTCAGTATGTCACTTCCCAGCTCACCATATTGTTGCTCGGTAATGCTGAAGTGAGAGAGAAAAAAAGAGGACCATTGAATTATGTGTTTTTGTTAGACCTTTTATTATTATAACTCAAGGCTCTCTCTGATTGGGCAGGTTGCCATTTGTCATTTGTTGAAGGTCTTTGTGTGTGTGTGTGTGTGTGTGTGTGTGTGTGTGTGTGTGTGTGTGTGTGTGTGTGTGTGTGTGTGTGTGTGTGTGTGTGTGTGTGTGTGTGTGTGTGTGTGTGTGTGTGTGTGTGTGTGTGTGTGTTCGCGCGCGCGCAAGCGTGCACATGCATCTGTGTGTGTGTGTGTGTGTGTGTGTGTGCACTATGAAAATGAATCAGAGACTAAAAGCTGTAACAATGCCACGGCACTCATTCACCTTCACAGCTTCCGGGTGTCAGCTTATCGTACACACACACACGTACATATACTGAATGTGTATGTTTTTCAGCATTTTATCAATGTTAACTCTGTTTATGCTCAGAATCTCATTTATCTGTATGAAAGGCTGAATACATTTCCCCTGACAAACTTGTTTGCCCGTCAAGGACTGTTCTTGACATGGGAACGATAGAGAAGGAAAATGAAAAGGAATGGCATTCATTCTGTTCCTTTTTCAGATCTTAAAAGCTTTTCAGTCTCTCTGTCAGAATGGCGTCACATTGGCAAAATCTTTTGCACATCTTAACAAAATTATTTCTCTAATTTCGCGGTGTTGCAACTACTTAAAACTTAGAGCTCCCTCTCAGCCAGAGATTATAAAACACTACTAAACTTTTTGATGAATGTTTTATCATTCGTCACTCACTGCTTCCTTTCTCTTATTAGCATGCTTGTTTTGGATGTTTGTCTTTGCTGCCTTGTTTTATGGTAGGAATAAGTCAGCTGTTAATTCTGTTAATTTCACAGCTGCATGAATTATTATCGAGGCTTTAGCAGCTAGCAGGCTATTGATAATGATAATATGGCGGGGAGATAATCAGAGTGATAGAGTGGCTTGCGTGGATAGTCAGTTTTAGGCCTGGATAGCAACAACGACGAATGACCTAATCCCCCCTCCCGTCCTGCAGAACTGGGATGAACTGTTGTACCTTGTGTCAGCTGCATGGCCTTGATGTGGCTTGATAATAGCGTCATTGTCTCTGTTATCTTTTAAAGTCAGGCTGAACTCAAAGCTGGCCTTCATTTCTTGGAGACCATGATGTACTTGTTTCATCTTGTGTTTTTATTATCCCATTTTTTATCTTTTTTTTTTTTTTTTTTTGCATCCTTTGTTTTCAGTTACGCGATTTGCTCTGTAAGCAGCGCCCTGCACATAAACCTGATGTGACTCTAAAAGCATTGCTGTCCGGGAAGGCACAGTGTGGTCATTTCAGATTTATAGCCCCATTACAGAACAGCTAGTTTAATTTAATGCTAAAACCGAATGAGAAATTGAAAACATGACTGTATAACCAGACTTAGCCAGCCAAAGCAAAGCAGTTAAGCCGCGTAACTTCATTTTTTTTTTGTTTCCCATTATTTAGGCCAGGTGAGGAGGCAAGTTTACATGTGGTTTTTGGTTGATGTTTTCATTCAGATTCATGAGTGCATATAATATGGGTGGCCCCAATGTGAATCAAATGCGTAACTGTTACACTATTAAGGCCAAGTAATGAGCCACACAGGACCACCAAATAAATCAGCTTGCTTTACTCAGCCTGGAATACACTGAGGTTAAACACCGTGTGTGCATGTGTGTGTTTGTGTATGCTGAATTCTGATCTCTTTCCTCCTGTTTCTCTCCTAGCAGATCCAGTTTGCAGACCAGAAGCAGGAGTTCAACAAGCGTCCCACCAAGATCGGCCGACGTTCACTGTCCCGCTCCATCTCCCAGTCCTCCACAGACAGCTACAGCTCAGGTAAACACACACACATACTGTCAAGCACAAACACACACACACACACGTTCTTCCAAGCCTCCACAGACAGCTACACTCTCTTGCCTTCATTTCCATTTCTATTACACATGTAGATACACACATGCACTCGTTCAATCCTCTACTTATCAGCCCTGCCAGTGGATACGACATGCTCCCATTACAAAGGTTTTAGGACTCCAAAAAGGATGTTTTTTTTTCCCTTTAGTTGTGTTTGGGAGCCTTTAAAGTGTTCCACCTGGAGGGAGTGCTGGGATTAAGATAAAATGGCGTGAAAAGTTATTTTGCTCTGCCTTTCGTCTTTCTCTCTTTGTCTCTCTTGCTCAATTAGACATTTGGTCGTACTCCCCTCACTGCCTCTGTGTGTGTCTCTCCCCGTCACTCTCATTCTCACACTCTCACACTGGGGTTCGTGTGAAATTGCAGGCTCAGTGTCAGAGGATTAGAGGCTGGTGGTCTGTTGGAGGGGGGAGCAAGAGGTGAGGGGTGTTGGTGATGAGGTGGAAAGCATATGGAATGAAAGGCCTGCTCCATACACACACTAGTTTCTTTCTTTCTTTTTTTGGATGACTGCAGTCCCATTCGTGACTACAGCAGCAATAGACAGGAAGGGCTATGGGAAAAATATCTAATAGCCTGTCATAGACGATATTTGAAGTCTCTGGAGCTCCTGTACATCAGTATTTCCTTGCTGACCTGCTGTATATTTCTTCAGATTTTTTTTAAAAACTTCATTCATCGAAGAGAGATTTTTGCTGAGTCAGTGTAGTGTTTTTCAACAAAGCCCTGCTTCACATTCCCACTTTTATACATTCCTGTTCCACTGGAGCCATTTTTAGAGTGAAGTGCCTTGCGTGAAGGTCATCGATAAGCTACTGCTGTCTCCCACATGAGGCAAAGATCAGAAGAAATATTTGACTTTCATTAGTATTTTGAGGTAGCAAGAAGAGCATCAAGATTGGGGATCAAACTGTGATACGGATAATCCTGTTCTCCTATTCTGACCTTGCTTCCTTTCCTCACCATTAATCTATTTGCCTTTACTCCTCTACTTGTCAACACCACTTCAAAAGCACATATATTCAGTGAAGGTTTATGTAACCAGCTTTTCAATTTTGAATGCTGTCTGGACTTCATGCTCTGTGTCATGGTCATTAATTGACCACAGCTCTGCCAGTGACCCCATTAACATGATGATGAAATAATCTGTATTTGCTGCTGCTTTAATAGTACCACTACTAGTGTCTGATAAACACTGAAAATGATGGACAGACAGATGGATGACAGATGGATGTTAGGTCACTATAGTGAATGTTGCATGGTTCCCTGAGGACAAGCGTGTGAAGAAAGTTGCACAAGTGTTCCCACTTGAAAATGAAATATTATATTGAAAGAACAGAGGAAACATGTTGGTCTTGTGACCTCCTGTGTGCATTTTGTAGGCCACCTCATGTTCTACTAGGCATTCTTCACCCATCAGTCAATTGTGCAAATTATCTCTCTACCTCCCAAGAAGCTTCCTCTTTTATGTGTCTGATTGCAGCTGAAATACTAAATCCTTAATTCATTTGCTATATATGGTGATCATGATGTTTTCTCTTATTAGTCTACATTTGGATGTCTCAATGATTGGACAAGCAATATTACTTTTCTGCTCATTTTGCATCTCATATCACCATCCTAACTAACCTCAATAACACGTTCTATTGCAAGTGAAATGAAATGTTTCAGTAATGTTTATGACTATATATTTTTTTGGAAACTTCTCCTTCTGCCCGCCTTCCTCCTCCATCTCAGTTGATTCCCTGTCTTGTCTATAATCCCCTCAGCAACCTGGCTGTGATTTCTCTGATAGTTCCCACAGACCAGAGGACACACTGGACACATCATTAAGCCTGATTTTCCCCCCTCTAAGACCACTTTTGGTACTGATTTTTCTTCTTAAGCAGGTGATGGAGTTCTGTTAAAGCAGAGCAGTTTAATTTCACAATGACTTGGTGATAAGTCTGACAATTGCTCATGAATTTCCTGGGTAAATATGAGTAAGTAGTAATGTTCAGTTCCCACACATGTGACAGGATCTTTCTACACCAACTGCATACATCAAAACTGAAAGACTTGAATTTCCAAATGCTGTCAAGCAGTTTGAGCCTGGAGTTTTAAAGCAGAGAATCTTATCATCCAGTCCTAGGACCGTCTTATCAGCTTTGAATCATTGTACAGGTATGATATTTTAGAGCAGTGTAAAATTCTTCCGTGCTTGAATAGGACATAAAATGAACTGTCTTACCTTTGGTTTCGGATACATGCGGGACTGCCAAGAGGATTTGAGTGTTAGAGGACTTTTCCCCTACCGGCACACTATCTTTGCCTGGCAATGTCCCAACATCCAGTACAAGTTTCAGTACATCCGCCCCTGTAACCTCTGAGACCTCCTCCTCTCACATGCTCTCCCTCTTTCTTTCTGTCATTATGGAGGAGGGGGAGGGGGGACTTCAAAAGCAGCTTTTTTCTAACAGATGGAATCATGGATTATAATGTTTTTTGACTACATAAGCCATGCCTTTCCCATACCGGGGCACAGTACAGTATGTTCAGTTATTTTTCACTTATTTTTTCAGTATAGTTACACTACAAATGTGAAGGGAAGGCAGCCAGACATATCTAGTCCTAGTCACTAGTGTGCCTGCTCTATGCAAACAAGACCACACCTGCTTCCAATGAAGAACTAAAGCGTGCCAATGCTATACGGTGTCAGTAGGAGGCCCATTTCAGGTACTGTACAAAACTGGTGCCACCTAGAAACTCTGTTAGTCTGTTCAGAATTAAATACTTGAGCAATATTGTGTCTGAGTGGATAGGAAGAAGGTTGTGTTGTGTGGTATCTCCTTGGTGTGTTTGCTAATATATGCAGTGGATAATATTATTTCTTTCTATCAGTTGTGTTGTATACTGAAGTCTATCAAATGTTTGCTTGGTGCGTGCGACTGTGTGCATGCGTTATCACTCGTTTGTACAGTTATATACCATATTTGCTCTGTGTGTTCTGTAATCTCTAAATGGAGACAGGCTGCAATTTCACTCTTGCAGGGAAAGGTTTTGCAGACAACTTTCTATAAAAGTAAATTTGGTGCTATGCAGGATCCATGGCTTACTAAAATGAAATTGCATTTTGGAGAAAATCTCTTATTTTATTCAAACTGACAAACCCTGAGCATGGTTATCTCCTTGTGTCTGTATTGCAGTTTCAAATCTTTAAACCCTGAAAATGAAGTCTGAATGAAGAAGCTTTCCACATGTGCTTCAAGTCATGTTACAATATCCAGCAAAAACAACTGGAACATGATTTTTTTTTTTTTTTTTTTTTGGTCAGTGTTGTATAACCTCTGTATGTGTGCAACAATGCTCTAACGTATACTGACAATGCCTGTGTTGTATATGTTTGCAGCGGCATCGTACACGGACAGCTCTGATGATGAGACGTCTCCCCGAGATAAACAGCAGAAGAACTCCAAGGGCAATGGGGACTTCTGCATCAAAAACATCAAACAGGCCGACTTCGGACGCAGAGAGATCGAGATCGCTGAGCAAGGTGCGTGGGATTGTGTGGCTGTGTGTCCATGTGGAGACACATCTATCAACGAGGAGTGGAAATAAGCAAAATTATTCAGCGATGACACTGATGCAAAACATTTCATCATTCCCAAATCATTGCTGAAGATTAGAAATTAAGTTGTAAAGAATGTGCATTGGACAAATTGCACATAAATTGCACATAATTGCACATAAATAATGTAATATTACAAACAAGGAAAGCAGTCACTTAATATGGTAACATTTTGGTTTGCAGGTCATTATTGTCCAACTAAATGGATTATTAACAATGACATGCTCTACTTTCATACTGACAGTATTTCATTTGGAATGGGCTAGTCTGTTCTGTTTGACAGGGTTAGATAAGACATTTTCATTCTAACTATGTTATGAAATATTGGACTCCATGTGAACCCTAAAAAGGGCCAACTTCAAGGCAAGTGGATGAATACAATTCAACTGAAGGTCCTCACAGCTATAGCAGTACTAATGTGTGTGATGCATGTATGATGTGTGTGTGTGTGTGTGTGTGGTGCTGACATGCCCCCTGCCTGATCCTCCACACTGCTGGGTGGCCATATGTCCTCTGCCACTGAAGGTGACGGCAGTGTAATAAGCCAACACATTAACACACACACACACACACACACATTATGAACCATTCACAAAATATACAGGCAGCCCCAGCTGAAGCCTCCGGGCTACGCACACAGACACACTCACAATACTCTGTCCTAGTATTATTAACTGTGTGTGTGTGTGTGTGTGTTTCCCTCCCCCCTCTCCAGAGATGCCAGCGCTGATGGCTCTGAGGAAGCGAGCCCAGGGGGAGAAGCCCCTCGCTGGGGCCAAGGTGGTTGGCTGCACCCATATCACTGCCCAGACTGCTGTGAGTAGGAACGCTCTCACACACACACACACACACACACACACACACACACACACACACACACACACACACACACACACACACACACACACACACAGATTCACTGCCAATATACATTCTAATAACTACTCCAATAGGAGCCACAGCTATAAAAGCAGCCAAACCTGACCTTTGCTGTATGTTTTTCCTGAAATGATGCTTGAATAAGAGTGTTCACACAGACTACATCATGTATTGTTTGCTGCAGCTGTCAAACCTGATATTCTCCCCTCTCCTCAGGTGCTGATGGAGACTCTCTCAGCATTGGGGGCTCAGTGCAGATGGGCAGCCTGCAACATCTATTCCACCCAGAACGAAGTGGCAGCTGCATTGGCAGAGGGAGGTGAGTCTGTATGTGTGTGTGTGTGTGTGTGTGTGTGTGTGTGTGTGTGTGTGTGTGTGTGTGCTTGCTAGTGTGCATGTGTGTATTTCAATGTGACACCTGCCCTTCTCTCCTTTCTCTCTCACACCTTTTAGATGATAAGCTCAGCTCATCTCTGCCCTGTCTGACTCACTGTCCTCATGCTCTGCTCTGTCTCCTTCTTGCTTTCTTTTGTTCCCTCTCTGTATATTTCTCATGCTTCCCGTCTCTCTCCAGGTTTCAGTGTGTTTGCGTGGAAGGGTGAGTCAGAGGATGACTTCTGGTGGTGCATCGATCGCTGTGTCAACCTGGAGGGCTGGCAGCCCAACATGGTAGTGTACCTACATCCTAAATAAAGCATGCTAAAGGGCAGGAAACAAGATTTATACGTCCTGCGGTGACAGTGGCTGCTATATACCAGAATCAATACTTCAGCTGACAAAAATTAAGTGGAACACCTGTTTCTAACTTTTGGATTCAGATTTTGCTCAGGAAAAGGAGATCTAAAACCTATTAATTGGTACATTGTACAAAACACTGTTAGTCAAACAAACATTGATTGGATTGATACATAAGAAATAAGCCATCTAAAAACTTTATAGAATGGATATGAAAATATTTTGTGGGAAAAGGATTTCCTTCCTTTGAATTTTGAGAAACAAACACTTCCTGAGTTGGCTGAATGGGAAAATGTTTTGTCCCACCCTGGAAATAATCTACATGTATCATATTGCTTTTCAAGTACTGAACAGGTTCTGTGTCTTTCTCTCTTTCTCTTTCTCTCTTCCTGTCGGCCAGATCCTGGATGATGGTGGAGATCTGACTCACTGGATCTATAAGAAATACCCCAACATGTTCAAGAAGATCAAGGGCATTGTAGAGGAGAGTGTTACTGGTGTGCACAGGTGGGGATTAGACACACACACACACACACACACACATACACACATACTTTCTCTCTCCCTCTCTCTGTCTGTCTCTCTTCTCTCAGTAGTTCTGCAAACTAATGTTTCGGGTAAAGCTCTGAAATATTACACTTTTTACTTGATGAAGCCAGTTCTCAGTGTCTTAACCCAGAGAATGTAGTCTCTCTGTTGTTCTCTCTCTCTCTCTTACACACACACGCTATTTCTGATATGGTGATGTTGCCACCTAGTGGTGAAAATGTGTTCCAGCAAGAGACAGATTATACATGTACAGCGCTGCTTGAGCATGCTATGCATCTTGTCACATGCTGCCATTGTACACTTTGTGCAAACATGTGGAATATTTCTATATCATGGGTGGATAGATTTCTGAAAATTTCCAAAATACAGTTTGTCTTTGTGAATCAATTTTATATCATTTTGCAAAACAGTGATGCTTCCAAACTGCTTTGTCAGCACTTTACAGACAAAGTTTTATTATGTTATAACTTCTGTTCTGTTCACACAGCACGACTAACTTTTCTATGCAATCTTATGTGTATGCATGCATGTGTGCGTGTGTGCATATATTTAGGTTGTACCAGCTGTCGAAGGCAGGGAAGCTGTGTGTTCCAGCCATGAACGTCAACGACTCAGTGACCAAGCAGAAGTTTGACAACCTTTATTGCTGCAGGGAGTCCATCTTGGATGGGTAAAAAAATAAATAAATAAAAACAGATTATTTGTGAACTTTTACTGTTTTTAAGTAATTGGTTCAAGACAGATGCTTGCTTTAATAATATTAAATTTTACCTTTCTACCAACAAACATGCTGAATGTTCTGTGAAGCCGTCATGGTTTTCAATGGTAGAATTTCAGTTTGTAATGTATTTTTTGTATTTTTGTAATGTGGCATATGGTGGTTAGCTGGGTTGTCTTAATAGCCATGAATAACTCCTTAGATCAGCTGCTGTTCATCTTGAAGTGGCATGATTGTCAGTCTGAAAATAATTATCAAATAACGTAACTGAACTGTTGTCCTTTCTCCCTGTAGCCTGAAGAGAACCACTGACGTCATGTTTGGAGGCAAGCAGGTAGTGGTGTGCGGATACGGAGAGGTAAGACAGATAAATTCTCACACACACACACGCACAAAAACACACAGACAATGCCTATTCACTGAGTGTACAAAGTAATAGACCCATCTCCTTCCTTGAAATATACTTATCAGATAAATGCAGGTGAAAACTGTGATACTGTATTGATTTTATCTAATGGATCCACTTTAAGGAGAGCTGTAGGTGTAGGTGAGGATCCAGGATAAATACTATCCGCCTCAAGGCAGTTAAGAGACAGTGTTATTCAGTATTCAGTGGATAGTCTAACAATGTTGCTATTTGGCTGTTAATGTGCTTTTGATCACCTTTGTATTAATATAGAGGGGGCACTAGAGATCTTTGTGCACTTAAAAAATATTTTTGTGCTATATTTCCACTCCTTTGTTCAGTGCTGTACACCAACTAAGCCGTGTGTTTAGTTTTCCAAGACATCACTGTGCCATATGTTTCAGTTGCTGCAGTGGAAAGCAAACCCCTAACCACAGAAGAGATGGAGCTATTCTCTACCTACTGAGCCACTCAGCCGCAGTGTTGATGTGTCATCATGTGAACTGACACCAGGTCCCCTGTGCTTGCTGATTTATTTTTATCTGGCATATCTCTATCCACAGGTGGGGAAGGGCTGCTGTGCTGCCCTCAAAGCCATGGGCTCCATCGTCTACGTCACAGAGATCGACCCAATCTGTGCTCTGCAGGCCTGGTAAGACAGCCAGTCACTGTGACCACATGTGGATAAGCAGCTTGTCGACCACCTATGGCTTGCTGCTGCAGTTATGAGTCAGAACCAAAGAAATTTCTTGGTGTAATGCTCCTTTTTTTTTTCTCCCCACCTTGCGCCATTCACAGCATGGACGGCTTCAGGCTGGTGAAGCTGAACGAAGTCATCAGACAAGTGGACATTGTCATCACTTGCACAGGTAGAAGTTCACTCTGCCTCCATCTTGCCATTTAGGTCTCTCTGTCTTAATTCAAATTTCGCCATGGTGACAGCTCTGTCCCACAGTGTCTTTTTCTCTTTCAGTCACACTCACCTTTGGCTGGTGAGCCTGAAATTGATACATGATTTTCTTTAAGAATCATTCTTTAAGTAATCTCCTTACAACAGCTGTACAGGAATTTGACTGTGGTGGAGGGATATAATCCATACCTAACCGCGTAGCAGAAATATATAAAGGCAATTACAGCACAGGGAGTACAGTATTCACACTCTGCACAAGGAAGGTGCAAGACATGCACTAGACAGCAGACTATACAAATCACTCCGTCATTCTGTGCCAGTGTGTGCCAGAGCATGACTGGACAGATATTCTAGTCATGGTAGCAGTTATTAATGCAGTTCTCCAGCTCAGCAGCTCCGGAGCTGTCCTGAACTGTTAATTCGAGCTGAGATTTGGCTGTCTCCCTGCTTCATTACCTGATGTTGCCAGACAGGCCTGAAACAGCAGGCTGTGTTCAGCAGGAGACGGTAATTGAACGGGAAAGATAATAAGGAGATAAATGCTATTTGTATGAGACTTCTCTTAATAAAGTCACAGTGCTCTTAAATAAATGGTACAAGAGAAACATTAGCTGAAATAAAGGGGGGGGGGGGGGGGGGGGGGGGGGGGGGGGGGGCGCAAACAGCTGTTATTATTAGTATAATATTAGAATCATGTTTTTACTCCCAAATAAAATATGATATGATGAGGTTTTTATCTGTACAGTGTTGAGATAGCAGGCATGAAATCTTTAACATCGCATGAAGCATAACTGGTAGAGAGAGAATCCCTCAAAATTTGCATTTTTCTCCCCATTTACAAAAGTCAAACTCCTATATAAACATCTGTGGTTTATGAATCCATTAGTTTTGATCAAAATAATGGAAAGTAATGGAAAACTTTCGTTATAAACTCAGAGCAGAGACGTTTACACGCCCATACACACATGTATGGGCTATTGCTCGCGCTGACTCGTTAACAGAACTATTTAATATAAGCCAGCAACAAACGGTTTGGTGAACCTCACTGGCGTTCTTTTTGTTCTGTCTTTCTTTCTTTCTTTGACACTGTCTCATGCTTTATGTCTTGCTGCCTTGTGTTTCTTACGGTATTTCTGTGGTTTGCTGTCTCTCATTCCATCTCTCTCTCTCTCTCTCTCTCTCTCTCTCTCCCTCTCCCCCTCTGTCTGTCTCTCTCCTCACTCCGATATAACTTCTCTTCTTCTCTCCCCTCTTCTCCTCAGGCAATAAGAACGTGGTGGTGAGAGAGTACCTGGACCGTATGAAGAATGGCTGCATTGTTTGCAACATGGGACACTCCAACACTGAGATCGATGTGGTCAGTAACCGCACAAACTAATAACCTGTGTGTGTGTTGCCATGACAGTCACTGACTGCGTGATTGACAGTCACCTTGCCTTTCAGGGTTGACCATGGGCATTGATTGATTACTGTTGTCATGGTGACTGACGACATAGCCTGTGATGATGGTGCAGTTGTGAATGGCCAAAGCATTTTACAGGTTCAGTGGTCAGCCTAAGTATCAAACCAGAAATAAAGAGCCTGGTTGACCGGTTAGGCTAAGTTATGGTACAGATTTGCATTTACTCCATATTTGTTAAGACCAGAGCAGGCACATCATTTTAACTATTTAATTGTTTCATCCAACAACTACATTTATCAAATGAGAAAGGGCCGCTTAAAGAAGGTTTGGTATCTGCCAGTGTGGCTGATACACTGTTCCTTTCCAAATCCAATTTTGACTCTTGTAACATAGATCCATACTTTGACATCAGTGTCAGACAAGCTTCATTTGTAAGCAAAAATAAACAGACAAGAGACAACCACACTGAACCATTTTCTCTAAGCATTCAGCTGAGGTGTTTCACTGTAACACACAGGGAATAAGGTTAAATTATCAAAATTATAAGCAACCAGCAACACGGTATGCAAAGATCAAGACCTTTGTGTGCCTGTTCCCATTAACAATGACAATGTATGGCAGTAGGATAGTATATTATAGTGTAAGGTGTGTGGAGGAAAAATCAAGAACCAAAGAGAGAGAGAGAACAGACTTCTTTTTTTCCTTTTAGAGAGAAAAGAGATGAGAAATTATTCATTGGGGAGAGGAACTTCTGAAAGGTTACTGGAAAAGAGCAAGTATGCTCAGTTGACTTTCCATGGTAAAGGTTAAAAAACGTCCAAAAGTCAGTCTGTTTAGTTAGAATGGGAATGGGTCTGGAGCCAGGAGGGTGAAGAATGAGGCCTCCCCTCAGTTTTGGATTAGCTTTGGGTAGTTTAAAAGAACAAATGAAGACACTTATAACAGAGCAAGGGGGGAAAAGAAATGCCATTTGTGCAGCTGCACCAACAGGAAGAAAAATGAAAATGACAGAGACACAAGTGAATTTGAGACTAGTGACGTCTAAACCTAACCAGCAGTTCAGCACAAATTCAGAACTAACAAGTCAGGGATGTTAAAAATGATGATGATAATGTTATTGTTTATGACGATGTTGTGCTCCTATAGGCCAGTCTGCGGACCCCGGAGCTTACCTGGGAGAGAGTGCGCTCTCAGGTGGACCATGTCATCTGGCCTGACGGCAAGAGGATAGTCCTACTGGCTGAGGTACACACACATTTACACACACATTTATTCAGAGAAGGACTATAACGGTGGAACTTTAAATTCCTAAATTATGGATTGTGCTGTTAGTTAGGCATGCAACGGTTAAAGCCACAATACCCTAACAATACATGCAACCAGCTGTACACAAACACTCACAGCATTGCCCACGAAAAAACACACAGGGTTCCTACACAGAGCAGGATTTTATTATTTCCTTGTCAATGCTCAAACATTTAGGACATATGGGGAAGTAACTGTAGGTACACACACATATTATATATGTAGTGAAAGAGTCATTGGTGTTTGATATTAGTAGTTTATTAGGATCCCCATTAGTTGTTTCCCAGGTAACAACAATTTTTCCTTGAGTCCCCAGTGTGCAAAACCACATGACACAGAGTACGATTCACAGCCTACAACAAAAATATGAATATAGGCCCAGAACATATTGTGGTCTTATCTATGTGAGGAATATTTCAGCCATATATTGTAGTGCCCTAGTTCAGTCATATTGCTCAACCACTATTAATCTGCATCTTATTGAACATTAACAAAAGTCTTCAAATCCAGTCAGGAAATTAAGATCTTGAAGAAGTGTTTTGATATGCAGAGACAAACACACACAGTTCTTGCTGAGACACTACGTTAGTCTTGACAATACGCACTGTCCTTCCAGTTTGAGACTAGGTGTGTGTGTGTGTGTGTGTAAAGGGTGTGACAGAATGAGAGCAGTTTGAAAGAGCGAGACAGACTGCCAGGCGGCCGAGACTCTGTGTCTGCTGCTGTTTCATCTCCTGCTGGTTTTAACCACATGCTTAAAGCGGCTTCACAGCGCGCTGTATTCCAAAAGATCTCACTTTTAAGAAAAAAAATCCTCATCATTTTCTGTCTCTAAAATTAAGAGGATCTAGTCTGTTAGAATTATTGCAGTCAAAGTCTAAAATTGCTGCTGGAAGAAGTGCTATGATGGGTTGTAATTGGTCTTTTCAGTCCTCCTGTGAGAGCACGGGCTGGTGTTCTTAATGGTAGAAGATGCTTTCATTTTTCTTTTCTTCATCGTTTTTCTTCCACCCCTCACTCTACTCTTCACATAAAGTCTCTTGGGCCAAGATAGTCGACCACACACTAACCTTTCCACGTTTCATGTCCCATTGGTTCAGCACCAGGGCCAAGTGTAGTTCATGAATTTGTATAAATAAGTGTCTGAACCTTCAGACAGACAAAGTGCAAAAAACCTTGCTGTTCCCCAAGGTGCATGAATAAAAGAACTAAAGGAATTGAAAAAAAAAAAAAAAAAATCAGCTCATTTTCAAGAACAGTTGATAAATATCCACTATTAAAAAGCAAAATGTTTGGGCTACAGTGGGTGTCTAGTTTTAATATTAAAGCTTTATCAGTTCTCTCAAGAGAAGTTTTTTTTTTTTTTCTTTTGAAATCAGAGATTTCTTAAAAGCAAGGATACATCTGTGTGCCTGTTTGTGCAGCATCCAGAAGAGCTCGGTGCTCAAGTCATTTCCACATAAAGCCAGGGTAAATTTGAAAACTCCATTTTGGTGTCCAACTCAAAGGTCACACTAGCATTTTCAGACCATTTTCCAGAAAACTGAAATGCCCTAAAACACTTAAAATCCCCTGTCAAGCTCATACATGCCTGTGCACACGTCCCGTGCATCCTTGATCTTAGACTACAGCCAAGATCACATGACATCCTACATAAGCATTCAAAAAAAAAGCTGTTTTCCCCATTCACACTACCACACTGGACTTGTGTTTTCAATTTAAACAACATAGACAGCATTTTTGAAAATCCCTATTTTCATGGGCGGTAAGAGCTTGTTTTTCTGTGGATGGAAAGCCAAAACAAGAAACACAGCACTTTCAGATTTAGCAGTCTTGATTTGGAAAAGGCCTTGAGGCTCTCGAGGGGACACTTTAAACCATGTTGCACTTCTGTCCGCACCTAATCAGGGCTATGAGGGGAAAATGGCTGAAAAAAAATCTCCCCTGTTTTTAGCCAGGAAAAAAGAAGCTTTTCATAGCTCTGCAGGTGTACGTGAGAGAGTGCATAATGCCCTTTGTGTGTGTTTGTGTGTGTGTGTGTGTGTGTGTGTGTACGGAAGAAGAAGTAAACAGTATCCATTCTGCTTTTCTCAGGTGACAACAAGACAGCCGTTTGCTGTACCTTCTCCTGCTCGCTGCAGAGAGTTTCAGTTTTACATACTAACTACCTCATTTTCTGCAACATTTGGGCTCTCCCAGTCCACTGACTGCAATGCAGCATTTCACAGTTTATTGACAGCAACAACAGTGAAGCACTTGAGAGAAGAAAACAAACCATGGTCCACCATGATTTTTCTCAGTCTTCGTTTGAGTTGCACAGTGCTCAAGACACTGATGTGAATCTGAAGTGATTAAAGATGGTGGTAATACACAGATCAAAGAGGAGAAAATATAAATGGAGCTTATAAAGCTATACTAGCAATAATCCAGTGGACTGGGTCAATTTACAGTCAGTTTCTAATTGTATTGTATGCTAGTTTTATTGTTTCTCTCAAGTACTCCAACACAGCACTTTTTCTGATTAAACAGTGGTTTAATACATTCACCACTGGGACGTCCCAACTGCTTTATCCCAAAGGCAGATTTCTGTGTTAGTCTCAGCACAAACTAACACTTTGTGTTTTCAAAAGCTAAGAAACTATGTGGGCTTTTCCTTCTGTAGTAAATTCTTATCTTTCTGTTCCTCTCCAGGGTCGTCTGCTGAACCTCAGCTGTTCCACTGTGCCCACATTTGTGCTCTCCATCACGGCCACCACCCAGGTCAACCAACTGATTAATCTCTCTGATTTTTAACACTTGGAATGTATTTTGCATTCACTATACTGCTTTGGTAATATTGCTCTCTATTTAACTGTCAGTCCAATAAAGTGAAATCGTAAAAATAAAGTTGTGTGTGAGAGTAACACTTGTGTGTGTGTCCAGGCCCTGGCTCTGATAGAGCTGTACAATGCTCCAGAGGGACGCTACAAGCAGGATGTTTACCTGCTGCCCAAGAAAATGGGTAAGACTCATTTGTCAATCTCACTTTCGATTCAAATCTGTGTTTCTTGCTGGATGCACTCAGTGCTCGTCTTCGTATTCGTCTTCTCTCCTTCCGCCTCTTAAACCTCTCTCCAACTCCTATCTCTCAATCCCTTTCTATCCCTCATCTATGTATCTCTTTCTCTCTCTTTCCTTAAAGCCCTCAGCTGGCACTTGTGTTGTTTTCCCGTCTCTCTACTCCCCCCCTCCTCTCGTCTGTATCAGAGGAGCTGCCCAAAGCTCTGTCCTCACACTCCTTCACTCCTCTGAACCACAGTAAACACACTCAGCCCTTGGCAACACCACTTGACTGGAGAACACACAGGGAGAGCGGGAGGTAGGCTGGCTGTGGCTGCTTATTAGAATGAAAAATTACATAAGCAGCATTGCCAAGCATATTTGGGCAAGAATAGGAAGTAAAATCAATGATCGAGGAAAGGAAATGTTTGCATTATCTCATAAACACACCCTGAGGTATACAGACCCATTGATCCATTTTCCCTAACAGTCACCATGAGTAGTTCAGAAGCCACCAACAAGGAGATGGACTGATGGAGTGAAGTATTGGGGCAGACAGAGGGTTTGTTTTTGTTTGGCGTACTGCCCCTGTTTCTGTAGACAATGCATTCAGTCTCATCTGCCCCATTCAGAGCTGTCTCCCCTGATAGCGCGTAATTTACAGTGGAATGAATCCCATTTGTGTGTATGCAGCCAGCAGCTTGGCCGCAGCACCACCTATCACAGTTTATGCCTTCCGATGTGTGTTGATGTGTGTGTGTGTGCGAGAGAGAGAGACACACACACAGAAACACGGAAAGAAAGAGAAAGGGAGACAAATGTAGGTCATCCTGTCAGTGTCGGCTGCTGCTGCTTACAGCACTCACTGACAGAGAGATGATGGAGAGACGGAGACATGAGGATTGAGGAAGGAAGGAAAGAATGGGAGAAAGGATGGGGGGAGGTAGAGAAAGTGAGATGAGGAAAATAAAATGAGAGGAAGAGGGAGATGGATAAAAAGAGACAGCTAATCCCAGAGCCATCCCTGATCTCCCCTTCCTCCTCACAGTTGAATGACTAATCAACTACAGACACTCGGTGAATTTTAACATGTTCTCTGTCTGTCTCCACGTCTGGCTGTCCTCCCGTCTCTCTGACTCTCTTTTCTCTCTCTTCTCCATCCAGATGAGTATGTGGCCAGCCTACATCTCCCTACGTTTGACGCCCATCTCACCGAGCTGACTGATGAACAGGCCAAGTATCTGGGCTTGAACAAGAACGGGCCCTTCAAGCCAAACTACTACAGGTATTATTAACCTCATCAACACACCTCAGACCTTCAAGTGGTTAGAGAGATGATCCAGCATGAAAAATGTGACTCATGTATGTCGTGGAGCAGCCATCGTGTATCTATCAGCAGCCATGTGTCCTTGAGCAAAACACTGAATCTGCACCAGCTTGCTCACTGAGTCATGCGAGCATCAGCTAAATACCTAATTATGTGACTTAACAGATTTGTTCATCTGACTGTGGTGACCGCTGTGCTCGGATATACAGTACATATACGTATCTATATCTCACAGCAGCTGTTGTGGAAGTGAACACAGGGAAGTTAAGAGATGAGTATTTTAGCCAGCCAGTTGAAATCTGTAGCTCCCAAAGTAGGAAAGAGTGAAAACTAGCTGACTATTTGCCAGAATGATGAGTCAAATTGAGAATTGCCAATCACAGTAACAAAATGACAAGCATTTGGCATGTGGCTGTTGTTAATGTTAAGCCCTGTTACTGATATTAATTATTATTTTAAAGAAAAACATCAGCTTAACAGTAAATTGTTTACTTGAATATGTGGCTTTTCTAAGTATTGGGTGATGTTTATTCTGCGTATGAAGATTCATAAACACTGCATTCGTTTACAAAGGATCATACCAGTGATTCTGAATGTCTTACGATTGGCTGTGTAAAGCATTTTTTCCTTGGACTGTTTTCTGACAGCGAGACCGTATCACTCCGCCCAATTTGAATGGCGGAGTGAGGAAAGTTTGCAGTCTTGGAAAGTTAATTTTCATATCACTCTGGAATGAATGGAAAGCAGCAGCTGGATAAAAGGCAGGAAAAATTATATCGGCACTCTAGAATATACGATTGGTCGATATTACGCTGATAATGTAAAATCACTGGTATGGTCCTTTTTAATCACTCTGCAGGCCTAAAGTTTACAGTAAACAAAAATGCACTACAACAACCAAAAGGAAAAAAAAAAAAAAACAATTGTTACTCATTTTTACTGAGTAATTAATTAATTATTAGCTGTCATTTAAATGAAATGAAATCAAAACAAATCTAATCATGAGCAGATTATGGCAGATATGACAAACAGACAAAAAAGCAGACAAAGCATGAATCAAAAGAAGAGAGCAGCAGGAGCAGCAGAAGGCTTCAGCGCAGGCAGATGATGATCAGCCACCGAGCTGCAGTGTCAGGCGGGACAGGAGAGGGGGGCGGCCCACCTGGGAGTGGGCGGACACACTCATACACACACACACAGGACACTCAAAATTCAGGGGCGAGAGAGGAGGAGCGACTTCCATCCTGACTTAATTTCTCCTCTCCTTTTTTTTTTTTTTTTTATTCCAGGTATTAAACCAATGGCAAGGTTGGACTGAAGAAATACCAATACTCCACAAATCGCACAGACCCAGAGAGAGGAAGAGGAAGAGGAGGAGAGGAAGGAAGGACAGAATAGTCAACACACCTGCTTTATATACGGGGGGGAGGGGGGAGGACGGGGAGGGAGGGGCGTGGCTTTCCCTGCGCTTTTGGCAGTCGTTTTATTTATTCACGCTAGACGACGATAATAATGATATTAACTCTAACTTTGCGGAGCTGCTCCTGCCATTCGCTGCTAGCTAGCGCCCCGTTACGTGACGACATCTTCTCCTGGAGGATGTTTTCTTTTCTTTTTTTTTTTCCTTCTTCTTCCTCCTCCCCATCATTTCATCGCCATCGTCTCTTTCTCTTTCGACGCTCATTTGTGTGTCAAGTCGTACGTAATTCCTCCACCCCCCTCTCCCTTCCTTTTTGCCAGATCTTTTATTGTTTAACTACTAAAGATGACATTATTGACGCTAAAAAGAGATATATAAAAAAAAAAGAAAAAAAGCATTTAAAAAAAATCTGTGTGAATGAAGATGATTTTTGAAGATTTAGTGATGGACACTTTTTCCTGTCCCTCTTTCTTTTTCTTTTTTTTTTTGTCTTTTCTTTTCTACTTGTGATTTTGTTTTTCTGTTCTGTGATACTGACAGGGCGGGGTTAGACCTAGCGGGAGGGGTTAGGCGGGATCTCAGGGTCCAATCATATCTCTCTATTTTTTTTTTTTTTTTAATTTGATTGTTTCATTGTTTTCATTGAGATTTACTGTTTCGTCTGTTTTTAAACCTTTTTTTATGCGTTCTGTTCCCTCAGATCAAACTGTAGTTCATCATTTTCGTTTAGTATGACTGGACAGTGACGGGACGGAGGCCCCGGCTTCCCACCTGTCACTCATAATTGCAGTGAAACCATCTCATTGGCTATTTAACTTTGCTCTCGGCTTCCAGCTGCTCACATGTCACCAGTGTTGAAGTAACGAAAAAGTATTTTCAGCCAGTGAGAGGCTATCCTTCTTTTTGTTTTGTTTTTCCTTTTTCATGAATTACTATACTGTATTAGAAGCATGGCAGGTTGTCAGATCATTACAAGGGGTATATATTTAGATATTTATATAGAAATTAAGATTTTTCTATCTTTTTTTTTGTTGTTTTCCTGCGCCATCTATTATATCATTACCTTTGGAAAAAAAATCAACTTATGTCATTAGAAAGATAAGCAATTTAAATGTTCTATGATAATACTAAGTGTAATAAATGTACTGAAACCGTCATTTTGAATACTGTGACAGAGAATATTTACAGAAAGAGATACCAAATGTACAGTACGTTGCTGCCTGTCCGGTACTGAAATACTCTCCTTCAATCAGGTCCTCATTTAAAAGTATGGTGCTGTTGAGATATACTATACTTGCTACACAAACCACAATCTTTTTTGGTACCTACAGCTACATGGTCAAGGGGTACATGGGTTTAAATGCCAGGGAATCAGCACATTAACAGAAAAGAATCACATGCAATTTGTAAGAAAGTGGAAACCTAAATTTTTTCATTTGACATCTCCACCAAATGCACACATTTTCCAATCTTTGCAAATGTGTGGGGTTTTTTTTAGTAAAAGGGAATTTCCACCTTTTTTTTTTTTTTTTTAAAAGCTCTTCAAAGTCAACATGTCATTCCCTGAGCAGTTTCTAGTTTCCTCCTGTTTTCTCAACAGGGGACTGAATTCTCCTGCTATGAAAAAGCAGCACAGTCCTCATCCTCGGCAGTTCGTCCCCAGCTGACCCGACGGAGGAAATTAGAAAGTCGTGACGGTTATTTCACCTGACAGCCAGTGCATCCGGCCGCTACGGGCTCTGCACCTGAACCAATCCGATTCCCCGCTAGCCTGCTGGGAGATACTGCCAGCTTTGCCGTAACAGAGTGGTCTCGAAAGGCTTCAACACATGCAGGTCTGGAAAGTTTGCTCAAGTCTGGAAAATCAATTTGACCACTTCCATGGTCTTGAAAAGTCAGAAATTGCACCGAGTGTCTGTAGACATACGGGGGGGGGACTACTTTTTACTCAGTCTACTGACACACACCTGTATGCCTGCACACTTCATCATTGCAAAGAATACTGTTCAAATCTTCAAATTCAGTTGAAAGAAACGGACTGGAAACCATATTTTTTAAAGCATTTAGGAACCCCGCACATAAATCTATGCCACCATGCAATTACAAGGGCCTATACTGTGTCATCACCACCCATACAACATCGATCTCACGTTGTTCCCAGCCACTGTTTGTACATTTCTGACTGTCTCTCTCTCTCTGTCACCCACGTCCATACCACTTCTGTCTCCTCGTGCCGTTGAGAATCACCTCTTTAAAGTAGTTTATGATGATCTCTTGTCGATGTAGTTGTTATACCCATTGTCTTAAGTCTTATTTTTTTTTCCTTTTGTGTTTGTGAATATGTGCTAATGGGTATATGGTTGCCTGAGAGAAAGTCGGGGTGATTAAAAGGCACCGGCGTGTGTGCGCGTGCGTGCGTGCGTGTGTTTCTGTCTGTCTCTGTGTGTTTGTGCACAAATAGTCTCCTGTTTTTTGTAGGACATGGTTGCTTCATTAACAGCTGCCTCAGGATCCTAGCCTGTGCGTTAGGGGGAGAAACCATTTTTGTCGGCCGTGAGCTGACCAACACATGGGTGGGAGGGGGACGACACCAGCATCGTATATGTATATACATAATATACAGATATGACAACCTCTAAAGTATAGGAACAAAAAGCAGAATCAACTCCTGTATTTATTGTTGTAAATCCTCATACAGTGCAAACTGGCAAAATTCTCAAACATGTTTAAGTTGTCTAAAAAAAATAAAATAAAAACCTATGTTTAAATATTGCAAGTGATAATGGTAGATGAGCAATAATTAAAAAAAATTCTGTAATCTTAATGAATAAAGATGTAAAAAATTGTTATCATCTTGCTGTCTTTTTTTCAGTGTATTCCATCTAACGGGAAAAGATGCAACTTGAAATGCATCCTATCTATTTAACATTTTTTTGGATTTTTCATGTTTGAAATTTTTGGAAGAATTGAAGATATTTTGCTGTGAATTTCAGATTCAAACTTTTTTTTCCCCCCTCAAATAACCCCTATGTCACCGTGCACAAACTGAACCCTAGTTATTTCTCCCCTTGCTGCAATAGATATTTATATTTTTGACGTGCTATTCCAGCGTGTTGTGACAGTGACTCGGTGTCTCTGTTGAGGAGTCCACTTCTGTGCAGCTGCCATTGTCTGTCACGGCCATAATGACCTAATCCAAGTCCTCCCACACACACCACATGCCCTGCAGCCAGCAGCCAGTGTTCACGCAGGGACATCTCTGACACACACACACACAAACACACACACACACAGAGTTCAGCTGCCTGCAAGCCTTCATTTATTGTTGCCACATAAATATCTGTTTCTCTCTCAGGGTTAAAGGGCCAGTTAGACCTGTGTGGAATCAAGATATAATTTTAAAGCCCTTAAATGTAACACAAGGCATCTAGTTTCAGGTTTTCCTCTGGTTTTCTCACTCTTAATGTCCATCCTGATACTGTGAGAACTCAATCCAACATGACGTGAGAGTGCAGAAGCGCATATTTTGAGGCTGCAGGAAATTTATGTACATGAGTAATACTTGTAAATGGAGTTAAACAGACCTAGATTTTGAACAAGAGGAGACATTTCCATCTACAAGGCAAGCTCTTATTTAAATTGACCCAAATTTTATCACTCAAAGGAAGAGAGAATGTGTCACATTTAGCAAATGGTGTTATGAATGCATTAAAACATATGATAGGCTGTAAAAATCATTGTTTATCCAGGAACAGGTTTGCTGAGCTCTTCCGGGTCTTTTTCACAATCCAACCCAATCAACTCCATTACCGCAACAGGGGCTCAAGTGCCTTGCTCAATAGCAGGTCAGCGTGAAGAGAGAGCATTACACTAATTCACTTTCCATATCAATCCCTCTCTCCATTTAATTCCAAGGCACTTAACATGAGCCCCCTTTTTACGGCCAGCAACAGCTTCACCGAGGTCATTAGTGAAGAACCACAGGCTTGTTACGCCTCATCTCCAGCTTAAAAATAAAACCCTCCTCATGCATGCTTTGTGGGTAATCTGGTTTGTTGGATTTTTTTAGCTTTGATTGTCCAAATCAGTTCAATCACAAGATTCATTTAATCATGAGGAAACCCACCACCCGTCCCCCGAATCCCCATGTGGTCAAGTTCACACAGCAGGGCGACATCGTCCCGGCCCCCGCCTTAATTAATCTGTACAATCCAATCTGATCATCTTAAGTGTTTTAACGCCCCGTAAAGCCTATTGGGCGGGTAGGCGTGCACCGTGGCAGCCACTTCCACTGATCAATAATTCAGGCGCTCCTCTGAGGGGAGGATGAAAGAGGAGAAGAGCGACCGGCCAGACAGCCCACCTCCAGCCCAACCTTTATACTCCAGGGACGGGACGGGGCACCGAGGGGGCGTCCTGCCACCTGGACAGCAGACTGTGTTACGCTGCTGGTTTGTTTTTGTTTTTCCGAGGAGGATCAGCTTGTCTCATATTTATGTGATTTGTCACCAAGCTGAGAAATCAATATTAGTCATCAGCCAAAGGTGGCCGGTTTTGGCAGCTGCTGCTGTTTGTCTAGCTCAGCCACTTTGGCAGGTACCCAACATGTAAAGCTCAGTCTATCCCAATATTAACACACACTGGTATTTTTCATTTTATTGTGCATATTATCTTCAAGTTCAATTCCAGTTTAAGTGAAGTTTCCAGTGATGTTTTTGTTTTGCATGTTAACAAAATATAGTTTTAGCTCATATTTAGTGGTGTAGCATTTCAGGATGGGAGACAACTGAAAGCTACATCTTTTATTAGGATCCAACCAGGGGTGATGTTACCGTACAGAGTGTCCTGTCACTGGAAACTCACAGGTTTGATCTCTGCAACAGTCAGGAGGCCTTCAACATGCATTGGGCACCTCAGCAAAACCCGTGTGTAGGTAAACAGTGGCAACCTGACGTGCACAACTGCGAATCCCTAATCACAAAACATTTTTCCAAGCTCTGACTCATTAGTCATTCAAGTTTGCACACAACTCACTTATGGAGATGTGCACTTCTTTTTTCTTTTCTTTTCTTTTTTCCTCCAAATTTTGACGGTCAATGTCAGTATCTCATTAAGTGAAACTCATTTATAAAGCGCTTTCATCCAGCAAGGTCGTATGAAAAGTGCTTTGCAGAGAGCACTCACACAGTCAGATGCTGGTCTGTAATTTCCTGGCAGCCATTTACAATCAACATGAATATACTGACCTTGTCCAAAACCCCCATGTAAAAAAATCTCTATAATATTCCTCGAGGTGTTTGCTTTGGGAGGTTAGTGAAATTACAGTTACTTTATCACAGGTAATGGGATGTTTTTACCTAAATGACCAGGCAATCATTCTCCTGTAATTAGTGTGAATGCAGCATGCACTTTATAGGCCTTGGTGTGTGTCTAAAATGTACTATAGGTTAACCATGGTTCCTTTCTGCAAGGGAAGTCACTGACAACAAGCATAGGGACACTTCCCTGTTGGGGCGAAAACAATAACACAACTATGCAGCAATAACAGCCTTGTTATTTAGCTTGACGCCAGTCCAATTTGTCCAATTTGTTCCATGAGGGTTTTCAAAGGCCAACAGGTCATTAGGGAATGTTCATGTGATCTTTCAATTGAGGAGGAAACATGAAAACCACTTCAATCGGGAGTTGCGAGGTTCTTCCCCTCGCCGGCAGCGTGCGTAATGCTGCTCTTACTGAGGCGCTATGAATTATGCATGGCGGCATTATCACCCATCAGCCCCGCAACGCTCACTTATTGACCCCCCTTGTAACACGACATGGGTTTATTTGCGTCCGCCCGGCTGATGCTTGCCTTTGCTGACACGGTGGCCGCTCCGCCTTGCAGCTCTCGCTCTAGCCCCGCCCTCCCGCGGCGCTGCGAGACGGCGTATCAAACGCACCGCGGGAGAGGGAAGAGGAGGAGGTGGAGATCCTCAACTTGGACTCCAGAGTCGGTGCGGTACAGCCTCAGCGCCTCACCGGACCGGTATGCACTATCCGCGGCGGGGAAAGTGAGCCGAGTGACCGTCAAAGATGCAGGCAGAGGACATGGAGGTACCTATCATTAATAACATTAACGGTAACGGCGACAGACAGAGACCGAAAGGGAAAGATGTGTTCAAGGATCAGCAGAAGGAGTCGGAGGTAAATCCGAGAGGCGTTTGTGTACAATCGGCCACTACAGCACCCATGGTTAGAGTATAGGAACGCACTGGAGGGGTGTGTGTGCGGGTTCGTGTGTGTCCTGTCACTGTGTGTGTGTCTGTGTTGTTGCTGGGGAGCTTTCAAACCAGCCTAATGTGCTTTTTCATGCAGTGGGGAGGCTGTCTTGGGTCGGAAGCATGCGGCCAGCCAGGCAGGCAGGCAGGCAGGCAGGCAGGCAGGCAGACACCGAGGTGTTATTTTGGCGTCCGGCTCCTATAAATAACCCAGCAGTAATCCTACAGTGATTTTCAACGTGGAAAATGCAGGTGGTGAAATGTGGCTGCTGCTGCTGTCAGGACCAGACCACTTTAACGAAAAAAATACTATATCATATAATATTCCTATAGGGACTTGAAGTGTGTGTGTGTGTGTGTGTGTGTGTGTGTGTGGTAGTAGAATTTATAATGACCTTACCATACCTTATGGTGGGCTATTGCTTTGGTCTCTTATGGTATCAGCATGATATTCCCTAAATATTTCATGACATCCCTTTTTTTATCCTAAACTGCATTTTTTTTTCTTTTTTTTTTCTTTTTTTTAAATGGCTTTGTGAAGCATCTTTCAATTCATGCTTGATCTGCTGGCCATGTTTGTTGATGTTTTGATTTCTGATTTCTTTAAGATGGGGATGTATAGTTTTGCTCTCATGTTTGGGTCGTTGGATTTATTACAGGATCAGAATGGCTCTTGTGAGGGCATGATTTGTGTCTCGAAGCCTGTTTTAATGCATGATTGTTTACGTTTTGATTTGTGGTGTCTGCAAAGCGCTAAATTGATAATGCCACAAATCCACCTGAGGAGACTGGGGCAGCCTTTCCACAGATGCATTTTTCCTATCGATTTTTATGCTGAGATGAATAGACGTTTTGTGTTTGGCTTATTGGGCTCTATGGGCCGCCATTAAGTTGTAGCCTGTTTTTTTTTTTTTTTTTGTAAGTCAACACAGCTCACGCTCCCTCTGACAACAGCTCTTCCAGTGGCATAAAGTAATAATTCAACCCCCTCATGAAAAAATGAAAAGAAGATGCATTTTCGTCTCTGGGCTGTTCAACACAGTTACATCAGGGCTGGTGAACAGAGGCACAAGACCCAGTCAATAATATCCTCTAGAAATATGTTTTCTATGAACACATTAAATGGTTTTGAGGGAATTGGAGCATATTCCCCCCTGCAGCCGGGGGATTCGAGGACAGGGGGGTTTGATGGACTGGAGCACTTAGTGCCAAAGCCATGTGGTGATGTTCCCCGCCATGCTGGGTAGAGACACTTAAACCAGTGTCTGCATTGGGACCGGGATCCTGTCACTGTTTATATTGATTTTTCTGTCCAGGTCAAATCTGTGTATGTAAATGGAGACAAACACCAGCCTGTCAGTCAGCGCCTGAACACCGAAAAGCAGAGATAATCACCCCAGATTTTCCTTGTGGGAGGGCTTTCATTGTGGGTCATGTATTAGTTTTGGACACAGTGGTCATCTGCTGTGTGTGTGTGGCATACACTGGTCACAGTGCGGGTGGTCTGCCTTGACATTGTGCCCAGTGTTTGTCCGCCGATGTGGCACAGTGCGTACGGGCGAGCAGAGGCTGTGCCAGTTTGGAGGCAGGACGAGCGTTCATTACCAGTTGGCGACAGACAGAGAGAGAGAGAGACGGGAAAGCGGGGAGGCTGGAGGGAGAGAGAGGGAAGCAAGATATTTGGGCGGCTGGAGGGAGAAAATCAGGGTGACAGAGATGGAGGAGCGAGGGATGTTGACGTCCTGCACGGTCCTGCATCAAACGCCCTCCTCTCAGATGGTTTAAAAGCAAGGTTCACTTCAGGTTCACAACAACAACAACAATGCCACATGCAACTGCGCCCCCCCCCCCTCCTCACTCCACTCCCCGTCCTGTCGGGGTCACAGCAGCCCGGCTCTCCACCAGCCTGCTTGTTTTCTAACAAACTGAACCATCAAACGTTGGGCTAAATAGAGAGGATTGTGCGGTGGCAGTGGTGGATGAACGTTGTGGTGCTGTGCAGTTGGAACAGCTGCCCTACGGCTACAACACTGATTAAGTCAACCAGACCATAATAAGTCTCAGGTTGTTATGGGCGCTTAGGGGCAGGGAGCGCACAGCAGTAGAGCCCACTTCATCATTAGAGCTGCTTACTGGAAAACTACCGTACCGACTTTTTGTATAGGCATTGATTGTTTTGTGACAAAAAAACGTGTCAAAAGGTGTTGAAATCCCTCCGAATCTGAGTTATTTATGTTATTTATTTATTTTTCTGGCTTCTGAGCTCGGTGAATCAAGTCAGCAGGGATTAATTATGCTCAGAAAAGCAGATGGTATGTGCAAATGGTAGACTGAAAATAATTTAATGCAATGTGCTTTCATTCAACAATAAAGGCTATCAGCATTGTGATGCCCACTGCTTTTCCGCTATCCCAGCTAAAACACCATCGGCAAGGAAAACATGTGCCAGAAATGTAGAAACTCACGCGAATTTTTAAGACTTGCATGATTTTCAGCCCTTTGGACTTAAGGAGTTTGGTAGCTGATGTCAGTGAAATGCAAAAAGAGAAAGCCGTTTTAGCACCCACTCCTTTATCTAACAACTTTTATATAAACATGGACAAGAAAACAGGACCTTTATGCGTTTCAGGTAAACACGCAGGCTCGATTAGAATAAGAACATTGAGTTACAAGTGCAACATTGGCCTGCAGCCTTCAAGCAGAAAACAAAGCGGCCCAATATTTCAGGGCAGAGGAACTGTATAAAATGTCCTGCTGTAAGAACAAATACAATGGCGTGATTGTGCGCTCTCATTTTGATTTACAGTCCTGTCAGCGTGACTGGGAGTGCTTCAAGTTACAGTCAAGTATCAAGTTATGTCGATACTACAGATACTAAAACACTAGTATTGCTATTGTCTTCAAAATGTTGCAGTATTTACTTGGCATTGACTGTAAGTATTGATTCTTCTGACATTTGTAGTTAGGACAGCTGTATATCGAAGGACGCTGAAGATGAGGAAATCCTGTCAGATATACAGCTACCGGCAAGTAAAGGAAACCTATCCGAGGTTGGCTGAGCAGGTGGGGGGTTCAGTGTCTTGCTCAAGGACACTTTCACAGAAAATATGGCTGTTGATGGATACATCGGCTGCCGCGGTTGAAAGAGTACAACGAAGTGCTCCTCAGGTAGAAGTACTGTTACTTTGCTGATGTTTTACTTTGGTAGAAGTAGAAGCACTGCTGTAAAAATCTACTGAAGTAAAAGTAAAAAAGTACTTCATTTAAAATGCACTTGGAGTAAAAGTCACTGAGTTACTTTTGCAAAACAGTCACTGTATCCGGATCTTTTCCCTGCATTGAGAAAAGGATGAGAGAGCACGGTTCACATGAGATTCTCTTAAAGGTGCATTGCGCACAATTGCTAAGGCTTGATTGATGTGTAGACTCTTTGACACATAATGATGGCTGAGTCTACATGATTATCATTGCCACTGATATTATTTCCCTTTTTTTCCCCGATACGTACTCCTTGACTGTAAATAGTCCTCGCCTCCATCGATCACCTGCAGTTTTTCATGGTGCACTACACCTCTCATTGGAAATGACAAAAAGTGCATCAACAAAGTAGAACCGGATTCCTCCTCTCATCTTTGCTGACTGACATTTTATTGTGAAAGGTTCCAGAATCTGTCATCGAAATACAACACTCCAACAATGTACTTGTAAAAGTAAAATGACTGACTTTAGGAAATTGGGCAAAACAAGTACAAGTACACAAAAACCTACTCGATTACAGTAACATGAGTAAATGCAATTAATTACCTCCACCTCTGGAAACCTCTTGTCTTTTGTTGACATAAAGGTCAATTTAACTATGAGACCAGCATGCCTGATGTCTCTTTTTCATGCACTGGAGTGAGCAGAGGAGGAGAAGTGGAGATTAAAAAGCGAAAATCTGTGGAGAGTGTGACATGTCCAAAACAAAGCCCATGATCCCAGCGGCTCAGAGCCACTCTCGGAGCTGCAGGTAGTTTTTGTTGAGTCATCCGCACTCCCAAGTGGCTCTCATCTCCTCCCGGTTTACACGTGCAAACTGATGAGATAAAATCGACACGGTTTGACTCGGTGCCGTAAATAAGCCGGAGTGCAAACTGCCGTTGACTCCTTTTCCAGATGGATATTTATAGGTTACAGTTACATGACAGCACACTCTCACTCACACACACGGCAGGTTAAATAACAGTTATTTAACTATGCTGACTAGGAAACACATCCTTATTTACAGGGATGGCCCGGGGGGAGTAGTCACAGTGTTAGACACATCAAACACTTGGAGCGCCTTGGAGCTTCGCAGCGCTGCCACAGCGGGGGCGAGAATATTCCTCATTAACATACGATGAAATTTTAATGATCCCCGTGGGCAAATTGGGGAAATTCACTTCCCCTGCCCAAAAGGTGCACGGATTAAAACCGGCAATCTTTCAACCACCGGCCTAATTCTTTTTCCATCAGACTGCCACCGTACCCGACAGAAATCGAGCTCAGGTTTCACTGACAAAACTCTGCATAACACGATATATTCCGTTGTCTCTGTGCATGAGCAAGTTGTCGCCACATTTCATGACTGTGTTACAGCGTCAGTGGCTGGGTTATGTGGCTGCGTGCTTCTTGTTTAATATTGTTGTGCTGGCCTTGATGTAATTATGCACACTGTAAACTGCCTGCTTCTGCACATTTGAGAGAAGAATTCGTTCGGCAGAGTCTGTGTCTGTCTCATTCGATGGCTATGCAGCAAATGTGTGTGTGTGTGTGTATGTGTGTGTTGAAATCTCATAACTACCAGTTGTGTTGATTTTTTTTTTTTCCACTCCAGGCTGGGCGATATATCGATATCATGGCTTGAGACTTGATTTTAATATCAAGATATGGCATTAATGTTGTCTTTTTTTTGCTTTTAAAGGCGTCAGCACTTGTGTTTTCTTGAATAAGAGCCGCAACCTCATTAGATTGACTTTCATTACAGTAAAGGGAAGCAGATTTCTGAACTTATTAGTCTGCTGTAGCTGTTCTGGCATTTGCCTCTACCTGCTTAGTCATCACATCCACATTAGTAATGACTGTTTATCAGCATTTCTTGTGTGTAAATATCTTATGAAAGCACCAATTGTCGTTCTTCACTTGAGTTTATGAAACCCTTTTAGTAACCGCTGAATATTGTCAAAAAGGCTAAAAAAACCACGCTGATTTCCTTTTGTTTGACATTTTGGAGATACAAGGTTTTCCCCAGGTGGTGATCATATGTGTTGGTGCAGTTGCACGGAGTTATGAGAGTGTTTGCATGGCCCCTCATGTGTGCAGGCTGTCTGGAGAGCACGTGCTAATCATGGGGTGAGACTAATGTCAGAGCCTTGAGAGACCCTCGACTGGATCCAGCTGCTAATCCGCTCTGAAATGGAGGCAGCGTTGACTCCTGCTCCTTCCTCCTCCCCCCCTTCCTCCTCTTCACTCCTTCCACTGTGCCGGCAGCGCTGTATTGTTACTGTTTGGCTGGGGTGGCATGTTGAAATCTTAAGGATGCTTATATTCTCTAATGAGCTACGCTGACGAGGTGAATCCATGAATCCACTCCGACCATTCAACTTTGATTTCCATCATTAAATCCATACCGACCACAGCGGACGGGATGTCAGTCTGAAGAGAAGCAGACAAGTTGGAGAAGTTGGAGGTAATTGAGATGTGGCTTGCGCAACACTGGGCACACTCAGAAGCAGTGTCCCTCAGCAGCCACACGTCCTGCCACAGTGCCCTTAAGCACCTGTCATTATGAGCAGCTCGTGTCTAGGTGTGAAAATGTAAATGGCTTATCGAGGCTGCCTGGAGACACCCTGTCCAGCGGCCAATCAGCAACTCGGAGAGCACATAAACCGTGCCGATGGGGGGGAAAACTGTGAAAGAGCCTGAAGCGTGTGTGGGTGATGTGTGGAGCTGAATCGTGCATGTGTGACTGCAAATCGAGTGCAGCGTCATGGTGGGTCTCGCAAAAAAAAAAAAAAAAAAAAAAAATGGGACTAGCCTACTGTATGTTTTCAATGTCTGTTAAAGCGTGGGTGTTTTTTTTTTTTTTTTTGACGCCAAGAAGTGCATGTTTTCTGTCACTGTGTACTCTTTCCTCCGGTTTCAGTGCTTGTGTGTTTGGTTCTTTTCGTTGGCAGAGCTCCATGGAGTCCCCCAACCTGGAGTTTGAATACGGGGACACGGACAGCCTGACCGCAGAGCTCTCAGGTGAGACGGACCAGCCGCTAGACTCAACAGAAACTCAGACTGTTTGTTCTTGTCAAACAAAAAAAAGAAAGCAAAAGAAAGCATAAACCTTGACCAGCGCGTGGTGACTGCAGCAAAAGCTTTCATCCCAGTCACGGCTCTCATACAGAGCTCTCTGCATTTATACTCAGTGTGGCTTTATCAGATTCAGATTTGCCTTTATATGCAGTGCAACAAGGAGGTTGATTCACTAAAGAAGCAGATGAAACACTAAAAGAGAGATTTTCCCATTTACCCCAGTCGGTCCATGCAAGTAGTTTCTGTGGTTTGGCAGTGATGAAAAATCACGTTTGAAAAGCTCAGCAGCAACAGCTCTTCCCAAAAAGACATAATCCACAGCCGTCTTGAATGCTGTGGGGAACTATTTCCTGCCGAAGAACACTGGCAAACTGCATCTGTCCACCTCCAGTTTGTACTCATTGGGGGGTGGATGGATATAGTTTGAAACAGTCTGCAGCAAAACTCCTCAAGGACTGTGGATTGCATCTGTGCCATTGTTTTTGGAAAGTAAGTTTTTCACATGTAAAATATGGACAGACAAAAGAATATCCACCCAGCATCATTGCATTGGGGTGATGAGAGACAGACTGGAAACCTCACCAAATCACACAAAATTGAACTGAATTGAATTGAAATTTGTATTTTTTTTCTTTTTCTTCATTTTCTTTTCTTTATTTGTTTATTTATTTATTTTTTTTGGAGGCGTTGGGTGGAACTGTCCCTTTAATCGGTGCTGATGCCTCACAAGACAAATTGCAACACCTACATTGCAAAGAGGATGTAAAACACTGTATGATGATAAATGAGTAATAAGAAGTGCTTCGGCGTAAGCAGCATTTGCATAGACGGTCACTGTTAAGGCGCAAACTACAAGTTTGGTTAAAAACAAGAGTCGAATGATGGCAGATGGCAGACATAAAGTGACAGATGAGCGGGAAAACACAAGTGGACTGATGGCTCGGCAGCGAGGAGTTTACATAATTCCCATTCTGCACCGGCAACTTTTGTGAGAGGCAGCAGACACACCAGAGAGGGACAGTGAATAATGGCATTGATTTAAACTCAAGATAATTGCCCTCGCTGGTGGATGGCAAGTGGCAGCGTGTTTGCTTAGAGGCAGTGGCTTGCACGCACACACTCACACACACACACACAGTCACACACACATGCAGGCACCAACACAGGCCGACAGTTGTAGCGACAGCTCCTCCGGGTAGAGGAATGACTCCTATCACAGTGGGAGGAGATGCAGAGGGATTTACACGGCGATGTGACAGATCCCTACGCCGAGATCTGCAGAGGTGGCTCGGTGAAACGGGAAGTAAAAAAAAAAAAAAAACACATCTGCCAGTGTGTGTGTGTGTGCTTGTGTGTGTGTGTGTGTAGTACCGAGCCACACCCAGAGCAGCTCTGTGAAACCGAGAAAACTGACCTCAGACTTTATCTTTGTCTGCCGCAAAGGAAGTGACACCAGAACAGTTGTGGACAATCTACCATGTAGTTTCATTTGCAGCCGTATTTTTTGTTGACCTTTGACCTCTAAGACTAGTCAGAAGATGTTAGTACCTGTTTACCTTTAGCTGCTCTGGGTGTTAATGAACCCCACCGTTTCCTACTGTTTCTATTGTATTGCATTGCATTCTGCCCTACTCTGTTCTCTGTGTGTGTGTGTGTGTTCACAGAGCTGTACAGTTACACAGAGGAACCAGAGTTTGCCCTGAACAGAGACTACTTTGAGGAAGACTTCAAGAGCCATGGTACTGTGTGTGTGTGTGTGTGTGTGTGTGTGTGTAAAGTCTGCTGCATGACCTCAGCTAAGCTTTTTGTTTGCGTATCCCTTAATGTGTTTAATGTGTTTCCGGGAGAGAGTGAGCCAGTAAGACAGATAAACAAGGGTGTGTGTGTGTGTGTGTGTCTGTGAGAGAGAGAGAGAGATGATTACCTGAAGGATCCCAGGTGTGTCGTTCCCCTCTCTGTCACTGGCTCACAGGGAGAGCTAGACAAAAGTTAGCTGTCAGCACCGATCTGCTGTGTGTGTGTGTCAGAGATGGAGAAAATGGGGACAGAAATAGTCACACACACACACACACTTTTTCTTTTCTCAATTTCATCTGTGCAGCTCCAGGTTTGCAGCCCTGTATCAAACAGAATCCCATGCAGTGCAGCGAGCGCCTGCTGTCACCTCCCGTGCGAGCGCTGCTGCATCACCACTGCTGTTATTTATCACACAGACCTTGACACGTCCTGCCGTGGTGTGACAGCCGCTGACTGACACACCGTTTGTGCAGCTCTGAATGTCCCGCTTGTCAAATTTAGTGTCGGCTCAGTGCTTGATAAGTGCTCAAATGGAGGGCTGATGCCAGCAAAACAAAGTCCTGTAGATAGAACGTCTTTGTGAAAGGTTTTACTTTTCCAACACAAAACTCAACAACTCTGCCCTGGAAAGGTAATACAAGACACCACTGGGAGTAAATATAATCACTGTTATATTGACACTAATAATTTCATCATAAACAATAATTTA
Source organism: Myripristis murdjan (assembly GCF_902150065.1). Classification (NCBI taxonomy): domain Eukaryota; kingdom Metazoa; phylum Chordata; class Actinopteri; order Holocentriformes; family Holocentridae; genus Myripristis; species Myripristis murdjan. Next base: position 16,053,432 of record NC_044002.1, on the reverse strand, counting down.
TGTGTGGTGTTAATGAAAAAAAACAGTTGTAACTAACAGGTTAGTAACTATATTCTCAAGAAATGAAACGACCATCAATCAACCGTGACTTCTACATTTATAGCATCTTTTATGTAGATTTTATGTAAAGCTGCACTAACTGAAGTTACAAAAATAAGAAGTATTTAATCTGAGCTGACCAAAAAACATAGATTAAGCAGTAATTTGTCAATCCAGCTGTGATCAGATATCAGCTACTGTGCTTATTTCAGTTTCTGTTCCTTGTGTTTAAACAGACCTCATTTAAACTGATCCTTAGCAAGTTTTATTATTGTATATGTAAGCAAGAGAGTTCAATATTTCAACATATTAAGGCTTTTTTTTTTTTTTTTCAATTATTTATTTTTTTTGCCGAAGCGTTTTTACTTTTGGCACTGAACTCGGCTCACATCTCTCAGCCGCGCTTTGAAAAATCAATTTGCTCAACTCGGCTGAACCCGGTTTTGTCACCTCGGACCCACAACACGGCTCGCTGTGATCTGAAGCCGATTGATGTGACATGAGAAGACGACGGCGCACGGCAAAGATGGGCTCTTTTGTGGCGCTCGGTGAATAAATAATCCCGGCGAATAACAGACGGGGTTGCCCTTCCTCACCGAGTGATTCACGAATAAACCAAGGATAGATCAGCTTCTCATGGCACTGTTGTCGGTACGGCCTCGTGAGAAGAAACTGCGCTTTGGTTCGGTGTTTCTCAGCCTCATATTTAACCCCCCCAAAAAATACCTGTTTCCTGATACCTGATTATGATTTTGCCATCAGATTTTCATTACGATTACAACGAACAAAATGGGCAGTTTAAGTCGGGGCCAGTTGACAAATGCATGAGCTGATACTGCAGTGACCAGACGTCCCGTTGTGTCCGGGACCGTCCCGGGTTCAATCTGAGTGTCCCGAGTCCCGACACATATCTTTAACACTAAAATGTCCTGGTTTTCAACATTCGCTACCAAATTGTCCTTGTTTTTCACTATTAATTCCTCGCAGTTTGAAGCAAAAGTAGACATATACCAAAAATGCATCACCAGAACCTTTCTAAAGAGAAGCCTTGAGAAAAGTCCTTGTGGCCGAAACGTTGACAAACTCCCTGAAATAAATCAGTGCACAGCTGAAAAAGTTATGCGGGAATTGGCTTCTTTCATAGTCGGCCCTTTTGCCTCTCCACGTTTTTGTCAGTCGACTCCTGGTTGTTGTGATTGCAGCTTTAAATGCTTTTTTCTCTTGAGGTAATAAATATTTTCTGACTAAAAATTAGAAGAAATCGTAAATCATCATTTTTTTAAGAGAGCTGCCAAATCCTGAATAATTAAGCATTAAACCTGATTTCTTTACTTCTTCTGCTTTCAACTAAGTGCCTTTCAGAATTTTCTCTAGTTATGTAACTGCTAAACGTGTGTGTTATTGTATTTTGCTGTCTTTTTTATTAATTAATTTTAAAATGTATTCTCTTATTTTTACAAAAGCCTTCTCGGGAGGGGTGTTGCAAATTAGTATCAGCTACACAATACAAGATGATGCTTGCGTTGATGTACATTGTATCGACCCCTATCAAATAAACCGTAAATAAATAAATGTATTGTGGCTCATGAGGAGGTGCCACTTTCTTTCGGGGTGGGCTACAAGCCGACGAGGTTAGAAACCACGGCTTTATTTCACATCGTCTAACCTGCCAGAAATGGATCAGTGGAAGAGGAAACACTGCAGTTCGGCAACACACACACACATACACATACACACAACACAAACACACACACACACGCAGTGAATGTAGACAAAAGAGCAGCTCTCTGTTTGGACTGGAACGAGCCGGGACAGCAGCGAGAGGGACGCGAGCCTCCTCCTCTTTATCTGCCACCTCCTCTCCAGGCTGAGGAGTCCTGAATAGCGGGATTAGACGCCGGCTCCTCCGGCTGCTGTTTCGCCGAGATAGAGCACACAACTGTCTCTCTGCATCACCGTCTTTGTGGTGGTGTGTGTGCATGTGTGTGTGTGTGATTGTATACACTGTACATGTGCGTGTTACATGACAGAGAGCGGGTTCATGTTTGTTTTGTGTGTCTGCTCGTGTGTGTGTGTATGTGTGTGTTCATCAATGTTTTAGCACATCCGCCACTCCCCATCAATTCCCAATCAGACCCCCCCCCCACCTTCCTCCCTCCCTTCCTCCCTCCCCCCTGACCTCCGCCCACCCACCCAAATCACTGTGATTATCATGTCTAATTTAAGCCTCTCGCACTATAAAAAAGTGGCAGGGTTGACAGGGATTCTTTGTTTCTTTTTTCCCCTCCGTCTGATCTGAGTAGACAGAGCGAGCTGGAGTCTATTAAGCAGCAGAGGATCCATCTGATCTCCGATGATACTGCCAATGCGGCGCTGTCCAATGGTTATTGCTGTCCACTTAGCCAAATGAGGCGTCTAAGAATAGCCGGCTTACCAGAGTGGAACGGCAAATAGGCTTGACTCGTTTCCAAAATAAGAGACACGTTGCTTTTTGGCTTTATTTTTTTATTTATTTTTTTTTGTGGATGTTTTCTGGCAGAGGCTTATAGGAATTTTAGACTTTATGCCGGGCTTCCACATGGAATTGATTGTATATTATTTCACTGTCACCGTCCTGAGTGCTTGCTTTGTCTTTTGATTGGTTTGACTCAAATCCTCCATTTTTTTCCCCCCACTCCTGCCTCATAAGAGTGATTTCTGTGCTGTGCTTGTGTGTTTGTGTGTTTGTGTGTTTGTGTGTGTGCTTCCTCTCTTCATCACTCTGTCACTGCCATTTCCAGAGTAGGTGGGAACATGATGTTAAAAAAAAAAAAAAAAAAAAAAAAAAAGATCACAGTAGCAGCAATCAGCGAGGAGAAATTGGAGTTGACCTGCTCCAGAGGCAAATACATCTCATTGGTTGGGTTAAACCTCAGTGGGCGGAGCTAAAGAACAACAGTTTTTACATTTAAACTGAAACCTGGTGGAAAAAGGGAATGGGTAAGAGGGGAGGTACATTTTGTAATAATAATCATTTCCATACTTGTTATATTAGAAAAAGAAGCATCTGATAGTTCAGTAAATAATGGCAGCTGCTTCCAAAGGTGCTCTGTTATTCAAACATATTTTGACATTTTAAAACATTAACAAAGTTGATATTAGTGTTGGCATCAAAAATACAAACTGTATATCTAACATGAAACAGCAGCAACATGCACAGTGATGTGTTCCCTCGATGTAAAAAGAATAATGTGCTTATCCTCTGGTGTGGTATGCCTAATATGATCAGAAGTGGTGTTTGAAAATGAATATTATGAAAAATATGATTACAATGAGAGAATACAGGGTCTTATGTAATCAGCTGAGTAGACCAGCAGGGTGCCCTGGTCATGAATGAATGAATAAAGAAGTTAATGTCATTTATATTTTATTTTTTTTATTCATATTTTATGTACATTTTCAGTTCCTTCTTCAAGTTTTTTCTACTTCATGTTAGTTATTTTGAGAAGCGTTTGTCTCTGCTGATTGAGGTTTATTTCTGTCTTCAGAGCTTCCAAATGTTTGGAGAACTTAAAGTCCAATCTGCCTCTTTTACTTTTTGTCCTTTTCTGTGCTCATGTTCTTTTTTTATCCTCCCTTCCTCTCCTCCTCCTCATTCTTTGATCATCCCTCTTCTTTCTCCCCTCCAGTTTTTTTTCTTTCATCATTTTCCCTTCCCTTCCTTTACCTCCTTTACCTCCCTCTGCTTTTTTTCCCCCTGTGAAACCCCTTAATGAGCGAGTTAGAGGTCACCTAGCTGCTCATACGTGTTCCTTACTGTGTGTGTGTGTGTGTGCGTGTATGTGTGTGTGTGTGTGTGTGTGTGTGTGTGTGCCTTCTTTTCTTTCTCTGCGCACCGGCAAGCTTTTTAAGGCGGCAACCTTTTCCCCTTGATAATCTGAGTTCGCTCACGAGTGAGAGAAGGTGGGTGAACGTGACACTGAAAAATGAGGAGTGAGGGGAAAAGCACTCCAGGTGAAAGCACACACAGAGAAACTGGGGTGCACGAGGATTTGTTAACGTTCTGCTAATGAACATGGATCCCAGGGCAAGACCAAATTATACTGAAGCTGAGATTCAAGAAAAATAATTCAAAATTCTTGCCATTGATGATGCAGCGGAATGGACAACGGCAGGAATCGCTGTTTTATTTGTGTTGCACCGTTCCTTCCACAGTTGCCAGAGTTAAAATGACCTAAATCCAAGTGAACAATCCACTTACTTTACTCTTAACAAGCCAATCAGCATTAGTGCTATAGCCTCGTAACAGTAAAACCCAACCTTAAATTGTGGCTGTGTTTTTGAGCGACTTGGCAAGAAATGACCTGAAAATTAGTGAGAAATCAGGAAAAGGTTACAAGAACATGACGTGGAGTCTAGCTAAAACAAAAAAAATAAAAATAAAAAAAAGCTGAAAATTGGAGAAAAAAAGAAGGAAGAAGAACAAAAGAAGAACAATATAAAATTGTTAGAAAAAAATAAACTTGGAGAAAAATGTCCCGAAAACTATAATTATTATAATTATATATTTAAAATGTTGGCTTAATATGTTACAGGAAAACATATTTTCATTTTGTGTTTTTTTTTTTTTCAGGTCATTTTCTTGTCTATATTATTTAAATTGTTTTGGTTGTTTTTTTTTTTTTTATTTCAGAACTTCTTTGTTGTTTGTTGTTTGATTTCAGATCATTTCCTTTTTTTATTTGTTTGTTTTGTTTGTTGCTTTTTTTTTTTTTTTTGCTATTTTTGGGTCAGTTTCTTGTAAGTTTTTACTAATTTCTTGCTAATTTTCAGGTCATGCCTTGTCAAGCTACTCATTGCCTTTTTGCCATTTTTTCCACAGAAATCAAATGAATCTGCTCAGGTTTCAAAGCGTTAAGTAAATATATTTCTCCTACCGATATCACACAGTCAGTTAGCTCCACTTGTAGGAAATGAAATAGAGATTCAAAGCAGCGCTGTTAGTAAAATCCCCGACTGGCACACGTACACATTTCCAGTGGTGGAGGAGCACACAGTGGTCTGAACTGAAGCGTCTCTCTGAGGAAGGGGAAAAGGACGCTGATAAAGTGCTGAGGAAACTAACCGTGCACGTGGCCTCGCTGTGCCCTTCCTGCAGTGCGAGGCCGCCGCTGGATCGAGCTGACGCCGGAGGAGCAGAGGGCCTACGTGATGAGGCTGCTGGACGCGCTGGAGGTGACAGACAGGGACAAGAGGCTGAAGGTGGCCAGGGCCATCCTCTACCTGGCACAGGGTACGCACAGGAGACACACACATGCACACACACACGGCGGGCCAAAACAACACACACAAGCCTAAAAAAATATCCACCGAGGAGTCGCACAGCACCTTAACACCTGCAAACCAATCCATAACTCAGGACAAAAGACAACATGGCACCGTTGCCATGGTTTTAGACACAAATTCTGGTTTTAACTTGTGTGTCATAAGTAGCCCAGTGGATGTAGAAGTCCATGTTAAAGCAGAGATGATTTGGTGGTTGGGATGTTCATCTTTCTCTTGCAGGTATTCAATTCGATTCACTAGTTGCTTTTTTTGTGTGTTTCTTTAGGATGTTCAGTTTGAGTCAATTGAGTCAAAGATTTGCTCATTTGCTCAAGATTTGCTCATTTTTCATCTGAAACATGGAAAAAGTCAGACAACATAATTACTATGGTGATACAAAAAAAAAAAGACCAAAAAAGTTGTAGTTCAGCACAAATGCGAGTGATTCAACTCCAACTGATTCATTCAGAATGATTCATTCAGTTTATGTCTTTGAGCAGATCAGTGCAGATGAGTCAGCAGAATTTAGCAAAACTTATAATCAGTATGAATCATTACATCCTTAATTGTCACTTGTCCTGCAGACAGACAGTGGACTGATTGAGCGGTCACACTTCTGAAATTAAGGATCCATAGGCGTGAACGTCGGTGCATCTCTTCGTATATGTGTGTGTGACATCATCATCAGGAAATTAAATCCACTCAGTAAAAATATTCTGTTTTCCAGGGAGTCCTAGTTGCACACAATAAATACATTACAATAACACAAGACATTAAAATTACTTAAAAACATAACACTGCATAGGAATAAAAAAAATAAAATGTTTGCATTCATTGTAAGTGGTCTATTTTGGGCTGAACCCACTAAAAAAGGACCAAGTAGAGTCTTTCCAAACACCAGGAAAATAAGGGACCTGTTTTTCTTTTTTATTCAGCAGTCACAAATCAAATCTGGTTTCGTGTTTGTGTGTGTGTGTGTGTGTCCCCAAGGAGTGTTTGATGAGTGCGACACAGACGTGGACGTGCTCCACTGGTCCAGACACAACGTCTTCCTGCTCTACGACATGGGCATCTTCACGGCCCTGCTGGAGCTGCTCAGCATGGAGATCGAGTGAGTAACACGGCTCGAAATATTAAGAAGCAGAAGCAGTCATACCCTCTTTCATAAACATGAAAATGATAAGTGCCGTAAGCAATGCGACATAAGATAGAAAATCAGCTCATTTCCTCATTTATCAGCAATGAGGAACAAGACAAAAATCTCATAAGGTATTGTCACACTTTAAAATAAAATCAAAAGATGGAGTATAGAGAATGCATCAAATCATTAAAAAAGGATGCACGGTCAGTGAAAGCTACTGCAGCATCACAAGTCATATTTTTAAGCAAAAACTTAATGTGGACACAGTTCATAACTCGGCGCCTCTGAGCTCTCTGAGGCCATGAGCATAATAAAACCTGGTTTCCCGACAGACACAGATTCACCGTCGGTATTGATTAATCGAAATGAGCCTCTCTGAGCTGATCCCAGAGCGTCTTCCCATGGGTTTAACCTCACGGTGGGTCTTATCTGTGCCAGACAAAGCCCTAAAATACTGCCCTGGAAAAGAAAACACCTAAAAACTGGGATAGGGATAGAAATAACTCCCAATAAATAAGATGGAAAATGAATCCGACTTGGAAAAAAAGTTAAAATACAACATTTAAAAAGTAGTGCAGTCTGAAAATGGCAGGTAAAGTGGTAGGTAACCATAACAAAAAATGTCCTAGAGAGGTGCATTTCACCAGTATTTGGCATATTTTAGTACAACAGTAAGAGAAAAGCCAAACTGTGAGGTGAAATGACTATTTTTACTTGCGATTTGGATGCGGTGTCTGTGGAGAAACTAGACTCGAAATCAACCAATCAGGGCTTGAGAGCGGAGTGGCGTGCCAGCACAGCCAGCCAATCGGAGCCCTGGCACATTTTTGTTGCCCGTGTTCCAAGTCCCCAAAACAGCCTGAAAGTCACCGGCCGAGGGAGAAGCTCTGCAATATAAATGATTCAAAATCCTTCTCGCTGGTTTTTACAGAAACAAACGTTTGTAGATGTGCCTCACCGCCGGGGCAGCAGGTACAGAAATGACACAAGAGTTGTTGAGGCGGAGGAAAAATACCCTGACACAGCCGGCGGCGGTGCCACAATGTCACCTTCACCTTGGATTTAGCAGATAAGACTCAAAGTTAATGCTGCGGTTCATGTGTTTACATTAGGGGGGTAAGGGGAAAGGACGCAAACGGGGAAAGCAGGGAGCGAGCATGAGACGCAGACAGACCTTCCCCTCCCTCGGAGACGAATAAAACAACACTTCACATCTATTTTTACTCCGTTTCCCCTTGAGCGAGGGCTTGGGGGTCGTGAAGGAAAAAGAGGGGAGGGGTGAAAACAGAGGGTATTAACACTATCATGGCTCGGAGATAAGGGAATGTCTGCCCCGTTGCTTGCTATTTCTGGAAATCAGGCTCTCGGCAACCTGTTCACATGCAACGCGGCGGCCCGGCGGGGCGGGGACCCTGCCTTGTAACTGAAAAGCCGCGGGTTTGATCCCTGAAACAGCATTTGATTGCATATGGAAATGTATTGTGGCGGTTTAAGCGGTGCAAAATTCATAAACAAGATTTCTAATGTAGGGGGGGGACGCAATCCCATTGAGTAGCTGGCGCTGAGCCCATGGCTAGTTTGAAATTAAACACACACACACACACACACACAGAGGAATGGATGTTAAGTCGTGAATATGCCACTCTGCCGTGCTCTCATTGGTCTTTTCTCCAAACCCTCTGATCTGTGGAGCTCAATTTGCTTCAAAAATCCACTCCTCGTTGCGCCAGCACACCGGAGCGAGAGACATAGAGACAAAGAGAGAGAGAGGGAAAGAGAGGGAGAGGGGGATATAAACAGAGAGACTGAAATGCAGGAATACAGGAAATCCAGCGTCTGTGATCCGCACTTCAAACGGTCCGTTGAGGACAGCGTTGCGCGGCGGCAGCTCCCTCAAGTTGGCTTTGTTGTCTTTGGTGTCAGCCTCGGTTTGGATCCGCCGCTGCTCTGTTGTTACATAAGCAGCTCCTTGTCATCATGGCACCGTCCCCCTTATCACCGTGCTACAGAGCAGAGCCGTGAGAGCAATCCAGTGAGGCACACACACATGGAATTTGTAGGGATATGACCGGGAATACAAAATGGATCAGCATATATGGATGAAAGATCTTCCCACCCATAACAGCTGATACCAATACCGATATGCAGATGTGCAAAGTGCAGGTGAAAAACAGGTGAACCCGTCCCGTCAGTGGGATTTTCATGGCTTTGTGGCCAAGCTTTGTCCAAGCCCATGAAACTAAATTGTAAATTCACACGGAGATCCTGCTGAATTTCAGGGAAACGTGTATGAAATGATGCACGAGGCATGCGGATATTTTCCATTTGAGGTAATCCTGCAGCCATGACACAAAAGCAAGGACAAAATCAGCACATGCAAAATCTACTGTATATGTGCCGTTGTTGTAGAGCTCACTTAAGGGGATATTTAAGGGAAAATCAGGGTTGAAGGGATTTTCAGAAAGGCTTATCTTCTGGTTATTGTTTTTTGTAAGCAATCGACCGTGGTAGTTTTTGCTTGTCCTTCTCGCATAAACTCGGATATTAATGTAACTGCGTGTGTGTGTGTGTGTGTGTGTGTGTGTGTGTGTGTGTGCAGTAACAGCCAGGCGTGCAGCAGTGCAGTGAGGAAGCCTGCCATCTCCCTTGCAGACAGCACGGAGCTCAGGTGAGCCGTTTGACACAGTTTGCTCCACGTCGCTTCCTGCTGCACACCGACCGCGCCGCCCCCCTCTCACCGCGTCCTCGATATTCGACTCTCACCCTCACACACACACACTCTTCTCCCATTTGCATTTTTCTGTCGGCATTCAGCTGACAGGCTGATCCAGAGCAAGGACGCACACAGTTTGTTGCGGTGAGGCTCTCTCTAAGTACTGCACCACCACCCATGTTTCCAAATCGTCCCTTTATCCTTTTCTCTAGGATTATTGATTTCAGATATTAGAATACTTGTTTAAGGACTGCAATAGCTATTTTTAACTATAAAAAGCAGCCAGTAAGTAATACACAAAATGTTTCTTTAACATGTAATTTGAGGTTCCAATTTTTTTTTTTTTCATTTCATGGCTTTTTTTCCTCAACATTTTTCAATTCACCTCCACATTTTTCATTATTACCTCTGTCACCCTCACATACACACACACACACACACAGACACACACAACCTCACAACACCTGATCTGCAAAAATCAAATTATTTTCTTTGTCCCTTTCCCTCACATTTATTTTTCAATCTCTTCTCTGCTTGTGCCTAATGGAATTGATTTTTGTGCAAAGTAAAGTAAATGCCCCTACACACACACACACACACACACACACACATGCACACACACACACGCAAGCAGAGCTCCATCTGTGCAACCCCTAGACGAAAGCTTACAAATAATTACAGACTAGGAGAGTAGATTTGCACCTAATTGCTGGTAGAAAATTGAAAGCATTATAGTTATTTTGATTGTGAACAAAGCGCTTAATGCACAAAACACTGCCTGTCTTGCATCACATAATTACATACGGACAGCTGACGCATAACCTTGGCAAATCACCGCCTTTTTTTATATTGTCATATCAGCAGTTCAGTGCGCAGGGCCACTTGGACACCTGGCTGCTGATGGACCCGTGACTCAACCAGTGACCCTCCATTTACAGGGTCGCCTCTTACACAGGACAAAAAAAAAGAAAAAGTCCTTCAACGCTTGCTTTTTGCTTGCGCCATTAGTTTTCATCTCTTGAATATTTTTTGAATTGTTTCCAGGTTGTCTCATTATCCTCAGCGCCGGCGAAATTGTTTGCCTGTTGGTGGCGGAGTTGTCTGTCCCTTTGGCTGCGACCCAGCCGGCATTTGGGCGTCACTCAAGCAGAATTTAGCGGTGAAAAGGCGAAAGTCAGGAGCAGCGGAGTCAGCCGGGGCCAGAGGATGAAAACGCCGGTTCAGTCAGGACAACTCACATAAAAAAAAAAAAAATGTTTTAATAATTCATAAAGCACTGACAATAGAGTTGACTTTGGGCTAGATCAGCCACTGCACAAATGTAGATTTCATAAGGATAGAAAAAAAAGATTCAGATTCAGATTCAGATTTATTACTCAAAGACCACAATTGTGGTGTGGAGTACAAATTACATTATGTCTCATGGTAAAGACAAAGAAAAAGAAAAAAAAAGGGTTAATCAGCAATGGGCATTTTCATTTGAACAATGGAAATACATTACAGAGAAAAGAGCCATGTTTATACAATAGTTGTTGTTTGTTTGTTTGTAAAAGATCTATACATTTGACCATAGAAGGGTATTTAACATAATAGAGAGAGAGAGAGAGAGCAGATGTAGCAAGAGCAAATGTTTTTCAATGGTTAAAAATCACTGCAACCACAGCAAGTCCCTCATCATCCAGTCATAACTGTGCACCAAAAATATTAGGCTGATAGGCCCGGTAGTTTTAGAGATTACCCTCAGACACACACATACACACCAGGCCAAGCACATGATCCCCTCCAGGCTACACCTGCCGGAGATAATAAATCACAACTGTATAAAAAAGCCGCGGTGGGATGGGGTGAGAAGCAGCCTGTTGAGATAAGCCGATGTGTCATTATAAAGGCTTTGAGTTAGGAAGTGAAATGATGACTTGCTCACTCTGAAAAGCGCAGCGGTGTGAAGAGATATCCGTTTGCAGCGCCTGAAGAGTTTCCTGACTCACTTTGCGTTGCTCATTTTCTGGCCCTTATAAAATCATTGCCTTGTAGTCATTTGCGCTCGTTGTTGCACCACACTTTAAAAATCCCCTATAGTTTTTTTAGGAGCATGTTATTGTCCCGCTTGGCTGCTTGTGATGATGGATGCACACCCATTGATGTTAGTGTTCCAAATCTGCTTAATGCCTAGGACACACACCCACACACACACACACACACACCCTCACATATGGTCAGGCTGAGTCCTGTGTGCTCCTCCTCCATGCAGGGTGCTGCTGAGCATCATGTACCTGATGGTGGAGACCATTCGTGTTCAAACAGAGGACGACAGACCCGAGTGGAGAACAGCCAGGGAGGCCTTCAAGAATGAGCTCGGTGTGTGTGTGTGTGTGTGTGTGTGTGTGTGTGTGTGTGTGTGTGTGTGTGTGCAACTGAGTAGCTTTTTTTGTGTTCTTGCACTTTTCCAGTATCACACTTTTCTACAATTTCCATTACAGAAGTTACATAGATTTGGTAGCTTTTCTATGAGAAATAGAAACTGGACCATCGTAAATTGGCCTGTTATGGAGCAATTTGCTGTTATTGTTCAGTGCCAAAGAAGAGGAGAGTAATCTGGCTTTACTTTCATTTTGTCCAATTAAAATAATCTTGTTTGAGCTCTGTGCTGTCATTCTTTTAGAAATAAGCAGTACTTTTTAGTTGAGCAAATATCAGCGATGCAGCAGTACTTTTAATTACTCTCTACACCATTACCTCTCAGTTATAAAGTGCTGTACAAAACGTATATTATTGCATTATTTTCCTTGTGAACAATCAAACCAAATACACCGGTTCTGACCCGTCACCCTTCAGGTTCTCCTCTGTACAACGGAGAGCCCTTCGCCTTGCTGCTCTTCACCATGGTGACCAAGTTCTGCAGCATGAACGCCCCGCACTTCCCCATGAAGAAAGTACTACTGCTTCTGTGGAAGACCATACTGGTCAGTGTAACACACACACACACACACACACACACACCATGTGCCAAAAACCATGTGTCTGCAGTTGACTGTACTTTTGCATGACGTGAGAAAGGTTTGCAAACTTAATTCTTGACTGATGAAGACGCGACCACTTGCATTCTGGATCTCACAGCTCTCTTTTCTCATTATTCGCTGTACACGGAGCTCGTAAAGCGCTGCGATTTCTGTGTCTTCCAGTTCACCCTGGGGGGGTTTGAGGAGCTGCAGGAGCTGAAGGTGCGAGGCCGGGAGCGTCTGAACCTGCCGCCCCTGCCGGAGGACAGCATCAAGGTGGTCCGGGCCATGAGAGCGGCCTCGCCCCCGGCCTCCGCCATGGAGCTCATCGAACAGCAGCAGCAGCAGAAGAGAGGCCGCCGCAGCCGCAGGGTACTGCTTAATGCACACCAACACACACACACACACACACACATATGCTCAGTAGGAGTTTAGGAATAGACATGAACACCTCCTTCCCTCTCAGTAGTTCTCTTTAAATGAACAGACACGTGCAAATATTTCATTTCCAGCAAACAGACATTCAAATTTAAGTTGATTAGACGATGCTCTCCTTCAGAGTGGCTTACAGGAAATGCAACAGTAGAATTAGCTTTATTTTAAGCACATTCGAAGACACCGACTGTAAAAATACTGTCTTGCACACACTCTTCTGTTGTGTTTAGCTGTGTGAGCTCACCCACAGTGTGTGTGTCGTGCTCTAACATTCAGTCCAGCTCAGTCCCACAGATGGCAGGCGTGTGTTTGGTGCATCTAACCTCAGGCATCAAGTGCCAGCCTGGCTGAATGCAGTGACTTTGAGGTGTAGGCAACTTGTTGGACACTAATACACACAGACCTTTAACTGATTTTACTGACACTAGATAGGAAACCAGAATCATATGGGCACCTAGGATACTGAGATGTTTAATTTATTTGTTTTTAGTCTGGTTTTGCCTCCTGTTCATCAGACACCAATAGATAATGCAAGTTGCTTGGTAATGGTTAGTGGTACACATTGGTTTCCATAAGGAATGCTAAGAGTGCTTTCAGGTGTCCATTTAGAAAAAGTGTCAATGGTAAATAAAAGTAACAGTGTTAAAAAGAATATTCCAGACTAAAACACATTATTGCTGTTTAAAGCTTTGGATTATGGATTATGGATTATGTTGCATTTTCGGTGCTGTTTTGGTGTCTCATTTGTTATTATGCGGCCAACTAGCCAAAAGTTAATGCAGTTAATCCACTTGGAGATATTCTCAGCTGAGCTGTAACTGTGTTTAACAGGAAGAAAAATCAGTAATCTCATACTGAAGCGTTAACAGGCAGGTTTCAGTGTCAACCCCTTTAAACAAAGCAGCAAGGGCTTCTTTGATTCGCAGGGATGTTAAACAAACATAGATGGAGAAATCCAGCACAGGAAAGGGAAAGTTCACTTCTTTCTCCTATTATTCTCCACTGTGGCTGCAGCTGCTCTCTGTGTGCACTGCATTTGGTCATTTTATCAGGGGAAAAGCAGAAAAACAACAAAACAGCACCAGAAATGCAATGCAAATCAGCAACCACTTCTTATAATCAGTGTTAATGTGTTTCAGGGTGGGATTCTCCTTTGAATCTATATTGAATCCTTTGTAAGATCTATTTCCTGGCTGTGGATTCAACCTTTTTGTTGTGTTTTTTTTTTTTTTCTGTTTCCGTCTTGGAGCAGGCTTCAGCCACTTCTAGGAAAATGTGCGTGTAAAAATTCTAGTCTCCATTAATTCCTTCCTTAACACATCCTCTAACTCTTTGTCACTGCTGGGTTGGGTTTTCCAAAAGTGTTTGAGCGCCAACATCCTCGTTTCCTCATTGTAAGTATGAACGGGGGCCGAGGTGAGCTTGGTGCTGGCACGACTTTGGGAATCCCAGCCTCTTGTGTGTGGAGCTTTGACTGGACTGCGTAACAGGCTCTCTCTCTCTCTCTAATTGCCCTCTGGTTTCTCATTGCCCCTCTTCCTTGTGTCCCCACAGAGTGCCTTTGTTGATAGCTTGGAAGGAGACAGTCCCTTTCCCAAGAAGCAGGTCTTTACCTACAAATTCCCTCTTTTTTTCCCTCTGCATTTTCTCTCTGCATTGAGCTGGTAGTTTTGCACTTCTCTCCTAAGGCCCCGCCACCCTCTTGAGTCTCTCTTCTTTCCACTCCTCTGCCCTCCTTTCCTTGTCTTCCTCTTTTCTTTGCTCGTCTCCTCCTCCCCACCCCCCTCTGTTACCTAACCTTATCCACTCCTGGAGGGCTGCACCAATACTGGTACCTGAACGATCAGAGCAGCGTTTAAAGTCCACATGAAATGAACTCCCACTACACCAGTGCATGTAGGTGTGCATAAACATTTTGATCAATAAAATCTTCACAAGTTTTTGAACAATCTCTTTACCTCTCCTATCAAATAAAACTTTCATTGACTGACATCTTATTGGTTTACACTTTGCACACTCCATGTTATGTCCCACCCCAATATAAAGGGAATACAGTTGAGAGTGCCATTTCATGGGATCTTTAACATGTTAAAAATCAAAGCAGAGGAATATGAAATCACTCTTGCACAGAAATTAACCAAAATCGTTTCAGTTCAGTGACCCAGACTGGTCAAAATCTGTTTTGCAAAGTGGAACAGAAGCCCAAGGTGGAGCACTCGTAATTAGTGACGCTAGTGAAAAAAGTGGTTTTGGTGCATCCTTAATAACTCTCCTCCTCATCCCTGATGCTTCATCTAATTATTTCCTTCCTTATTTCCCATTTCCTTTGTGTGCGTTCTCTTCTTTTGTTCCTTTTCTTTTCTTGCCTTTAGTGTCTCTTCTATTCACTCCCATCCATCTTCTGTTTATGCTCATTTCCTGCTGCTGCTATGACTTTTATTTCCACGTTCTCCCCTCATTTTCCTTAGGCGTTTTTCGCCCGCCTCCTCTCCTCTACATTTTCCCACACGCCTTTTACTCCTTCTCCTCCTCCACTCTTTTCCACCTCATCACTCTCTTTAAGCTCTCGTCCTCCTCGTTTGATAGCAGCTCATCCTATTTTCCCTCATCCTACTCTTCTTTTATTCCATGTTCCTTTCCGTCTTCTTGCCCTGACCCGTCCGTGTTCTTTTTTTTTACCTCCCTCTCCTTCTCCTTATTCCCCCCTCTCTCCTTTCTTCCTCCTTCCCTTTCCCTCTTCCTCTTCCTCCTCTCTCCTCCTCCTCCACTGCGGCCTGCTCAGTATGAGGGGAGGGGTTGAGAGACAGGGCTGAGTCGCTGGCTGTTGTCATTTGGGGCTGGAGCGGTCACTATCCACTGTCCCATATTAGAGACAGTAGTATCACTGCAGACATCAACAGTAGCCTCTCCCCCTGTAGTCTTCATCACATCGCTGCCAGGTTTGGCCTCCACTCACCCACTCACTCACTCACTCACTCACTCACTGTAGACTCTGGAGTTGGGGTCAATCTCGTTGAATATTCCATTCAGTGAGGAGGCGAATCCAGATCAGCATGATCGCTGTGAAGGGAACACGTTTTTCCTGTCGCTGTTTTATTAGAGTTCCAGTTGACCTCTTGAATGGATGTCGTTGAAAGTGATTGTCCCGTAACCCCGGTAGAAAAAAAAAAAAAACACACCGGCTTACCTCCCACGTAGCAGAGAATGG
The DNA here is from genome assembly GCF_902150065.1 of Myripristis murdjan. NCBI lineage: Eukaryota > Metazoa > Chordata > Actinopteri > Holocentriformes > Holocentridae > Myripristis > Myripristis murdjan. The sequence continues at coordinate 16,037,593 of NC_044002.1, read as the reverse complement.
CTTCTCCATAGAGAATGGCTCACGACACTGTTTCACCTTCCCCCTCCTCCTTTCGTCCCTCCCTCCCTCCCTCCTCCCCACCATACACTCACTATGTCTCTCACTTTGATGACTACTAGTACTACTACCACTGGCGCACCATACATCGACTGCACTAGCTCGTCAGTAATGCTACCTAATGTCAGTAATGCTACCTCATGCCTGATGCTTGCACTGTTTCCACGGCCATTCATTTAGCTTTGAGACTTGGAACTGAAATTAAAATGTGTGTGCGTGTGTGTGTGAGAATGTGTGTTTTGCAGTTGAACTGAAATGAGGCATGCTTGTGGGTAACAGTTTATTACATGATCGTAGTATTGTTGGGCCTTGCTTGCAGTTTTGTTTTTTTGTTTTTTTTGGCCTAAAACTGTTGGAATGCAGATGTGTGGTAAGTTGAATCAGAAATTATGCTCATGGTGATTACTGTGGACTTTTTCACTTGGAAAAAAGAAAAAAAAGATAGTATAGTTCAGAGGCTTTTGATGATTCTCAGTTTTTCAACATGGTAGTGGTCAATTTGATATCCAATCAGAGAAGTGCGCATAAGGATAATTTCATGCCAGTCATTTAATTTGCCTCTACACTTAACATTATTCCTAGTAGTAGCTCTGCTTTTTCAGCACAATTGGAGATATCAAAGATATCCTGCCTTTACAGAGTTTCTACAAACTTCAGAATTTCTTGAGCTGCAGTATATATATCATTGCTTAAAGCAGTAATTTGGTTTCTGCTTTTTTTTTTTTTTTAAATAATTTTTATATCAGTGCTGCATTATGTTACACTCTGCTTACTTCCAGTCACCTTAAACCTGCGGGAAGAATTGGATATCTTCTCCAGGAAATAATCCCTGAAAAATGTCACCTTGCAAACTTTACTGTCACATTCAAATCTTCTTAGTTGAGGTGTCATTCCTAGCCAGGACAGCAGTTAATTTCAAGATATAAACCTAACTACATACGGCATGCACTGCAGAATGATTGGGGGAGTGAAAATTAGATGTAGAGTGGATGGATTATAACTATAAATGATGGCGATATTCCCCTTTAACCTAAATGTTTCCTTAATAAAAAATGCAAATTATTCTAGTCTAAGGGAATCAGCAGTTTTTTTGTAGTTTTTCCACCAAGTTAATTGCCTCTACACACTGTCAGGTAATGTTCCAGGTGATGTGGGAGTCTTGGGTCGAGTTGTTTATGAGGTGCTAATCGGAGCTCAGTTGTGCCATATTCCCAACTTTTATTTAAAATTAGTGCATGGGACGGGTAAGTAAACCCTTGCTGTGTGCTCATAGGTAATGTCACCATGATTCACATGTTGACAGGAGAAGAATCTCTCTGTATTAACGTCCCAGCACAGCTGACTTCCTGTCCTCTCTCCCAGCCCCTGGTCAAGCAGGACAGCCTGGACACGTACAACGAGCGGGACCCCTTCAAGAACGACGACGCCCGCGACGAGGAGGAGGATCCCGAGGACGCCGACAGCGGCATCGAGGGCGAAGTGGACCCCCTGGACCGTGACGTCATCATCCAGCCCCCGCCGCCTCCACCCCCTCTCAGACCTCCCACAGAGAGGATCAACTTCCCCAAGGGCCTCCCCTGGGCCCCTAAAGTCAGGTGAGGCAGCTAAGACTAGTTTATCATCCACCACCGGGCACACACTACCACCTAAAGCATCCAACAGTGGCAGAGTGTGTGCCATGCTTCAGCTATTAAGCATCCAGTCAGTGATATTATCCACACATGTCGGTGTAATGGTTACCCCTCTCAGTTTTTTGACATTGACATGATAAATAAAGGATTTGATTCATTGATTCTTCTAGAGTTCAAAGCGTAGTTTGTTGACAGGTTGATGTTGCAACTTGTGAGGCATTTTTACCTCACGCGCCTCCACCTGGGCGAGAATTCCGCTTTTATTAGCTTGTAATTTAACTGTGTATAGTTTCCTCACCAAAAACAACACCCACTATGTGCCAAATGATGGTGAAATGTATCTTTGGGACCAGGTAAAAAAGTTGACTGGTTGCTCTATATGATCAAATGTAGGTCAAATATACACTATATTACCAAAAGTATTCGCTCACCTGCCTTTACTCATACTATGAACTGAAGTGCCATCCCATTCCTAACCCATAGAGTTCAATATGATGTCGGTCCACCTTTTGCAGCTATTACAGCTTCAACTCTTCTGGGAAGACTGTCCACAAGGTTGAGGAGAGTGTTTATAGGAATTTTTGACCATTCTTCCAAAAGCGCATTGGTGAGGTCACACACTGATGTTGGTCGAGAAGGCCTGGCTCTCAGTCTCCGCTCTAATTCATCCCAAAGGTGTTCTATCGGGTTCAGGTCAGGACTCTGTGCAGGCCAGTCAAGTTCATCCATACCAGACTCTGTCATCCATGTCTTTATGGACCTTGCTTTGTGCACTGGTGCACAGTCATGTTGGAAGAGGAAGGGGCCCGCTCCAAACTGTTCCCACAAGGTTGGGAGCATGGAATTGTCCAAAATGTTTTGGTATCCTGAAGCATTCAAAGTTCCTTTCACTGGAACTAAGGGGCCAAGCCCAGCTCCTGAAAAACAACCCCACACCATAATTCCTCCTCCACCAAATTTCACAGTCGGCACAATGCAGTCTGAAATGTACCGTTCTCCTGGCAACCTCCAAACCCAGACTCGTCCATCAGATTGCCAGATGGAAAAGCGTGATTCATCACTCCAGAGAACGCGTCTCCACTGCTCTAGAGGCCAGTGGCGGCGTGCTTTACACCATTGCATCCGACGCTTTGCATTGCACTTGGTGATGTGTGGCTTGGCTGCAGCTGCTCGGCCATGGAAACCCATTCCATGAAGCTCTCTGCGTACTGTACTTGGGCTAATCTGAAGGTCACATGACGTTTGTAGCTCTGTAGCAATTGACTGTGCAGAAAGTCGGCGACCTCTTTGCACTATGCGCTTCAGCATCCGCTGACCCCTCTCCGTCACTTTACGTGGCCTACCACTTCGTGGCTGAGTTGCTGTTGTTCCCAAACGCTTCCATTTTGTTATAATAGAGCTGACAGTTGACTGTGGAATATTTAGGAGCGAGGAAATTTCACGACTGGATTTGTTGCACAGGTGGCATCCTATGACAGTTCCACGCTGGAATTCACTGAGCTCCTGAGAGCGGCCCATTCTTTCACAAATGTCTTGTTTCACAGTCTGCATGCCTGAGTGCTTGATTTTATACACCTGTGGCCAGGCCAAGTGATTAGGACACCTGATTCTGATCATTTGAATGGGTGAGCGAATACTTTTGGTAATATAGTGTATGTCGGGTGCTCTCGGAAAAGGAGAATTGAGGGCATCAAACAAGGGGACAGGCCTCGACGAAGACAGTGGTCAAAACACATCAGCTTTTTAATGATTTAGCCACCAGAATAATGGCTTTTTAATTTTAATGTTTCCTTCCTCGCCAGTACATTTTCTTATATTCAGACTGCCTTGAATGCTTATAATATTATTCTTACAATCTGAACTCTGCTGCACTTAATGATCAATTAGAAACTTGGCCCATTGTGTACTGTGCTGTGTACTCCATTATCTGTTTGTATACAAGAAATGGTTTATGTGGTATAGTTTCCCCTTTTGGACATCATTAAACTACTCTATCTGTTTATCTATTTATCAGTCCATATGAATTATGTTGGCTGATAAAAATTCTTCTTGGCTGGTTTTTCTGTACCTCAGCAGCCTTTGGCAGGCGAGTGGGAAAGAGATGCAATATTGTGGCTCACCACACACACAAAAAAAAAAGCAAAAAAAAAAAAAAAAAAAAAAAAAAAAAAAAAACACCCCATCAGCAGAGGAAACTAACTTGTTTGTCCAGCAGCCACAATGGCTATTATATCCCAAAGCTTACACTATGTCTCTTTCCAACATGATTTTTAGAAGCGACCCTACAAATGATAGTTTGCTATGTGCCAGTTTAGCAAGTAGAGCAGAAAACTTTCCACCATTTGGCTGGCAGCTGGTGTTAATTGTCCACCCTGATGCTGCGCCACCATATGAGATATTAAAAAAAACAAAAAACAAAATTACAATTCTCTCTTCCTGTTATCTCTCCGCGCTGTCCCTCGGCTGTGTGTTCTCCATCTGTATATTAGAGAACGTGGCCTGTGTGTCTCCCCGGGGTGCCATGCTGCTTTGGGGGCTTGAATAATGTATGCAAGATGGAGAGGAAGGAGGATACGCGGCCACAAGTGAACGAATCACAGCGCAGCATTATCCTGCATTCCTGTTATCAGCAAACCTGCTTTGTGCGTTTTACCTTAGCAAACCCTACTGCTGAGGGGATGTGTGTGTGCGCGCGCGTGTGTGTGTGTGTATACCTTTGAAGCAGAGCGCAGCAGCACGCAGGGTTGATTAAGTGCTGATCAGTAGGAGGCTCTGAACCCTTCACACAGAAAGCGGCAGCACACAGTGTGACTGATGAGATTGGAGAATGCAGAACTGTGTGCTTGTGCTCATGTGTGGGTGCAGGTGTGTGTGTGTGCACGCATGTGAACTCCTGCAGCAGCTGTCCCTATTCGCATCAAAAATGATCGCATCCACACAAAGCTGTCTTGTCTGTCCACAGGGAGAAAGACATCGAGCACTTCCTGGAGACAAGTAGAAACAAATTCATCGGCTTTACTCTGGGAAAGTAGGTTTTGCACTGAAGACATTGTTTATTATCATAAACCAAAGGAATCATTCACAGGAACACTGTGTGCAATAATTAGACTTTCAAATGGTCCTCCAGTGAGATTCCTGTTTTCTAAAATAAGGGTTTATTGTTGGGTAGTGACACGGAGACGCTGGTGGGCTTGCCCAGACCCATCCATGAGAGTGTGAAGACTCTTAAGCAGGTGAGAAGGGCTCATGTTGCCTCTCTTTTCTTTTTACCTATTTCTGTATTTCTGGCTCTCTGACTCACTTTCTCAATCAGTAACTCATTCCCACAGGCATCCAACAACAAGCCCCATACACACATACACACACACCCACATCTACAATAACCTCTGTCCTTCCCCCTTTCCATTCTCCCTCCACTCTGGCTCATTATAGCCGGAGTGTTTCTTCTTAATCAATACTCTCTCACTATTGACGCCTCACACATCCCATTTTGAAATCCCCAAAGTCTCCTTGTAATGGCCCGAGAGGTATAGTTACACCGATATATACACTTCTGGTTGTCGATCAGCAGTTCTAATTAACACTCCTTGCAAGATGCTGCTTTCATAAAAACATGTACGTTACTGCTTCAGCAAAATTTGGACCTATCAGCTGTCTTAATACAGTCACATGACTCATGCAAACATCTGTTTACGTATGCATTTACACTTGTTTATGTAAAAAATGGATTTTTCCCAAGCTACAATGTGTTGAAAGTGATGCGTACCTAAATTATGTACCTTTCTTTCTTCTCCTCAGCACAAGTATGTGTCCATTGCTGAGGTGCAGATCAAGAGGGAGGAAGAACTACAGCAGTGTCCGATGACATTGGTGAGTGCTGCCACCGTGCATACTTTCTTTCTTTTTTTTTTTTTTTTACTTGCCTTTCATGCTTTGAACTGAAGGATCACATGGTCTCTATGTGTTGGGAAGTTGCGTGACCCTTGGACTGATGAAAACCGTTAAGCCTCTCTAGATTGACGTGCATCTGTGTGTGTGATTGTGTGTGTGTGTGTGTTGTGTTGTACAGGGGGAGGAGGAGGTGGAGGAGACGCCGGCAGAGATGCTGTACCTGGGCATGCTCCCTAACCTCTCTCAGTATGTGGTGAGTGCCTCATAATGTGTCTCTTCACAAAGGAATGAAGAACAAGATAAGTGATTTTTCTGATGCTGTTTATTGTCTTATGATTGGCAATATTACTCTTTGCTTGAGTTGGTCTCTGGTCAAAAACTTAAATTTTCCATAACTCATCCTTACTAGCATCTGTGACCCTGTAAAAAGGCACTATACTCCTCTGCTATATTCACTGAGCTGCAGATCTGAAGTTGTTTTGCCCTGTGCACCCCTGATATGAAACAATATTTTGGTTTGCATTAAATGCCAAACCTGAACAATGACCTGAACAATAAATCGTGAAATTAAACGAGATAGACCTCTGCAAAATGAGGAATAGTTTGTGGTCCAGGGCCTGCTGGAGTCCCCGGACCAGAGTTTGAAAACCACTCTTCTAGCTAAACACGAGAGAATCTGGCTTCAAATCAGGCTTTGGTACACTGTGTCCAAAGGAAAGCAGATGAAATTAGATTGGAAGCATGTCTCTTCTGCAGAACTGGAATATCTTAAAGTACACAAAAAGTATGGGGTGTGTTCAAAGAATTTGGGTAATCCCAGGTCTGGAAAAGGTTTGGAATTGCACACAAAATTTGGGCGGAGACACTGTTTTCCACACCTGATCCGCATATGTCTACATGTTAGTATAGAGGTTGTAATATTGAGTGAGGAGTAATCTGAGAGAAATAGAGGCAGACCCACCTGTTTACTCTCACAGCCAAACAGATAGTGAAGCATCAGTTACCTGCTGAAGCACACGGGGCCTCGTCTTACTGTAATCCTGTCCTGTGTCAGATTGCCCTTCTGAAGCTGCTCCTGGCCGCGGCCCCAACCTCCAAAGCCAAAACGGACTCCATTAACATCCTGGCTGATGTACTGCCCGAGGAGATGCCGTAAGTAAAAAGGTTACCGTAGCCTAGAGTGCTCTATAAATCTTTTTCCCATGGTGCCGCGGACTTTAAGAGCCAAATTCACACCTGTCAGCTGGGGCTTAAGTAACTCCAATGCACTATACTTGTTTGCTGTCAAATTGTATCAGCATTTACACTTCAAAAAAACATCCTCTACAAATCACGTCTGATGATTATTGATCAGTATTTAATTTACAGACAGAGGCAGTGGCTTTATTATTGTGAACACTGCACCTTTTTCATCCCTTCACAATTTCTGCTATTGGAAATAGGCCACATATCCTATCCTACTTTGGGACAGCACAGTGGCATAGAGATGTGAAATCTCCAGGGGGCCCATCAGCTACCGCAGGGCAACAAGTGAATTCCACCCATGGGAGACCAATAAATTAAAAGTCTACCAAAACTAGCTCTGCTGTTGCCAGTGAAACCTTGTGTGCACCATGGGACTAAACAGCATTTCTCCTTGTTTCCTGTTCAAAAGAGTGAGCAATCCTCTCCTCTTGGTATTTTTGTATTTCTATATTTAGTTATTTTCTCTCTCTTGCTGAGACAGTAGTAAGGCTGAGAGGCAGATAAAGAAGGTAAGATGTAGGAGGAAAGGTGGGATTTGATCTGAGCCCAGCGGGGTACATGTGATTCCAAAAATGGAGGTCTTCATCACTATACTTTTCCTGGCCAGTGGGCACTAACACTATAAATCTGATGACTATTATTCTACTGAAAATGAATGTATGATAAATACACAAAAGCAAAGTTCTTTTTCTACATTTGCTGCAAGGCTGATTTTTCACACATTATCGGTGAAACTGAACGTGTGTGTGTGTTTCTGTCCTGCAGCATCACCGTCCTGCAGAGCATGAAGCTGGGCATCGATGTGAACCGCCACAAGGAGATCATCGTCAAGGCGATCTCTGCTCTGCTGCTGCTCCTCCTGAAACACTTCAAACTCAACCACATTTATCAGGTCGGCACGCACATCGTCATCGCTGTCTGCAACAGGCGCCTCTATCGTTTTTTTTTTGTCTCAGCTTCGCTCTGTGTCACCCCCCCGCCCCCTTCTACCTCCACTCTCCTCTGCGATTACCAGGTCAGCCGTACCATTACTTTGCTCCTCTTTCATTCTCCTGGCTCCCCACCCCCACCTTTGGACCCTGTCCCCATCCCCCTCATACCTCAAATCCTCCTGCGCTACACTCACACACACTTGGTGCTCTATTCATCTCCGTAAACACCATACAAAAAAAAAAAAAGAAAGAACGAGAGGGATTGAAGCCATGCACGGACAGGATTTGGGTCCTATTTCAAGGATTTAATATCCTGTAATATTTCTGTTATCAGCAATATTCAACGTCAGCTGTAAGACTATCTGCACGCTCCCTTTCTCTCTCTTTCTCTTTCTCTCTCTCTCTTTGTTATTTACATGCAAACAGCATGCTGTGCAATGCACAACGTGTCGACAAAACATGTTGAGACATCAATTTCACATAATTTTGAGCTATTTGGCCTCCTTGTTCATGTCGACATTTTCTAAGATGCCGGTCTGTGAGCAGATGCAAACATGTACATAAGTCTTTGAATATGTCTTCGAATAATCCTGGAAAAGGATTTCCTTAAAAGAGTGGGTGCCCTAAACATGGGGGCACGTTTTCTGTTGCTAGGAAGACTGATGTCTTTTGCAAGGTTTGAGCTGGCTTCTCTGTACAGTAATGGTGGCAGCGCCCTCTGCTGCTAGAAAAGGAGATGAACTCGTGACACGTACAATATACAGAGGAAGAATGCAGCCAAAAAGGTCAGCTAAGTTGATCAATCCTGTGCATTTTTAACTAACAAGCCTCTAGGCATCAAAACTATAGATAAATCCTTCTGTATAACCCCCCTCAGCTTATTAAGGAATCGTTACATTCAAAAAAAACAATACACTGGCATCTTTAACACATTTTTAGCTACCACAGTCAATGAAGATACTGAAATATGATCCCAGATTCAGACTGAACAGTAGAGTTATTGCTGTTCCTGGATGAGACAAAAGGAATTGCACTGCTGCAGCATTAAAATGCAAATCTTCTTTCCGTTCACCTTTGCCCCTCATGAGAACTCATCAATAGCACTAGTGGCTGTGGGTTAGAGGATTGTTTTTTCCGAATCGTTTAAGAGCTATGAATTTTCTCCTGCCAGAACTTAAGGTCAAATTGCAGGAACAGCATGCTTCAGAAATGTATTTAACATAGCAACTACTTTATGACAACAACAACAACAACAAAACACTGTAACCAAGAAAAGTAAGTTGTTATGGTGTTTCTTCTACATTTGATTTATGATAGGAGAGGGGGACACATGGGAAGGAAGGATAGGAAAAATGCAAGGATCACATCCAACAAAGGTTAAGAAACAGACTTGTGCTTGGAACATTGTGAGAAAAGCACACACCTTAACTTGCTGACACACACTTTATCTGACTTACAGTGCATGAGGGGTTGTTTGTGTTGCTCAGGGTCCCTTTGGCTGGGACCCTGAGCAACACTGTTGTCGCAGTGTTGATCAAATCAGTGATTTTTCAGCATCAGGACCGTGTCTCTAACCGCTATCCCACCCTGCCGCCTCCTCTTTTCCTGCAGTTTGAGATTGTCTCCCAGCACTTAGTGTTTGCCAACTGCATCCCACTCATCCTCAAGTTCTTCAACCAGAACATCATGTCCTACATCAGTGCCAAAAACAGGTAGGATGCTTTGCTGATTTTCTGTCATGTTAAAACCTCACCAAAGGCATCCAGTTCCTTGTAACTCAAGACAAAACTTCTCTTTACTGCACTGACTTTTTCTTTGTACTCTCCACAGGTAACAGTGCATTAATGCCTGTTCCCGTCTTAGCACTAATACCATTCATTGCATTGTCTTAAACACATAAAAAAATGACAAATTGCAGCAAACCAGCACCGTGCCTCTAATTTCAATTTTCTCATAGCAACACTAGTAACCATGACCGGTGCCTCACGCGGGCACCTGTTTAGTGCTATTAGCCAAAAAAGAGGCGCCTGGTGGAGGCTTTGCTCTGCGTGGCACGCAGGTATGATAGAACACGACAAATAACCGAATACGGGCACGACCGCTAGTCCACATGCATGTTTATCAGCAGGCTTTAGAAGGTGGCACAGATGGCATCACCCTGTCAGTGCCAGGATAGCGTGTTCAGGTATGAAACAAACAAAACAAACATCTCTTAACCACACGTTACGTGACAGGAATCTTCCCGTGCTGTTTAAAGGACTGAGGCTGAGAACTGAGGAGTCATACATACTGTACACACATATATATATATATATCTATATCTATCTATATATCTATATCTATATCTATATATAGATATATATATATATATAGATAGATATAGATATATATATAGATATAGATAGATATAGATATATAGATATAGATATAGATGTATGTGTACATATATATATATATATATATATATAGAGAGAGAGAGAGAGAGAGAGAGATATCTATAGATATATATACACACACACACACACACACACACACACACATATATATATATATATATATATGTACAGGACATTCTGAAATTCTGAGCTATGAATTGCAATATACAGTATATGCTTCCAGTTCTGTATATATAGTTGCTATTAGGCTTGGGCCGATATCTGGCAATAATTGAATATCGCTATATTTGTGGCCTTGTGGGTGGAGTATTTGCTTTAATATCAGTTTTTGTTTCTCACTAATTGTTTCATATTGTTAAGTGGTAACACTTTACAATAAGAGTACAGCAATTAACATTAGTTAATGCCGTAATAAACATTAAGTAACAGGTAATAAACATTAAGTAACAGTTAACTAATCGTTAACTAATGTGTCTAAGAATCATGCACTAATGCTGTTCATGCTAAGGTATTAATTTATATGTTATTTAAGGGTTATTGTAGATATTATTAACATTAGTAAATGCCATAATAATCATTAACTAACAGTTAATTAACCATTACGGCATTAACTAACGTTAACTAACGTTAATTGGTGTACTCTTATTGTAAAGTGTTACCAAAAAGTTTCTGAAATTATTGGCACTGCAGCTGGGTGTGAGTTACCTACAGTAGGTAAGAGCTGAATATATACAGTAATAGCATGCATACATAATTTTGATTACACACACAACAAATTAGAGTAACTAAACACTGACTGTAGCAGATTTTAGAGGACGAATGTAGAATAAAACAAGATTACGTGAACCTAATGCAAGACATGTCACTCAGAATTAAAAAGTATTATTTTGCATGTTCAAATGTGCAGATGATCAAAACACAAGTGTTGCTGATTTATATCAATTACTCCACTGTAACCATCATAGCTACTGAAATTCTGAGCTCTGAAAATAGCCAGGTTGGTCTGGCTGCTTTGATCTGTTTTGGAGTAATTCCCCCTCCCTCTGCTCTCCAACACACACACTCACACACACACACACACACACACACACACACACAGCCAGGCTGATGCCGGTTTTGTGGGGCAGCAAGTCTGGTGTTGGAAGGCTAATGCACGTAGATTTCAAGCTGTTGAGGGCCCAGACTTGTTCACTCAGTCTGGACTGATATTATCAGAGCAAGCTAAACGAATTTATCCAACTAATGAATTGATTTTACATTTGTTAAGTTAATGTTAAGTTACTCGACCCAACACTAAACAAACAAAAAGCCTCATAAGTCAGTGATGCTGTGACACGGTTCATTCTGGCCGACAAGTCTGGCTCAGTAAACCATAGCCTATGTTGAGTGTGTGTGTGTGTGTGTGTGTGTGTGTGTGTGTATGATTTGTGTTTGTACTGATGACGCCGTCTAGTGGTCAAAATCGCATACTTCCATTACAGAGAGAAATTGGAAGTTAGTGCTTGTGTGGCACAGCTAATAAAAATCACTTTTTTCTTTGTGTGTGTGTGTGTGTGTGTGTGTGTGTTCTCATTGCAGTATCTGTGTGCTGGACTTCCCCCACTGTGTGGTCCATGAGATGCCTGAGCTCACAGCCGAGAGCCTGGTGAGTCAAAATGCTGCCGGCTTCACATCCACACGATCATCACTGAATGAAAGCTGACTTTGAGAACACGCCTCCCAGTGTCATTTTGACCTTTCAGTTTGTGTGTGCATGTGTGTGTGTGTGTGTGTGTGTGTGTGTGTGTGTCTTTGTTCCTAGGAAGCGGGAGACAGCAACCAGTTCTGCTGGAGGAACTTGTTTTCATGTATCAACCTGCTGAGGATCCTGAACAAACTGACCAAGTGGAAACACTCCAGGACCATGGTGAGTAAACTGGACACACCTCCACACAGCATCACAGCCTCGGGAAACACCTTCCCTGCGTTCCAAATCGCATAGTTATACTTTTTACTTTTAGTATGTACTGCAGCTGCCCTTACAAAGTATGTAGTTTAGTATGAAATATGCATGCTAATTCTTTTTTTTCCCTACTAAATAGTATGGTAGTATGAGTATTGGAACGCAGGGCTTGTATAGGCTGCACTCCAGACAATATCCATCTCAGTATCTTATAGTGTGTCATGTCAAGTACTTAATATGACTTTTTAAAAAAAAAAATTAACTAATGGAAAAATCTGCCAACAACATTGAGACAATCTCAACAAAGTTGAGATTTTCACGATTTCACAATGGAAAGAGTCGAGTCTGCACACTAGATGATATGCTTCCATCACCATTTAATGGTGTACCACCGTGTGAGGTTTTGGCCTTCCTCAGACAAAAAAAAAAAAAAAAAAAATCACAATTGGCCATTGAAAATCAGCTTGTTTTAAGAATTTTATGAATCAAATTAAAATCCTATTGAATCGTATCACTTCATTCTTGATGCTTGATGCTTTAATTTTGATGCTCGTGGTTTGATTTCTTCGTATTTCAAGATACTGCCACTAGTTTAAGCAAAATTTTTGCATCTAAAAAAAGTTATCTTTAACAATTAGCAAAATTTTGACATTTTTTGTAAGAAGAAGAGTCACTACCAGACTTAATGTCTTGTTGAGATGAACGTTTTTTGCAGCGGGCCTCTAGTTTGTCCTCAGCTTTCCTCGGTCCTCAGTCTTATTCAGCCCCTCTCTCTCTCTAAGTGTCCTTTATCCCAGCGGTTATTTCCACTTAATATCACATCCAGTCAAACATGCTCCCCTTCCCTGCTCCCCATCAGATGCTGGTGGTGTTCAAGTCTGCCCCGATCCTGAAGAGAGCTCTGAAGGTGAAGCAGGCCATGATGCAGCTCTATGTCCTCAAGCTGCTCAAGATCCAGACCAAGTACCTGGGCCGCCAGTGGAGGAAGAGCAACATGAAGACCATGTCAGCCATCTACCAGAAGGTCCGCCACAGGCTCAATGACGACTGGGCTTACGGCAATGGTAAGAACCAGCCAGAGGAGCCTGAGTGATGAAGAACTGTTTAAAAAATCAAAAAACTATACACAAAAAATATCAAAAAAATATACTTTATTCAAGCTACATCACACCTGTATTGAGTGAAATACTCAAACCCAAGATGCCATTTTTCTACAGCTTCACCATTACATCAAATAGAAAATCATTTTACTCACATTTCCCTGTGATTCATTTGGACATATTTGGTATCTTTTGAAGCCTTTGGACCTCCACCAGAATTTAGCCTAATGTTTTGTGAGTTTGAACAAAGCTCGGCCACACAACATGCATTTGTAACGATGACCCCACCAATGGGACTGGCAGAGTTGAAGAGGTTAAGAAAAATTAGCTTCAGAAAGAGTCTCTAAGGCTCTCTAAGCCTGTGTCTGCCAGCCTAATGACTTCAGAAACTTCAGAGCTCAGCCTCGATTTGGGAACAGGCAGTACAGTCGTGCCCAGAGTACAGACTGATCCTTATTTGCTCTTCTACCGGAGCCGTAACGTAGTTTGTCTTTTTAGATCTTCATTGATGAAATGGTCATGCTTCTCCCTGCTGCCAGCAGCGCTACTCTGCACTCACTCAGGGTTGAGAAATAGAAACCACTGTCTGTAGTATGCAAAATGGCAAGAAGAGACATTACTATGTGAACATGACATTTGAGGTTAATAAATGCTAATTGCCTAATTTACAGGAGGTTTTATAGCTAATGGTGTGCATGTGTTTAAATATGTATCAGGCTGTGTGTGACTTTGTGCACGCGTGTGTGTATGTGAGTGAAATGAAATGCTCGTGCAGTCACTGGCGAACAGTCTGGTATGTGTTGCCATAGCAACAGAGAAAGGGGACACTCAGGGTCACGGTCCCCTCGCGGGAGAGCAAGCGATCTGTCACCATGAGTGTTACGGAGAAAGATGGATAAAGGCAGAGGAAGAGAGAAAGAGGGAAAAATGTTATGGATATGGAAGAATATAAGGAGTAACAATGATACAATATTATTTATTTCAAATGCATGTAATGAATACATTAACACTATTATTACCCTGCCATTCATCAGGGATACATTCCCTGAATATGTTTGTTACATTTTGTTCATGTTACTATAAGACTTTCACCTTTCCATTTTCAGTCATTTTTTTAGTCTCTCATCAGGACTCACACTGAGTTAGCAGACAGAATGCGGACTAACATCCAAAAATATCGAAGGTCACCGTTTTTGCAGCCATATGTGATTTTTGCCACCTGAAGTCAAAGGACCATTGCCAAACCAAATCAGAATGACCATAACTATGCAAGACAACGCTTTTGTATTGAGCTATTGAGTTATTTTAATGACATTATTCTGAAAGCAGTTGGAAGTTTCAACTATGGTATCAGTGGGTTCAATTCTTGAATGTCTGATAATAACAGAATAACAATATTATTTTTTGCATTTTACTTGCAAGTTTGCTTAATTGTTGGCATGGCAGCTAGTGGCAAGTTGTCTGTATAACAACTGAACAGAGTAATTTTAATTGTTTAGGTAATTATAGTATAGGTAATGTGATTACACACATGGCAGTTTGGATTGATGTGAAATTCATGTATATAAACCATTTAATTGAGGAGATTTTAGGAGAATTTAGAATCTAATGAAATGGAAATCTCAATGTATTGCAATAATATTGAATATTTTGCAATATATCATCACCCAAGCATATTGCACACTTATGCCAGGACATATCATGTACAATGCAGAACTCTTTTTGTGCTCTATATGCATGCAATGCAGTATGAAAGCATTTCTCAAGTGAACTGTCAGTGAGTCTGACTGATGTTTTCTCTGATGTTATCTCGTCCCTCCTCTCCTCGCAGATATCGACGCGCGGCCGTGGGACTTCCAGGCGGAGGAGTGCGCCCTGCGGGAGAGCATCGAGAAGTTCAACAGCCGCCGCTACGACAAGAACCAGAACGGCGAGTTCACCCCTGTGGACAACTGCCTGCAGAGCGTGCTGGGACAGCGCGTCGAGCTGCCGGAGGACTTCCACTACAGCTACGAGATGTGGCTAGAGAGAGAGGTCTTCTCCCAGCCAATCCAGTGGGAGGGACTGCTGCAGAAGCCGTGATGCGGAGCGGGAGAGAGGGAGGGAGGTAGGGAGGGAAAAGAGGGAGAGATGAAGGATGGGAGGGAAAGGAGCTGAAGGGTTTGTCAGTTGAGAGGTCATCTACCAGTCTGCTGTAGTGATGAGGGTGTTTCTGCTGCAGTAACAGCGACAGAGAGGGAGGGATGGAGGAACAGAGGGGGAAGAGGACAGGACCAGCAGGGGTTATGCTGCAGATCAGAGATGGAAATACAAGAGAGGAGGGTGGGGAAAGAAAATAATTGCTGGAAATTACAATGGAGAGGAAATGAAAGATAAGGGGCATCCTACTGTGAGCCCAGCTTTTGCTCGCAAATGCAGGCGCGCCAACATAGTTGCCACAGACACACAAACACACGAGCACAACGCTAACATGTGCCTATGACAGCTGTGAACACACGTGGACATGACAGGCATGGACACAGGTAGCAGCAGATACAACAGATCTGGCAACACTGTAGCAGGAGACTCCTCTGGCCAGCTCTGGTTAATACTGCCCCCTTGTCACGCAACACCATTTTGTCCATTCATAATATAAGTCCCTCTTTTCAAAAAGGGGGGCTGGTTTGACTCCTCAGTGATGTTCACACACTCAATATGTGTAAAAGCGTCCTTGTTTCCCTTGAATGGCGTTATATAAATTGAAGTTATAACAATAACTAATAATAATGATAATGGTATTATTATTCTTATAGTTATTACTATACCTCCTCTGGATGAGTAATTTATTTATTTGTACAAATGTATGTGGTTAAATGTTTTATTCTAAATGATTTCTGAGGCTGTAATTTCTTTTTTTTTTTAATCAGTTTATCTTTGAACAGGTTACGGGTCTTTTTTATTTTTATTCACGTCTGCTAGGTTTTATTTTTGCCGGTGATGGATTTTGGATTTTTTTCTTAACATGTTTTCTAGGAAAAGATGGCCTTTTGAAGACAAACCAATTGGTATTATCAGGGTAGTTTTGATAACCACATGTGGAAGTGGGAGCTCTCTCCTCAGTCTTATTTATGTCACCAAAAAAGAAGATATATTCCAAATTTAGGTTTGTTCATAACTGTAAAGTATGAAAGAAAAAAATGGTGATTTGAAACTGGCCAGACTTGTAGAAGCTGGTTTTAGGAAACAGAAGGAATACTACTGGGAGAAAAGGTATTCCAGAGAATTTTGCAATTACAGTTGAAAAATGAAAACAAAGCAAATGAAATGACAAGAAACAAGACTTTAACAAGGTAAAAAGAAAGAAAGAAAGAAAGAGTAAGGCAATATCACACAGGATCCACTGGAGATATTCCTGTGGACTTAAATTTCATCCATATTCCATATTTTCAGTCAGTAAAGACTTAAATTGACCCTCAGCAATTTTGATTATTGCAGCTTTAAAAATATAAAAGCCAGAATCGACAACAAAAACTAAGCACTGATGCCATGGATACTCTCATGGGAGCCATTGTTCATATACACAAATTCACCTTCGTGAAAATAACCTAATTCTGTCTGAAGGTGAATTTTCACTCAAAGGTTGCTCCTTCCCTTGGCCCACATACACGGCTTCCCTCTCCGTCGGCCCAAACAACAGCACAATAAACCACTGAGCTCCAAGTGGCCTTGGTGAGCACTTTGCCACCCTTGCGAGGAAGAACACAGTTGTCACAAAAATGGTGCTGTTTTTCTAGGATGTCTCCACTGTACCTTATTTCACCCTCAACTACCTAAGTGGGCTCCAGAGTTTGTTCTTGGGGACTTTCTGGAAACATCTCTACTGAAGCACACAGAAAAGCTCTGAAGACGAGCAGCAAGGTCTCTTATTTCGTATTACCGCATAGTTTGAAATTGCTTCTCCGACATGACTTAAAGGGGTCAAGAGTCGCCATGTATTATCTTTGTATATAACGAAGATTTTGTCTTTCAATCTCAAACTGTGGTTCTCTGTGGAAACGTGCATGGCTGCAGTCTGTTCTGTTTTGGAAAAACTATGTTCACACTTTTATATTTGGACCTTTTTTTTCGTCTAATGATGTTCCCAGCACAATTAGAAATGTAAGTCTTTTGTTGGCATTGTCATCATGTTGCTCATTGCAAGGGATTTCGCTGGTAGCTCTGTTTTTCATGGAAGGCAAAATCTTTGAAAATGATATTGTATACTTTCTAGAATCTCAGGTTTATAGAGATATTATATTGTGATTTTTTTTTTTAAAAGTATCCCTGCCATCCTCTAGCTGACTACCTGTGGTGATGAATGCACATAGCCTGTTGTTGTCACACTCATGTACTGAGGTTACACCTGAAGCACTGAACATTTACTGTGTGGGCTGTTGTTGGATTATTGGCACACATTCACACTGTCACCGAACACAAGAACTCATTGTGAGTTTTAAATCACATTTCAAGTTTCAAATGTATTTTTTTGTATCGCGTGCCAAAGTCAAGTGCCATTTTTTAACATTTTATTTCTTTGTTGTTGCCTCCATTGGGTCATTGTTATTGTCATATGCCTTATCCGAGGCTTCTCATTGAATCCACCATTGAGGTTTTGCAATACAGATTATTATTTTCTACTTGAAACTTGTACAATCATTGGATATACTGTGTGTTGTATTCTGGTACAGTATTTAACCAGAGGTGTTGTTAGCATTGAATGGATGTTACTATACCTGTGTTTTTTGTTATACAAGTTTCCACATCTGTATAAACTAGATAAATATTCATTAAATTTGTTCAGGGGTATGTGCAATTACTGATCTATAGAGGCATTATTCAACAGAATGACAAATTACGGTATCAGAGTTGCTTATTAAACAGTGTTGGAACATTTCTGCTTGTTTGTTGATTGATTCTGTTATGAAATGCGTTAGAAGTTATCTCTATTTTTTTTTTATTAGTTTAGGCCGTGACATAGACCAGCACACGCACCGACATTGAAGGTCAAACTGACCACATATTCACATCACATACTTCCTCAGGGCAATGTACCAACAGTGAGGGTGCAGCTGTGGTGAATGTGGGCATAAGCCTCCTCTCTCTGAAGGGTCAGCAGGGTCATCATGCGAAAAATGTTCTGCACTTGTCCTTAACATTACTGGGATAAACACACAATGTTTGGGTTCTGCTCATAATTCTAACTCTTACTCAGCTGTCACCACAAAATAAGTTTGTTCTAGTCATTTGGGTATTCTATAAACCTATGCAAGAAGTGAGTGGTGTGCAACCGGGCCAGAAAAAATGACACCAGTGCAATATTTCATAAGTGAAATGAGGCTTACACGAGGAGACACTTGCCGTGTCAGAGCAGGAGATGCCGCTCAGAGAGTGACTCCGAGCAAGAGACATGACTCACTCACTGCGCAGTTGCACAGACATTTTACCGTCAGGAATACGCTGAAATGCAAGTGATGGGTTCTTTGCTTCCAGGCAGCAATACAGATTTATGAGTCACTGTGTAGTAAACACATTTATCTTACTGAAGGAAGCCTGTGAGACACAGACACAGTAATGCCATTGTCAGATGATTACTTCTGTCTAATACAGCGTAATTTAAATGTACCATATATCATAGAGTGTTTTACACATTACAGTACAGTAAAGTGTGTGTTGTAATGCTCTAAATGTTGTGATTCAGTCTGAGATTTGGTGCTGCTTTGCCGTGGAAACTTCCAGTCCAAACCAGGCCCTGTGCATCTGTGAACGTCCCTTGTCCTTCCAACCTGTAACAGATGAACACACTCATTAATATATACAGTACTGAATGGCTGGACTATCTATCATCTGTCAAATGATTGTACTCTGCAACCATATGTGCGTCTTAACCATTGAATGCTAATAGTACAGTACATTTAAGGGGAACAAATTGCTTACTGCTGTGGAAATGTACATGAAAACTTTTTGTCTGGTCTTTAATAAGGGCAAGCTTGGTCCTTTGCACACTAATGGTGGACACTACAGTGTATTCATATGGAAACTCATATGGAATTGTGCTGAAATGATCAGTCAATTAGTTATTCAATCAACAGAAAATGAATTGATCATAATTTTGATAATCGACTAATTGTTTTGACGATTTATCAAGCAAAGAAGCTAAACATTTTTTGCTTACCGCTTCATTAAAATCATTACAATGCTAAGATTTGCTAATTTTTCTTTGTTCATTTCATTGTAAAATTAATACTTTTTTTTTTTTTCTTTTCTTTTTTTTTTTTTTGGTGACTTGTCAGAGTAAGAAAGCAATGTGAAGATATCACTTTGGGCTCTGCACACTTCCCATGAGCATTTGCCATTTTTTTGACACCTTTTACACTAAATTTTTAATTGATTGATTAAAAAAATATATAATAAACAATGATAATAACAGTCCCAGCTCTACTCTTAATAGACTTGCCACTATTTGTCTCTTATAAGAAAATACTGAAGTAGCAATACACAGTATCATTTTTTATGCTTTTGTGTTGTTTGCACCTGTTATTGCAGAAGTTGCCTGTGTACTTGGAGCCATCAGGGAAGATGTATGTCCCCATGCCGTGGTACATGTTGTCTTTGAAGTCTCCTTCATATACTGCTCCAGAGGGGTACTGCAGGGTCCCTCTGCCATTCATCTGGGTGGGAGAGAGGGAGAGAGAGGGAGGGAGCAGAATATCAGCAGCATGACAACTGTACTTGCATTACCAGAGCATGCATGGATGTTAATAACAAGTATTATAAACTATACAAAACGCCTGCACTCTCGCTCATATGCGTATATACAAATACATACTTTGTCCTCATGCCACTCTCCGGTGTATATGATGCCATTGGCGGAAATCTGTTTACCAGTGCCGCTCCTCATCAGCACCCCTGACGCAGACCAGCTCCTTTCCCCCTCTGTGAGACCAAGAGGAGAGGGAGCCAATGTGTTTGTGCTGTAGAAATGGAGAGATGTATCTTCATCATTTAATATTGCTCACCATATTTGTCTCCATTTAGGAAAATGTAGGACACCACCGACTGTTCTTCCTCTGCAAACAAGCAGGCATATTGTACTTATGCATTTTAAGCTGAATGGCAGGTGTGCAGCTTAATTATCCAAAATACATGGAAACTTAGATAGCAATCTGGCAATACAGATATAGCTTAATGTGAGAAATAGCTAGAGGAGGAGGGCAGGGGAGAATATGTGTATGTGTATGTGTGTGTGTGTGTGTGTGTGTGTGTGTGTGTGTGTTATCAGATATCCACAATCACACCTCACCAGACATTCTTGAAAGGTGTTTCTCACAGTTTCTCCCAGCTAGCAGATGGCTGTCAGCTCTGACAGAATGAGCTGAAGTGTAGCATAAGTTAACGTCACACCGTCCAATTTCTTTGACGTAAAAAGTCAGACCAAAGTTTTTTTTAAAAAAAAACTACACTAAATAAAAGGCATGGACACGAAACACGCTAGGCAGTACAAGTAAATCCATATATTATGTTAGTTCACCAAATTACCCCCAAAACAAGTAGAAGAGGCCCACTACAAGCAGTAATCTGACTTACTGTTACTGCTGAGTTACGTTGACAACGACGTTGCCATAGTAACTGAACTGGTGCCGACAAAAAGTGATATTCTCAAAATACTGTTTTAAAAATATATATAGTTTTTAAGCTCGGCATTACACTTTAAACTAGTCCAACAGCTTTCTAATGTTGTTTACAAAGTATGTACACAAAAAAATATGTTATTTGGTCATTTGTTAGTTCTGGTGCCTTACCGGAAAAGAAACTCTGACCTCTGGTTTTTCAGCCAATGAAAGAGAAGCAGGCTCACCGGTGGTTTGAACAGCTGTGCTGTTTCAGGTTTGTTCATTCTTGGCAGTTAAGTTTAGTATCTACAAATTAAGAACTTCATTTCGTTGGTTTCGATATATCTGTCTGTTAGGAGGCTGATAATGTTCCTTTATTAAATCCTGAAACACTTAAACTCAACTTCTTTTGTTTGAAAGCTTGTTAGCAAGCTTGTTGCATCAGGGAGTGAGCTTAGCTAGCTGTTAGCTTACTAGCTAGTGAGATGAAGCATACAGAGTTAAGTTGACAAGCCAGATTACACGAGTGACATACTACGTTATTTTGTGTGAGTTTATATCCATTTCGTTTTAAGATCGTTCAAAAGCCCCACTGTCAATCAGGCGATCAGGAAATGGTCATAACTCTGGCTGGTTGTGAGGCTGCATGCTCAGTTGATTGCATAATTATAGCCACCAGCGTTGTGTGTCAGCCACCATCTCATTGCTTGCACTTGAACTGAAGTGCCACAGCGAGCCACCCCACAGCTATGTGCGACTCCGTGCACTGCACTGGGTGTACAGTAGACTGCCTGCTCGCTCCGTGTCCGCAGCTAACCGCGGCAATTTACTCGTGTTTACTCGGTTATTGCACATTTCTAGCACCGAGAAGATTTATTCAGACAGTCTCACTCTTTTCTCTCCTCAGATTGTTTGCTGTTATGAATGGAAACTGATTGAGGGTGAGTAGCTCGATCTGTCCACGTTTTCGTTCATGTGTCAATTTGTGGGTGGCTGATTTGCTGTTTTCCACCAACTGTCCAGGAAGGTACTGTTGTCCACAGAGAAATGAGTGAAAGGAGGAGAAGAGGTGGGAAGCCAAACAGAGGAGGGGGGAGATTTAATAAGCCAAGAGGAGGTGGTGGAGGTGGAGGAGGTAGCAGGAAGGGAGCAAGTGGTGGCTGGGATGACGGTGACGATTTCAGCCTGGATTTTGGACCCAGGCACTCTAGCAGGTATGCATTAATGATGAACCAACCAATATTCAATCAGATGCAGTAGGAGATTAAAGTACTCTGATATTCTGTGCGGTTCCCTTGTGTTTTTAGTCATCTCCTGACATGTGTCTCATGCCATTCTGTTTCTCCTCCTGTCTCTCTCTCTAGGTCTTCCACAAGCAAAGGGCAGGGTGGCGGTGGCCGTGGCCGTGGCGGCAGCAGGGGTGGAAGTCGAGGAGGAATGGGTGGCAGTAGGGGAGGTAGGGATCGAGACAGGGAGGGCAGGGGTAGCGGGAGAGGTGGTGGCAGGGGTCTCCCCAGGTCCCTGGTGGGGGACAGGGTGCGTCCGAGGTCAGATGACAACAGACCTCGGATCAGGTCAGAGACGATGAGCACCATGCCCTTGCAGAAGATCTTCATGACTAATGAGAACCAGGAGCAAGTCAAGGAGCTGCTGCGGGAGCTGCAGGCACAGGATTTTGATGAGCCTGATGAGTGAGTACACTATCTCCTGCATACACATATATATAATATCATATAATATAATGTAATGTAATATCAGGCCATGCATTGAATAGGCTCCTCTTTGATCTAGTTCTAGAAGTCAAGTTGGTTTACAAGAAAATTCCATCATTTTGACAAAGACAGAGTTGCCGATTTCTGTTGGTGATAAAGACTTTACTGCGTTTCTGCTTTGAGTGCAGTTGAATTGAGCCTGCCTTTCCTTTCATAGTGAATCTGGCTCAGATTATTTGGGAGAAGAGGAGGAAGAGGAAGAAGAGGAAGAGTATGATGAGTTGGACCACCGTGACGAAGACCAGTTTTGGGCCACTCATGATGAGCCTGTGGAGAGAGCAGACAGCCCTGTGTGTGAACTGGATTCTGACAATGAACGGCCCACCCCTGAACCTGTTATCTCCCTTTTTGCAATAGGCAAACTCTGCAGGTGATTGTCTATAGCTGTGATGTCTCTCTTTTGTTGGTTATTTTGGATGGATTTTTGATTTTGTAGGGACTGACAATTAGCGTACCTTTACAGTCTGGACTCACTGCTGTGTCCCAGTTGTAAAGGTCTGAACAATTTGTATTGCCTTTCTTTGTCAATATACTGTTTGTTAGCTTATTTCCTGACCCATCCTGTATTCCTGTCTGTTCCTTTCCCTTGTTTTTCTTCAGGTATGGGTTTGACAGGGAGCGCAGCAAGCAGGCACTGGAGTCTGGGGGTGGAGAATTTGGGGCAACATTAGAACAACTCCTCCATCAGGTTTTCTCTGAGCGCTACGGTCAAAAAGCAGTTTCCCCTGAGGGGGTCCAGGGCGTGCCCATGGATGAGTGCCTGAGCCAGAGGCAGGAAGAGGCCCTGGCCCTTGCTGCCATTTATGGCGAGCGCTTCAACGAGCGCATTGCCAATGCTGTGTGGACAGTGACCCTGGACCTCTCATTCCTGTCAGACAAGGCTGCCAAGAATGGCGGGCAAGTCAGGAGTCGAAATGGATCCAGTACCGGATCTGGTGATTTCCGTGACATCTGTCGATTCTACCTGAAAGGGCAAGGCTGCAGGTTTGGGGACAAGTGCAAGTTCAAACACCAGGCCTCCAGCAAAGAGAAGCCCGGGGCTGGTTCCTCAGACATGGTGGGCCCCAGTCAGCCTGGATTCAGCAGCTGTTCCCCTCCTGAGTATGAGCTAGAGGTGCGTTTCCCCAAAGGAAACCGCTATCCATTCCAGGCCCCAATAGTAGCCTTCAGCACCAATGATGAGGCTGTCGGAGCTGCGGGGAGACTCAGTGTGACTGAGAGATTGTTTCAAGAGGCTTTGGCCGCCGCCAAGAGCGGAGAACCCGTTGTTTACACCCTGATCACCTGCTGTGAGGATGAAGCCGCCATGAAGGAACTGCTGGCTGTCAGTCATCATAAATACAGCACACCACCTCCGGTGGTGGTGGTTGCTCCACCCTCTCTGACCATAGCAAAGAGTAGGAGCGTGAGGAGCAATGTGTCATCCCAGGAGAGCAGGAGCAGTAGTACCAATAGCAGCAATCACACCAACAGCACAAGGACGACGCCACCTAACAGCAGCACAAACTATCAGAGACGGGCAGAAGGTGAGGCAACAACTTGTCAGTGTCATGCTCAGAAAAATGAATTTATGTTACTGTGTAAATTTACAAGATACAAAATGTTTACAATTTTGCAGACTTTTGCACAGATTTTTGTAAAACCCCTATGTGTCAGATAATTTTTAAATATTGTTCAGAGGTGTGTGTACAGTATGCGTATCTTGGTTCACTTACCAGTATCTGTCTTTGTAGTGAAAGGATTTGGAGAGGCAGAGGAGCTGGACGAGAGGGACGAGGATGAGGAAGATGATGATGAAGCTGTGCCAGTTGAGAGTGAAAGTTATGTCAATCTCAGGAAGAAGATGGTGAAGAAGCATGAGCTCAAGATAGACAACCTACTGCAAGAAAACAGCAAACTCTGCCAAGAGTTCAGACGGAAACAGGTACGAGTGGACTACTGTGATGAATTTCAAAAATATATTGTTCCTTTACAGGCCAATTCATATTTTCTATTATTGAGGTAGTAGTATAGCAGAGAAGGGCACAGCAATGGTTTCCAGAAGGCAGCCATTTGCCCTTTCTTTTAAAGTAGGTAAATCATTGTCAAAATACCACATAATCATTTTTTCCAGTAGAGTGGCCAGAACTTAACACTGACCAGGAGAACATATTTTAGATATAAAGGATACATTGAGCAATATTATATGCATTTTTTAAAAAAAAAATGTCCCTTTGCAATGTGAGAGTCATCACTGTGGATCTTCTTTCCAACATACATTTTACAGCCAGCCTGTTGTTTGTTATTTCCTGGTTTTAGCTTTCTAAATTTCTGTATCTGCTGAATAAGCTCTTCATCTGCCCTCCTCTTCATCCCCTTGTTGCTTCACCTTCTTTCAAAGCATTCCTGAAACTGCACATTCTGTAGATAAAGGTGTCCAAATTTCAGATCAGTCATGTGTGTGCCTCTGCATTCAGCAGTGCAGTAACAGAAAAAGTTCATTCAAAGTAGCCTGTCTTGTAGCTGGAAGTCTGCACATTTTTGAATTGGATGTCAGAGACAGAATAATCGAAGAGCCTTGTTAGAGTGAAATGTATCCCTCATTTCCATCCCCAAAACACATTTTTTCACTTTAAGTTTTAGTTTTGTGCAAGCATTCTGCTGTGAACAGTAGGCAGAGCTGACTTTATGTTTACAATTTGAGTTTGAGCTCTCAGCACCCTCTAGTGGTCAGAAATCACTTAGTGCAGCGTTAATGTTTGAGATTCATGGATGTATGCATCTACCTTTCCTTCCTTCCCTTTCTGTCTTTCTGTCTTCCCTTTTCTAAGCATGTTTTTCTTTCTTCTTTTCTTTTTCTTCCTGTTTTATGTTTGCCAGGGTATATGTTTAGTTTAGTTTAGTTTATTGGCTTATTTGACAGGGGCTATGTACAGAACAGATCATGTACCAGAGTTAGCTATATTGTTAATTTTCATCTGTGGTCCCTGGGCAGGGTGCTAAAATTATTTACATAAAAACATTACACAGCAACAAATAAACATTACAGACACTTCCACTTCCAGTAGGGCAACATTATAATACATTCAACAATGACAACACCTTTCTGTTATATGTGTTGAACTGTTGTAATGTGCTGCTGTTTTTTTCATTTCTTTGTCAACTCAGTCATCCAGGCGTTTCAACTCCATGCTGCAGCAGAGACAGAAGCTACCGGCCTGGCAAGAGAAAGACAATATCCTGGACCTTCTGGACCACTGTCAGGTGCTGGTGGTCAGTGGAATGACAGGGTGGGTCACAGTCCAGTACACCGTACTGCAGTGTAGTCAGGTCATGCAGAAATGGTATATATTTAATTTGGTTTGATTGAAGATGAGATGAAATTGCATTAAGTATTGTTCAAGTTAAATCATTTGATTTCTGAGGGTACAGGGGGACTAGTGGGTACAGAAAATGGTAGGAAATTAAAAAAAAAAAAAGAAAAATATAGACATTTAGGCCACAGTTTACATTGACACAAGATTTTATGTTTCTGTTTTTTCATGTCTTGTCTTAGCCTATCACTGCTTCTCCATGACTTTCTGCTCTGTGCTGTTTTAATGTCTTTTTTTCTGTTGAATTCTCTGAAGGTGTGGGAAGACCACACAAATCCCTCAGTTCATTCTGGATGCGTCATTAGGCGGCACTGCACAGCAGGTGGCCAACATCATCTGCACCCAACCACGCCGCATCTCTGCCATCTCTGTGGCTGAGAGAGTGGCACAGGAGCGGGCAGAGCGCCTGGGCAACTCTGTAGGCTACCAGATCCGCCTGGAGACTGTTAGGGTACGGGCATATTCAGCTAGCAATAACGTTCACAAACAAATTAATATTTTGGATAGGCCAGTAAAGCATAATGTTGCTGATCAAGGTAGCCATCATGTTTTATACCCCTGGTCCATTTAGTTTTCACCCATAAATTAAAAAAAACAAACAAACACAACCTCTGAATCCTGTTTCACCATTATTCTCCTTGACTGTTTCAGATAATCCTAAACTTGAAATTTTGACTTTAACATGAAGGATTGTCTTATTCTCTCATCATTTCTTGTGCCTCTCCTCTGCCAGTCATCAGCCACCAGACTGCTGTACTGCACCACAGGTGTTCTGCTCAGGAGGCTGGAGGGTGAGGCAGACCTCAAAGGTGTGACACACATCATCGTTGATGAGGTGCACGAACGCACCGAGGAAAGGTAAGATTGAGCATCTCAGATTTGTCACGCAGCACAAAGTCCTCATGCTCCTTGACATGCATACAGAGCTTTTACTTGTTACTCAGTCACAGATGTCAACTTACCAACGTGATGAGTACCTCACTTTTAAGCACTGTCTGACTCAGTCTTACTTTATTCTTGTCAGTGACTTCCTGCTATTGGTGCTTAAGGACCTGATGGTTCAGAGGCCAGACCTGAAGATCATTCTCATGAGTGCCACACTTAATGCCAACCTCTTCTCTGAATACTTCTACAACTGTCACACCATTCACATACCAGGTAATCAGCCACATATATCCCCTGTACATCCAACATGAATATAACGTTCAGCAAACACATCACTCACCACATTTTGTTTCCCTCTCCTTCATTCTAGGACGTACTTTTCCTGTTGACCAGTTTTTTCTTGAAGATGCTATTGCTAAAACTGGGTGAGTACATCAAAGCTTCACCTCTGCAGACATTTAACTAGTTATTTATAAAGACGTCAGATGGTATTGTCTACTGTCTGTTATATGTCTCACGCCTTTGCCGTCTTTTCACACTTTTTCCCAGCTATGTCATTGAGGATGGCAGCCCTTACATGCGCTCAGGAAAACAGACTTCTTCTAACACAGGCGGACGGGGAGGTAAAGGAGGGCCGAAGGATGTGGTGGACGACTTGGGTGACGACGTGTGGAACTTCATGTCTTTCTGCAAGAAGGACTTCGTCAAAGACTCCATACCAGACCAGCAGCTCAGCCTGCAGGATCTCACGACCCGATACAAAGGTGAGTTGAGAACAAGTTTGTTCTGTTTCAGCCTGGTGGACAGGACTCCCGAAGGAAAGATGTAGATATTTACCTGAGCTTGAAAAACCTTTTACTCTTATGCCTGTGAGATTTTTTTCCTCCACTTCTGTTGTACACGCTGTTGAACATGTGCAGGCTGAGTTTGCTTACTCAGCCTGCACATGTGGGTGTAAAATTTTAATACACACCTCTAAGGAATCTTGATGTAGATGCTGCTACCTTGGAAATAAGCTGTGAGCACAACACAAAGTCCTGTTGGTTTCTCTGTAGAATGCTTGCTACTTTAAAAATGTTATAATGAGCCCATCTTGCTGCAGCTGTAGTCCTGAAAAGATTGTTTTGCATTTCATCAGGGTTTTTGCCGTCTCATGAAACAATGTAATCAGTTGTTGCAATGCACTCACACAATCCAGTTAATGTTTTCTTTTTTTCTTTCAAAAACATCTTTGTTTATGTTTCTACAGACACTAAAAAGTCTGTGTTGAAGACTATGGCTGCAATGGACCTGGACAAGATCAACATGGACCTGGTGGAGAGCCTGCTGGAGTGGATTGTAGATGGACAACACAACTACCCACCAGGTTAGAAGCACCCAAGCATATTCACTCCCTTGGACAAGTAATTGGCAAAAAGGATTGTTAATTTTAACTGGGTGGTTTAAAAGCATTTGTACAAGAACATGTCTTGTGAAACATATGTGTGTATGATTTAATGATTTATTTGGACAAGTATGTGATTGTGTGAATGTGAATGAGTGTGTGTGTGTGTGTGTGTCTGGCTTCCTTAGAGAGTTTCAGCACAGCTCTCTGCTGGAGCTGGATAACCTTCTGCTTTCTGTGTCCAGGTGCAGTGCTGGTGTTCATGCCAGGCCTAGCAGAGATCAAGATGCTTTACGAGCAGCTCCAGTCCAACAAAATGTTCAACAACAGGCGAACAAACAGGTCTGTGTTTCAATGTGTGTTTGCATCAGCTGTGGCTCCTGTCAAGGTATCTGTGCATGAAGATATTGTAAGCAGGAATTTCATCACAATCTCACAGCTTCTCCAAGGTGCACAGATCAAAGTTGAGTTACTCTTGGAGAACAAGGGGGCAAAGCTTTAATGTTGAAAGCCAGTTTGGCTGAATAGTCCTCACGAGGTTGCAGAATTCCATGCATAGTTTACAATAAATGGATTCTATTGAGATTGCAACCTCAAGACCCACGGACCTATCATACACCAGTATTTGAAAAAAAGAGAAAGAGAGGGAGCAATGAGAGGTTTTAACCCTCATTGCTCCCTTAAATGAAAGTTGTCTTTTAAGGACATTTAAGGACAAAAGTCTTTACTTTTGCTGCCTGTGAAAGAAACAGGTAGACATACCATGCTTAGGATCTTCAGAAATGCTGATTACTGCAATTTTGACATTCTCTTTCTCAAAACTCTACTGTTCAGTAATTCAGTAAGTGGACTTTTGTTTGACCAGTTAACCATGGGATAACAGGGAGGGAAATTTACACTAGCCATGTGTGCCCCACATCAGGTGTGTGGTGTACCCGTTACACTCATCCCTGTCCAACGAGGAGCAGCAGGCAGTTTTCAACCGGCCGCCAGAGGGTGTCACAAAGATCATCATCTCCACCAACATCGCTGAGACGTCAGTAACCATCGATGATGTGGTCTATGTCATTGACTCTGGCAAGATGAAAGAGAAGAGGTAACTTTGCACATTCCTGTGTAACAATGGTCATTATTTTCTATGGATTAGTAATTCTGTATGTCAGGGGATATTTGCCTTTTTTTCACTGGAATAATTCTCATGTGGAAAACCCCTCAAGATAGGATTTTACACAGCCCTCTACACATGACTTAACAAGTACAGTATTATATACCACTGAAAGTTAGAATTTAGTATGGCAGTACTTGTTATGAAATTCATGTCGATATTTCTTGTTTGCATTAAGGTATGATGCATCTAAAAGCATGGAGAGCCTGGAGGACTCGTGGGTGTCTCGGGCCAACGCACTGCAGAGGAAAGGCCGAGCGGGTCGCGTGGCCTCAGGTGTCTGCTTCCACCTCTTCACCAGCCACTGCTTCCAGCACCAGCTGGCTGAGCAGCAACTGCCTGAGATCCAGAGAGTGCCCCTGGAACAGCTCTGTCTTCGGTATATTCTGCTGTTTACTCCTTTTCCCTGTAGGAAGGGGAGCAGCTTATTTTTCTCTGTAGATGAGAATAATAAAAGTTTATGTGTTACGAGGCTGTTGGGTTTTTACATCAGATTGGAGGTGTAACTGGTATGCCATCTGAGAGATGTACTACTGTGGGCCTCTTTGACCCTGCCTGGATCATTCAAGGCTTTTCTCTTTCTCGCCCTAGAATCAAGATCCTTGACATATTTGCTGAACGGAATCTTGAGTCGGTTTTTTCTCAGCTCATTGAGCCCCCGGCCATGGGGAGTTTGGAGGCTGCCAAGCAGCGCCTGCAGGACCTGGGAGCTCTAACTGCAGACGAGAAGCTGACCCCGCTGGGCTACCACCTGGCCTGCCTGCCCGTGGACGTGCGCATTGGGAAACTCATGTTGTTCGGCGCCATCTTCCGCTGCCTCGACCCAGCCCTCACCATTGCTGCCAGCCTGGCCTTCAAATCGCCTTTTGTAAGAAAACTGCTTGCCACCACTGAGAGATAAGGCCTTAAGCAGCAATCCTGAATAGCAGAGCTGAGTTTAGCATTTCTCACGTCACAGCATGTATATGCATCTCAAAATCAGGGCAGGAAAATATCTTTTTTTGTTCATCAGCCACAGTGGCTGGTGCTTTCTAAATCTCAGAATAGAAGTACATGTGATGGTTGGTTACATAACAAAGTGGCTGGTACAATAGACAAACCTGATTCCTGCATCTCTGTATCCACTCTGTTCTCTCCAGGTCTCTCCATGGGATAAGAGGGAGGAAGCCAATGAGAAGAAGCTCAGCTATGCTCTGGCCAACAGTGACCATCTAGCTCTGTTACAGGCATACAAGGTACAAGGCTTATTGTTAAGGCTTATATTTGTGATTGCTCTATGTCACAATATAGAATATAGCCTGTTTTCCATAACTATTGAAATAATCGCAAGTTCTCATCTGATTTCTCTTTTTCTTTCTCCCTCTCTCTCTTTCTTGCTCTCTCTCCCTTCTCTGCAGGGATGGTGCAGCGCGGCAAAGAGCGGCAACCGGGACGGCTTCCAGTACTGCAGGGAGAACTTCCTATCAAGTCGTGGCTTACAGGTAAAGCATCACAACTTCCACACTGGAAATTGAAAGACCGGTTGACATTTTAATGTCATGACATTGACCTTATTTGACCTTTTATGCAGAGCCCAGCATAACCTGTGTGTTCTGGCCCATGCAGGAGATTGCCAGTCTGAAGCGGCAGTTTGCTGAGCTGCTGTCAGACATTGGCTTTGTCAAGGAAGGACTAAGAGCCAGGATTATAGAACGGATGTGCTCTAAAGGCACAGACGGGATACTGGAGGCTACTGGCCCTGAGGTGAGACACACAATAGACTATAGAACTGTATATCACTGAAAATATGTCATGTTTGATGTCAACTTTAGAAGCATGCATGCATGTTGAGTGTGCAAGACTTTTTCAGTAGCTTATCTTCAATTCATTTTCCCTCACTCGAGTTAAAACAGTCTTCAGGGAGAGAGCCTTTCAGTTTGTCTTAACAGAGTTAGGCCACACTTATTACTTTAACATTTTTTTCTTTTTAATGTATACAACAGTTTTATATATTTTATTTTAACTGTTCTAATTTGTTTTTGGTAAAGCAATTCTGCTTTTAGGAAAGTGCTAAATAAATTTTATTTGCTTAAATGCTCTAACTTTGCCTTTTATGATAACCTAAATGTGTTTAAAGTTTTTGATACCTCTCAGTCCTTAAGATCAATACTGATTCTAAAAACCAGCATTGTACTGATCAGTATTTTTATTGTTCATTATTTATTTATTTTTAATATCCAAACCTACACACACAAAATCACATTCTAGCATGGGCACAGGCAGACAGATAACCACCTCCTTTCCTTCGTAGGCCAACCTGAACTCAGACAACATCCGGCTGATGTCTGCCATGCTGTGTGCAGCCCTCTATCCCAATGTGGTCCAGGTGTGTGTTCATGTATTCTTCAGTATTAATAGGAAACTCTTAAGGGCTGATGGCTAAAGATAAATCTGTCTCATGCTGTCTAGCGGTCTACTTGGCTTTGTCGTGGAAACTCAGTATTTTGTGTTTGACTGGATGTGTCAGGTCCGCGCTCCTCAAGGGAAGTACAAGCAGACCAGCAAAGGAGCAGTGAAGATGCAGCCCAAAGCAGACGAGCTCCGCTTCATGACCAAAAATGATGGCTGTGTCCACGTACACCCCTCCTCTGTCAACTACACGGTGAGATGATTTAAAAAAAAAAAAACAAAAAAACAACAACCCTAAAAACCTAGATATAGCTCTGTGTTCAACATTTGGAAAGAGGGAGACAAATCCAGTGATCATCCCTTCTGTGCTTCAGGTTCGCCACTACGACAGTCCCTACCTGGTTTACCACGAGAAGGTGAAGACCAGCCGTGTCTTCATCAGGGACTGCAGCATGGTGTCCGTTTACCCGCTAGTGCTTTTCGGAGGTGGGCAAGTCAATGTGGAGCTGCACAAGGGAGAATTTGTCATCTCCCTTGACGATGGATGGATCCGATTTGCTGCCGCTTCACACCAGGTCAGGAGGATAAGTGATAAAGGGGATAAATGACTGGGATGTTTGGTAATTTGCGGAGCGCTTGGCCAAAACCTAAAGCATATAAATTGCATAGTTTGCATAGCTTTGCTTAATTTGACATTTAAAAGCACAATGAAATCATGTTGATGGAAAAATAAACATGGCTCAAAACTTCAGTGAGGAATGTTGTTATAAAAAGTTTACAAGCTGTTAAATTTTTTATATATATATTTTTATACTCACAAGAATGAGTGGTTTTGTAGGGATTCAAATAAAAACATAGCATTACAACCACTTATCTGATTGGGTAAACATCATTATGTGCAAATGAATCATAATCAAGCGGAGGACAAAATGGTATGTACTGTAGGTCACTTATAGGTGAAATTACCCTTTTTTCATTTTACATGTCTCAGATGTGTAATGGATTCCATAAGGTAGACTGCACAGTGTGTGATATAGGCTACATCATGCATGGGCTGGTAGTTAATGTATTTATTTTCACAACAACAAAAAGTGAGGTCATGAAACAGAAGGGAAAATGTGGGGAAAAAAATCAAGATTTGTGGTGGTTAGATGAACATGTGTGTGTGTGTGTGTGTGTTATCCAGGTGGCTGAGCTGGTGAAGGAGCTGCGCTGGGAGCTGGACCAGCTGTTGGAGGACAAGATCAGGAACCCGAGCATGGACCTGTGCAGCTGCCCCCGCGGCTCCCGCATCATCCACATGATAGTGCGACTCATTTCCACGCAGTAGCACCGCTATTTATCAGTCCACCTTAATGGCCCACAACTGCATGGAGCTCCTCAGTCTATATGTCCTTCTGCTATTGTGTCACTGCCACGATGATCCAATCAGTATTAATAACATCCCAGAGAGATTCTTTGAGGTTAGGGTCAGCTGACCATTCGGTTGAATAGCTCTGTATTGGCCACACCACCCTGCTGCCCCATGATTCTTTACCGTAAGCATCAGTCAGCACCATAAACCAAGCTGTTACTGTGCTGCTGCCACAGAGGCTCTTCAAGGGAATTCCCCCTTAAAAGAAATAAGAATTCTCACTGGGAAACAGCACTTTCCAATGTTTTCTTAGGTCTTAATCGTGGCATCTCTGCAATGCTACATATGCAGCAAGATACAGTTTTCTCTTTTGATGTCATCCTGTGTGGATTAAAGGGGTACACCATTGTTTTAGCCAGATAAGATACTGATAATGTCGCTTCTTGTATACTTTTTCGTCAGTCAGGGAAACGCCACATTGCATTTTTATCACAGGTTATGTGTCTGGCTCACAACTGAGCTTTTTTAAGTCCATATTGGACTTATGATGCTGAAAGTGACTATATACTTATAATGGTTGTGAATATTTATATTTACTGCATGATCGAGAGCTCCAAGAGCTTCTGCATGGTAATGAATTGCATTACATTTATAGAATGTATTTATTTTGATGTAACAGTGATGTCAATCACAGTTTCACAATGTGAATGCAAGGGCTTTTTAAATGCAAATGATTTGGTGGGAGTTGCCAAAGAATTTGAATACCATTGTCTTAAGTGATCTATGCCTCTCGTACACTGCACTGAGAAATAAAAAAATCATGATGGCTGGCTGTTGGCTGTGTAATGTGCATGTTTATGTGTGTTTGAGAGACTGAGCACTTTTCCTATGACCTGCCTCATTTCTTCTTCAGCTTTGTGTACTTTATTGGTCGCCTAGCTGTGCCTTACATGCAACAAAAGGCAGTGAGAGTTTACAGGCTTGTGGTGGGAAAGCCACCCCATTCATCCACACAATGCGAGTCAGCTCTGTCTCTACGACAACAGGACATAAACAAATGGGGTATCACTGTCTCAGTCGAAGCCAATCTGCTGCCACGTAGAGTGCCAAGTCCATGTCTGGTAAGATGAAAGATTTATTTTCTTTTTAATATTGGTAAAATATGACTCATATGCTAAAACTTTAAAAAATTAAATTTACCCCAGCTATGTGGCCACTGATGAAAGCTAACTAATATCTTAGGTCAGTCTGACAGTCTGCGATGTGAGGATTTTAATTGAAAGCTGAATACTTGTCTGCAAGCAATACCATTGCTCTATTCTTATCTTCAGTTGATTTGACACGATTATATTTGATTGATTTTACAGAGGTGGAAAAATGATCTCTCCCATGATCGCATAGAAAGTGACCTTTCATAATGGTAAGCCATTAAAGGCTGCTTCTTTGTAGACTTTGTAATAATGGTGCACAATAGATTTAAAGTTTTGAAAAAGTGCAGAAATCAAAGCAAAACTGAGTAAACCAATGATTTTGCATCCAAAGCCCACAAAATCCAGGAGATCAAGGTCCCACAGTGCAAAGCCTGCCAAGAAGACTGAGAGGCAGAAATCGTCCAAGAGGAGTTCCTCAAGTGCCAAATCCACCAGTGCAGATGTGGATATCCTCAGCCCAGCAGCCATGGAGAATGTTTACTACATTTCTCACAATGTAGTAGACTGTCTGGAGTTCAGGGGCTTTGGGTGGCCAAATTCAAAGAAGAAGAAAAAGAAGGGCATGAAACGGAAGAAGAAAAAGTAGATTTATGTTTTGTTTTGCCAAAGCTACAGCCACCCCTCCCTGCAAAATCTAAAATCAATGCACATGCAAATTCTGATTAAAAAATAAAAAAGTACTACCATCTAATGGCCCCATCTAGTGGATGTACTTGGAATCACGCAGCCTGAGAGGCGTGTCCCATCTGCTTGAAACCTAATACTGTGTACATCATCGTCAAGATTATTATGTTGGTCTGGTGCACTGCGAAGAAAAATGCAGCATTCTGGATTAGATCCATTCATACATTCAGAAAGGACTGTTCTGCCAAATTGTGCCTTTTGGGTTTTACTTAATTCATGATCCAGAGACTTTAAAATTCATATTTAACAACTTTATTGGAAACTGACTGGTTCAGAGGTGTATTTGAGCCAATATCACAAAAACATATGGAATTATTAGTAATAGTTTGAGAGTGTGAGAGAAAATCTCCAAACCTGCTGGAACAAAATAGCATGCTGTATGTTCAGTTTAGAGAGTACATACTGTACAGCCAAAGTAGAGATTATGAATGTTATGTTTTAAGCAAAAAACACCACAGTGCATCGTATAAAAGTCCGGTCAGCAGTGCCATGATGCTGGACTAAAAGTGATCCCACAAGTTAATTGTAATATTCTTTAAATCCAGTTATGGCACAATTTATCTTAAAAATAGGCTACATTGAGAACACAAGCCTAAAAGTAAGAAAAAAAATACTATCTCAGGCACTGTTAATATCATCATAAATATTTTACATGATTTCTCCTTGTTGTTCATGTACACTCATTAAACTTTAAGATGAAATGAAACCTACAAAAATAAATATTTTTTTTTCTGCAGTGCACATCATCATCTCTCAGTTTGTTTAGTATGTTCCTCGGTTCCTGCTGGCATCACAGAGCCTTTTCTCACTCTGGAGGCTTCTTCTTGGCCTCCACATCTTTCTTGAAGGCCTCTATTTTCTTGGATATGTTGGGAACCTTGAAAGAGAAAAGGTCAATCAGGAAAAATCAGATAGATCGTTGTAGCAAATGAGGGATTGCAGCAGCATCTGTCCAAAAGGCCAAACTTTTTAGAAGGAGAAAAGTTCAATGATTATAGGCTGATAAAAGGAAAGATTATCAATAAGCAGATGTCTATTTTGATACTTACATCATAGTTTTGGGCGAGGTACATCCCCACAACATTCCCCAAGGTGAAGCCAGCCTGGGAAACACACATTAAGGTCAGTAAGACAAAAATATAACATTCCTCCTGGCGCTAGTTTTATGGAGGGCTGGGTGATGTTAGCTTTGACTGCTTTCGCGTCGAGGTAGTGACAGCTCTCTGGGAATTGTTTAACAGCACAAAAAGACTTCCGTTTCACTCTGAAAACCCTATTGACATAATGTAGTTGCAACAGTAAACATATACTCCATATACTAAACATATACGCCAGAAAGCTTTTAAGCTATCACTGAAGCTCAACCGGGTGTCAATAACAATTTGACGTTAATGCTAACGTTAGCTAGGCTAGCTAGCTTCGCTGACATCCCAGAGCATCCGCATTTCTCAACTGAGAAACTTCTCTGACATGAACCGTAACATTAGAACAACTCACCAGGAATTGTAGCATGGTGGAAAAAAATAAAGTCCGCTTCAACTTTGCCAGTCAACAGCAAACTGTGTCACTGACTACCGAGCTGACAGTTGAGGTTGGAGTTGAGATATTTGGCTAACGTTAGCAGTAATGTCGTCAACAATGATTGTGCGCATGCGTACAGTTCGGTCCAAAAAGACGGTGGCTGAGAAGTCCCAACGGCTGACCCGCTCTGACCCGCTCTGTCGCTCACTGTAGTTGTAGTCTTTTTCTTCTCCTGGGCTCTCATGGCAGCCCCGCGGAGAACTACAAATCCCGGCGATACCAAGGAACAGTTCATTCTCACAACCAGTGGGTGTAGCTGCAATGGTGGTGTCAGTGGGACATTGAATGACTTTGGCTCCATCACCAGAATAGCTGCTCATTTCATTCAAGCAACGAAAGAGAGTCACTTGACGTCGACTATGGAGGCTCTTATCCCCGTTATCAACAAGCTCCAAGATGTGTTTAACACGGTGGGGGCGGACATCATACAGCTGCCGCAGATAGCAGTGGTGGGAACCCAGGTAAAACCCTCTGAATCTGTGCATTTAGTGTCAAAGGGTAGCTAGGCGGCTAGCCTACTAGCTACACATGACGTGATGCAGCGTTGACATATTTATTATATTACTTAGCTACACATTCACACAACCTAACTAAGCTGTGTGTCTTGATGCCATGCCTCTGTCGTGGCCCAAAAACCCAGTGTGTGTTACAACTGTGCAGCTAAGTGTCGTTTTACACAGCTGGAAACCTGCTTAGCACAGGCTGACCTAGCACTGACAGTAGAATCTACTTGCATTATCATCCGTCAGTCCTATTTTTACATCTATTTTTAGGCTCATCAAAACGCTATTTAAATCAGGTCAGTGCCCGAGGAAAAGACAGGTGCAATCAGCTGTGACAGCACACACACTGCTTGTGCATCCTTCATATCTCTCAACTATGGTTGAGGGAAACAAATCAATACAGCATAGTATCGTGATATTTTGTGTGGCAATATTGTATCGCCAAGTGTCGACAGTGCAATATACAATAAAAATGACTGAAGAGAGATGAACAGAATGAAAATTTGATCTCATTAGATAAAACAGATATTGACCAAGTTTTCCTCCGGGGACAGAGTTTGCAGTTGAAAAAGTAAATAAATTGCAATATATGTTATCACAATACTCAGCATATTGCAAAATGCTTAAAATCGCAATGCAATCTTATTGTGATGTAAGTAATGTGATAATATTATATCATGGCACCTCTGGTGATTCCCACTGCTGTTATTAACCCACCATGGTTATTTTGCATTTTGTGCCTGCAGAGCAGCGGGAAGAGCTCCGTGCTGGAGAGCTTGGTTGGCAGAGACCTGCTGCCCCGTGGGACTGGCATCGTAACCAGGCGACCTCTCATTCTGCAGCTGGTCCACGTTGACCCCGGGGATGTCAGGAAGAGCGATGACAGTGGTAGGCACCTTAATGAGAGAGAGGAGAGATCCCCTTATTCTCAACACTGTTTCACCTTTACATCGACTGTAGTGTTTGGGTGTTGTTGCTATCCTTTTTTTTATGTTGTGAAGTGATGCTTCTGTGTTGTCCACTTGCTTACATAGAGATATATGCAGAGTTTGCACTTGCATATGGACAAAAAACACCTCTGCTGTCCATGAGACTAATCCTGAAAATTGATGTGACCTTCTTGCGGTCAACATAAAAGCATCAATAGTGAAGTTGTGTTCTGTTCTAGGGGGCCACGAGACTCTTGTTACCGCAAACACATAATTGTCACTGTCTCCTCAGCTGCAGATGCCAGAGTGTGAAAAAGATTCACAAAGGTGCCTTGTATGTGTATATTCCTATTTACGTAGCCCTATTTAGCTTTCTGGTCCTTTCTCACAGCTACACCCATCATTCCAGCACCCTTATTCACCTGGCTAGTCACCCTCCTCTGGGATCTGTCCTCCCTCTAGCCCTGAAGTTCGCCTGTTTAGCTGATAGCCATGCTTATGATTGTGAGGCGCCTTCTTTGAGATCACTTATTTTATTGTTTGATTTCAGTGTTTTATTGTGTTCCACAGGCAGAGAAGGTGAAGAATGGGGCAAGTTTCTACACACCAAAAATAAGGTATGACATTTGCATGTTGCAATTAATTATCATAAATGGAATTAATAACCGTGATGTTTTTCTTGTGATAATGGTTCAGTGCTTATTTTTTGGCAGATCTACACAGATTTTGATGAAATCAGGCAAGAAATCGAAAATGAGACGGAAAGAATATCAGGGAATAATAAGGTGAGACAACCGATAGGAGGTGTCATCCTGTACTTTTTCTAAACCAGATGTACTGGATTTACTGTGCCAGGTGTGGCTTTACAGCTGTACTCTTGTTAAGTGCTAAACAGGGTTCAACAGGCCTTGAAAAACTTTTCTTTCAGCTTTTAAATGGCTGGCCCTGAAAGCACCGCACCCAAATTTATCAGCATACTGAACACCAGTCATCCTGAGGAAAACCTTGTGATTTGTGTTTTTTTAAAAAAAGAAAATGTAAAATTAATAATCTGGCCAGGATTTCTTGACTTGATAAGAGACTGGGTAAAGAATGAAGCCCTTACTAATGTCTGTTGTTGCTCATTTTGTGTCTTACCCCAAAACAATTTGAAGTCCTTGAATTTCACCAGACAAAACGTTGCAAGTCCTTGAGGGGTAAAAGCGAATTAATTTATTTGTGAAGATTTTAAAGTGACTCAGTTTGGGTGCAGTTGGGTGCAGAGTGCAAATTAGTAAATAAAATTTGTTCAATAGGTAATTTTATAGCTCCCACAAACAAGGTCAAACTACAATTGATGTAACATTTTCAAGCAGTCACTATTGTTAAAATTTCTACATTAATAGCAATTGATTGGGCTAAAACATATAAAATATAAATCAATCCTCACTGAGATCACCTCTCCAACCTCTACAGCCAAACACCGCTCTCATTAGTGCTTATTTGTCTGCAGGGGATCAGCGATGAACCCATTCACCTAAAGATCTTCTCTCCTCACGTCGTCAACCTCACTCTGGTGGATCTGCCAGGAATCACCAAGGTAATGCACACTGCTTTGCTTTCTGGGGCAAGGCTTTGATCTTCACACACTCCTGTGAAAATGATTAAAACCGAACAAAAAAGCATTTAAAAAAAAAAAAAACATCAAAGTGGTTGATAGAGAAATAAGAATTTCCAGCTACAGATTTGGCTGGTTGCTGGTGTTAATTTCCCACTTTGGTTAAATATCTTCTTTGTCTGTTTGATATTTTTACACACTGATCAATTCCTTCGTTGATATGAACGATATCGTGTTGTTTTCATTGGCATTGTTCCCATCAGGTGCCTGTGGGTGATCAGCCTAAGGACATCGAAGTTCAAATCAGAGATCTTATCCTGAAGCACATCTCCAACCCCAACTGCATCATCCTGGCTGTCACCGCCGCTAACACAGACATGGCCACCTCAGAGGCCCTCAAGGTCGCCCGCGAGGTCGACCCTGACGGTACGTGCTTGGATTTGTTTCTTTTTGGTGGGGGGAATATAGAAATAGAAGCAGGAGGAGTCAAGAAATCCAAGAAGACTTTGTGTCTTATGTTTTGAACATTTACCACACTTGTGATCATGCACAAGAGCTGCAGCTAGCAAGTGTTTTCTTTGTAGTTTAATCAGTAAATTTTTTTGATTAATCATTTCATATGTAAAATGTTGAAACTAGTTACAAATGCCTCGACACAAACTTATGGCAAGTTCCCAGAATTTAAAATTATGTCTTCAAATTGCTTCCTCAGTCTGAGCCGCGGCTGAAAACACCCCAAGGTTTTTTTTTTATTATTTGATATTTGATATTTGATGATGATATGTAGAAAGGAGGTGGACTGGCATACCGCTGTAACTTGCAAAACTTCCCAGTTAATTCACAGAAGAACTGCAGTGTTTCAGTCAGAGACCTTTGTCACATATAAAATAAGACTGACACAATGATTTATAAAACATGGCAGAACCAATCAAACAGCCATAAACTCACACACGATAACACGTCATTTAAGGTACAAATCACAACAGCTCAAAACAGCTCAAAAAATCAAAACAGCTCGATCATTTGTGTTGCCATGTGTCAATTAATAATTGTTTGATTGGCTATGTCATATTTTATGTGTCCTTATGTCAGTATTATTGCATTTATACCTGACAGAAGTCTCTGAAATGCAGCTCTTTTGTAAATGAAATTGGGAATCCCACTATGGGAGGACCACAATTTTTGGTCCTGTGCATGTAACACAGGACATATGTAACAACATATTATATGTAATATGTAGTAATGTGAAACTTTGAAAATGAAGTAGTTATTGGCATTTGAGCAGCCATAACCAGTAAATGTGGTATTTTGACTCGATAAATAACTAACACTTAATGGATTATCAAAATTATATCCGATTAATCTTTCCTTGATTGCCTAATCAGTTAAATGATGAAACTGTTCAAGCTCTATCATGAACCATTTTTATGTTTTTTTGCAGCTATTCTGAAATTTGTCTTTGACAGCATTCAGTACAAACATGAAGGCCACTCATTTGTTCTTTTGCTGGAAAAACACGCACATTCAGGGTTAAGTATAGTTAAATATAGTAAAGGACTGAAGCAGCAATGCAAAAGCATGAGAGAAAGAAAAGTCTGCACACCATGTCTGTTGCTCCCAAAGTGGATTAATTTCCACCAAAATGTGAGATTTTGAGCCTCAGCTCCTCATGGTAAGTGTGTTATAACCTACTTACAATGAGCAGCTAAGGCTCGAAACATCGGGCTCAAAACGTCACATTTTGGTGGTAATTATTTGTTCTTCTCAAATAATGAGACTTACAGACATTTATTCCAGATGTAGGAAAATTTTGGTTGTCTTTTTGTCACAAAAAACAATAAAATGAAGATGAGTCGTGGGCGAGTATTAAAAGTCTTAATGTCAATGTGTGGATGTGACCTACCAGGCAGGAGGACGCTGGCTGTGGTGACCAAGCTGGACCTGATGGATGCTGGCACCGATGCCATGGACGTCCTGATGGGCAGAGTCATCCCTGTCAAACTGGGCCTCATCGGAGTCGTCAACAGGTCTGGGTCACAGTATTTCCTCTGACCACCACGCTGGAAAATACTTGGCTCATTTAATTCCGTATGATTGCACTCACCAGAATTTGAACTTTCAGGAGTCAGCTGGACATCAACAATAAAAAGTCTGTGGCTGATGCCATCCGAGACGAACATGCTTTCCTGCAGAAGAAATATCCATCTCTCGCCAATAGAAACGGCACCAAATATTTGGCCAGGACTCTGAACAGGTAAATGCGATTTGAAATATTATTTATTTTGACTGTTGATATGTAAATCTGACAAAGCCAGGATGCCTAATTATTAATCTTTGCTGACTACAGCTTCACCAGCATCCCAAAGATTTTTTTACTTACTTTTTTCTGTTCATATAATTATAAAATGAATGCTTTGTTTTTCTCGGCTTATGGTCAGACTAAGGACCTTCTAAGAGTATTTTCATTATATCTGACACTTTATATACTAAATGATGAATCGATAATTTGAAAGAATATTTGATAGAATGACTGACACTGAAAATAATCCTTACTTCCACCCGTAGTTGATAGTTTGTTTCATTACTGTTGGTTATTTTTTAATGCTCTAAGTAGTACCCGATTTATAAAAAAAACAAACAAACAAAAAAAAAAAACCTGCTGCAGGACATTCACAGCCTTTGTTTTGAAAAAAAAAGGAAAGTAAGAAATTGTGATTTTTTTTTTTCTTGAACAGTTAAAATACAACAAATCTCACTTGGTGAAATGTAAATGCACTGACACGGAAAAAGACCTCACATTTGTTGCAGGAGTGACAGTATAAAAATATGTATTGAGATTTGCATAGACACATTGCGATATGAATATTCAATTTAGTATACAAATCTGTGTCTGTGTTGCCAGAATCAACACTGGCAACACTTTCTAATGATATCAGCTGTCAAGGAATTTGCTATTGTCTTTCAGTTCCAAAGGAAATGCATGTAATGTCAAATTAACATGAGCTAATTGAAGAGGAAAGAAAGGCTCAGAGTTCAATTTCACACATCTGTAGGAAAGCTGACCTCTCTGGCCCTCGCTGTCATAATGTCAGGTTACTGATGCATCACATCAGAGACTGTCTCCCTGAGCTGAAGACACGGATCAACGTCCTGGCAGCTCAGTACCAGTCCCTGCTCAGCAGCTACGGTGAACCTGTAGAGGACCAGAGCGCCACCTTACTGCAGCTCATCACCAAGTTCGCTGCAGAGTACTGCAACACCATCGAGGGCACCGCCAAATACATCGAGACAGCAGAACTGTGAGTTACAGTGCCTCGGCTCGGCCACATGGTGGTGCTGTTGATCCAGTGTAGGGAAGACTGAGCAAAACAACTGCATTGGTGTCATCATTTAGCATGATACAACTTGTAAGTTAAAGCACGCACAGCCGCTGTGAAGGAGGGCCTGACAGAAAAGTATGCTGCTGCGCTCACATCACAGCTGATCCCCCCGCTGTGTTTCAGGTGCGGCGGAGCCAGAATTTGTTACATATTCCATGAGACGTTTGGCAGAACACTGGAGTCCGTGGATCCTCTGGGAGGACTCAACACCATAGATATACTAACAGCCATCAGGAACGCCACGGTGAGCGTCGTTATGTTATCTTATAAATGAGCCATCATGACTGTCACTGAAGTCACTCTTCTCACTGCAAGATTAGGGGAGAGGGAGCTGTTTGAGGTGAATGTGTAAGTCTTGCAATTTGTCACATACCTTCCTATTTCATCCCCCCTATTGTGTCAGCAATATGCCTATCCCTGACTGGCTCACTCAAACCACGTTTCTATGGCTATGAGCATCAGCTAAACGCCTAAGCTGCAGCCCCCCCCCTCTTTCTGTACCAGGGGCCACGTCCGTCCCTGTTTGTCCCTGAAGTTTCCTTCGAGCTGCTGGTGAAAAAGCAGGTGAAACGCCTAGAGGAGCCCAGTCTGCGCTGCGTGGAGCTGGTCCAT
Organism: Myripristis murdjan; assembly: GCF_902150065.1. NCBI lineage: Eukaryota > Metazoa > Chordata > Actinopteri > Holocentriformes > Holocentridae > Myripristis > Myripristis murdjan. Next base: position 15,993,973 of record NC_044002.1, on the reverse strand, counting down.
GAGGAGATGCAGAGGATTATACAGCACTGCAGCAACTACAGCACACAGGTGCTTGATCCTGTTTGCATGTGCACCGCTCTAAAGCCTGACTGATCACTGGCTTTTTGGGGCTCATACTGTTATTAGATACATATTTCAAAGTTTAAAAAAAAAAAAAAACTTCCGATAATAATATATCAGCTGGTATTGTTTTACACATGAAAATACACACACATCGCAAGGAATCATCAAAGCTGTTAATCAAATTTAGCTGTAACTGAGATATGTACTGGAGGCTAAACATTTTCCAGTTGAACAATGAATTTCTTAAAACAATTGACAACACCATCTGCTGAGCTCTTACAGCCACTTTGCCAACTCACTGCTCTACAAACTATTGTAAACAATGGTGTCTGCCTGAAAAACTATTAAATGACAAAACTGTGCTTCAGTAACCTTAAGTGCTTGTTACGGTTTTGCATATTGGTCAAAATATACTGTACACTGATACTGATAAGTCTGTGATGACACAATATCAGTCAGCCTCTCTACTCCCCTCTACCATGTTATACTAAAGCAGGAAATATTTTATATGTAACGTGTTTGCTATATCATGTGCTGCCTCCTATCTCCGTGTTTGGCTTACATGCAGAGATTCATATTCATGTCGCTGTTCTGCAGGAGCTGCAGAGATTCCCTAAGCTTCATGAAGCCATAGTGGAGGTGGTGACCTCCCTCTTGAGGAAGAGGCTGCCCATCACCAATGAGATGGTACTGCCACTTCAGTCTCCTGCTCCGATGCTTTGAAGTCTCGTCGCCTTTCAAGTTCCAGTGTTTCAAAGAGCAGCTGAGTCAGAACATCGGCTGCTTAGCTGAAAATGTCGTCTTTTACTTCCCGCAGGTCCATAACCTGGTCGCCATTGAGCTGGCCTACATCAACACCAAGCATCCAGACTTTGCAGATGCCTGTGGGGTGATGAACAACAACATAGAGGTCTGTACTCGCAACAAAAAAAGGAATTAAAATGGTGTTATCCATTTATTTTCAGTTTGAAAAGTGTTGAATGCTATTGAATTCTTGCACAGGGGACTCAAATTATAATTTAGTGCATTGGTGTTTTTACTGAGGTAATTAGCAGCTTCTGTCAAAAAGACGGTGTTTCTAAATGTTACACAGACAATATTTTAGTCTGGTACAAGATGAAAAGTGCTTTATTAATTCAACAATGGAAAAATTTAAAAAGTAGTGTTTCAGAACAGTTATCAGAATGAGTGGTGCGATTGAAAAATGTCCTTGACACCCAGACCAGCTTGTTTCATTTAATGATTTTCAGTGAATTATCGTCGGTACTTTTCTGTGTTGTGGTTTGTACTCTTTTGTTAAAACAATTTTATGAAATGACTGTTGTACGTGTTTTTGTGTCCTTGCAGGAGCAGAGGAGAAACAGGATGAGAGAGCTGCCCACTGCAGTGCCCAGGGATAAGGTAAAAGCAAGAACAGTATTATAGCAAACAGCCCTTCCTCCTGTGCTTACATTTGGTAGCAGTCTGCAGTGTCTACAGATCTCCAGTGTAAGGGGACTTAGGCGCTGTTAATCATTCATAATACGACAGGATCTGTGAACCAAATGCCTCGGATAGTTTCCATCGAAGAATTTTATCCCAGATCTCCTCTCTCCCTCTCAAATGTCTCCTCTCTTCCACTCAAATGGCTTTTGACTGCCAACCTCCTTTCCTGTATCCTGCCACACTTCTTCTCAGCCCCGTTTTTTCTCTCCATTCCCGCTCTGCTATCCCTGCTAGTCTGTTGGCAAAGGTCCGGCTGGCCCAACTGTGGTCTCTGGCGAGCCCCCTGCGTCTGGAGCAGACATGGACGGTGCCAAGGTGGGCACGTATGCATCTAGCTGGCAGGCTGCCTTGCTGCCTGGCTGGCTGGCTGGTGTTGGGGCATGGATTGCTGGGTGGATGGATGGATGGATGGATGGATGGATGGATGGATGGGCATGGGGTGCTGGCATGCTCTTTGATCTTGGTGTGCTGACGCAGTGCTCTTGTTTTGCTCTCCCTCAGCCTGTGTTGACAGCTATTGTGTTTTCTGCAGAGTCTTGTTTCCCCAACGTCGGCCTACCTGTCTCACAGAAAACACCTTCCCTCAGCTCAATTTCCTCTTCCTTCCCCTTAACACTGAGGCTGCGCCATCCTATGTACTTGTGTAGATTATAGGAATCATTGGAGAGTGGAAATTCTGCCAAAGTGCTCTATCAATCGGAGCCACCCTGGGCTATGCAAGTGCATAGGTTGCGAAAAGGAACGGTTATTCTCAATTTGCTGCCTGTACTGTAATGATTTCTATTTGTCTAGTGCATTTATAGTTTAGGCCACTTCCATTTTCGGAGAGGAATTGAAGTGTCCACCTGATGTGTCCCCTTTGATTTCATCAGCCAAAGCAAGCAAGGATATTGAATCAGGTCTCACTGCACTGTTGTCTTTGGCTCTGCTCTCCATATTGAACGTTCGGCCTGCGTTTCTCTCTAACTTCTTCTTGTATACATGCCTGGTTGTCTTACAGTTGGACTAACGCTTATGATTCTGTCAAGCTAACTATGGTGAATGTGCTAACTGTCCTTTTCCCGTCATCCCTTCCTGTCCTGACATGCAAACAGAGCTAACCCATCCTAAATATACTAGCTAGGGCATTTCATTTGTATGTATCTCTCCCGTGGTTATGGTGTGTTACGTTTCTGTCTCCTCAGGCTCCCGCTGCAGGGCCACAGGGGGAGCAGGATGGCACGGGGAACTGGAGGGGGATGCTGAAGAAGGGAGACGAGGCTCCAGGCTCAGGACCCGGAAGCCCCCTTAAAGGAGCTGTCAACCTGCTGGATGTGGTAACTAAGTGTTTGCCTTGAAGCACACCCCATTTGTTAATCCGACTGTGTTCTTTCATCTGTGTTTGATCAAAACCTGCTCTTTCCCTCCCGTCAAGCCTGTGCCCGTTGCCAGGAAGCTGTCTTCGCGCGAGCAGCGGGACTGTGAGGTCATCGAGCGTCTCATCAAGTCCTACTTCCTCATCGTCCGCAAGAACATCCAGGACAGGTAGGCCGGCTCGCTCCTTAAAAACATTGTCCCCTTCCTCTTAAACGCCTGTGGAAACTTGATTATGAGGTCAAATGTTTCTTCTGAAATTAATGTTACTTGATGCTTTATCTTTGTATATGTATTTCATTCACCCTTGAAAAACATTGTTGTAGGTGACTTATAGTTATATTTCTTTTATCTTTCATTGTGTAGCCCATGTCAAAGTGATCCTAATTTTTAATTTTGTTTTGTCCTGGTTTTAATTTTGTGAATATGTTTTGGACGATATTTTGTATTTTAATTGGACCCCCTGGAGGAACAGCTGACACCTGTGTGTACAGCTAATGGGGTTCCTTATAAATATTCAGATAAAACTGGAAAAAAATAAAAATACAGCTAAAACCAGCATCCATTACAGTCATTTTATTGCCTAAATTTACTTTTTGCTTAACTCCAAGCAACTCCAGCTGTTCTTTTTCTCAGTTCTAAGTGCTGGGATTTGACTTGATAAAACAAACTTTGCTCAGCCTGTCAAGGGGACAGTTATCTTTTTTGCATTGTTGTTGAGGTGCAGAGTTTCATCAGCCGTGGAGCAGGCGGGGTAATGTTAAGTATCTTGCTCAAGGATACTTTGACAGGTTTGGACACATGGAGGATCCAACCCAGACCGCTCCATCTGGGGGACAACCCAAATACCGGGCCACCCTGCCACCTTGTTTTCGACCATCTGTTCACTCCGTTCGCCCCCCTCTCTCTCTACTGCAGTGTGCCCAAGGCGGTGATGCACTTTCTGGTCAACCACGTGAAGGACAGCCTCCAGAGCGAGCTGGTCGGTCAGCTGTATAAGTCTGGCCTTCTCAACGACCTGCTGACCGAGTCAGAAGACATGGCCCAGCGGCGCAAGGAGGCCGCAGACATGCTGCAGGTAAAGGACTCCCGCTGTGTCGTGTCTGGTCCCGCCTGATGATTTGTTGTTTTACCGTCAGGCAGCTCGGTTTATTTTTAATTCTTGCCCACAGGCGTTGCAGAAAGCCAGCCAGGTGATTGCCGAGATCAGAGAAACACATCTGTGGTGAAAACTCAACAAGGAGAGCTCAACCTGATCTGTTGATCTGTTATCTCCTCTTCATGCCTGAAGGACCCGCTCCATCTGTGTGTCTCGATCCAACATGCATTCATCATGTCTGCACTTGAAAAAGTCTTGAATTTGCCAACAATGAAAATTTGTAATGGTTCCTGGTGAGTTTCGATCTCATACTGGCCCACTACTACCTAAAGGAAACTGAGGTTGTATTTCTATTTAAATTATACAGCAAATGTGCTTGGCATTGTCTGTATGAAAGTGCACTGACCTGTTAGGTAATGTTTAGGGTAGAGTTTTAGAAATTGTAGCCGCTACGCACAGCTTCTTGAGAAAGTTTGATCGAGCCGCGCAGCAAAAGGCAGAGGACTTTTCATCTTTGATGGGCTTTGGATTACCAGTATGAAAATGGACTTTGTGTGAAGTGGAAATGAGAGTTTGATGCGTTTTTGGCAGCTGCACAAAGCATTCAAAACTATTTCAGCTCTGGGTTATATAAAATCAATCAATAATACCCATCCCTTTATCTGTAACCTTTTCATTTAAGCATAGCTGTTGTGTGTAAGAAAACCATGGAACCTCAAAAGGCCAGTCAAAGTCCAATACTACAGCAGGGATTGGTAATTAAAATGCATAGGGTGCTGCTCACTTGCGGCAGCCCGAACAAAGCCAATGTTAGTCCTCTGTCCTGTGTACATATTGTCACTTGACTTTGGTGCACTGTTGTTACCACACTGTACTGTATAGAAAACCATCCATGCACTGTATATCACCAGAATCTTTATTTATTGACATGTTATTTGACGTTTGTGGTTAATGTCAGTACTACTGCAGCTTACTGCGGTCGGTTGGTTCATTATGTTTACATATTGAAGCCTACATGTGAAACTTACAGTGCACTGTGTTCTCTGTGCATGGTTCCCAAAATAATGAATAAATAGAGGTATTTTACTGCCAAATCATTCATCTGGATTCATTTTTTTTTAGCCATTTGCTTGACAAATACACAGCGGTGACTGATGGGAAGGAAGAGGAAAAAATTTGTTGTTGAGGCTGGAAAAAAAAGGATAAAAACCACCATCACCACAGAACAGACTGCACAAACATCACATACAATCATAAAGGGAAAACACACAGGCTCAAAAGAATCTCTTTATTGATTACATGTACAGCTAGCTGTTGCAGCACCGCTCCGTTGTGTGAGTGCACGTTGATTACATCAGTACCAACTCCACTGCTCATTCTCAGTGTTGGCGAGCTCCTGCTGATGCTCCTCTCTATCTCAGCCTGCCCTTGGCCTTGCCTCTGCCTTTGGCACTGTGGAGTCACACAGAAAACATTGAATTGTCACGTTTGTGTGTGTCCAAATCAAGCTACATGCTGTGACTAATAACTATCATAGTGTGTCTATTAGTGGCCTAAATGTTCACCTTTTTTCACAGTTCAGTCTGTGCCTCAGTATTTGGTTTGATTTGCATCACAGCTTGGCTTGAAAAATTGAAACTGACTGACTTAGGATGCATTTTTTTTTCTTTTTATACACAAAAATTGAAAGGGGCTTTTGCCTTTGCCAATATTCTGCAAAAGCCGTGTGGCGTAACAGTAGAAAGCCTTTGTATGCAGCTCCTGAAAATTTCAGCTACTAGGTTTAAGATTGTAAATCAAAAGCAGTGTTGAGTGCTCTAAATTATTGTGTTGCTGTTATTTCACATTGCTTAAAAAAAACAAAAAAAACAACCACTTGCAAGAACTGTGGTGAGGGGGAAAAATCCTGTGCAGTTTTGGTGGACAAGAGGAGAGTCATGTTTTTTTTTTTTTTTTTTCAATTTCCACGCCTGTTGGATATTACATACACACGCATAGCTTTGTCTGTATGTGTGTGATGTCATGATGAAGAACAGGGTCTGATTTGCCTTTCAAGGGCAACGTTTTGTCAGTGCATATGGTCTTTGTGTTCAGTGTTCATTAATAAGAGCAGAAAAGGAAGGATTAAATTGGAGAGAACAGGCAGAAAGACAAACATCAAAGGGACATGCTGTTAGAAACGAGGAGAAACCACACAGTATCAAACACAGGACAGAGATGGCAGATGGTAAATGATGGGTAAATGGCGGTCATGTCCTATCAGCAGTAGCCTTACCTTTGGTGCTCGGTTGTCTTTAAGCATATTGCCCATAAGATCTGATACACCTACCGCTTAATTTACTGAATGTTTTGCCATAAAAAAAGACAGCATTAACACTTACCAGCCGATTCAACCCAGACATCTTGCTTTCTGCCTTAAACTCTGGATGAACTTTTACTTGAACAGGCGACCAAATAAAGTTTTCAAGAAGTTGTATTCCGAGAATGGCTGTGCTGATCAATTTACATTTTAACCACCGAAAATGGCTCCCCAGAGAGCAGCTCACAATGTGTGAGCAGGAACGGGTTCACTGTCTCGTTCAAGGACATTTCAGCAAGCGCGAGGCTGTTGCGGGGATTGAACCTGTGACCTTTTAGTTATCCGACGGTCACGCTAAACATTTCCCGTTCTGCTTCCCTGTTTTGCCAAGTTCAAAAGTCGAATTTGGTTGTTGATCAGCACAGCCGTGTCCATAGACTATTGTGATCAGGAGGGATGGATGGGTAGAGGGATGAAAATGAGGGATGGAGAGTCACAGATGAATGAGGAAGTACAACTACATGAATTAAAAAATGGTGAAATGTTGGAGAGGATTAAGCAGGATAAAAAAGACCAGAGCGGGCTGGCTTGTGATGAAAACTGCATGCCTGGGGACGGCGGCATTTACACAGGAACATAGAAAAAAAAAAGAGATTTTCAACTCTAGCACTGAAATTATCTTTTCTATGGCTGTCTTAAACAGGTAAAAAACAGAATCCATGCATATTACTTCTTTCTTTTTTATGTTTACAGCCATAAGAAGATGAATCCGTGCCACACAGAGTTAGAAATCTGATTTTTTTTGGTGCCTGTGTGAATGTATGTTTATCTGAAGTCTAGTCCACTCACTCGGGAACGGCTACGTCACATGCCCCCTCTTTTTATCAAGTGGGATGATGTGACTTTAAAAGGCCTTGGGGTGCAACAGATAATGCAACACACTTTGAAGATCTGAAAATATTGGATGGAATTGAGCAATTAAGCCTAACAGTATTATTTATCAGTGGAGTGCCTGGTTGAGCAACTAAAGATAGCACTTGAACATGGATTGGGGCAGTGAAGGCGACTCAATTATGATCAAATGCCCAATTCTGTTTGAAAGATTAGACGTAGCACTCTCAAGGTTTGGCAGGCATATCTGGCAAATTTTCGAAGAGAGGTGAATTATGATCTGACTCCAAATTTCCCGAGGCTCTTTAAATGAGTGAGAAAACAACCAGAAGCCATTCCCCCGCCATCTAAAAAAAAAAAAAACATCTTCACACTACATCACTGGCTTTCAGTGAGGTAAAGATACTCGGAGCGCTGTTTGCTGAGAAGCCTCATGTTTTGCTCAGAGTAGGTAACTTACCTCTGGTGGTCTTGAACGCGAGCCAGGAGCTGATTGATCTGTAGGGGACACATAACATGGAGGACTGGCTAAGCACAGCAGCAACAGACAGAGCAGACACAGACGGACACCAGCGGAGCCAAAGAGCGGACCTCGGGGTCCTGAAGCGGAGCTGAGCGGGGCAGGACACAAGATGGTTACAGACTCATTCACCTGTGGTCCTACGAATTTCACCTGCAGACACAGACCCACCTGATTGAGCTGACCAGGTATGCTTAACTAAACCACAACGGGAATGCCACATGAATTTCACAACTGAAATATTTGTCCTTTACATTTCCACAGATCTGCTTGCATCACCGGCATTCATCAGTGTCCCTGTGCAGCCAATGACAGGCCAGAGACTGTCCATCCCTGCAAAATGTGATGTCAGATCGAGCTACAGCTTCACTGTGGATCTACTGGAAAAGCTGAAAACAAACCAAAAGAATGACAGCACTTGAACTGTTGTTATAAGGTATAAAGACATTTTCTGGTTCAGATCTCAAAGATGGCAAGAATCTCAGCAATTTCTTGGACTCATTGTGACTGGAACGCCTCCAGACGCCGCGGCTTAGACTCTTGTATCTCTGGTTGCTAAGCACTGGGGTTGAGGATTTTCTGTGTCACAAAATACTGACCGAACTCCACTCCTCTTAAGTGACTCTTACAAAGCACTCAACTGCCCTTGAATCATTGATTCAATGCTACCGCATGCCAGTTTCCGAAGGCTTGGTCATCAGCACACACCAACAGTTTCACCTTGTGGTCGAGAGTCATTGGTTGCCAGGCTTTGTCCCCGCCCGCGCCCGCCCGAGACTCGGTTTCTGACACGACAACGGGCAGACAGCAAAACTACACCACAACCAACAGGCTGACACTGCTCATTAACGGTTACTCACAACTTCTGCTGCTCATTGATTCGGGTCTGGAGTACATTCATCTGGAAGTCAAGCCACAGCAGTTTTAGATGGGCGCTATCAGGACAGGTATAGTACAATTACATCTGCAGGCTTTGTATTCTGCGGCTTTCTGAAGAGTGCAGGCTTTTACATACCATTTAGAAATGTGGTTCGCCAATGGTAATGATTTCATCTCGTGATCAAAAGCAGTATTAGTACATACAATCAGCTAAAGTTGATGGCTGCACCAAATTTTGGCGTACAAAATGAAAAAGGGACATTGAATGCACATTTGGAATGGAAAATGACCATCTGAAACACCATCAAGAAAAAATGATTTTATGGAGCGGTATCAGTTTAAGGGCTTTCATCATCCAGAAAATTGCTACCAAACAATACATATGACCTCATGAATATTCCAAAAATACTCAAACACATCTTAAATTATTCCTGTTTTTTTAAGACAGATATAAATATATTTATATAAGACTAAGTTTGACTTCCGCACCAGCCTATTATTGTACGAGTTGGTATCATATTTCCCAAAGGTGCTTATACTGTATTGAAAAAGATAGTTTCTAGTAATTTTGTCATTCCATGTGACAATGTGCATATGAATTCCATGAGTCGAGGTACTTACATCATATTTCTGTCTCTTCAGTTTCTCACTAAGGTCAAACTTCTCAGCCTCCAGGCCCATCAGCCACTGCCACAGCTCGTTGGCCTTCTCCCTTTTGAGCAACGTCCAAAAGGAGTTCAGAGTCAGAAAACTAAAAGGCCATGCAGAAACCCCACAAGCCTCCACTCCAAATGATGGGATATCAATACATTTTTTTTTTTTTTGCACAAACAAATTAACTGCATCAGAGTTTAAAAGTGGGCATTGTACTGTCTGTAAAACTGTGAATAATGACCAGTACTATTACAAAAAGTGGGTCATACTTTAGTTTGTCCTCGCTGAGATGGTCAATGTTAAGAGGCTTCCTCCTCTCCGCCAAAATTTTCCTCTTCTTCTCTCTCTCTGTTTGCTTCTTAGCGCCCTTCCTACCCTCTTGCTGGATAGGAAAACCAAGCCCAAGCAGGTCAGCATGAAAAACACAAAGAATTATGGCTACATTTAGAGACAGTGACAAAATTCAGTCTTATAATTATTGAACAATTCTGACTTTTCCATTTATCCTTTAAAAGTGCAACATGTGGCATTTTTACCATCAATGTATCGCGGTAAAATTAATTGTGATATCATGGTGAATTTTCAATAAACAAATGAGACTATAGTCAGTGCAAGTGATAGCTTTAATATCATGCCGGTGATATAGAACTTGCATTTTTCAAAATTAACACCACATTCTCTATAAACCTTTTGCTTCTTGACACAATGAGGTTGTTGCTACTTTTCCCTTCTGACCTCCCTGACGTTGCTCCACATGCGTTTGTATTTTACTGAGGAGTCTAAATGTGTTTGGAAATGATTTCCCCATCTGCATTTCACTCATCCCCCCCACCTGTCATTAAAAGAAAGTCAATAGCAGAGAATATAAAATGCCATGTAGAGACCAGTAGAGGCTGACAGTTATCTTGGTAGAGGTCTTGTGCATTTGCAGTAATTACATTAATGTCTCAAACTTAAAGGAAGTTTCAACCTCGATGGCTTTTGCAGGCGTAGGTAGATGCACCCATATATACTGATTACAATTAGAATCCAGCAAATTCTACAAAAAAAGCATCATCTAATCATTTAATGAGAGGAAGGCAAAGAAACCAAATTTCTTTATCAGAAAACGCAATTTACAGTGTAAAGAAATTAAACTACAAAACAAAACAGCACCACAACCACTTGGTCAAACAGGCATTTGTGTTTAAATTGTGTTAATGCGTTTTACTGTTGAATGTTCCTTTAATGTGATAATGACTTGTTGATGTCAAATGCCACATGTAACACTTTATACTAAACCAAAACATGTCACTGAACCTTCACACAGTCTTGAGATCAGTCTTCCATGGTCATCTGACACAAAATGTGGCGATAATGTGCGTGTGTGTCTGTGTGTGTGTGTGTGATCACTGACCCGCTGTTGCACGCCACCATACTGCTGAGTCATGTTTGTGAGCGCCTTCTTCTTCTTGGCATCCTCATCCTGCCTCTTACGCGCCTCCTCCTGCTCCTTCCTCTCCTTTTCTTCCTGTTGTTCAGGAAATACAAGGTCAGAGGAGCAGGGCAACACTTCACCCGGAGTCTCTCCACCCACTCAACACACACCAAAGCCAACGCGTATTTGGAAGAAACTAATCCGGCTCAAATAAGAAAGAGTGTTGCACTGTCAGCTGCTGGTGCTGAACAAATGCCAAGTATCTGATATGAGTATCTTTTTCAGTTTTTTTCCCCCAACAGCATTGATATGTCATTTGTGGAAGCTAACATTGAATATATTTCTGTGACACTTTTATGATCGCCTTCTCCAAATGTAAGTCATCTGAAGAGAAATTAAAGCTGCACAAAGCGACTTCACATTAGCAGCAAGAAATGGCAGTGAAAAGGAGCACTTTGAATTTTTTTTTTTTTTTTTTACACCTCCATACCCATCAATCACATGACGTAACATCAGTAAAGTGCACACAGCACATTCATGTTTATCCTTAAAGTCTGATAACTTTAAAGGCAACCAAAAGGAAAAAGGAAAAAAAAAAAATCTGTCACTGATGATTTTGGAGTGCTTGCTTGCTGCTATTTATGAGACACTTTGTATTTCACTCTTAAGCTTCAATTCATCACTTCCTGTGGATGCAGAACTCGCTGCATCTGACATCAGAATCTCATTTGCACAAAAATACAGTAAAACTGTGGGGGTCTAAATGAGAGGGGATTTGATGCGCTTCTCTATTGCAGCTCGTTAAATGATTTAGGCTGGGAAGACGTGTATTTTTACAGAACAATCGATGTGACAGAAACTAATGAAGTATGCATGACTCTGAGACAACCGAGTCATCTCAAATCCTGACCATGGTTTAGCTTTGAACAGCTGAATGTGGACCGACATGCATTTACTCATTGAAATGAGAAAATTGCACCTTGTGCTATCTCAAAAAAAAAACAAGTGAGGCTCTTAAATCGGGGACCGTGAGGCCCCTGAGGGTTGCAAGATGTCGGATTATCTACTCAATTTAAAAAATATCTTAATATACAAACAGCCTGTAGGCTTCTTCCAGTAATTAACCAAGCAAAATACCCTGAGATGGGGAAATAATGCTCCCCGTTTGGTGTCAAAGTTTGTTTTCTGCAGCGAGGGATTGTGATAAGGGAGCACTACATTTTCAGGGCTTGCATCTTGAAAAGGTTGAGAACCATCAAACTTGCGTGAGGGCTGTGATTAGGAGACACTCACAGCAAGACGAGCCTGCCTCTCCTTCTCCTGCTCAGCACGGACCCTCTGCTGCTCGGCTCTTTCAGCACGGCGCTTCTCCTGCACACACACATGCACACACACACACACACACACACACACACACACTGTAAGGTGGCTGGGTGGCACAGAGGTCCAGTGATCTGGTGGGACGTGCAGGAGGCCTTACGATCCTTTGGACGAGAGCGATGAGATCCTCCTCGTCCTTCTTCCTCTGGATGAAGTGGGCCTCGATCAGAGACTGCAGCTCAGACAAATCCTTCTCCTGACGCTTCCTGTGGATGTCCTGGAATCACACACAGGATCATATTTACTGACAATGATTATCAACCCACTTACCCCAAACCCTTAGTCTAAACCCCAGAGTAAACCTTAGTGTCAAACCTGACATTAACTCTAACTCTAACTCTGACTCTGACACACACACACACACACACACACACACAAAACAAGTGTAGGCCGTCCACCGTTGTCCAGTTATGAGGTCGCCAAAGTTAACAGGGTTCATCCTCTGAACAGCATGAATGTGCTCTCCAAATTTCATTGCAATGTGCCCATTAGATTCTGAGATATCAAATTTGTCATTATAGCCTCAGGATGGCAGAAGTCATCAAATGATGTGATGTGGTCATCAAAATCTAGAGGAACTCTCCCTTGGGGAGTATCAGGGCAATCCACTAATTACATTTTATTACTTGTGTGCAAATTTGACATTTCAGCCTGAGGGTGGTGCCGCAGGAAAGGTAGAGAAGACAGCAAAACTGATAGGGTTGATCTTGTGAGGAGCAGGGATGTGCTTTTCAAATTTTAATGGAAACCCACCCGTTTGTGAGATGTCAAATGTGACATTTTGGCCACAGGGTGGTGGCACACAAAAGCAAGTATGCGCACCAAATTATCTGGCGGTACGAATGTGATTCTGGACAAAATCAAGGAATATTTCACTAGGGAGTGTGACTGCTCTCACCAAATATCATTGCAATCTATTATTCAAATTGTGTGATGTCTTCTGTGCAAAACTGTCATTTTGGTCTGAAGGTGGCTCAGGCTTTAGAGGAAACATTATGAGGTCAGCATCGATAGGGTTCATTCTACGGGGAGCATGATAGCACAGCAAATCGCCTAATGGGATTTTGAGATAGGTTTCATATAAGTGAAGTGTTGAACAGACAGATGGATGGACAGACCGACAAGGCCAAAAAGAAAAAAACACACACATATAACCCTCCCAAACATTCAGACACAAATCTATATTTTTAAAAGTGTGGAATATGTAGCTCTGCTGTAACAACATTATTTCTGTGGCGCCTCTGCGAAGCCAAACACTTTCATCACTCACATCAAAGTCGACTTTGTCTCCCTCAGGTATCTTTGGCACATTCATATTCGGAGCAAACAACCTAAAGAGCATAAAAATCCCCGGTTTAGAATACCACCTCTAAACAGTGTCCTCTGGTTTATTGATGAAAACTGATTAAAATTTCAAATGACAAAAGACTTACTTTGGTTTGGGTTTAGACTCATCTGTAAAGATGAATAATAATAAAAAGGATAATCACAGTTAAATTCGGGCTGCTAATCAATGCTAATTCATTTTTTTTTTTTTTTTGAAAGCCCATGAAGCTTTCAAAAGGATGTGAAAGACAACAAATGACGATTTCTCATTTTGAAATGAGATATCCATTATTTGTAATATTGGCACTTGGTCTTTTCTTTCTCGTGGAAAAAGAAGACGTGATTGATTTCTGGCATGATTATCAGACGCTTTTAGTTTCTTTCCACACATACATTTCTAATAAGTATTTTGAAAGTACTGATTAGTCAGAAGCAAATCAACATGTTGCATTGTCAAACCAATCAATTGCATTTTTCTCACAAAGTAGTCTAGATCTATCTATCACTGCATTTTCTCTTTACAAATGACATAAATCATGCATTAAGGTCAAATGATTCTATTCATTTATGGAATAATATTTACAATTTATATAGAAATTTTGCCAAATGTATGTCAAATCACCTAAATGCTCTGTGTAAAAAGTGAATAAGTGTATTCATAATACCAAATAATCTTGCTGCATCCTGCATGAATTAACTCAGTGTTCTGATATTATTGGGAAAATGATCAAAAATAACATACAACAGATAGTGAGCTTTCCAACCACGACAAGAACCGAGTGCCAGCAGATAACAGCCGTTACAAAATAACATCACACGTTGTCTGCAGGCATTAAATTAAACACAGATGTCATGAAATGGATGTACATCAGCATGCTGTTGTGCAAGTTGTCTGGTAAATAAACGTTTGAGACTACATTGTGAATTCAGGGTATGGTTAAATGCCTACAGTAGTGCTGCCACGGAGAGCTGAGCAGACATGCATTCATGTTACATTTATAAAAACATGAATAAATTGAATAGTAAGACCTTGTCAGCATAAATATTCAGTCATGCAAAGCCAATAAGTTACCTTCATCTGCAGGTTGAGCCTCTATAGTAAAGGACACAAGAAATGTTAGCAGGTCAGGAGGTTGGATCACGGCATTGAATGCAAAAGTTTTCTCCTCGCTGATTTGTATTTCACTTGTACAGTGTGTGCACTAACCCCAATCACCAGGTCACTCAAAGCAGGATGAAACAAACACCGAGAACCATTTGCAAATGTGGTTTTGCTTCATTCGGACATGTAACTCCAAATTGAAAAACACCGTTTCTGTGTTTCCTACATTAGGATGTGGTGTAGTTAATTTAGTTCACAGCAGCAGGAAATCAAGCCACAGAAGCCGAGTGTGGCGGGAGCTCTTGGATGAAAGTGTGACGCCGAATATCAAAATGTTAAAGCATGAAGCAGACACAAAATTGGAACACAGCAAGATATCAGCAGCGCATAATGATTTGTCAGTAAAAGCAAGGAAAAGCAGTACCTTCAGCAGCAGGGGGTGCCTCTGTTGTGAAGACGAAGAGATCCAAACCCATTGATTATTACAGTTTCCCAAAAAATTATCTTCGCACTAAGATCACCTCGTCCCAACTAAGGACTGTTAAAGATTTTGGGATACACACCCCAGGTTGATATAGTATTGTTTGGACACACCATGCGTGGAAAAGGGGAAAGGAAAAGGTTTGAAGATAACGTTACCTTCCTCTGCAGGCTCTTTTGTAAAATGTGCACAGGCAGTTGATCAATGACAGCGATCACGATCAATGCAGGAAACAGAGAATTAGTTAAGAGTGTATGTTTCTCATTGCCCTATAAATTGCAATATTTTACCAACAATAAATGCCTCAAGGAACTATCATGTGTTATATAATTCGTGTCACATATCAAAGTAAAATTATGGTATTTTTTTTTTCATTCATTCATTCAGCAATTTATTCAATTTTCAAATTACAGATGACAGTGTAATTATTGGTTTATAGCTTATGCTTAAAACATAGGCATAAAAATGGATTTCTCTCTTCTTTCTACTGCAGGACTAGCTGTCAAGGTGGGATAAAATGAAGAAGATGATAGAATTATTTATGTAAATATATTGTTATCAATGTAAAATGCAATGCAACAATATTTTCAAAACTGGCCGTGGTAACTAATGTTGAAATATGACATTTTATATGATGGCTTTTGTTTGCAATCCTAAATTGGGAAAAAGTCACCAGTGTGCTCAGACTGTACAGGTGCATCATACTTTTAATTCTACAGCCTTTTTCCAGGGAGATAAACACTGTGTGATGCAGGGAAAACAGGGCTAAACTGACAGTTTCATCCCAAAATGCTACATACTGATTTTTTTTTTTTTTTTTTTTTTCAGAGAGAGAGAGAGAAACATGTTTCTGGCTGAATAATTAGCTAAACTCAGATGTTTACAACCTCTGAAATGTCACAATTCTATCAGTAAATGGAACAAGACAGCTAATAACGTCAGCGATGCCACTGAGCGCTGAGCTTTTTGCGTTCGTGCCAGCTGTCATTTTGTCTGAGCAGACATCACAATCCTCAGATGGAGGATATCTCATTTTGGAAATGAAACTCTTCAAATATTAACTCGAGCCGCAAGCAGAAGGCTGTGTAGGCAAGTCCAAACACAGCCGCGATTAATGAATAGTGAAAACGAGAAAAGCTAATATTGATGTCTAAAATCTGAAGTCAATGAGAGCTGATGAAAGATAATACATTTTTTTACCTTGGTCTGCAGCTGGGGGCTCTGTCATGAAAGCATAAAATGTTTTAGTGAGCCAGTGTGTTATTAATTCAAAATAGGGTCAATACAAACCTCTTACAAAACCAGTTTAGTACACAGAATATAATGCACCTAATATTTACTATGGCAGGCAATACTGTGGGCAATGCTTTATATTTCTTGAAATGTGGTATTGCTTGTATTGTTAGAATTGTTTTATTATTTTACTGTAATTGAACGATAATAGAGAAAAATGTTGAAAGAGAAGTGTTACCTTCTACTTCTGGTGCGGCCTCCTCTATGTGACAAGAACATGAAAAGGGTTAAACGTGACACAAACATGACAAAATACGGTGCAATAGCCAGTGTTCATGACATACAATGCTGTCACACGTGCATAGGGTAAGATCAACTTTAAAGTGAAAAGCTCATGGCAATAACACTGTCATTCAGAGACAACAAGGAAGCCACACCAACATTTACCTTGTTCTTCTGCTGTCTCCATGACTGAGTGAACAAAAGATGGATTAGTGGATCAGTGAGGCCCAAAGCCAAACGCTTGAGGCTGCTATTTGGTCAAACACTGTCAGAGCTTTGCTACTGGCACTAGGGATGCACGATAACATCGGCACATCATCGGTAGCTTTAAAATGAAATATCGGTATCGGCCTTAAAAGAAAATTTCTGCCAATATGTGAAGTAGAAGTCAAATGTGCCCTGGTTGTGGCTGTTGTCAAGATTTTCTCCGGCAGAGCATCATCCAAATGTTGGAATCTTACAGTTTTGTTTGAAAGTAATAAAAATTAAAATATGTATTGCATGTTTTACATCACCTAACCTTTCTTATTTTTGCCCAGTGCATGTGTACATTTTGAAAAGCGTTGTGGGCGTTCACGATGAGAGTAGGCATGAGAATAATAATAATTCTACCACAGGAGAGACTTGATGTTCTCTGCAATTATAGGTGGGAAGAAAAAATCTCCATATAATTTGATATATATTGCAAAAGAGGTGAACATTAGGTCTGAACCCAGCTGAATAAAACAGAAAATGTCTGCAATATCAAAATGTAAATTACCCAATTCCCCCGCAGGGATCAATAAAGTATTTTTGATTTCTTTTTTCATCGATGTAACTGTGAACTACATGAAACAATGCACAAAGGTTTGATTTCTCTTACTGATGGAGAAAAGTTTCAGTTTCAGTTATTCTTAGTATTTTTTAATCCAGAGGCTGACAGTTTCTAGAGAGACTTTTCTGGGAAATATAAAGCTTGTTTGACCAAATAATAGCCAGCAAAACAGAAGAGTGTGACACAAAATGCAGCATACAGGCGTTCAAGTCAAATTTGACCCGAATGAATCAAATTGTGACTTCAGTTTATACAGCATGGCCCTTCCATGCAACTTTCCATACATCGTAGCATTTAAATGTATGGAGCGCATGGAAGAAACGTTCAGATTGCCAAATATGAGCAAGGTAAGATGATAAAATGTCATGTAATGATGATGAAAATGGTGCATATGTGATACCAATGGCCAAGCATAAAATATATTACTAATTCTTACATAGCCGCATGTCTATTTTCGGAAATGACACACAGGGTTCAAGGTTCTAAGAGTGACCATGTAAACATTCATTTCAATTACAAACGAGCAAAACAAAGATGTTTTTCCACGACAACAGAGCTATGCTGAAGTAGAGCACACATAAATCACACTTTTCCTCCTCTAAGACGCGAGGCAACTGCACATGAAATGAAGAATGGATGGTGACAAATGGAGAGTTAACTTTTGAAAAGAAAAAACAAACTGAACTTGCTGTGGCTTTCTCAGTGACAGCAGACACTTTAATAACACCAGACACTCAGGAAACTAGATGATCCACATATGAAGCCATGCAGAAGCCTTTACCTTCCTCTTCTTGGGTTTCTACCTCTGAGCAGACATAATCAGGTCAGCTGAGTCTAGCAATGGAAGCTTGAAAGTGACATTTTCTTCCCCCCCACCTCCCAAAAAAAGTGAATGCTACTTCTCACAAAGTCGTACTCTACCTTCTTCCCTGAAAGAGAGGAGAACAAAAGAAAAGACACAAGCCTTCAGCGTAAATCAGCTCGATTCGCTCGACTTGATTTATTTGTTGATTTAGGTGAGGCGCCTCAAAGATGTAGTGACGGCACTTACTGCACCTCCTCGACAACTTCTTCATCAGCCATCTTGGATTACAATTACCTGGGTATCAAAGAGGAGGAAAAAAAAAATCATGCATCAAACGCAAACCGCCACTTAGATACACTGTTCAGAATAACAGCATTCATTTTTAATGAATTTTTGTCTTCTCTGATAAAAAAAGACTTTTGATGCTGCTCCTACACACACACACACACACACACACACAATCATGTACACCTCCCTCAACATTCCTAGGAAGATTAGGCTCATTATCTACATCAGGGCTTCTTTTTTTACTATTTATGCATTTTGTTTTGTTGTTGTTGTTTTTTGTATCTTGCCTCTCCTTGAGTTCTGATGTGATTTTCATATCTGCAGATGCTTTCATAAACCCCGGGGATTTCTTTGTCTCAGCAAGACAGTTTGTGTTTCTTCTCTTTGTCCTTTCTTTTCAGTGTTTTTCTTTTTATCATTTGTGCAAGCAAACGAAGAACTAAATCGGAAAAAAAAGGAAAAGGGGAAAAAAAAAAATCCTTGGCTGCATATTGTAAGGCTGGAGCAATTGTAGAGTTTGAAATGCTTCCATCACGGGCACTGCTAGCTTTAAACAGCTCCAGGCCTAATCCTCAGCCATTTCCTCTTTGGCACCGATCGGAGCTACGGGCAGCCGAACTATTAGGTCTGCACAAATTCTTCAGGGTTGGACTGATGTGTCTAATACTATGCATATGATTTTGGCTTGGATTAGTCCACACATAAACAATTTACCAGGTGCTCAAAGGCTTTGCAGTGGTGCGCAACAAAAAAACGACCATCTTAACAAGCGATTTAGACCGAGATTCATGCTTAAAATGACGTTTTTCCTCCCAAAAGTGGAACATTCTGTCCATGGGAGGGGACTGCTCCTTTTTTACTTCAGTGCAGTGTCAATATTATATGGGACATATCACTCCATTAACATCAAGAAATGACACTTAAATTCAAAACAAGTTGATAAGCACTGGAAACAAGTGAAATCACAGTGTCTGACCCACGGTGGTTTTTAAGGAAAATGAGTCTCCTTGCTGACAGATGAAAAAGAACTTGTTAAGGAGAGTGTTTTTGCCGTACTGCAAAACCTATAGAGCGAGGTTATATTTGTAAGAATATGTTCCAGCAATCTATGGCGATTTATCTGCAACACGTCAGAAAAAAATCCAAAACATCCACCTGCCTCAAGTCCTTAAATGATTGCTTCATGTGAGACAAATCCCCAGGAAGCCAGTATGTGTGTTAAGAGGCCAAAGTCAAGGTTAGAGGGATGGATGCAAGAGGACAATGGAGTCACGGGGTCCTATATATATCAGTAACATGTCAGAATATGATTGGGCACAACAGTCTGGGACCATAGCTTTCCACGGGCTAATAAATCAGCAGATCGTAAAAAACAGTGTCAGTGGGTTGAACTTGGGGCGAGAGCGAGGGTCTATTTTTAAGAATAATAAAGCATGGTTTTGAACAGGTGTGGAGCTACTCCTCCAGACAATGGATTTGGCTCACCTCGCCCTACTCACAGTAAATCAATGAGCGTGCTGGGAGCCACATACAGACGGGCTATTTTTGCAACCCCAGTTTGGTCAGCTGCTGGTTTGCCACATACTTTTAACAATACCTCTTGTGAGCTCATCATGTTTCATTAACACAAGCCTCATCCTCATGTTTTCCCCATGTCGTAATGATGGAGCCGTATTTGATACAAGGGCATTATAAGTGGCTGCTGTTGGGATAAAAAAAAAATTATTCGCTCCCCCGTCCCTGCTTCCCTCCCCCCACCCCTCCCTCCTTCTGTCTGGCTCTAGTCCTATTCTGTCCTTCCAAGTAAATTCAAATGGCCAGCTGCACATTCGATTTTGCATGCCATACTTACACCAACATGGTTGCCGTCCAAAAATGCCACGATTAAAATTATAGTTCTGTTGCAACTCTGTTAAAATTCATACATTTTGGTGGTTGGAAGCTCTTCGTTGCTGTTACCGGTGTCATCAAATTGACTTGCTGACGTCAAATGTCTGCTGAGGAGCCAAGTGGCTCAAATCAAGACAAATGCAAAAAGGTAGGGAAGAGTCAGAGGGGAGAATAAGAGGAGACAGAGAGATAGAAAAAAAGATGAACCAACATGAGAGAGGGCAAGAGAGAAAGAGAAAGAGGGAGAGGGAGAGGGCGAAGGGTACCATCTGGTTGAAGAGTCCATCTCAAAGAGAGGCTTTAACTTAAAATCCAGAAGTAATTCACAGTGCATGAAGGCTGTCGTGCCGGGGTATTAAATGTGTATTTGCTTTAATGCGTGTGGTCAGTCTCCGTCTGGCTGAAACTGTGGAATAACACACAGTCTGATGGTGGCAGGAATGTTGCGGGTGCTGCTTTCAGCATTAGGCAGCATTACGGCAAAGCCCAAAGCATGCTTCCAGCGCCCATGAGTCAGGGGCAAGCTTAGCACCTTCTTCCCTGGCATACAGACCGCTCAAATCAGAATAAATCAGAAAAAAAGGCATCATAAAACCTTCACTAGCCTACTTAGGCAGTCTGAGGCAATTTAATTCAGCATTCGTGACTTTGTGTGAATAATTTTGCCACCATCAAGCAATTCACATAGGCTATTAGATCATGCTGAGCAGTTTAATGTATTCAATGCAGCACAGCTCACTCCAATTTTCATGTAATTCATCAAGGTAAGGCCAGATCTGTTAAAGCACTGCAATGGATTAAATTCAACTTAAAAATCAGATGCAAATACAGTAACAGTGCAAGTTTTTTTTTCTTTTTTGCTGTCATGCGCCCAAAGGTCACCGTGCTCTTACCTCCTGTGTCCCTGAGGAAGAGATGGGATTAGCAGCAGTGTTGGACTTTCAGATCTAGAAACAGACAGGTTCTATCATAACGCTGTCCTGTCCGTCATGTGACCATATACCTCCTCCATGACTGGTCGGGGCGGTCGGTGCTATTGTTAGAGACACAAGAGGAGTTATACCTTGACAGGAATGCTGCCTTCAAGTGCAACTTCTGACCTCAGGAGTTGGAAATACAACTTGTTTCACATGAGGGGCTTTTAACCGGTCGTCACAAAGGGGGATCTTGTTAAAATGTCTCTCTGTGGTTGTTTTATTTTGGGAGGCATTTGGAACAAAGCAGATTTGCACTGGGGTGGCACGATGAAAAGGTGAAAATGATCAGCGGGGCATTAATTATAAAAACAGTTTTCATTTAGTTGTTGAAATAGAAAAGTGGGGAACTCACCACTGCACAAAACATGAAATTTATTTGCTATCAACAGTGCTATAATTTCAAATTACAAATTAGTCAACAGGGCTGCGCTACGGCAGTACTGATAGCAAGCAAATTTATTTTGTGCATGATATGGTTTTCCATTTTTCATGTGGATGCTTTCATTTACTGATATCATGTTTCCATAAATCTCATCAACAAAGGTGTCACATAACTTTTTTTGTGTTACCACTTTGTTGGATCATTCATGTTGACCAAAATCACTATTACACCTCTAAGAGCATGTGAAGGCAGCAGAGCATGTGAAAATGATTAGATTCTGTTGAAACTGTGTCCAGGCTTTCTATTCTAGTCTATTCAGTGTAAAAGAAGGAGCTTGACAATGTGGAATATCTCAATGTCTTTATTGCTGTTGCTGAGTCAACGGTACAATGTTTTAAAACATTCATCCAGTTGGAAACTACCCACTACTTTGACATTGGGAGTGTTTAGAGAGACTACAGATAGTGTGCTTTGCATAGGCGTAGCTCTATACAAAAGACAGGTGTCTGGTTAAACATGGAAATAAAAGGATAAAAAAAATGCACAAAAAGTTGTTAAAAAAAACCCCCAAAAAACAATACGGCACTATGAAACCACAGTATAAAAAAAAGCACATAAATGTCACATTAAATCACGCTTCAAAATGTTTTTGGTCAAGCTCCCCTGCTCTTTTCAGGAGCCGTGGAATGTGATTGTCAAGAGTTTTGAGCAGTAAGATGGATCAATTTAATGCCCCGGCAAACCTTTCATTTCCTTATCAAAGCTTGCGCCGTGCGGAAATTAGCAAGTGGAATGTACTACTCATGACCTTGTCAGTGGAAAAATAAACATACAAAGCAGAAGTCGTAGTATCATACTGAGCTGATATGAGGCTTTATATCATGTACTGTACCTCAGCTGTCAGTTCCATAGTAAATGTTTTCATTGCAATCATAAGGCCAGACGAATTACATAGTGGTAAATATCCTTGCATCGCATTATCTATCTTGTTATATGCATGGGCAACCTGATTTTACTTCCCGTGCCCTCAAAAGCCACTGCTGAGCGTCTTCCTCAAACAAGAGCGTATATGGAGGCAATAGGTACACAGAAAATAAAAAGTATGGCTGGGTTGCTGATTTCCTACATGATAAATCCTACAGCGTTTAAGCAGCGAAGGCACCTTGTTGTATACCTGCAAAAAACCTTTAAGAGGAATGTCTGAAGATTTTTTTAAAGTGATCATGACTCAAACAACAGGTACAAAAAGCTATAAAAAACAAACAAACAAACAAACAGCCGAGAGTCAGAAAAGGACAAAACACATTAGAAAACATAAATAAAATGACAAAGGATAATAAAAGTCGTAATGGCCTGCTGAATATTCGACGCTCCTATCACCACCAAAATGAATCCGGTAACTGAATGTTGGTGAATAGTCATTTCTGAGTACAAAAAAAAAAAAAAAAAAGCAAAATACCTTATAAAGTATGAAGTATAAAGATGTTATATAAGATACAGTATGATAGGTCATAATCAAAACATCACATGTGCTAACATATATTACTCAGACCATTGTTGCACTATTGGTAAGACATAATAAAAGTGGAATCAGCTAAATTCTAGAAGTGCTTATATTTCTATCCTGAACTGGTGAATGTTGAATAAAATAGCAATGTGTGAAGCTTTTGCTTTAAATATAAATAAAAAAAAAAAGAGATGGAAAAATGAGGGAGAGAGCTGATGCCATCCATCTCTTTGGAATATGGACATCTGAAACCTGTCTTTTTCATTCATCTACTCTATCAAAACCGTCGGCGTGGAGTAAATGACGTTAAGTGTAAATTTAATTTCTTTCTTACTTTTTTTTTTTTTTTTCCAGGAAGGATCCTATAAAACAAAACACAGTCCATATTAATCATATACGTCCAAATTTCACAGCATTTTGTTTCTTTTAGAAAGCAAAAAAAACAAAAAAAAAAAAAAACAAAAAACAAAAACAAAATCAATGTGCAAAGGCACTATACGCGGCAACCGTACAAAACCATGATGCTGTTTCGGTACAGTGCTTCAACAGCGTCTCGCCTGTCCCTCCGTTTGCTTGGGGTCCCTCTTGGGAGTCTGGTCATTATTTGGTACATAAGACGAAGTCAAAGGAAGAGTCTTGGATTGTCGTGGTCCCCGGCTTTGGTGGCCCCTTCAAGACATTAGTGACCCATACCTGGAAAAAGACACACAAAGATAGACGTTTCTGACCTTGCAACACGCTGCCTCACACACACACACACACCAAAACAAAGTCTGATTTGTGTGGGTCGGCAACCTTTTGGATACAAAGTGCCAGTTTCAAATTTTCACCTTAATCAGTGTGCCAATGAATGACAATGACAATAAAAAAAATCACCCTTAGATCTGTAATTTTCTTTGAGGGTTTGGGGGTTTCATCAGTATCACAACATTTTCTAAAATCAAACACACACGGCGCCTCACTCCTCTGTTCACTCCTCTGTCCCGAACCTTTATTTTAGTTTTCCGAGCAAGCCGGGCTGCTGTCGTCTCCTGAGCCCGAAACAGCCCTGCCGACGTGATCTGAACAGGAGGTTGGACCATCAATCAAAAAATAAATAACACAGGCCGCGCAACAGCTGGAGATCATGCAAGAGGTAGGTTGCACTCTTACTGTTCGCGTAAATGACATAAGTGTTGTCTATTCCTGGTTCGAAAGGCCGCGTTACAGTAAGTGGATGCAGTTTTCAGAATTTATTAGACTGTCGTAGTTGTCCTCTGATTAGTCTTTACCTGCTTGGTCATCATATCTACATTACAAATGACTGTTTATCAAAAATCACCCGTGTAAATATCTCATCAAAGCACCAATAGTCATCCCAACAATATCTTCACAAAATTGATTTCAAGATTTTTGGTCAAAGCTGCTGTGGTATTTGATTTGGCCCACGATGCCAAGCCCTACTATTGAGTATACGAGTGTGCCATGTCGGATTTAACAGAATTTGGAGGCACAGGAGTTCTTCAGGGATTTTGTTATTTATGACAAGCTCGCCGAGGCCCCCTCCGAGTTGTTTAAAACTGAACCGTGAGTTGAAATGAAAACTTTTGCTGCAGTCTGAAGACAAGTACAAGAGTGCATAATGACAGCACCTTATATTCTGGTGCAATTTCCTTCCGATTTCCGTACACCTTGATGAGCAGCCCTCAAATGCACTTACGGAGATGAAGTGTTCCAATGTGTTGTATATTCACTTTTTGGAGAGAAAAAAAAAATCATTATCTGCAGTTAAAAAAAAAAAAATAATAAAAAAAATAACTTGAACTCAAAAATTAATACAGTTGGAAGCAGCCATCTATATTTTCCAGCTATTTTTATGGCGTATATCACTTTGGAAGCTCTCTAATTAAAGCCCAGTATGTGGTGAGTGCAGGCCTGTTAGCCTGTCCGGGGCCAAATATCTCTCAGGTCCTGCACCCAGCAACAATAGCTAAGGATATATATGAGGAGAGAGAGTGTGTGTGTGTGTGTGTGTGTGAGTTGGGCTGCCTCAGAATCTATAAAAGCCTCTGTCATTCTCTGAATCAGGCTGCAATGTTGTGCTAATCTCCAACATCCCAGCTATTAATGCGACAAACCGGCCTGGCAGGACCGCGGCTTCTAACACTCGGCCAGGCAGAATTGCGGCCTGAGTGGCAGAAGTGGATAGTTGTGTTTGGCAGTGTGTGTGTGTGTGTGTGTGTGTGTGTGTGTGTGTGTGAATGTGTGTGTGTGAGTGCACATGTGGGGGAAAAAGATGGAGGGTTTGAGTGGTAGCAGCAGGGTGGTGGTTGAGTGGGTTTATAGAGCTGAACTGTGTGTGCGCACGTGTGTGTGTGTGGACCCGGCGATGAACGAGCAACACATTACACAGACATGTACGGAATCCCTCAAGGCCAAAAGCCTCTGCTGCTCACCGGGGGGGAGGGACAAAAAGAGGCGGAGGCTGCACTCGAGCCCGCTTTGAAAATAGCAAGCAATGCTAAAGTGGCATCCAAAAAGCCAAACTGCAGACTGGGAATAAAAAAAAAAGCAGATTTACAGCCGTCAGTGGTCTCCGGGGACAAAACATAGGGTCGTGTGGTTATGAGAGGATCTGTTATGGGTTCTGGGACACATGGTGCCGTGTAAATCACAGCACCAGTGACAGGACGGTCTAGCTGCTAAAGAGACCGCCATGTGTCCACAAGGTTACAGGTTCAAGCTCTGCAACAGGCAGGACATCCATCAATAACGTCTTCCTGCCACAATGTTGAGCAAGACACCGAAGCCTCGCCTGACCTCTCTTGTTAAGACTGCTAAACGCCTAAAAATGTCAAATGAAACAAACCCGGTTTCCTGCCCCTATTTTCAGCCTCCGTGGCGTGACTTTACCTCGGTGGCTCTGCCTGGATATTGTTAGCAAGCAGGCCACCCACATGCTCACAAAAACACATTGTTTCTGTCAGGTGTAAAAACCCCGTGCGCTCGCTAATTTTAACAGTTTTCGTGTTTTAACTTCAATTAAAAGATTACACGCTCCTCAGAGGGTTGACACAATTCAACAGCCCTCGGGTTGCGGAGACTCTCGCGAATTCAATTAGAGAAACGCAGTAATGACGGGCGAGCGATCTTAAAAACAAGGCTGCTTTTTTTTTTTTCTCTCTCTCTCTTGCCTTGGTTCATGAAAAGGTGACATCTGGGAGATTTCCACCTGACAACAGCGGCGTGCATGCCCACGTTCGCCCGCCCCCACATGGACTTGTGCCCTTGCTCGCACACAAACTGACAGGCAACACACACACACAGAGACTTCTGGTGTCTTATATAGACTCACCGTTGGCGACTGATTTACTCTCCCCTCTGCCTGCCACCTGAGAAAGAGAGAGGGGGAGAGGGAGAGAGGCTGTTAGAGGGAGAAAATCATCAAATCTGAACAGCAAACCCTCCTTGTCAGCACAGCTATAGACAACCTCAAAGCAGCTTACTGCCGATCTGATCGAACACTTACATTCCCCTTGAGTTAAACACCGCGACTCTCGGCCCCTGTGACGCTGTACAATCTCCTGAACCCCCCCTCCCCCCGGCAGCCCCTCATCATTGTCATCCTGTTCATGCTGCCTTCCCTGACATCACAGCATAGCACGGTTTGCTAATAACACGGTTGCTAACCGCTACCTTTCCTGTCCAGGGCCCGTTTTACGTCAGTGCAGACCACCGCCTGCTGCCCTCCAACCCCACTACTCACTGTGGCGGACCACAACCTCCGGCCCACGCTGCAGCTGCAGACTCTTAGCAATACACAGGGATGCACTAAAGCCAAGGTAGGCAGGAAGGAAGGAATAAGCGATAGACCGATAGATAAATAGATATACTGACAGACAAACAGAGAGGTGTTCCTGTATTCTGAAGGTCCTACATTCCCTCAGTGTCATTTTTTCAAACTGATAACAGCCCCATTTTCCCTCAATGTAATAATTTCCATACCTCTATTATACCAAAAAAAAAATTTATAATATGATTGTCAGAAAGTAGGTAATATCTTAAAAGTGTTCCAGAGCTTCCAAATATTATGCAAACACACTTTTTAGTAACAGCACAAAACATTAACTTGGCATTGGCGGTGGCGTGAACAATTGCATGCGTACAACTCGACATTAGTTACACATAGAGTCCTATGTTCCCTCAACATAAAAAGAATAACGTCTGCAATGTCTTCCGGTGTTCACACAAAAAAGCAAAATCGGATAGTGCATGCTGTAAATAGTATCTAAAGCGGCGTTGAATGAAAAAAAAGGTTGAGGGAATATAGTACCGTGGGAACATAGTTATGCTACCAGATAGATAAGTAGATACAAATGAATTGATCTCTCTCTCTTTTTTTTTTTTTTTTACAGTTTTCACATGGGGTGGCGAGCAACTGTACGAGTAAACAGCCCTCCAAATGCTTCTTAATCTGATTACAGAAGAGGAGATAAGGCAAGCCATTAATGTCATCCTTATTCAGAATTTGTTTGAGATGATATCAACAATGATTCAATATTGTGAAACGGCCATTGTGCAACTCAGCAAGGCAAATGACTTATAAAAGAGAGCTGTAAATTGTTTCTCCATTAGGGTAATAAAATGTCAAGTGAGGCCGGACCGAGCATACTGATTTGTGGGTGCTGTGTCAAAAGAGAGGCAGAGGAAGGAGCGGTGATGCGATAGAGCCATTCGTGAAAAGCGCCGGGGCCTGCGGTTGGACAACAGACACGCTGCTCGAGCTTTTACGACAGACTTTACGCCGGACTTGAGGAGCCAGCCTTAACAAGTTATGGGCGTTAATGGAGTGAGCAGCGTAATTCGCCTTTATTGTGGCTTTGCTATGGCTTATGCTTTGTTGATATGTTTGCTTTGCTGCTTTTATTTTACAGCACTTGGCAAATTTGGTGAAAGCGCCGTACAATTGGATTCATTGGAAAATTGCTACCTGATATTTATTGCTCAATATAAAAAAAAAAACCCCCAGAGATGATTGCAACCTATTAAATGTTACGATTTCATAAGTTAATGGGGTTATGGTGGCTAAAAACGTAAAGAATATTCAATAGAGTATGCCAGCAATCATTTTGTTAGATTACATAACATATTTTTCAAATCATGTTTATCTCATTTTGGACTGAAACTCTTAAATATGGCTATTATCATTGGGATAAAGTGAAGCAGTCACGTCCAACCACAGCAGCTCAGAGCGCAGCTTTGCCAACGAAAGGGAGCGAAAAGTCGACAGCATGACATCACAGGGTGAGGTCATTCTGCGATAAGTGTTTTGAAAGAAACGTGGGGAGGAACATTTGCTCTTTTACCTCTCCAGGCTTCTTCCAGATTTAACGATGAAGTCAACTAGCTATTAGAGTTCTTTAAAACAAAACAAACAGAGGAGTCGTTATTCTCATTGTGCTGCACACCAGTCAAAATGTCATGCGATTATTTCGATATGCATTCGCCAGTCTCATCGAGGAACTGTAAGAAAATGTTCCCTTGATTGACAAGGACCGGAAACTGAAGTCATGAGAAAAAAATGAGAAAGTCTCCCAAGACCACGAACCCATTCAGCATGGACAAAACCAGTCTGGAGATATTCCAGGACCTGTGTTTTTCACTGACGGGACGGGTATTCTGTTCACCCTCCTTGTCTCCTCCAGACTTGTTCATGTTAATGGTGTGAAATTAGTAATTACCTTGGTTGGAGAGGCGCCTTTGTTTTCCCATAGATTCCTCTTGTTAGTGACATCCACAGGTTTCAGGTCCTGTCAGAGCGAGACAGAGAAACAAAAGACCAGGAGAGAGACAGGGCGTCATATCAGCACTGCTCAGAGCAGCAGTGGTGGGTCAATTTGAAAATAGTCACAATATGGTGGAAATGGCACAGTACCTGAGATACAGAGGAAAGGAATGACAGAGGACAGAGAGCTCCAGCAAGGAGAGCAAAGGTTGACAGTGACTATCAAGCAGAGAGGTGCTTGTCTAGTGGAAAGCAGAGAGAATAACACACTCGCTGTGAGTCAGAAGCTGGGTCAATTTGCTTTCAAGTCACAAGGCAAAATAACATTCAGAAAACCCCCCTCGGTCAATAGTTTCAATAAACTTGAAAAAAAGGACCTTTTCATGGAAAAAGACGACGGTTTTTGAACACCGGGTATTAATTTCCTGAACTAAGTGTTGCAAAGTGCAGCAACCTAAAGAATATTATTTGAATTTAAGGGTTGCACTGGAAACAAAACAGTTTCATTGTCATGTCATCATCTGCTTGCTTTAAAAAAAAAAAAAAAAAAACAATTGGCAGGAAGAAAATTACAAAACTGGCATAAACTGTTGTAGCTGACTGGCTAAATCACATAATCCTTTGGGATATTCAGTAGTTGACCCTCCCACCCCGCACAAGGAAAAATGGAAAATTACAGTTTCCTTTCATGTTCCTATTGCCTCTCGCTGTGCATTACCTATTTGAACACAGAAGGCCAGAGTCTGTGAACTGAAAAGCCTTAAAATAAATATTGGCTTGTGCGAAACACGGCCAGCAACAACAGCGAGTCAAGAGAGGCATGAGACATTGGCACGGAGCCGCATGCATCAGCAGGAGAGTAAAGTCTGAATGATAGCAACGCTTATGATAAAATTCTTAAGTTGCACTTAATTCCAAAACTGATACCACGTCTAAAATACGAGCATTCGGCATAGCCTGATAACATGACAGATGCACGAGTGCTGAGCTGGGGCAGACACACAGTATCACAAGTTCGTTTGATTTGTGGCCACTAGGTGGTGCCAGACAGACACTGTGCCTCCAACAGACCAGAGGGCAATACGACTTGCTCCGCTGCATCATTTGGAAATGATTATAAAACACGCACAGAACAAGACCAGCTGTAATTGTGACATTATCATAATAATACTGCAGGGCTGGTATAAGAGGGAAAGTACTCCACCTCATTATGAGGCTGACCAGAGCTCACTGGAATGAATGCAGCTCCAGTGTTAGAGGACGACTGTTCACATGCTCTGCTGACTGCCGACTCCTTCACACAAATACTCACACAAGTGGGCATTTTAAGACGTGTCTGAGCAGCTTGTACGGTAAAATCACTTGTTGATATGTACAAACTGCTGGGTACAAGTCTAGTTTTACATCTGATATCCAATAACATCAAATATAACAATATTTTTTGATGGCATTTTTCTGGATGCAGTTGAAGCCTCAATTGGATATTTGGCTGCAATTAAACCTCCAGTAATATCTGGATAATGATGTTATTTTCACAGTCTTTGCCATAAGGTATATTGATTTTTGTACCACACTTATTGTTTCATCTATCTTTAACCCTATATTATATACTGAGGTTATGTAACAGTGATAACATAGGACATTTTTGACCACAATTTGGATTAATGTGCAACTCAAGTATATAAAACTTTTCATTTTTTCTAAGAAGAATAAATATCGAAGTGTCTCAATAATTTCAAACATCAAGATACTTTGACAAGGCAATATTGTGATACTACATTTTTGGATATCACGTTGAGATCATGATTGAGATTTCTTCATCTAATGTGAGTCTTTGTCATTTTCTCTAAAGGTGACACTAACCTCGCCCTGCACCCAGGAATCATCACAGCTGCCTTGGCTGTGTTGTTTATTTGCAGTCGGAGCATCTATAGGTCATCTCTCTATAGGGTCTTATCTAAATAAATGCCGGCTCGGAGCTGTACACTACTTCCACTGTCTTTCCCAGCCGCAGCGACAGGGGTTGCTATGGAGACGACCTACCGCTGGCCTTCCTCCCGTCGTTTTGACGCTCTCAGGGGTTTTATTCAGCCAGTCGTTGATGCGGCCCGCCACGCCTATCTTCATCACAGCTGCTTCCTGTTTGGACAGGGTCAAAGGTCAGCCGAGTCTGGTTGTCATCGGCAACAGGGCCGAGCAGGAAGTGCCAGTGAAACGGGGCCTTTCCTCTCTCCCACTCCCTCTCCCTCTCTCTCCGCATGACTCACACAGGCACAGACAGACACACACACACACATAAACACACATAAACACACACTGCCTCCAGCTTACTAACCCCCGTATTGTCCAAGCCAGTCCTTAATAGCTGTGGCATTTTTGGTCCTTAACTTGTACCCGGCCAAAGACACAGCCCCATTATGCACAGATACATGCACACACACACACACACTCACACACACACTTCCATCAACTTCCTGGCTCAAATCATTTACAACTACGGTATTCTTCACCTTGTACGTGCCCCCGCCGCTTCCAGGTGAGCTGAACACGTTGCCTTTCTCCCACATGCTCTTGATATTCCGTATGCTGTCGGTGACCATGGGCAGATCCACCGCTCCGGACCGCGGGGATCGAGACTCCCTGTTCTCCCTCTGTGGACAGAAAAGGGGCTGCGTTTAAACTACAGGCTGTCATCAAAGCTCGGATACATGGCCAGGCAACGTTTGAGCACTTTTACAGGGCCCTTAACGAGCTGGCTAATAACCACAGTGACAAATTCCTGCAGCGCCACTGACCTCTCTCCATGCGTGCTGGAGAAATATTACTCCGTGCATTGCGTTGGGCTTTCAAATCAACAGTGACAGATGCTGGTTAGAAAACAATTATCATGAGGTTGCCACATGTCTGACAATTTCCGAGGCTCTATGCGTCTCCTTGCGACACTTGAGGCATTTTCAGCAGCTGACAAGACGAGCCTGTCAAGGTGCGAGCAGATAAGGCTAGAGGACACTTTGACAGGACGCACTGATAGTTGTACTGTGACAGCAGCGGCGGAAAAAGTCCTCAAATCCTTGACTTAAGCAAAAGTACCAATACCATGATGGAAAAATACTTCAGTAAAAGCAAAAGTACAAAAAAACAACAGAAGTATCAGCAGTAAAACACACTTAAATGTCCAGACATTGCACAGGAACAACAGCAGGCTACCCAAAATATACCTTTCAACACTAATCTTAGGAAAAATAAACACAAAATAAATAAAGTAGGTCAATACACAGAGTATGAGAGAAAAATAGGGTTATGGTTAGTAAAAAATAAAACATGTAGACCTTTCACCTTTGCATGGACTACATGTTTAATGAAATATATCTGCAAAATACCTATAAAATGGAATATGTATATATAGAAGAGATGTATAATCATAGTGTATAATGGCTCCTTCCACTTACTTACATTACTGAGTCTTTAACCCGGAGGAAGTATTTTAATGTTGTAGCTCTAATTGTCTGTTTTCAACCCTTAACAATGCATCACATTTACTTTTTGTGCATATAAAAGCTTATTCTGCAAAGTCACTAGTAACTACAGCTGTCAGATAAATGTAGCGCAGTAAAAAAGCGCAATATATTCTTATGAGATCTGGTGCAGTCAAAGTGTAATGCCTCACGAAATGGGAATACCCAACAACAGTGCAGTGTGAGTAAATGAGTTAGTTTTCGCCTCTGTGTGGCAGGGCTCAAACCTGCAATCACACAGCAAACAGGCCGCGCTGACCTTTTACTGCAGCATGACGGCGCTCTTATTTATTTATTTTTTTTGCAGATGCATTTTACAGTCGGCGGCGGTGTTTACCTGAGCGGCCGAGGTGTACTGCTCCAGCCTGTTGTCGATCTTGGACACCACGGGAGAGTGAGATGCCTTCACTGTGCTGCTGGGCAGAAGCAAACCGTGAGGATACACACTACTGCCTACAGTCGCGGTGAAATATGGGACCGCTTTGTGTATTATTTTGCACTATTTGGTCAACACTTTTATCCAAAGTGTCTTATAATTCCTTAAGTGTGGACAATTGTGAGGCCCGTGGGAACTGAGCCCCTACCTCTAGCAGTGTCTGCAACAATTTACCTACTCTGCAAAACAGGACTGGAAGTGCCCGAGTGCAACACAATATAAATATGATCTGGAAAATAATGCATGAGATATGGTTTTTTTTGTTTTTTGTTTTTTGCTTTTGTTTTTTTTACCTTTTCTGTGCCGACTTGTTCAGGAACTCTGCCCTCTCTCCGATCTGTATGGAAAGATTAGGAGGATGCCGGTGTGTTATTAAATGCTGCAGTGACATTTCGCACATGCATAAATCGCCGCGACGCGTTTCCGTTCGCTATTGAGCGGCTTTAAAGCAGATGTTTCAAAGCAGTCCTCCTCTTGACGCGCCCTTCATCGTTTGCATGAGGAGTAATCACTCAATATTTTAAGTAGTCAAAACCTGCTGGCCCCAAAAACGACACATAACCTCAATAACATGCTGTCCTTACCTCGCTCGCAAATCATCCTATAAGACCTGGCCTTATTCTTTTAAATGGTGTATATCTCATTTTCCAATTTTGAGGTGGACCTCTTCATATCCTTATTAACTTGGGTTTCTTCCTGACCCTCAGTAACACAATGTGACTGACTGTTCCCTCTATGCACAGCATGACTGAATGACAAACACATGCATGCACACACAGAGAGAGAAAAAAACACACACACACACACACCAAACTTTTTTTTTTTTTCTTTTTTCCTCTCCCTGCCTTTCGACTGTGGGAATCTCAGAGGATTGTTTATGATATACGGCAAAAAGGCTAAAAGGGGGGCGATGCAGTCGTTCCTTAGACACTCACAAAAAAAAAAGGCACACAGAAGGAAAGAGCAGCAGAAAATAATAATAATAAAAAAAAAAAAACTCTCTCCCCCTCCGTGAAAAAGGACCTCGCTCTCGGCTACCGAATGTGGGAGTTCCCAAAATACTCCCTGACAGGAAATTCCCCATTCTCAGACGCGTTTTAAAGAGCTGTAGCCGTCCGAACGCGGTTACAGTAATCCTGTTAACCCTAATCGCTTTCCTGCATCCCCACCGCCTGTCCTTCATTCTGCCCCTCTGTCCTTCTCTTTCACACAGCCTTATCTGCAGCACAAAACTGGGTTATGCTGGTTTACTGCTGATAACACGTAGGCAAGCTTCAGGGACTTTGTGTACCACTGCAATGGTGATCGCTGATAGCACGGCATTGGCGTACTGTACTTTTTAATACATCTTGAATTAGCAGATTGCTGATTTTTGGGAAAAAGAACCCATGTAACTCTCTAAACTAAGTGCATGACCATGTGCATGCATGTGTATGTGTGTATATTTAGCCATATCCTACTTTTTCTTTCTGGTGCCCTGGTAAAATGTGTTGAGGCACCTGTGACTGTGCACTTAAAATAAACTCGCCACAAAAATGGACCGGAGGAATGCTCAATTCAAGCAAGACATAGGAAAAACAAATTGCACTCGTGTAGTTTTTTCCATGACAGCAGCAACTTGGTGCGGACACCAGTCGTTTTTCCACGGGTATGCGCTCCGGCCACTTTCAGGGGCCATTACAACATGCCATATATTTTTGTCTGCTAATGATAACAAATATCTCTAAATTGGGGGATTAAGGCGAACTGCACACGCACACACGAGACACACAGTGAAAAAAACGTGTCAAAGAGACACAAAAACACATCATTTAGTCTCATATTCGGTTCAAATCTTTGTGTTCTTTAAACTGGCGAAAAAAATCCGAGAGTGGGATGAGATGATCCCACTTGTGTCGAATACTTTGTGTCCAAGTTTTTCTTAAATCAAGTGTCATGTTTCTTGATCCTAGTGGGCTGACACAGCTTATTCCACCTTGTTTCAACAAATTTATACTTGTTCCCAGAAAAAGTCCTGAAACAAGTGAAAGTGCACTGGAAACAAGTGGGATTATCTCATCCTGCAGGCAGATTTTTTCACTTGATTTAATAGAAAAAAGACTGAATATGAGCCCAAAGCTGACTTGTTAAGATGTTTTTTTTTTTTTTTTTCTTCTGCAGCGGCGGCAGATGCGCACACACACACACACACACGCACACACTCAAACGCACACACCCAGCTGTACGTACAGTGAACATGACGACAAAGTAGAGCTGTGTCTGCGAGGCGGCGGGCCGGGCGGGGTGCGGCGGAGAGTTAAGAGTGGAACTACATTATTTACAAACCAGACCACAAACAAACAAACAAACAGCAACAGCAAAATCCAAAAATCTAATCAGCCCAGAGCTCGCAAACCATTAGAGGCGAGCCTCAAGGCCGGAGTCTCACCGAGAAGGGCCAGATGGATATTTTACTGCTAACTGTCACTAATTAGATTTTCTCCACTCCCCTTGGTTTTCAATGCGTGGGAGTTGGCTTTTGGCAACAGTGGAAACATTTATTCACATACAAGTTGATTAAACGTTCTGTGGCCGTGGCAAACATTTATCTTTGGAGGGGTGTGTGTGTGTGTGTGTGCACTGTGTTGTTTCACGCTGCAGTCTCGAGTGTGTGCCCAAATCGGACGATCGACAAAGAGCGTTGCTTTCAGATATCAGCGAACAACATCGAACGACAGAGTTGAGTCCGAGCGTCACAGAAGGAGTGGCGGCCGGCAAAGGGTGTTTTCTCCCCCCCCCCTCCCATATCTTCCGGGGGCATCTTTATTTGCAGGCCCTTTCGATTTATGAATCCTCCCTCCTCTCAACGAGATAACGCGTCATGCGGAGAGCTCAAAGAGGTGAGAGGAGCAGATGCGGGTCACCCAGAGCTTAATCTCTTCAAATACTTAGAGTGTTTGCTTCTGCATTGCAGGACGGCCGGATGAGTGGGATTTGCAGGTTTTGGAGGACTGTTACGCTGACGACTGTGCGCGGGGGTGCAAACAGACAGAAAAATACAACACAGGAAAGGTATTTAGCAGGAAGTCGACAAACAGTTTCATTTGGGAACGCGATAACTGACATTTCAAATTTTAGCCTTAAAGTAAAACCTAATTTCAGGATGATTTTTGAAGATATGGCATCAAAAGGCTTCCAAAATAAATCACTAAAATCAAAGATTGACTGCGGTGTGTTTTGGAAATACTGGCTGATGAGTTAGCAGCGGCAGCAGACTTGTCCAAAATGACACTCCCCCGCTGGAGTCAAACGCGCTGCTTTGACGCAGGTCGGGGGAGGTGAGGAGCTGCAAGTGTCGACTGACCTTCAGCGAGGAGCCGCGAGGGCTGACACACTTGAAGGGTTTGTCCTCCCCGTCCATGGTGTCCTCCACCTTCTGTCTCTTCTCAGCGGCCTCTGCCCTCCTTCTTTCTATCTCTTCCTTCATCTTCCTCTTCTCCTCCTGAGGAAGACAAACACATTGACATTTGAGGCATTTTCACTGATTGCAGTTTACCCACTTTTTTTACACTGTTGTCGCAGTGTAAAAAAAGTGGGTTCTGCAAATCTTGCGGGCGCACTTATAATCAAATAATCAAAATCCCTTCATTTTTAAATACGATTCTTCACTTAAAACAGCCACCTTATGAAATTCTGCTTTTGTGGCCACTCATAAACCACAGCACTGATAATTTGCTGTGTAAAGCAAACGTTTTCCTAGGGACTATTTTCGCCGCCCAAAACACAACAGTGCTGCTGCTTTGAAGAAAACTAGTGTGGAGGACTTTATTACGGTGATGGAGTAATGCTGCGAACAAAGTTTGAAGTCTCTGAAAGTTAATTTTCATATTGCAGAGGAAAAATGTTACTGAAGTTCTACAATACGGCTGCTTGCTTTGGGAAAAGATAAGCAGAAACGTGAAGTATGCACATTTTGTGGATATTATACTGAACATGCAAAATCACTGGTATGTTCCTATAAGTGAGGATTTCACTATTTACTATGACTCTGCACTCTGATGTGATCACCTGTCAATCAAATAGTTCAGCGCTGTGATGTCTTTTTTTTCCTTGGATTTCATGTTGATGCCCTCTGAGTCTCTGCAGGTGGCGCTCTTTCTTTCTCTGGTCAGCCATTTGATAGTTTGATGGTTCTCGTCGTTGGCCTGACTCACTGATAAGTTATGCGTTTTTGTCTAAACAGTCCTCACGTCCTACTGAAGCTCAGTTTCGCACGGTGCACCTTTGAGAACCGCGTCTTTTTGAATTGTAAAAGCCGTCATGGACTGGTTACTGAATCTGTGTAATGTTACACCAACCCGCGATAGATAGCAGCAAAATGGAAATTTGTTTGGATAAAATGCTGCAGATTATTGCTTTAAGTTCATCGACATAACAAGCGACCACCAGTCAAGAAGGCAGACCACCCAGACCCAAATATATATGTAATCAATTAAAGACAGCGGCCACTATATAATTTTATTTATTTACTCTACTCCAGCAGGTCAAGAGCAAATTCTCATTTATTAATTCTTACTAAAGATGGCCTGGCCTGAGGAGGGAAATAAAACCTCATCGGAAAGGTTGAGACATGAGGATTATCAACAGCAACTTTTTTTTTTTTTGTATTGCATTAACCATCGGAAACGTACTGTATTCAGGAGAGGGCTGGTAATTTTGGCAGTCTATCAGCCTTTTCCAGCAGCCTTGTCTTGGTTAATTAGTCTGTCTGTATCTCTGGGCCATCTTTTAATTACAAACCACAAGGCCTCATTAACATCACACAAGAGGAGAAGAACAGGGGCAGATAGCAAGAGACGGGCCGCCACATCCAGAGCCAAGATCAACAAAGAGGACTAGCCGGGCTAACAGCGAGAGCGCCTGGCCACAGTGTGAACGTTTGAAGTGGGAAATGAATGACATGCCGCGGAGAGCAAATCTGAACACGCAGAAAGGAGGAGGTTATCGCATTCGTGATACGTAAGGATGGAATCATCATAAAAAAAAGGGGGTGGGGGGGGGGGGGGGGTAAAAATCACGTGTGAGTTACGAGTAGGGGCTCGAGTCGTGATAATGGTGAAGGATGGCAAGATAACGCCACGGCGGCGCCGGTGCGAGGGTGATGCATGGCTTTTAGCTTCACGCAGGTGTAAAGGCTAAATCAACATGAAAGAGACAAAAAAAAAAAAAAAAGAGGAAGGATGCGGCATGTGAACATGTTTGTATGTGAAAATATAGACGAGATAAACAATTGAGAAAAATGACTGTGAACAATCCAAAAAAAGGGGGAGGGAAATAACAAAAGGGAAATGAAAATTTAAACTGTGACAAAAAGTGCAAGAGATCAAAAGCCATCAACAAATTGTTTTACTAAAAACTAGGGATGTAAAAAATTAATTGACATGTTGATTTTTGTGATTATTTTGAAATATTGAGCATGTTAAAAAAATAAACCCAGTTAAAGCACCTTTAAAGTGTTTGTGCATATCACACAAATAGAAGCATTTCACACAAAAATATTCATGGGCGATGAAACTCAACGCCAGGATCTTATAGAAGACGTCCTTACTTTTCAAACAAATTACAGCTTTTCAACTGAAATTGGTGAAATTTGATCAAATCATAGAAACACAATTGCTCACAACAATGCGCTTGTTTTGTCCAAGTAAACAAGAAGCACAATTCCATAACATTATAAGCGTTTATTTACTGATTTATTATTGATTATTTAATGCTGGTGGAAACGGATGGTACAACACTTTTCTTCAATTTGAAGACATAATTTATGACTGTGTGATGTAAAACATGAGAGTTATTATGCCTCAAACACAACCATTCTATAGGAAGAAATAGGATGAAACAACTACTGCTCCAGCAGGATAATCCTGTTATTATAAGAGGTTCAAATATAATATCCATCCATGTTTCGATAACCATGGACTCGAGCCTCAGACCAGTTATGTGATTAATTTGTTCATGTTCCTTGTTAAATTATTTAAGTTTAATTGAGAACAGAAACATCGCAGCTCCTCTCTCTCTCTCCCTCACCTCCTCTCTGGCTTTCCTCTCGGCCTCCTCCTGCTTCTTCTGCCTCTCCTCCTCCTCCAGCACCTTCCTCCTCTCCTCCCTCTTCCTCTTCAGCTCCTCCAGCTCGGCTTCGGCCTCCTGCTGCTTCTGCCTCATCCTCTCGAACTCCTCGCTCTCGGCGTCGTCACGGCGACGCTTCAGCTCCTCCAGCTTGCGCTCTGCCTCCAGGCGGGCGGCGTCGTCCTGCTCGTCGCCCGCCGACACCTCGGGGGAGCGGACGCTGCCGCGGCTGAGACACACACCAGGTCAGGTCAGTGAACACACACACCTCAAATATAGGTCAGGAGGAAAAAGAACAGAGCACTCTGAAAGCAGCAAACAAAGCTGCTTGAAATTCAGGTGAACACTGACATATGATACAGACAAAATAAATAATAAATATAAATACAAGTGTGCTTATAAATAATGTATATACAGGGGAAGCTGCTCGTTGTCATGCATAAGCGAACACACATAGACAACCAGACACACATTAACACCAAGAATCACCACCGCAAAGATAATGTAACGGTTTATCTCAAGTTTCATGCCAGTGTTTCACTTTGGAGACTTGGGATTACGTGACCCATGTCAAACACGCCACAGCTCTGCTCTCCGGAAAGCCTGAATGCTGAACAAAAACAGGCTTGTCTGCTTGCAAATCTGATTCAGATACGCCTTTCAATTACTCCGCCGACACCTCCGGCAGGACCGCTTCGCCTATGGCCCGGCTTGTGCGAAATGCATTCAAACAATGCATTCCAGACCGCAGCATCAATAAGTTGTGAGACTGCACCGCGGCCATGTTCTGCATACATAAACACCAGATAAGTGTTTGTTTTGCAAAATCTTCATAGTTCAGCAGGTAAAACATAATGAATCCAGGCTCTAATTTAGTCGGAGATTATTTACTATCCTAAAAGAAAGCACCACGTCTTGTTTTTATTTTGCGCTCACAATCATTTTGTAAGTTTGTGTGTGCTTTTATGAATGTGTGTATCGGTGAATGTCTCATTTTGGGCTGTAACGGAGAACTTTGGTGACCTGGTAGCTTGATCTTTTTGGCTGGCCTTTGTGTCAGGAATATTAAGTTGCTATAGTACTTTTCCACTTTCCACATCTGAGTCAAGTCGAGTCAATTCAATATGCGCTCTAAGATGGAAGACAGTACTTGAACCCTTTATATTTTATTAGTATGGATTGATGACATTCACGCAGGAAATTTATTTTGCCAAAATGGCTATATGGCATTTTGGAGATGGCCTCTCCATTTGTCTATATGACTATCGTCTAGAAGGGAAATAATCTTTGCTGGCAAGGGAATGCAGCACTAACCGCAGGAATATTGTTTGGAGGAAAATGGAGCGGTGTAAATAAGTAATAATCCCTGGCTGTCCCCGATTTGGCCCGGCGGTGAAAACCAAGTCGTGCCTTGGTGTGTGTTGTGTCTACGCACCTGAGGGTCCTCTCGGGTTTCCTGTGCTCTCTGGGAGGAGTCTCCTCATGCAGACCTCCATTGTGCTTCCTCTGCCCCTCCCTCTCCTCCTTGGCCCCGCCCCTCTCATTCACCTGCAGCCACAAACAAACAAACAAACAAACAAACAAGCGCAGGGAGAGCGTGAACCAGGGAGGGAGGAAGCGGCTCAGTGGGTGTGACGTCACGGCATTTCAAAAGGTGACTCCAACGCTTCACGCAGTGTCGAGAGAGGGAGAGAGATATATATGAAGGGATAGAGAGAGCACACCACACCTCAAGTAAAATAACACAGAACATCACATAACGCAGCGTCCACTCCAGAATTACTAGTGGCGAAGGATTATCTAACAAGTGATCACCGTGGGAGGGAGTGTCTCAGGCTATATATTTCATACCACCCTCTTATCATTTTGGCTTTCACTGCTTGCCCTCCGCAAAAGCATAAGTCTTACAGTTTATAATTACTATGTGCATAACCCTCAATGTGTTTACAATACTGTTTACACTGTCCCCCTGCATTAACCAGAGCAAACATGTCCCATCACATTATGTTGCTGCCCTGTTGTTAAGGTTTTTGGAGCAGAGTCTGTGTAATGTGAAGTGTTGCTGCACTCGAGGTGGAAGACATGCAGAGTAACACCGTGACCGTGAGTGTACTGTGACCACTCTGTGGAGCGCTGCATTAAGCCTTATTAAAAACCTGACCGCACCGCCGCGACCGCACCTCGTAAAACACAGGCTCGGTTACCACCGGTTTGCGTCGGTGCAAACCACACTGTGACCACACGGGGTGTCTGGGTAATTTCAGCGTCTGGAATTGACAGTTTTTAATCGCGCTCTTACTTGGGCCGAGAACAAGATAGCCTTATTAAGTCTGTTTTTTTTTTTTTTTTCAAAGACAGATAAACCTTGGGTCTCCAAAGGATTCCAATAAATTCTGTTTATATATCTCCTTCTCAAAGCCCGTAAGAAAGCAGTCCAAGGAGAAAAACTGATAAATAGCTGCTGAATGTCAGATCTCAGTCTGAGAACATTTTAAGACTCAGTCTGTTAACTTCATAAACAAAGCGAGACCATTACAGCTGTCCTTGAGTTGAAGACATTGAAGTTACCCAGTGTGATTTTCTGTGCTGTGCGTCACACCTCTACTAAAACTCTTACCACGTCTCGGATACCTCATTATCCTCCGATTGCAGTATCTCAGATACCTCATTATCCTCTTCAGTGTCATTATTCAGTATCATAGGATCGTTCTTTGATGTGTTATCTATGCAATCATCCACCTGTACCTCGTTGGCCTCCTCTGATGCTACCGCATCCTCCTCAGCCACTGAATTTGCTGACTTCCCCTGATTTGAAATCTCATAGTCTACTGAATTTGTGTCTTCTTCAGCAAGTTCCTATGGAA
This sequence comes from Myripristis murdjan, assembly GCF_902150065.1. NCBI lineage: Eukaryota > Metazoa > Chordata > Actinopteri > Holocentriformes > Holocentridae > Myripristis > Myripristis murdjan. Next base: position 15,952,162 of record NC_044002.1, on the reverse strand, counting down.
AGGAATCACAGCAGTTCTTTGAAAGGACTTAACAAAATCAACACATCAATGGTCATATCTCATGTTGTATTTTAGACTTGGGCTCTTCAATAATAATAAAAAATTAATGAAACTTGACATTTGTACGGGCTACCACTTATTTTCGATTAAACTGCAGGAAGCCTATTTGAATGAACTGACCTGTTCTCTCAGGTAAGACCTCGGTTTCTCCTCCACAACTTCCACTTTCTCCTCCTCCTCCTCCTCTCCCTCTGCTCCCTGCTCTGCCTCCTCCACCTCCTCGGCTGCGGCCTCCTCTTCCTCCCTTGGCTCCTCCTCTCGCTCCTTCTCCTCTCTCCTCCTGCCATACATTGCTGGCTTGTCTTCGTCTTCCTCGTTGTCGCGGTAACGACCCCGACGCCAGGAGGATGGCCTCTCCTCCTCGGTGTTGTTTTTCTCCACGGTACCTCTGTTGGAGCCCTCTGTCTCGGAGAGGTCCAGCTCTCTCTGTCTTTCCAGCGCCTCTTTCATGCGTTTCTGTCGCCTCTCCTCTCGCTTGGCCATGCGCTCCAGCAGGGCCTGCTCCTCGTCATCCCCACCACCTCCTCCGTAAGAGCTGGTCACAGAAACTGTCTCTGTCACACTGGGAGAGAGACAAGACAGACACTGTGCTGTATAATCTTAAACATGACAGCTGTTAACAATAGAAGTCTAGACATTAGAGAAGCTGTGTGGAACAGGCTGAGGAAATCTGGGCAGGGGAAGTGAATGAGTAATGTTTTGTCCTAACTGTTACCATTAAGATGCCCTTGAGCAAGGCACTTAACTGCTCCAGCAGTGTTGTTTAGTGGCCAGTCTTTATCCCTTTTCCACCACAGGATCTGTCCTCGGAACCTACTGTAAGAATTCCTTTAGAGGAACCAGGAAGCCTCATCCCTGTTTCCACCAGAGGAACCAGTTTGTTTTTGCTCCTGACCACCAAAACAGTCCTGAACTTCCTGTCAGGGTTTCAGCACTGAACATCCCTGATCTGTTGAATGTACGATGCAAGCAAAAGTATCACCCACTGCCATTTTTAAAAACAAGAGCGAGCGACAACACTTAGAAATTATTAAAAGATTGCTCCATTTAGAGATTGTTCAGCTTGTTACAACTGTTGATCTGCATTACTGACTGAAGGTCATAGCTGATTTCCAATACTCGACATAAACATGGTTTCTTCTTTTGTGGTGTTGATATTTTCAGCTTTTTTTTTTTATAGTGCTGTCAATCACATTTTCAACCCCCGTGCATGTTGTCTCCAAAACCAAATTCAGCATCACAGCAGCATAGTGGTGAATATTCATGAACATACTGTTTTGCTCATAGAAAGTTGCACATAGAAAGACTGGACACCTCCTCCTTATTTGCATGAAATTTGCTGTGCTCAGGCTGTGCAAACACACAGAGCTTAGGATACTCGCTTCCCTCCTGAAACCCTCTTCGAAGAGCAAGACCAAGGACCTCGATCGCTGAATTTTTTGGTGGAAAAGTGAAAAATGTAAAGGCCTATGGATCATTCTGGGCAGCTCCAATGTCTGGATGTGTGTTTAACTGTATAAATATGAAGCAGGGCATTGCTGCAATCAAAGTTTCCAAAGAGCAGTTGCCACATTACTGTCAGCTCTTCAGTGAGTATGCAGACAATGCAGACAATTTCCCTCATCAGTGACTAGGGTTGGGCTCTATTGACGATTCCTCACCACAAAAACTTTTTTAATTAAACTGTTGGTCAGGAATGAAAATTAATAACAGGTCCACATCCATTGCTTCCCATGTTTGGACTTGGTCTCATGATCAAAATAATAGATTCAACTTGCAAAAGCCCTGGGTGTACAGAAACACTAGGTCGTCATTAGCATACAAAACCAGTATAGATGTACGATACTGTACAGTAGAAGCATTTATTACAAGGGCAGCCCAATCAACCAAGAAACCAAGCAACCGACCCATCCCTTCATCCACCCACCTCACATCCACCTATACTACTCAGCATATTCCGACCAAACAGTCTGGCAAACATTATCGCTGCATCAAGACAATCAACAATGGCCAGCCGGCGTTACATCTGGTCTCAGCATCCTTTTGGACAATCCCCTTCTTGTTCGACGAGCCCAGGATGTATCTCTGAGCTCATAGAGGGGAAACATTCACCACCACAAAGCGGCTTCTGTGTTTCTGGATGTCAGAGCGGCCCACCACTTCCACTGTAAGTGAGACGATTGATCTCCCAGCATGAAATAGCACAGAAATGGAATTTCACCGCTTTGTTTCCATGACAATCTTTCTGATGGATAGGTATGAGATCATCGGTCGGGAGTCACATCGAGAACTGGGATACGCCAGTCAGGGCTGTTGAGTTCTTGTATCGGGTGAACTGGAAATTACAATGAATTAGTTTCTAAGGACTTTATAGGTGGTTTGGAAAAGCCAGTGAATTTCACCATGCATCATTTTGCCAACCAAGGACTTAGGCTGCCTACTGTCCTAAAAAAGTACCAAAATTCTGCTATCTATAATTTTGTGAAAGAACAGATGTTAGAGGTAAACATTTAATCAAAATATTACCAAAATTGCAACACCACCAAGTACAAAATCCAAAACGCAGACACTGCAAATTCATTTTATTTTATTATTTTTTTTTTTTTTGATAGATTTATGGTGTTACAGAAATGCTCTGGCCTACAAATAATATTCTCCAGATGGCTGAAGAGATGTTTATTTGGTACAAAGCTCAGCAAAAATCACACAATCATTATTTGAGGATTTTTTTCCCCCAATGAAAACGCAAATTATTAGGCAAAAATGATAATCCAGTGTAAAATACCGACTCCTATCACGATCACAGTGCCTGTCAAAATAATGGCACTGATTTTTTTTTTTTTTTTTTTTTTTTTTTTAAATCCCACAACCCTAATAGGTGTCATTCTTCAAACGGTGACACTCTGAAAATGGTAAAAATTTGAAAATGGTGAAAACTTGGGAGGAGAAAGGCAAAGAAAGATAAATGGCCTTTAGACAAGCCTTTAGGTGGCATGACTTTTCTGCTTTTCACTGATTACTGAGGTGGTTATTGAGGTTTTCTTGAGGTACAAACCCTCAAAGAAACAGGGATGATGATGATGATGATGATGATGATGAAAACAGGTTTGGACTACACACATTTGTCTACAGTGCTGACAGACCCTGTTTGTGTGTGTGTGTGTGTGTGTGTGTGTGTGCTACCTGTGGCTGTTGGTCATGGTCAGACTGTCGGCCTGGCCACTGGGCTCGTCGCTCTCTCTGCTCCTCAGCCTCTCCTGGCGTGCCCTGCGCCTCCTCTCGCGGGCCGCCTCCTCCTCATCATCATCATTCCTCGCCATCCTGAAGGAAAGAAAGAGAGAGAAAGAGAGTTAGGAGACAAAGAGAGACATTTTCTCATTTTTTTTTCCAGCTTTGCCTGCCACTTTCAACCCTCAGTCTCACCATTTCTGCTCTTTCCTTCCCCTCCCCTCCAGCCAGCTTCACAAGGGGGAAACTACCGAGCGAAAGTTTGTTTCAGTTGGACTGTAATCATCACAGGGACCAAACCTGGTGGATTTGTCCAGCGTTTTTCTCCCCTATCAGCCTGCCCCGTCAGCTCTGCAACAACCAATACTTCTTATCGTTGGGCTGAGGCTGCAGTTTTCACAAGCTGATAAAAACACATTCTGGAGACATGGCTTGGCTGAGGATAAGAGGAGAGCCGGAGAAACATGGCTTCTGGCCCACAGCTTGTACTGGTCTGTTCTGTGTTGGTACAGAGTGGACTGGAGAGGTCTGTGTGTGTGTGTGTGTGTGCATATGTGTGTGGACAATGTCTGTGTGTGCACTGCAAAAGAACAAAAGAACAAAACACTCCATTTCAACAAGCCATTTGATTTTATAATACAATCTAAACTTTTTTAAGTGAGGCGGAGTAAGAAAATAAAATTTGATTCAAAACATCTCAGCAGAGCTTTATGCTGAAATAGGTGGGGTGAACTCACTTTTTTTTGTATTGCTTTAATAAAATTCTTGATGCAAGCCAATCTTATTGACACACCCTTCTCAATACAACTAACCCCCTCCCAGTGAAACTATTTCAACTCACTTGCATATTTTTCACAAAAGCATATGATTTTAGGACTGAGTATGTATGTGTATAAGCACATGTGTGTGTTTGCCTGCACACATGCATGCATATGCTTTAAAAAAAATCCACACTTTTAAACATTTAAACACTGACAAAACCTGCTACTGGCAATGTACCTTGCATTTCTGGGTCCATTTTACTGTTTTGTGGTCTATTTTTCTTATTCCTGTGCAAACGTAGTCAGTCATAAACAACATGACATTGTGTCAAGATAGTTCCTGCACAACCACAATAGATTTTGGCAGCAGAAAAATGTGCAGCTATCTTAAACGTCAACAGTAAATGTCAGGTTGTAGAGATAAGTCCTGAACCTGCACTGAGCATTACAAATGGATATCTAACAGTAAGGGAGCAATGCAAAAAGGTGGAATATCTTCTTTTGGCGTTTGTCTGAGTGTGTGGGTGCAGCTTGTGGCACCGAACAAAGTGCACATTAGAATGAAAGCACTAAAACAGTATGCAAGCTGCTGTCTCTCCAGCCACCTGACTGCTATGAGCCGAGCTCCATGCTCCATCTGCTTTGCCCTGAGTAACCTTTACACTCCCACTGCTAGCCACATGCCTTGCTACCTAACATCACAGCACTGCCTTTGAGGTCAGCCAGCGAAGCGTGCTGTTGCATGTTAATTGCAACATGTGTGGTGAGCCGAGCTAAAGCCGCTTTGGTTTATGTGAGGTTTTACAGCTTGTGAACAACAGTTTTCCTCTTCCTCTCCCTCCCACCATCCTTGTTCCCCCTCCTGTTTCTCTCTGTCTTACTCTCAGATGAGGAATGTTGTCATAGCAGAGCACATGAGTCCGTTAACGCCCAAGCTAGACCTATGGGACACTGACATCAGTAAAATCAGCCAACGCTTCGCACGTGTTGTGTGCAACTTTGATCTAAGAAAACTGGTTATAATGCAGATGGACGGCTGACCCTCAACCCATCCTTTTTAACAATTCCATTCATATTCCATCAATTTGTATTGAATTCCCACTACAGGAAAAGCTGTATTTCCTTATTACAATGCCGGGGTAATATGTTGTTCCTTAACTCCCGGAGGACTGCGCTGTCCCAGAAACAACGCTAAATGTCATGAGAAAGAGAAAACTACAACGGCTAAAAATGGAACAAAAGAGTCCTTGGTGGCGGTAACGATGACAAATCTCGGGGTTAAAGATTCCTCAGTACGAGAGGAGAACAAACTCCTAAAAGCTGAATTAGCATTCCTGTCCATCACAACCTTGGCCAGATATGCACTGACCAGCCGAGGCAACGATTTAATATCACTCTCCTCGCCGAGGCCCCAAACTCTATCAGCATACTGACATGGAGATATGGGGAGAGCTAGAGAGAGAGAGAGAGAGAGAGAGAGGAAGGAAGAAATGTGAGAAACGAGAGACAGAGAAAAAAACAAAGGGTGTGCACAATGATGAAAGGAGTAATCCCCAGATTTGATCATAGATTATACATTTTCCAGTAGAGAATGAGTCAGGCTGCCATTGTAATCAGCTTCAGGTAGGTCTGTCTCTCAGCACACACACTCTCTCAGTGCAACAATCAGCCTTTTCTTGGGTGGCCTCGTACAGTTACAGCACATCAGGAAAGGAAGCAAACTGCACGTTGTTGACTGACAGCTAATCACAGCTGATGCACATTTCATAAATGATCCCCCTCCTTGTGAAGACATGTGACTTTATAATCCACGGCCATGTTTTCCATGTGGCAGCCATACTGCGCTCGGAAAAAAACAAATTTATTGTTTGGAGCTTAAATTGTCTTTTTGTCTTATTAAAATTTACAGCAGCCCTAACTCAGCTGTTTTCGGGGTGATGTCGCATTCACTAAGCAACCGTCTGCGTGGAGAGCGCGGGCCACCAAACATCACCATCAGCAAGCCTATTAGGGTGAAATATGTCCAAATATTTTCTTTACAGCAAAATATCTCAGAAATGTCAGCGCAAACAATTCGGGAAAAGCCCATGAGAAAAGACTTCTTCACCCCTCCTAGGCAAGAGAGGGATGGAGGGAGATACAGAGAGAAACACAGAGAGAGAGAGAGAGAGAGAGAGAGAGAGACTGGGGGAAAGCTGTGAACAGAGGGAAGAAGAGTGGGAGGGAGCGGAGCTAAGGAAGGGAAGGGAGATGGAGAGGGAGAGAGGGACAGAGGGTGGGGGCTTGTGCTGTCAGAAATGCTGACCCATTCCCACGCTGGCCTCTCTGGGCTATTTCCCTTCCTGCTGCCGGCCTGCAGAACCACAACGTGCCCTGTCCCTCTCCACCCCGCCCTGCACTCTGTTGGGCCGCTTCCAAGAGGACACGGATGCAACGTTAGCCACGGCAGAATTCTCCCACCCTGCGTTTACTCCGTACGGCATGAACGCTGCTGATTTCTCAGACTTCTCCTCCAGAGCCATCTTTCCGCAGAGCAAGGAATTAACGGGGATGAAGAAAAGCCGGGGCAGAGCTGGGTTATTGTTTTTACAATCTTCAGTTTAGACTGACATTCTTTATTTGCCTTTAGCCCGGCTTTTCATCTCAGAGAGCTGGAGAAATAACTTCACATGCGCACACACACACACACACTGCCACTTGTCATTACCTGGCATTCATTCTTCTGAAAGCCCATGGCCCAATGACGCTGGCAAGCAGAGTCTAAGGATGGCCATGTCAGTCAGTGCATCTGTCTTTCCATCTGTTCAACACTTTATTCCAAAGAAACGTGTCCTGAAATCTATTGGGGTTGATTGCTATGAAATTTGGTGAGCACCTCCATGCTCCCCTTAGAATGAACCCTGCCAATGTTGGTGAACCTGCGACCTCTCCTCCAGCACCACCCACAGGCCAAAACGTTACCTTGGCACATAAGATATCGGAAAATGTAATGAGTGGATCATCAAGTAATTTGCTGAATGTTTTCATGCTTCCCAGAGAATGAACCCTGTCAATTTTGGTGTCCCCATCACCTTTTGTCTACCACCAACCTCGATCCAAAGTATCACATTTGATATCTCACCATCTAGTGGGTGGTTTGCCATGAAATAGATGAGTATCAACCCTTTCAATTTGGTGATTTTGGTGATTCTTGATGTTTCCTCTAGCGCTATTATCATGCTACCACTACTATCTGGCATTGCCCAAATGTCAAATGTCCACACAAAACATTACCATGATATTTGGAGAGCGCATTCATACTCCTTCAAGAAAGATTCCTTTTGATTTTGACGACCCCATCACCTTTCAAGGTCTGCCATAAAATTTGGAAAACACATTCATGCTGCCCAAAGGATGAACCCTGACCTAATGATAATGATTTCCTCTAATGCCATCCCATTGCAACACAATGCAAACTCATTTCTCCTGCTACCTGCATTCATGGCACTACTGGTGGAAGGCTGCTAGTTTTATTTTTCTTGTTTCCTAGCACCAGTTAGTGCCTTCGTCTTACTTTCCATCCACTTGTTGCCACTTTCAGCGGTCACTCTGGTGACCCTAAGATTTTCATAGTCAGCAGCCTAATAATGTGACTTTTTTATCCAGAGATAGGTTCAAAGTAAAAGTCTACACTTGAAAGTTTGCTCACTGCAGCGGTTCCAGCTAATGCTAAGAGGTCGACACGTGCATAGAACGCAGGTGACAGACTGCCTGAGTGGTGCAAGGTTAACATGGTTTCCATGGTATTTGCTCTAGCTATTTTCTGGGTTTCAGCTACACAAAACAGATACAGGATCAGATCGTGCTCTTCTCACTCTATTTTGTGGTGTGGTCAATCAAACCTGGACTATTTTACAGTGATACACCTGCTCTACCTTTTCACCTGGTTAGATATTCTGTGTAAAGACACATTAGTGGTGGAGCAGCAGTGTAGTGAGCAAGTACAAAAGTGGTACCACTGTCTTCATATGAACATATAATAGGTATTTATGTGTGTATACAAATACCTTCTTGGCATTTTTGGAAGCAACTCATGCAATCTATCTACTAACAATCTCCAAATTCTGCCTATAGCTCAAGTCCCGTTTAGGTTGATGTGGTAACTGAGAAACTGAACTAGCCTACGTGGCTCAAATATGGTTGTTGCTACTCTCTCTTCCTCTCCATCTCTTTTTTCTTGCTCCCTCTTTGTCAGTTCCAGGGTTTATGATGCAGGATGGAGGTATGTTTGGAGCGGTCCATTCACCCAGGCGGGGATGTTTGGAACGGCCCATTCACAGAGGATGGGTGTTATTTCCTCAGCCCTTCCTGCTCTCTCAGACGGCGAGCCAACGCAGATGTAGTGAACGTGAAGGGGAGGAAGACGGAGGAGGAACGGAAAGAGGTGGGTGAGAAGATGGAGGATGAGGTGATGGGGAGAAGAAGGAAGGAGAGGAGGAAGAGAGGAGAAAGATGAAAACAAGGACACGAGGAGTGAAGAAGAAGAGACGGATGAGACTATGGAGGAAGAGGCAGAGGAAGAGGAAATGATAAGGCGAACAAGGAGGAAAATGAGGAAGGGGCAGGGGGTGAGGAGGGAGAGAGGAGGGAGAGAGGAGAGGCAGCAGGCGGGGAGGGATGAGGAGGAAGAAAGAAAGTGGAGAGGAGGAGAAGCAAGTTGCCCACCCCGAAAATAAACACCTCCTTAAAAGGACATCTGGGAAAAATGCATCGTAAAGCCTTTTCTAAAATTAGTATTGTGCATGCTGCATTACATATTGCAAAGGTCATGTCATTATGAGCTATTTATGACCTTTAAAAATGGCGGTTTACCATTGTGAAAGCGCAGGATATCTCTACCCTATATAGAAGCAATGTGCACTGTTTTGGGCTTTGGCCACAGCCGCAGACACATTATGCACGGACTAACAATACATTTTTGCAGACTATGGATTCATTACATCGCGTTACAAGAAAATGGCTGCAGCCCAAAAGAAGTCGGGGCTATGTTTAGCTGAAGTTGATGCCTTTGCTAACAAGATTGACTGGGAAAATTCCACATCCATATGTTCCCTTTGGAAAGGATGGAAAAACAGCAGTCAAAACATTCCAATGTATAACTACATGTGTCTGTCCGTGTCTGTGTGTGTGTGTGTGTGTGTGTTAGTGCACGTGTGTGTTTGCTGTCTGTGTGTGAGTGACCTGAGAGAGAACAGGAACATACCATAGGACTGCTGAGCAGCATGGTTCAAGGAAGTCACTTGGAGGGCAGAAGACAGTGTGTGAGAAAACCTAGCGGGGTGGAGGAGTGTGTGTGTGTATGTGTGTGTGTGTGTGTATGTGCATTTGTGTGTGCGTGGCTTTACTGAATAGAGCTAGAAGTGAATAGAAGTGAATAAAAGCCCAGCGCACACCTCTGTGTCAACAACAATTCTCTTACAAATATTACTGAGGCTGATGCAACACAGAACAGGGGAGGCTTGGCTGTTCTCCCTCCAAACACACACACACACACACACACACACACACACACATATACACACACACCCACACTCACACCCACACCTCACACTTGCTCTGTTGTCGTTCAGCAAAGTGAATGGAGCTTGTCAAGCCTTCATCACCTGATGCCGATCCAACAGGCCTAGATACACATACGCACAAAAGCGGACACCCACATGGACAAGCGTGTGTATGTGTACACTTGTGCGCACACACACACACACACACACACACACACACACATGCACACGCACACACACCAAAACGGACATGCACATGCAGAATGTGTGCAAACGCAGGCACAAGCACATATAGACAGAAAATAGGACACACACACACACACGCACATGCACGCACACACAGACACACACACACACACACACACACACACACACACACACACACACACACACACACACACACACAAAACAAATGGGCCATCTCGCCATCCCAGTGAGTAGGAAAGAGCTCTTGGAGACCTGGCCAGTAAACACTTATTATAATAGCCAGGCATTTGGCATCCCTACAGCCGTTATTATATGGCCCCACACTCTGCCTGCGTTCTTCTTCTTCTCACAGCGAGCTCGGTGATGGTTGAGTGGAGCAGGCCAGCGAGACGACATGTGGTTTTGACTAGACCGACTAAGAGGGGCATGTAAATATTGATTGTTTCAGCATATTGGCAGAAATGGAAACAATGTAGAGATGTAATCTTTTATCAATAACACGACCCAGTTGGGGAGTGGTGCGTCGCCTGCCAACTGAAATTATTGCTGCTTGGACCAAATAAACAGTCGTGAACAAACTCCCGCCGAGCAAAAAAAAAAAAAAAAAAAAAAAAAATGTAAATGACTAAGGCGTTTACTACGCTTAGTTTCTGCCTCTCTCCCTCTTGCACTCAGTTGGCCCCTCGCTCCAGCTTGCACCCTTTTCAGTCTGCCTCTTTCAGTCTACACCATTTATTTTTGCCAAATTCCACGTCCTCCATATAATATAAACACTCCAAAAATGCATAAATACTTTGAGCAGGAGGTTTTTAGGATAGGTCGTGAAACCTAACAACTGCATTAAAATTCACTTCAATAAAGTATTTAGAGAGCATCTGGGGAAATGAAGAATAGACTACTGGTTTAAAAGAGGTAAAAAACAAAAAGATGCCAAGAGTGAGAATGGAACATTGCATAGCTGTCACACAAAAACAAAATGTATGAGATTTTTCCCTTCAGATGTTACTGGCAAGCATCCTCCGGCTGTGGATAGCTGTGGATAAAGTAACAGCACAATTTTATTTTATTAATAACTAAGGATTACTTTTTGGTAATTTCTTTCAAATTCAAAATCCGCACCTTTGCATTTCAATAGCTGCCTAACGTATATAAAAGCTAACACACACTTCATTTCCTGGCTGGGCATCGCCAGACTCACTGGACGAATGATTTATCCCTGAATGCTGTTACGTGGCGAATATCACCCACGCTATTAAACATGATGTATACTGCAAAACTCTCCCCTGGTACATCAAAAGCTATTTTATCTTGTGCAAAAAGGCCTAAGATAAATGCCACTCACAAATTGTTTGTCGTAAAAAGGACGACCAGGGAGAACCATCTGTGTATTCGACAACAGTCAGATTTATATGAGCTTGTTTTTCATGATGTAGTAATTGGCTGCAATAAAAAGCTCCTCGGGACTGCATCAAATAGGCTAGTGACCTTGGCCAATATCTGCATCCACATCAACCTTTTCCTTATATGGAAGGACGGCACAGATGAGGAGACTTTCTAGGCGAACCTATAAAATGCCCTGGCACGCGATAAATCAAGTTCCCACAATGAAAACTCCTTTTTACTATCCTTTATTACTGAGTTTGGTGAGTTTCCACTAAATCACTTTGTTGAAACGAACTTTGGTTTAATCAATTTCTTCCATTGATTCACGGAGAATTCACGGGACCATCGCATCTGGGAGAAAACGACAAAGGGAGAGAGAGAGAGAGAGGGTGAGTGAGCGAACACTCCCACTTAAAGGTCATCAGATCGTCTGATGCTTATCAACCTTTCTTTTCTCCCAGCCTGAGGAGGGGAGGCCAATATTTGCTGAGTGATGTTTTTAAAGACCCAGACGAGAGTCCAAGCTATTAAAGCAGCTCTGGCGCTCTCTGGCTCGAAGCTTGGCATGACATCAGAGGAGGTGCGCCATGCGCTGTAGCAACCACAGCTCAGGCTGCACAATGCTGGCTGCTCCTTCGGCTGAGGAGATCTCCTCACAGCTCAAGTCTGATAATCCTAAATGACAGCAACATCGCCCCCTCTGGACAGCATGTGTACTGCAACGGCAGCTGCACATGAAGCCATTATGGAGGTGCCACCCTTTACATGCTTTCTGCACTGCAAGAGAAACTGTTTGGGAAATCCTGCCTGATGCACGGATGGACAGATAGGTAGATAGATAGATAGACAGATAGAGAAGCAGAGAGATAGATAGAGATGTGTGCCCTAGATCTTACCGTTCAGCCTCCAGGCGCATCTCCTCCCGTTTCTGCCTCCTCAGCTCCCTGCGCCGCTCAAAGTCCACAAAGTCCATCTCCTCCATGGTTACGCCCTGTGGGATGACATCATCACACCGCCACATTAGGTTACTCACAGTGACGGGAGAGGGGAAGGAGACAAGGAAGGAAACGTTTCCCTAGTCAGCACGTCTCTTCAAGCTTCCTCAGATAATGGCAGGCACCAAAACTGGCTGACAACTCCTTCTTCATAAAAGCCTCAGAGTTTGTTGATATTTTGTTTTCCGAGATATCAGATGTAGGTGTGCCTTTTCATATCCAGCATCACGTACACCTAGTCTCTACCATCATACTCCATCCATTTAATAACCAGTAGGATGTGTGCATAATCCTGACTATGCTACAAGACTAAGGGACAACAGCATGGCCCCAGACTAGGCCCGCTCCAGGATACTTTGGTGGAAAACAGAGTAATAATGGAAAAATAAAAGAAAGAAGGGGGAGACAGACAGAGAGAGGAAGGAGAAGCTAACACAGGATGTTAACTCAATCAGCTAAGAGCACTCTCACTAAAAATACCCTGCTAGGGTACGTGACTGTGCAGTGAGGAGTCGGACCACCCAGGAGCTGCCGATCCTCCCATCATACATCTATGATCCCCCGCTAAACCACCATCAACATCCACAATGGAGACAGCCGCGCGACTGAAACCGAGCACTTCAGGAAACTGCCGCACGTTCAGGTCACAGCTTACGAAAACGCATTCTCTGTTGTGTCACTTCTATTGCAGACTAAGGTACAACAGTAGCAATACCACAATAAGGCTCAGCTATAGCAGCTACGGTCTAAGTAAAATAACTAGGCATTGCAAAGTGTAGCAGGACAAATGTGGAGGCACAAGGGAGGAACTGTGCGTGTCATACCTTGAATTAGCCTTCGAACAATGTGTCTATTCCTTCACACCATACCAGCTTCTCACAATGCTCGCTCCAAGCAGGGGCACAATGCAAGGACTTCGAGCAACAGTCTCCCACAGTCTGGCCTCAGCTGACAGAAAAGGCAAATGCCTGCTCCTTCCCCTCCCTGCTAGTTGTCCCTCCCTCGCTCTCTTGTCTCCCCACCCTCCATCCCTCCGTGGCCTCCTTCCCTCTTTCCCTCGGCCTCCAACTCCCCCCACCCCACCCCCACCCACCTTCCCTCCCGTCTCTCCCTTTCCCTCCCTATCTCTACAGCTTTTCCTGTGTTGTTTACAGAGCTGTCAGTGCTTGGCTAAACTCTGTTCTGGGACAGGACTGGCCTCGGAGATGCCGAGCTCTTGAGTGCAGCTTCCTGTGTGTAGCTGTACTATAAGCCTGCCAGTCCTGTCTTCATGTTTTTTTTTTTTTTTGTTTTTTTTTTCTGCCTGCTTCTTCCTCCCTGCACTCCTCCGCTGTGCGGCCCCATATACAAACTGACAGAGAGGGACTGCTTATACATAAAGACATCCTGAATGCAAGCATGGATGCACATAAGCGTTGCAAGTACTTCTGTATAAACACATGTACCCTGATTGACTCAAATGTGCATTTGCATGCATGCGCCAACGCTCAAGGGCATACCGATGAGCATGCACACACACATACACACACGCATGTACAGATATGAAAGAGCAGGAAATGTACAGACAGAGGAGGTATGCTTTAAACGAAACCATTACTCTAAGGGATACTCCTAACATCCCACCACCCCCCATCCCGTCTCGCCCGTCCCACCACATCTCCTCACCCGCAGTCTCCTCCTCCCTCTCTCATACAGAGTCTCATACAGTAAACACAGCCTTGTCTCCCCACTATCGCACTGTAAAAGACTTAGTGACTTGAGGGGGTGCGATATTTCCAGCACCACAAGAATTCACCGTCTATGTTTAGATGCACACTCAGTGTCAGTTGTGAAAGGGGGGGGAGGGACGAAATTGGCACTTGGATGTAAGGCTATTCATACAACTGTAATTAAGATAAAATGAGAGCAATAAGTAAAACCGAAAAGGCCTACAAGCATCATAAGGCTAATCACATACTTCCTAGAAGCAGCGACGCCAAGAGAGACAAAGTTATTAGTAACGCAAGCACGGCAACATATAAATTTGATGTTACTGTTGCAAATAATGCATGATTTATGCCGGCAAAAAGACTGTGTTTATGTTCACTTGCAGAGTTTTGCTCCAAAGTGAGTAATCCATCATACACGAAACACATCACCTAGATTTACAAAATGACTGCTAACAAAGGAATAAAAATACAATTACAGCCCTTTTGAAGGAATGGGGACGAACATGGTTATTCATCAGCAAAATGATCACGGACACTTAGACAGCCTTGATCATGCAGAGGTTGGATATACTTAATGATAAAGCTGCGATAATTGGCATCTTTTTGTTAATTGATGCATTAGAAGTTGTGCAGGAGAACTGTGTGAGTCACACTCTCTCTGCATGGGGCAAAACACAAGCACAGGGCAGAAGAGGAGGCAAATGTAGTTGTTGTGTATATCACTGGAGGGGACCACCCACACTTTGCAAAAGCTAGCAGAGAGAGAGAGAGACAGAGAGAGAGAGGGAGAGAGAGCGAGTGAGCATTCCATAAGGTTGAGAAACCTGGAGTCGCAAATTTGTGACAGTTTTCAGACACTTTTACAAGTTCAGCCTGTCTTAGCCTGTCCACTATAAAACGTCTCCTTCCTCCCATCCCTCTGTCTATCTGCTGTCGTTTCCACCATTTGTCTCCCTGAAACCAGCATCCATCTGCACTTCCTTCTCCCTTCTCTCTCGATCTCTCTCTCCCTCTCTTCTCCTCCCCCTCTTTCTCTTTCCACGTCTGCCCCAAAGTTCTACAATAGCTATAATGACACATTTACCAGTCAAATTACTACCTGTCGAGACTGCCAGACCCTGGCACACGGCCCAGTGTCTAAGTGCCAGCCCTTTTAAAAAGCCTTAAAAGCCAAGTTGATGTTATCCTGACAGCCACTGGGATTACACCACCTTATAATGCCTCTATCTTCTCACGAAGTCTTGAGCTAACAGCGCCAAAACAATAGACCCCTATTAGTTAAAAGTGGCACTAAGCAGATCAACGAAAAAGACGACGAGTAAGGCTTAAAAATAAGTACGGGCCAACAGCGTGTCTATTTTTGGCGTTTGTGAAATGTTCCTGACGCTGGGCTTACTCTTCAGTGAGGAGATTCCACTGCAGCCTTTTGGTCAGATTTGTTACCGTGATACTCGGAGTAACTATCCCTTTGCAACCTTTACACAAACACATTAATCTCCGCAATATGCTTGTGCAGCTATGTGAGGAATGCTCCTATTTAACCTCTAATGTTAGCGAAGGGGACATGAAAGAGCCTCCAAATTACTCATTCACATGCCATTTAAGAACACTCCTCCAGTAGATCGCATGGGTGCAGTGACTCTTTTTTTTTGGTCGTCTAAAAAAGAAGAAAGTAATTAATGTGAAGATAAACAAGTAAAAACCCGCCGAGCGCTGGTTACTTAGCACTCGCCAGCTGTGAGCTTGGAAAATAACGGAAAAATGGCAACCTGCCACGGCTGATGGTAACGAAGCTGAAACAATCACTGCTACAAGTTTTCAAAAACATCCTGCAAAGATAACGATGAAAAATAAATCCCAACCGCCAATAATAGCTCACTAATACAGCTTTCTGTCATCGGAAAATTACATCGCTTACCTTAACAGGAAACAAGGGAATTTGTAATGAATGTTTTACAAGCGAACAACACGCTTCCACAAGCAATCTGAATTGTAGAAAAATGTGAAGCGGGGGAAGCAATCTTCCAATGCACCTGCACTCACAGCCTGCTGCTGCAGCGGGAGCAGTATCTTGTGAACCATCAGCTGGTCTGTGCAGGTTACTACCACAGGCATTTCAGACATGCACAGCTCAACAAGCACCTAATAAATATACAACAATCTCTCAGCAGCATCAGCACATGTTGTGAAAAAGCACACTGAACCTCTGTGCTGTGTTAAGAACAGCAGTAGTTCAGCTGTTATGCCATCGTTGGGCTTACTCAGTCCATTGTTTTACATAAAACACAATGCGGTAATTCACATGACAACGTGCCTTTGGTAAAGCAACTGACTTGCCACATGTAAAACTGGAAAACATTATTTCATAGGCTAGGGGTCTGTTTCTGTTGGGTTTCATATAACAAGGGTACTAGTGATCCTGGGTATGAGGCCAAGGATAATTTTTCTCAATTAGGGTCTGGGAGCTCAATGTCATGGTGACGGCAGTGGTAGTGAAGACCAGGCGGAGGGGGTGGGGGGTAGTGGATCATTTTTTTTTTCGAATAAAATCACAGAATCTTAGACAATGTCCAAATCCCAAAGAAAAATGTTGTGGACAAAATATTTGGGCTGCCAGCGATGGAATTTCTGCTTCACAGATCCATCCTTTCTGGTCTACTAGAAGTGAAGTCCAAGGGAAAAGTTTGAGAGCGCGAGTGTCAAACGGTGCCAACACAAACCGGCGTCTGCAATTACCATATCTGTCTATACACCCTAAAAAGCAGTAACAGTGCATTATTAGCAGGGCTGAGTTTACAGTGCGGGGACATAAAAGCAAACATGGTCACGGTACAGATGCATCTGCTCTCCTATTGGCCTGGAGAGGAACACACTGTTCCTCTGAAAGAGAGAAGAGAAGAGAAGAGAAGAGAAGAGAAGAGAAGAGAAGAGAAGAGAAGAGAAGAGAAGAGAAGAGAAGAGAAGAGCTGTGTGTCAACCGGTTGTGGAATCACAGGTGTGCGGGTGTCCATGTGAACAGAGGTATTCCAGATATCTGGTATGAGAGAGTAATGCAGGACAAAGTCGGGGCTTTCTAGGCTCTTAGGGCAGGGAAATAAAACTCTACCTGCCACAGTCGCTGGGATATGTCCCAGAATTTACAGCAAAAATGAACCACACACACTTGATTTGATTTGACTGACACCAGGACGAAGCACCTTATTGTGAAGGTCAAACAGTATGATCACCGATTCACATGCAACCCAGCAAACAGTCACTGATACCACCTAGTCTTAGCCTATTATAATATATATGACGATAGAGGATCTTGAATGTGAACATTTTTTTTTTTTTTTTTTTTTTTTACAAACCACAATGTTTCAGTGTTTTTACATCATCCAGCTTTGCCTACTGATGCCAAATCAGTCAGACAAAAAAAAAAAAAAAAAAGACTTCCTGTGAAAACTTTCAAAATAAAACCTTATTGACATATGTGTTGCAATCTTTTCAAGTAACAGAACGTACGACATTAAATAATATCTCAAGGATAAAATGTGCAGGGCATGAAAATACAACTGTGTATGAAGTGACTGACATTATTCAGCATTACTGGCTCTCTGTGGTTGGCTCGAGACGGCTGCTTCACCTCTCAATGCACAATACACGAGTCTGTGCTCAACAGTGTATCTCTCAACACTGCCAAAGACACCTTGGCTTGGCACAGTGGGCGGTTTATGTCACTCAAAGCACTCTTACACTGAAGACATGTTTCATCCAACCAGAAAAGTGTTTTATTCTGCCAAGGCACGTTGTTTAAGTATCCATACTAGGGCCAGCTTAATTTGTTGATTCAAACCTGCAGCTATTGAAGACACTCAAGGTGTATGCAGGCATCACAGGGTTAAATTTAATGCTTTTTTTTTTTTTTTAGACACAATTTAAGACATTTTTTGCAAAACTAATCTTTTTCCTATTCAAAAAAGCTTTGCAGGTACAAGATATTTGGTCATGTGCTGAGGTCAGTTTCTTGTTGGAATGTTTTTGGTTATAGACTTCTTCAGCTTAGATGCAAGCTGCTGGTGGAATTAAAAAAAAAAAAATCAAATCAGGGCTTTTTTTCTTAAAAGAACCTGGCACAGCTAAGTGCAAGGATATTTGTGGAATTTCTCCCTATAGCTGCTTAAGTGAAAAATCTGGTTTCTTATGTGCATGTAAATAGATTATATGAGAGTAAGTATAAAATAAGTAATCTAAAACAGGCATTTCCCCAACAGGTTAAGTGTAACATGTCGATGTAAAGAAAGCATTAGGTTCAAAGGTAGGTTCAGAGTGTTGCAACATCATAAATGAATTTCATGCAGAAGAGCTTGACAGTTTTTGACAAATAGAAATTAAAAGATGAATACATTATATTCCATAACATGTTTATTTGGAGACCTCATAAATTCAAATCTAAGACTATTTAATGACATATGAGGTCTAATATTTACTAAATTGAATTTAAGACATTTTAAAACTTTTCAAGGCCCAGCAGACACCCTGGTTACTATTGGTGCGCCTCTAGTGGACACTGACCCCAACTGCAGTGAATAACCTTTCATTATTTTGCAGCATGGGTGGACCCAGTAGGAATTTAACCCCTGACCTCGGCATGCTCCATTTGCATTCAACCACAGGACCACATATACTGTCCTCTTAAGGGAGTATCATTTACTTATCAGATAGGAGAAGAATGCACGGACAGTATTTGTGTATAAGCCAAATGAGAGACTGGGGGGACCGGTCCATATGGCGGACCACGAGTCCAGGCCGGGAGAAAACATGGTGAGCCGGAGAGAGGGAGAGGGGGTCTGCTTGTTTAATCTAAGATAAAATGTAATGGTAATGTGTTTTGCACTTAGGCTTTCGTAACCTAAGAATGATTTTATCACACCAATAAAGCTTCTTCATGAGACAGAGAGAGGGAGATAGAGAGGGAGAGAGGGAGGGAGAGAGAGAGGGAGATACTACATGCCTGTAGGTACTGCACACTAACAGCTGTTTTGGCTGAGGCTCCAGGGACAGTTTCAGTTGGGTAAACCTAACGTTTTCTGGAGGGGTAAGGAGTCCCTTGAGAGTAACCTGGCAGGATGGTTAAAATATGTTCAGCCTGTGTGTCTTACCGAGTGTGTGCGTGCGTGTATGCATCATGATATACAATATGCATAAAAAGTGCCTTTACATCTCGAAAATGTCTGTTTTTGTGTGTATTTCTACATAAGTGTGTTTATGTGCTGTATGTGGGTGCAAGTAAATGTATGCGGGTTTTACTGCACGGTCTTATGTATATGTATGAGTGTGTATGGAGATGAAGATATACGTGCACGCTCATACAGTGCATTTGTAAGACTGCAAGTATGTGAGTGTATACGTGTGCACTGCGAGTGAGAGTGTGTTTACGGTACGGTAAATGTGTATGTGTGTGCATGTGCGATATCCATCACCACCTATGGTGATTGTGTTTGGAAAGCTGGCCTTGTGGTTGTGGTTCCATATGATATGTGTCTCCTCTCACACATCCAGCCCTCGGCAGCATTAACACATTTACAGTCCCAGGCTACGGGGCGGCTGTGGACGAGCATTCATAAATTCACTGGGGTTTTTGGCGCTGGAAGGCCATGAATTCTCTCTTTCTTTCCATCTCCTGTCCCTTTCTCAGTTTCATCCTTCATCTAGTGTGTCTCTGTCTTTCCGTCTGCCTTTTCCTCTGCTTCACTTTTTTTTTTTTTTGCTTTTTTCTCTCACTCTCAAAAGTCAACAGCCCGGCCAACAGCTGCTCGGTACGTGTTCAGCTACAATATGAAAAGACACTGTGTGTGCGTCTTTTTGTATGAGTGCATGTCTGCCTCTGTGTCTGCATGCCACTGTGTGACTACCTCCGGGCCTGCAGTGAACTACTGAATTGAGCCAGTGGCTGACAACCAGGATAGCTTGTGGTGTCAAGGCAGAGGTCTTTAGCTGAGATTTTGGCCAAATGAATCTGAGCTCAGCTCAATCTCAATACCATCTGCTTTCTGCAGAGCCTCTATCTCCTCCAAAACAAATTCATTTTCTCTGAAAGTGTGGCTTCGGCTCGAATGAGGAAAAATTTCAGTGAGCTTTAGCAGACGTTATTCATAGGCAAACTTGAGAAGCTATTGCCTACGCGGCAAGTGGAATGATGGCGCAACGGGATAGCGTATTGACATTTTTGAGGGTGAAGGCAAGAAATAGGGCTGATCGTTAAATGCTTCAGGTGCATCATCATTAGCGACTTAAAATCTGGTGATCACACAGAAATCCTCCCTCAAATCACCCTGGATCTCCTCTGTGCTGACTTTGGCTGTCAGATAGAAGCGGAATCAGCGAGGGGAACTTCACATCGCTGTACAGAAAAAGGCCTGAAGGTTCAAAATGTTAAGTTTCCATTTGGTGGAGAAAAGAGGAGACTTGTGCATTCCCAGACAATGGTTCACATTCCTTTACACCTTTCTGTGCCCTGTGAATCACACACTCACACACAGACAGGCTGACTGAGGCTATCTGCTCACACACACACACACACACACACACACACACACACACACACACACACACACACACACACACACACACACACACACACAGAAGAAATCTCAATGGAATACCACGGACGTAATATGGTCTTTACAGGGAGTTAGCAGGCAACACTAGGCATTGCTGGGATAAACCAGCCATCGGATTTATCATGCACAACCAAACCAGCAAATAAACAACATCGGACCTTCCTTTCACATGGGACACTGTGCAAAGTGCTTCAAGAACTATGTAAACTATACAAAATAAAACCCTCATGACACTGTGTTATAAATGCAAACAGCTGTGATATGCCCAAGACAGCAAATACCATTTGTTTCAATCGCCTTCCCATACTGATTAATCCCGTTTGGAAAGGAAACTGCAGCCTGATATCTTCTAAACTCATTAACTAAATTGTTTAAGATAAAAAAAAAAAAGACACGCCATGTTGCACTTTGGAACTCTTCGTTACATTTTCCACTGTCAGTGAGATAACCTAGCTAACCTGGGATAACTTTGAGTATACTGTCATCTGAAGTATATTTAGGCTATGACTCACCATTCCTCTATTAATATTTCCTTCTTTTCCACTCCCACACTCGCCTTGCCGCTGGCTCGCTCGTCACAGTACTTACTTAGGCCTGTATTAAAGCTGTTATGAAGGTGTTAGGACCTTTCCCTCATGCTGATGGACACACCGGACCCGACAACACCTGCCGTTCTCAATGCAGTTCTGGCTGAGAGTGCGCGCATGTGTCCTTAAATCTCACGCCTGAGGCTAAGTCACGCTTAAATTGCAATAAAAACATTACCCTCACGTACCGGATCCATCATCTGAATCTCAATGACCTTTTCAATGGCAGTTTTTAAACACGCAGACGCTTCATTTAAACCGCCGCCGCATTATCGTTCCCTATTTGGAGAGACTTAACTCCAATCTAGCTCCATGGCAAGGGAGCAGTTCTCAAAATCTTATATATACTTGAGGCACTTTGAAGTTAACCACTGCATTCTAATGTTAAATCCTTATTTGTCAGCTGCTGATACACTTGATCAAATTAAATAACTGCCTAAGAGGAGTCGATATAGCTGGCTCAGGAGGACACCCATAAAACACTGTCTTCCTTTTAAATTCCACTTTTAAGAGGGCCATTTACATTAGGAGTTGGATTCTTACAGCCCAAATCATAAATAACAGTGTGCAGCGGTAACTTCTTTGCAAAGGAACAGCACAGCAGCAAGAGGCCATAATCGTTCTCCAGTCTTTGACTTTTAAAAGGCTTGTAGCCCTTTTAAAAGTGCACTTTCAGATGCTACACCCACAATCATGCAGTATCGGAGAAAGAGCATTCCAAAAAGTACAAATCCCACACAAAATAGGGATGTTTGTACGGCATCAAAAGGCTACTGCTCACTGGCGGAGCTCCATATGACCAAATATGGAAGGAAAAAATGCTGCCTTTTCCCGTAACCAAACTGGGAAAAAAGGAAAAAAAAAAAAAAGGGAAGGTTTTCTTGCATGCTGTGTGCGCAGCGAGATAGAGCTCTCACACTCACTACACAGTGGCCACAGAGTTGGCTCCCTCTCAAAACAGCATGACTGATGGTGATGTTGGACCTGCCGTGACATCTCTGGGAACACTGTCGTGCAGACGTACACACACAAACACGCACGGACACACACCTGCACGACTCAAGAGTCATGAAAGGGGTAGCACACAGATCTCCTCGCTATGCTGACATGTCATTTTTAAACGCACACACAAAAGCTTTCTTCACTTTTACATATGAGCCATGGTCTCAGCAGTGCACTTTTGAATCGGAGCCCCCTGGAACGGAACATTCCTCTTGGTGAAAAAGCTGCCGTCTCGAGCACCACAGCCCTGCGCTTAAGTTAGAAACGGTTTGTTTATCTGGCCCCCCCTCTCTATATGGAGCGGCTCGGTAAAAAAAAAAAAATAAAAAGTCCATCTTAGCCAGCCATTTAGCAAGTAACTTAACAAATTATCCCTTTTTGTAGTGTGTGAACCACCAGAGATGTTTGCACTGAGCAGAGAACAAAGCAGTAAATGAAGCAACTGTGCCTCAATCCCAGCAAAACTACTCTAATCTGTGTATCTGATCCTAAAATATATCTGGCAGTGGGGAGAGTGACTGTCACTGGTTTTGAATGCATCACTTTTTTCAGTCATATTTCATCAATCAGTCAGTCAATATCCTGATTAAAACACAGGGCACATAAATACAACACTATGACCAAAAAAAAAACATAATTACCCAGTAAAAAATATTGGCAGAAATGGAAACTGTTGATGCAAAGGGTGGGAACAATGTAGAATTTCAAAATGTGCGACAATACCTTGAAATGAGGGCTGTCACTTGAGTTGCATTCATAACAAACAGAAGAAAAATTCATTCCATTCTTGTTTTCAGAAAAATGCGAATTTTTTTTTTTCAGAGAAGATTAATTGTCTCATTGGTATGTACAATTTTCATATTGCTGGCTGAAACGGAACAAAAACAAGTCTTAACTCAGCAGAGAACAAAGTGATAAATAAGCCACTCTCTGTCTTTCTTCTCTTGTTTGCTCAGGATCCAGGCGGTTTTAGTTTTCAGCACCATGGCCCTCTTATGTAACCCTCCTTGAAATAATACATCAGATATTCTGGTGCAAATATCCAGAATGTCAAATAATCTCAATAAATATGCACCCCCGCACTTGACATGCGATATCAACAGCCTGTTGTGTAATTCCACAAGGACATCACAATCTGTCTAGCCTTCATCTTTCCACCACCTCTGACCAAATGCGATGTCAATAACACAGGTCTGAGCAACATAAAGATTCAAGGCTGCATCTATGGAAATAGCCTCAACTACAAAATGACAAATGCAAACGCAAAAATGCAATTTATTCACATCAACCGCCTGTCAAAACAAACCTTTGTTATGCATACACGGGGACAATGTCATTGAGTCTCTCACTATCTCAGGGTACGTAGTGACATATCTATTAAACATGGAAGTAAATAAGTAATGACAGACAGCTGCTGAATGAAGCCTGAGACAAAGGAGCTGACAGAGGCGTCGCTGCACTGCAAAAAATTACACATCCTGTCGGGTCATTTCATCTGCTGCTGAGCTACAAAATCTTTAGTTTTCTAAAAATCAAGCACGGAGCGGGATAATTGGACTCGAGTCAAGTGCAAATCAGCACTAGTCAAGACATGCATTCGGTTGCGTGTCTTTTGATTTGGTATTTGGTGGAGTGATCGGCCTCATTTCAAGACACTGAGACTTAAAAATTCCTGAAACAAGGAATTTCTTTTAGGAGCGCTTTTAAAAGGATTGCGAGGCTGAATAGGAGAATGCACAACTTGTTAAGATGTATGTTTTCAGGCAGTGTTACAACACATATCTGACCAAAGTCTCCCTCTCCCAACCCCCCTCGCTCTCTCTCTCTCTCTCTCTCTCTCTCTTTGTCCATTTCCAAGCAGCCTCCTCTTGTTCCTTTGACAGCTCGTCTTGACACCTGCCTTCTGTCAGAGTAAATGAGGCCCGGACGGGAGCCTGTGTCTCCTCAACAGGACATTAATCTGCTGGTAGCAAGCTGACCAGGGAGACTAGTGGATCCAGAGTGCTGATGTATGGTAGGCTTTAGTCTAAGCACTGCTACTGCCGGCACCACAGCCAGAGCAACTGATCCAGATCCTGTGTGAGGACAGAACAGAACAGAACAGAACAGAATGGAATGGAGTAAAATAGAATACAACAGAATGGAAATGAGAAAAGCAGGGCACAAGAGCACAGAAGCCCCACTTTTTTGAGATTTTCTATTGCTATCATAAAACGTGTTTGCTGCTGTTCTGTCTGCAGTCAATATCCCGCTGGCCAAGTTTGTCCTGGAAAGAAAATCTCAAGGGGACTAACCAAGTTAAATAAAAATCAAATGCAATAAAACACAATTCAAACAGATCAGAGGAGAATGGGATGGGATCAGAGAGGACAGGCCAGAACTGGACAGAACGGGATGGAAATGATAATGCTTCCCTACAAAATAAACCCTTTTACGGTCTTGGAAAATTGCTTTTTCCACCTGGTTAGCAAATTTTTCATGTCATAATATGCATCTATTTAACAATAAACACCAAAAAGACGGATTTTCCTGTATTTATATCAGAATCCAGTTATGTTTACTTCCCAGAAAACAACATATTTTAGTGGCGACTTCATGACATACATATGAAACGTCTTGTCTCCTCGTCACAGTCATCTCATTAGATCCCACTGCTGCACTGCATGATCCCTCCTGTTTATGTTCTACACCCCAGCATGCGATTTCAACCAGAAATTTGTCTGCAAGATGTTCTCTAAATGCCGAATTGTGACTTTGAAGGAGGAAAGTGTTGCGTTTGCTTTAGCCTTTCCTGGGATGTCACACTGGCACTCATGGCATGGCATGAATTAACCAGTGCTGCATCATCCCTAACCCCCTCCTATTTGATTTGGCAGCATAAAAAGGCATATTTTTAAAAACCCCGGTCTGTAAATCTGCGGGGAACGGTTAAATTCTCCTCTAGCGATTGAGTGACAGAATGGAAATGTGGCCTAGTTTGAAAGCATGTCCAGTAACTGAATGCTCACGGGTTGTGTGTGTGTGTGTGTGTGTGTGTGTGTGTGTGTGTGTGTCCAGCTGAAAATACCTTGATATAAAGTGCCCTTAGGCAAGATAGTGAAGTTCTTAAACATTAGCAACTATGGAAATGAGCATAAATTCAATGACACAAAAAATGAAAAATCAAATGCCATTAAAATAATCCACAGCAGCCCACAGACATGCTGGAGACATTAAGTTGAACATAAAAATGTATTCCTCATAAAGCTTGAAAGGTTCCTCATGTGTCTCGCAAAGGCACAAAAGAAAAGACAATGTATCTGCTAAACATTTGTGACAAGCTCGCTGTAAAAGCCGCGCTTTGGTCGCGGCGGAAGTAAGCCTCTCGGCAGCCGCAGAGAGGAATTACACTTTGGTGAGGCAGGGAGAAAACTATGGAGAGATGAGAGAAGAATGAAAACAGCGGAGTGATTTATGTGGCTGACTTGAATCACACTATGAGAGAATGTCTTCCCATCATACCTTACATGGAAACATACATGAGGGTAGAATGAGGTTAAAAGCATGATGCAATGCCCTTACACCCCACAAGTCTGCTGACAGCATGACAGCTGAGTGCCTCTCAAAACCCCGTCAGAGCTTTGCCTTTTTTGTGTATGCACTACGAGCTCATTGCAACCCTATGGAGAAAACACACAAAGCAAATCACCGCCATTGCTCATACAGGAGACATCTTTTTTTTTTTTTTTTTTAATCTTGTCAAGCTGCCATCAATCTTTATCTTTCTTGCCTTGTAACACACGAGTCGGTAAATCACATGGTGGAATGCCAGGTTTTTTGAAGTGTGCTGCAAGGATTTTCAAGGGTATTACATGACAAGGTATTTTTCAAAATAAGGGGCTGCATTCCTGGAGAGAGATAGGAGAGAGGAGATTAAGTAGAGGGTGGGTGTGGGTATGGGTGGGAGGGGGGCAAGCAAGATGACCTCACCAAGAGCTATTACTCACAGTGGATGTGGAGAGGTGGAGAGGTCCCCTGAGAGTCCCTTCAGTTCTGTCTTACTCGGGGAATCTGACGGGTTCTTTTGGGAAGACATGGACAAAATGCATGCACACGTTGTCCTGAAAGGCACCGATGATGGAGAGCCTTGCAGAATTTCTCAGTGGAGACAGCCAGGGTCCTATGACCATGAGGAAAAGGTCTCTTTCCACCTCTGTTGTGGCATCAGTGCTTGACTCAGTGGCCCTGACATGCTATCAGCAAACCTTTGGAGGTCCAACACATTTGCTGGTGGCTGTGCTGAGACCTGAGTCCCGGTGTGGAAACTAGAAGATATCACTTAAATATTGCATTCACTAGACCACTGATAATGAGCTTAGTGGCCATGATGCTAATTTATCAAGGCAGGGTTTCACATTTAAAGAGGTAATTAGCTATGTGAAGTGAAAGGTATTCATAATACACAGGCTCTCTGTTAATATGGTTGAAGTAGGGCTGGTAAAAATATCCTTTTTCTGATGAATGTGAATCAATGATCTTTCTTTGAACAATCCAATGTCATTCCTTTAAATCATGAGATCGATCTTGGAATCTATTCCTTTTTTTAGTGGATGTGTGCTTTTTTTTTGCTCAGTGTTATTTGTGGTCCAGGACACAAAGTCTGCCTGAAGGGAGAGTGTCTTGATGTATTTTGGATTTAAATCCACGATGGTAAAGAAGAGTAACTGAACTGATATAAAATCAGTCAAGGCAGATGGCTGCCCACCCAGAGCCCGGTTCTGATCAAGGTTTTTTTTTTGTTAAAGGGTTTTTTCCTTGCTGTTGTTGCCAAGTGCTTGTTCACAGGAGAGACTCTGGTTCATGGGATGAGCCAAAATCTATTGGGTCAAGTGCCTTGAGATAACTTTTGTTGTGATTTGATGCTATGTAAATAAAACTGAATTGAAGTGAACTGAAAATCGAGTCAGTGCCAGCACCCAGTTGAAATTATACCTGAGTGCTGTTAGTAGTACTTTGACCGAATGTGTCCAGGTAAGTTGAAATTCCACTGAAAAACAAGAAGGAAAATCAACAAACACAGCTGGAGCATCTTGACTGAGAACTACAGCGGTCAATGCAAACTTCAGCAGTCTCAGACAGTTCACCACATATTGAACTAGGGATCATCTCACATAGATTTTTCAGGGCTGATACCAATTATTAGTGATCAAGGACACTGATAACGCTGATGCAGGGCTGAAAATTGTTTGCAGTAAATTTGAATTGCGGGGTCATTTGAAAAATAAAGTGTCACGGAGCTCCCAGTGGGAAAACAGAATTCAAAAATAACTCCCCCAAAACAAAACACCAATTTCAAAATGCAGCACTATGGCTGATGGTGTTTAACTTTTAACCTCAAGTATTGGTAAGAAGTTCAACTCACTGGAATTACAATTTAGCTTTTTTTCTTTATATGAAACTAATTATAATAAAAATGAATAAATCTATTAAATCTAAAATGAAAACTGTAACTCCTCTGTCCTTAAGTATGTTCTTGCCTTTCTGTAAAACCAAATTACATACAAATCCACTGAGAGGAGAAATAGAAATTGCAACAATATTATAATTGTTCCTGTCCCCAGTATTAGTCCCTCAATAGCCTCTGTTGAGCAACGTCAAGTTGTGGTAAATAAAGCACAGTCTTTCAGCATTCTCTCCCTTTTCTCTCATAAAATGCTGAGACTTTGCTGAAAACAAGCTCGCTTGGTATGAAGGAGGGTGGTAGGAACCAGACGGTGGTCCCTGTAGGTGCCTTGACTCGCTGTAATGAGGCTGCATTTTACCCTCAGCGCATAAAACCTTGCAGAACACCGATGCACAAAGAGTGGTGCTTCATATCTATGACATTGTTATGTGTGACGCTGTAATTGGCCATACCAAATGAATCCTACAACATCGCCCATTTAACTTGGAACTGAGACATTTCAAGCCCTCACATGGGCTACTAATTGACAGTACAGGTTGAGGATGTAATACTCTTTGATCAAAACTGTTGATTTGTGAGTAAAACTGGAAGATAACCCGTCACTGGTAACCACTGTCATTATAGTTCTCACCTTGACCAGCAGCCACTGCACTCTGTTTTCTTTGCTTTGTCGTTTATGCTGCTTTAATCAGAGAGGTGGCTGCATCAATGTGCTGTCTGAGTGGTTTATATACTGGCCATCATGTAACTCAAAATTACGATATTGAAAAATTGTGAATATAAGGCCTGATAACTGGTCGATCCCTTACTCAATACAAATCCACCTAACAGGACGACAAAATTGGTGTGAGAGGCAAAATATGGATCGGTTTGGCTTGCAGACCTGACAAAGACAGACACCAACCCGGCATATGAAAACCCCATTTGTTCAAGGCAGAGAAAATCTGTGCAGGTCAAGTGAGGTAAAGGCTCTGCTTGATGGCTTTTCTTGTTTGCCACGGTATTACAGTTGCATCAAATTTTTAGATATTAAGGTTTATACTGGTATTGAATCTGTGGATGTGAAATCAATATGTGACAGAGCTCTCACCTCTCCTTCCAACTATACATTCCAGTGCAGATAACTCCTCACATGCCACGAGTCTGCTCCGGGCTTCGCAAGGCTTAAGTTCTCGAGCTTTACCAGATCTCATTTTCGTGCATAGCTGCGCTGGCTGTTATTATTAGTGTGGCAGCCAGCCATGGAGCGTCTTGGATAGGTGCAGGTCCTGTGTCCCCATCAATCCTCCTCGAGGAGAAAGGCCCAAGTCAGGGTCTTTAATCTGTCAGTAGAGGTAACGTGCCTCACTTTGCACTCGTGTGTTTGTACTGTGTTCAGTGTCTATCTGTCTGGAAAGCAATCTGACCGGCCACCGGATCTCCATAGTTCACTGAGGAGGAGCTGCTTTTATCAGTCAAACGTCTCTAACTTTGTCCTTCAGGAGAGTTACCCCACATCTGCCTGCATATCAGGAAGCCTCACCATTCCTCCTCTCATTCTGTGGTTATGTGACTTTGGAATATATTGCCAGAAAATTCCAGGAAACCCTTGAGCTTCATGAGACATAACAAAGCACTCTCTCTCCTAATCTTCCTCTCTCTCTCTCTCTCTCTTTCTCTGTGTCTCTGTCTCTTTCACCGTGGATTACGGTATGTTAGTCTGTCTGCCTTGGACGGCCTTGGAAGCTTTGCAGCTCATTCTCCCTAGGTGTTAAAAGTATTTCTGTTCAGTGGCAGACTCCCTCATTTTATGCCATTTTACATGGTACAGTTTCTTACTTTTTAATGCCTGTGCTAATTCTAGACCACAGACTCTTTAGACCATGGAGGACGCAATCATCATTGACTGCCATTAACATGACGTGACGTTTACCACTAAATTGAGGATAAAATTCAGCTTTAGAGGTTAATATATGTGTGGTATTTAAGCCTCCTAATTCCTAAATTTATTAGAATAACACATATCCCAGACAGCCATGAAATTGTAAATAATTGAGCAGTGCTCTAAGGAGGCTTCTCTGGTTGCTCCGTGGAGGTTTCTGCGAGTTTTTTTTTTTAGCTGATGGCAAAACTGGAAATGAGATTTGGTCCACAAAGCAGCGGAGCTAAATGGGAATAAATCCAAAACCATGGCAGTTCCTCCAGGCATTAATCTGTCCATGGGGGTTCACCCATCTCCTTTCCCATGATACTGTCTCCTCCACCTGGGTCACCTCTGCTCTCGAACACAAGGGTGCACGTACGGACCGCCTCATACACACACTGAGGCTCACACACACCTATACAAGCACCTATTCACCCCCATCCCCGCCGACCCCACAACCTGTGTTTATGTTCAGAGCTTGAGTGACTGGTATTTCATTTCGGCCTGCCCGGAGCCCTTTTGCACACAGTTTGCCTTGGCCGGTGTACCATTACTGGTCATTAAGTCTAACCTGAACTAATAGGGGCCCATTTTCCAAGGTGGTCTCCCAGGTGGCTGTCATAGGAGTGAGTGGCACAGTGGGGCTGAGCGCCTGACTCAGGCTCGCTAAGGCCCAGGAAAAACCTGCCGGGATGCCAGCCAGACTCCATCTTACATAGGATGCGAGCTCTTTGGTAACAAGAACTCATTGTTCCGGGGGCGAGGGGGGGGATTCTGAGTGTTTTGTTTCTCATTAAGGCAAATTGTAATGAGGCCAGCCAGATCGTGCACCCTACCCCATCCCTCCAACACACCCTGCCAAATTTTCTACCTTCCTCAGCATCTGATCCAATCATTGACAATCTACCTAAAAACCTTTATCTCAAACCTCAGTCTTCCACCACATTCACCAGCAACCACAACATCTTCAACTCAGATATCAACATCTGAATTAATTTTTGTTTTGGCCAAATATGGGCTTCAGATCATGTTCACAGATGATATGCTGATGATTACTTTACGATAAGTCCATTACAAAACTGCTGAATGCAGTTAGGATATAAAAATCAGAGATTAAGAAATTTTGATTTTATTTTTTTCTTTGACGGCTAAATAGGATGCAAGAAAATGTAACATTTATGTTGCTATAATACTATGTGAAGGCAGATAAAAGAGCAATTGCTACTTTTCCATCCACATATAAATAACAGTATTAAATTGAAGGGAAAAATATATTGGCTGTGCTCCATCCATCTCCAGTTCCTACAAATAATTATAAATCTAAACCTAATGTTTTTGCATTAGTAAAGGGCACAGAATTACGAATAACTTCAATAACATTTATAAAAGAGTTTGTTTTGATACCAGCAATCACTTTGTCAGGATAGATGTCATATTATTCAAATGTAACGTATTTCATTTTGGCCTGAAAGTAGTCAAATGTCTTAATGCAGCTCTCTTCCCTGTGACATGTGTCACCATTAATCAGATGAGAAGCAGCCATTAGTCTAAATACGGGGATAATTAATACACACTCACACTCCATTAGACGTCATGCTCAATTTGTTTACAGGCCTGTGTACTGGGTAAACAAGGAGAGGGAAGAGGGCCTTCAGCTATTATTCCTGACTAGCACAGCTTCACAGCAGTTGCTGAGCTGCTGTTGAGATCCAAATGCATTTCCAAGAAAACACTGGGCAACTTAGCACACACAGCTCACAGCTCAGTGTTTTAATCTGAATTTACATCTTAAACGAATTCAATTCCTGAATAACCGTATTCATCTGAAATTTGTGAACAATATTGTTTGATCACTAGATAACTGCATGCGCATGTATCATGGTTACAGAAATTGTGACTGGACTCAAGCATTAAAGCTGAAGCAAAAGCCTCCAACAAGGTTAAATTACAGTAGGGCATATAGTATGAATCAGCCCTTAGTTTAATAAGTACCATTTGGCTGTCACCTCAGCAGCCGCAGAGCTGCTCTATTACAGTAAAGCCCCTCCAGCAACGGACCTGAGGTTATTCAATAAAAACCTGACTGAGTGTTTCTCCCAATCACTGCTGGCAGAGCTCTGATGAGGTAAGAAGCTCTCCTATGCCAGCCTCTGTCCCCGCGGAGCACCGGCTGATTAAAATGGCTTTCAGAGGCCATATTTTTGTTCTTCTTGTCTCCTTGCCAGACCTGAGTTAGAGTACAGAGAGGCAAATTGACAAATTACCTGATGCGTACTGAAATGAATCCACAAAAATAGACCTAATCTCAAAGGGTCTGTGATAAGTTAATAGACGAGGGCATTAGATTTCTTCTGTTTTGCTTTGGAGAAATCGCTGGTCTCCATAGCTCAGGCACAGAGAAAACACAAAGACACTGAAAAAGTGTATGTGCTGAGGGTAGAGGGGCTTCTCATCAGCCATTCTGTGTCTCTTCAATCTTAATCACTTTCAACACCCACCCGCCCACCTCCCCCCCAACTCCCTAACAGGGCAGTGACATGTGGATTGGAAAGAAATGGCAACAGTCGAGTGGCCCTCCAGTGCCGTCTCACTCTCTCTCTCTCTCTCTGACTCCTTGCTTGTAACACATTCCTAAGCAATCCTTAGAGGCTCGTATGTAAATGCCTGAGTATGCTTCTGATTAGGAGGCACAGAGAGTACACTCTATAAATGCACTCTTAAACAATTACCACTGCTCCCAACTGCAGGCCCAACACAAACCTCGACTGTGCTGCAGCCTAACTGGCTTACTCAGGTGGGAGAGACTGCTGCAGACCATTTTGACAAATGTGCCTTGCAACAAGACACTTAGAAGACAATTATTTTGCATGCAAAGTCTGACCTCACACGTACGAAACCAAACACAGATTACGAGCGCATGAAATAAATATAGATTTGACCTGAGACGGGAGTGAAGCTGTCTGCTTTGCATGAAAATGTGAACAGCTGAAACAAACTTACCAACCACAATGTAGTGCTTTTTATACCAAAAAGACACAAAAACACTTGTAAAAAATTGTGAATTTGTGCATTTCTATGACTTGGCCTAAAGCGAGTACATGATCAATTTGACTTTGAAGTTTGTCCAAAGAATGAAACAATGGGCAGGATTACAGCAGGAGCCTGACTCATATGGATAGCCATGTAAGGACACAGAGCTTGTTTTATGTGTATGAGGTAAGTCCTCACTCCTATCATCACCACTTACAAGCCTGATCTCTCCAATTCTCACACATACACACACACACACACTCAAACACATGCTCCCCGCACCTCCGCAGCCACCAGCGTAATTTCAGCAGGCCTATCAACCAACCTACACACTGCCCTGTCTGTTTCCCCCTCTGGCCATGCCGCTATTCATAGAGCGGTTAACCTTGCTAACTGTGTAAACACATGACCTCACTGCGCTGAATGGCATTTTTCATGCACGCTGCTGGGATTTACATCACCCTATTACCTCTACGTCCCCTTAATTCCCCATTACCTTAAAATATGGGGCTTTTAGAAGGTGATTTGACAGGCTCTTGATTAGCAATGTTTGTTTAGGTTTGGGACGCTATGGGGGGACGGGACAGCGAGAGGGAGAGATGGAGAGGTGAGGAGAGGACAGCGGCAGAGGGAAAAGAGTGGAGGGCTAGAAAAAAAGAGGTAGAGGGTGAGAGAGAGTGTTATTCTAATCATATCTTTTCGGGAGATAGGAGGAGGACGGGGCAGGAGAGCAGGCCGGTGGTACAGAAAAGGACAGAGGTGACGCGAAAGTTACAGTAAACGTATCTGCTGGGGAGCGAGATATGCAAGGCGGTTTCTCTACCACAGGGACACGCTGTGCATGTCTGAGGTCCCAAAGGGAGGACGCCAAAGGAAAACACAGGGCCAGTCGGCTCACAGAGACATTTCCTGTGCTTGTTTTATCAGATGAGAAGAAGCCCAAAGGCTAAATGTCCCACTCAACAATATTACACGCACTTCAAAATACCTCATTTTGGGGAATGGGGGCGAGAACACGCATCTTTGCAGGATGACATCAGGAGCACCGTTTAGGAGACGTGACCTCACCCTCACGCACGATCAATCACCCACCGAGCCTCACGTAAATCACAGGAGCGAGAGAATGGAGGTTTTACCTTTTAAGACGCAGGTCTAAGGCAACGCCACCTTATCCAGAACTGAATCACCACCTGCTAAAAAAAGAGTTTTACTTAAGGAGAAAGAAATACAATAGCCTTTTCACAGCTGTGCAACTTCTGGGGAAGCTTAGCATCTGGCAACCGGCAGACAGCAGGCAAATACGCCAATTACCATCACGACTTGCCATGCTGCCTGTTAGGCAACCTGGCCTCGAGTGATAACACTTCAAAGTCAGAGAGTGACACGAGTGAGAGGTTGATCTAACAAACCCTCTTCATCAGAGTGTGACTAAAGCCCAAAGGAATTCAAACACAGGTCTTACACGCCACATGACTGACTGGCCAGGAGAATCAAAGTTTAGGAATTAGCCTGGAAAGAAAGGAAGTAAGATACAGGCCCTGGGAAGGATCTTCATTAGATTCCCGTTCTCATGTAACCTGTAATGAATTTGTTACTTGAGAAAAAAAAAATCATGCTATGTAAACACCGTTTGATTGAATGAGATTACATTTGGTGGTCAAACAGCCTCCATTATAGTCTGGGTTAGGGGTGGAATAAGAGAGGGGAAAAAAAGAGAGTCAGCATTCTCCATCACCCAAGAGACGACCAGAGTCTAATTCTGCAGTGAACAAATGCCAGAACATCCAAGAACGTTGTGCATATTCCCCTACAGAACTGCTCCATGTCAGCCTGGCTGCATAATGAGGAACAACAAACAGAATACGAAGCTAAATTACACAGAGAGGGATTCATGCCATGAGAGCTTTTGAAAAAAAAAAAGAAAAAAGAAAAAAAAAAAGAAGCAAGTAAGAGGAATTTTAGATTTATATATCATTAACCAAACATCTGCAAGAGTCTTACTGCATATTTTCCAGGACCTAAACAAACATTCTCTCAGGTTTCATGCCCTCGTGTGACTTCACAAGCGAGGAACGCTACCAGTTTTGCCTACCACTTGTTGACCGTCATTACCCGGTGAAGAGTTAAGAATTCCTTTCCAGCCCAAGATCAGCCTGTCCGTCCAAGCTCACCATATTATACAACTTAGTGTGCGGTTCTGGATACAGTGCATTCAAATTACATGCTATCGAATTCAAAGGCGAGGGGGAATAGAGCGAGTATGCTGTGGGGCCTGAGCTGAATCCAGGGCCAGAATCTCATGAGCTTTAGCTGCACGTCAATCACAATCACTTCAAATGAGCTGAACCCTGCCCCAGTGGCACTCCTGTCCAGAAGACACAAACCTGAAACCCAAACTAATTTTATCCCCAACAACCGGCCGACACTAAAAATGAGGATTTCCTTGATGAAATGGAGTGGTCATTTTGGAAAAAGGTGGAAGACAGATGAGCATTATCTCCGAGCACATCTGAGCATCGTTCCTCTCTCTCTCTGTCTCTCTCTCTGTCTCCCTTTCAAGATATTCTTAGAACAACAAATCTGCATAAGATCAACTGAAGGGGCAAGAAAGCAGAACATATGAAACATGGCTGACAGAGTTTCAATGGCTCGTTATGAGAAAGAACCAGAAAATAATTCTGACACCTGCTGAGAAGAAACAATGTGTTTCGGAGCGACATGTCAGCATCTACTCATAGAAAACTGCACCACATTTGGAAAACCTTAAAAAGGGGACACAGTATGGATAAATCCCATTACCAAAAAGAACTGAACAGTCTGATCATATGTGTTACACAATTCCCTCTGCCAGTTTTCCGTTCTATTCAAATTGTTTGCCACTTGGTTGGCCGCCCTGCTTAGCGGTGGTAAGAAACTATTGCCTTGCAAGGAAACTCTGGATTCTTACTTTGGAACATAATACTGTAGTGGGTTATAAATATCTAGGGTAAAAACTATAACACAGCACACACATCTACACATATACACATACAGCACAATCTTGCAAGGAAACGTACACAGGCACGTATGTTTGCACACATCAAAGAAATTCATGACCGCTACATTAAAGTCCAGTTTCATGGTTAAGCACATAGTGATTGTGATGTGGATGAGGCTGCTCCAACCTTTAACTTCAATAAAGTGGAGAGTGAGAGAGAGAGAGAGAGAGAGAGAGAGAGAGAGAGAGAGAGAGAGAGGCTGGAAGCCTTTACCGCACAGTGCAGTCCAGACCCAGACTCCGGAAATGCATGGCAGTGTTCTCTACATCCTGCCTGCCCAGCCCTAACCCTGGCCCTCGCTCTCGCCCACACTGCCAAACCCCTGTTATCACTGTGTGCAATTACCTCCAGATTCCTCTGCACCCACATCATATCGTGCAAATGATGAAATCCCCTTTACACTACAATGCACGCGTGTGTAAGTGTCTCAGCCTACATGTACAGCATGAATGTCTGAGTGAAAGTGTGTGTGTGTGCGCACATGTATGAAAAAGGCTGAAAGACTCCTGCAGAACTGTTATGCATTCCAGAGGCTATTCCAATCATCTGTCACCAGGTTGGGCCTGCGCCTTATAAGGAGCGGAGGGCATTCCCTGCGTGTTTTCCAAACACCACACAACTTATCAGATACAGTTTCATGGACAATTGCTATGCTGTCTCTGGCCCAAAAAGCATTCAAAAAGACCCTATAGATCTACCCTCTGCAGCCCCTCCACCTTGTTCCATTTTCCATGCTGCCATTTCAGAGACACTACTATGTAATAAAGCTGAGATCAAAAGACTTGCTGGCTAACCCGAGTACACCGAAACAGAACAGAAAGAGAGCCTTTAGCCTCGGGGACGGTGGGATTGCAAAGAATGTGATACCTTGAAATGAAGTGGATTCATCTGTAAAGATTTCCCTTTGGTTGCAGGACCGCCCTGTGGCTTTGGCCTACAGGAGACGCTGGATGTGTTTAACTTTGATGAACACAACAAATCGACAATTGCCTTCTGGATTTTCAGCATCATTATTTTGAATTTACATCCCTATGGTCAAATTTGATCCTGGTGGGGCTGGGGTGCTGCGTTGCTGGCTGCGGGGCCCATCTTTAACTCTCGGCCTGCTTTGTACAGATTCCACATGTCAGCTTTCTATAGGCTCCACTACATTGTGCAGCTTTTACCTCCAGGTCACAACATGGTCAAACAGGCTTATTACACATACAGGACACTTTGAGCTCTATTGGAAGCCATTATGACTCTATGATCCAGAATCAGCAGAGGTGCCTAAGCTTAAAAAAAGTCATTATTGACCAGCAAAAATATGTCAGAGTCAAATTTCATTGCAGAGTTTTGTGAAAGGCCTAAGTCATGGTCTCTGGCTACAGCCTTTGCAGCGTCTGCTATAGTGAGGCGATGAGAAAGTTGTCTGGCCATGGGCTTTGGAGACCGCCCCTCTCATACTTTACCCGATAAGAATCAGGAGTGAGAGCGCACAACACGACTGGACACATACGATTATCTCTGTAGTCCCGCCGTTAACAAAACATTAATAAAACTTTAGCATTGCGCGATCCACGGCGCAGTCAAGTTTATTATATTTCCTAATAATGAGTTCGCCTTTCCTTTGGTGAACTGTTGGGATGCAACGCGCACAAAGGAGGGAGCAGCTCATGGCCAAACGTGATGAAAAGTGGAATCAACAGACTAAACAGTAGAGATCTACATCAAAGCCAATCTGGCAGCGCAACTTTATGAATCATGCATTCAAAGCGCAGATGCATTAATGCGCTACGATCTCTGCAAGTTCGCCCGACTGACATCCGGTATCAAATACAAAATAACTTTGCGGTGATTTTTTTAAAGTTTGAAGTTTTTGCGCTTACCTGTGGATCTTAACGGGAGAAAGTAGTTGTGTTGAGTCGAGTGAGAGAGGAGAGGGAGCCAGAGTCTGCCGTCGCTCCTCCACTGTATTCAGTGATAAAACTGAATACTCGAGCAAGCCCCTCCCTTTAAGACATAATCGCACACATCTATGTTTACTGCTGGCCGGGCTCAACGCGTTGTCCGCACCATTCTGCTCCAAAATTCTCCAAGCTACTGCTCACACTCTGCACACACACACAACCCGCTTCCAAATGCTGCAGGAGTCAATCTGACAAATGAAATATTTCAACAACTTGGGGAAGAGCTTGTGCAAAAAAAAAAAAAAAAAAAAAACTCGTAATAGCTGGAGTGACTTTCGGTAGAAAATGCCCTTTTTGGTTATCCTTCACGGGGCCTCTGAAAGAAAATCCTCTGTCAGGAACGATCATATGAAATGTTAATCTTGGCCAAAAAGGAGGGCCGTCTGCTAGAGCACTCACAGGCGGACCAGGAGGCCTAAAAACCTACTGAGACGCTGTACTGTATTACTGGGAGGAATGTGGTGATAAAAAGGTGGGTGAGCTGTGGTCTTCAGTTGATAAACATTTATTGGAAAACAACCACTGATGTGAAACAAAATCAGATTCATGTGGGCCAAAAAAAAAAAAAAAAAAAAAAAAAAAAAGTTAAATTCTAGACAGCATAGGCAAACTGATTTTGGGTAGGCTTCTCTCCACTGCATGGCTGTGTAACACTATAACAACAGTAGCCTATGAATTCTTTAATATAATGTTCAGACAGCAATGAATGTATTTGAGGGCAATGAGCAATGACGGAGACTTGATTTATTTCCCTCTGGTGTCAACTTTGATTCTCTCATTCAAATGCACCCCATATTATTTGCGACCTTCTTTTTTCTGTCAGTAAATTCGGTAAGGGTGCAGGGAGTTGCCATATGAAAAACACAATGGGCTCAGTGTTCCACATTGTACGATGAAATAGCAGCATGGAGACATTGCCCCACTTTGTCCTCCCCTTAAAAAACAATGATGCCCAGAACAAAGCACGAACTTAAGAGCATTAGGCCACTGGTGCAGAAATGAACACCATATGCACTGGTGCTCTTTTGCATGTGTTATTTTAAGATAACAGCTAAGAAATGTGGTCCATTGATTGTGTGCATGTGAAAGTGCAGTGCAGTATGTGGTGCACATGTGCCCGTGTGTGTGTATGTGAAAATGGGAGACAGAGGAGATGTTCATGTGGAGGTGATGGTGGTGGTGGTGGGGGCTGGTATTCAGGGGTCATTGTATTCTACAAATCTGAAAATGTGTTTATCTTTATTCCTTTGAAAGATGATGTCTTTTAAGATAAACCTGTCATCCTTCATCTTCCAGGTTTCTGCCAGACTCTCCTTCATCGCCAGCCCCATTTGCGCACAACATCTTGGCCCAAAAGGCTCCATAACTCTGCAGCAACATCACTCCATGGCATAATTTGATTGCCAAAAATGATGCTGCGGCTGAGGCATGTTTATAGTTAGCATAATATCCGTACTCTCAAGAGTGATGTTCTCTTGCTATATTTACAGCATGAGCTCAGGTATTTAACTCAGCCACTGACTTCAGTTTATGTTTCGCCTCCTCAAGGTTAGGGCTTTGCATGCATATTAGCCGTGTGACTTTTTGGACATATTCAGCAAATAATTTGACTAAAAGAAGAGATATGAAAACAAACCTCACAACAAAAGAATGTATTTGTCATTGCGTAGGTATGGAGTGAGCCTTAATCTTATTAGTGCCTGAAGGTGGTATTGAAGTTCGCCCCAGGGATGCTGGCCATGCTCACCTGGCTACAAACTGAGGAAACACTATGGCTCTTGGCAGCGTTTTTCACTGTGCTGCTGTTCATGTGGCACAATCAGACTAATCACCCTTGTGATTTATCCTTAGACCTTGAGACCAAAAAGATTCATACTGACAAAACTACCTAACGCAACCTGTATGTAATTACTCTTTTTTTTTTTTTTTTTTTTTTTTAACATCAGAATAAAACCCTGAATAGGCTAAGGACTAACTGTAAAGGTTTTACATTACATTGCTTGCAGCAAGCCTATTAAATTTTGTCATTTTCACATTTTATTGCATTAAAGTTGATGACTGAGTATCTTGTCAACTCCACTGAAGATGAATTTAGTTAGGGTAAGAAAAGGACTTCTCCACTGGTTCATCACAAGCTAAAGTACAATAGAAAGTAATACATCCTTAGGGGGCACAGCGCATGTAAAAATGACCAGTATCAATCTGATCAGTAAAAGAATAATGTCATCAGTTGCAATCATCAAAGAGATGTGGATTAATACATAGCCTTTCTTCTCATTGCATACCAGTGATTAATTATGGATACCTAAAGTCCCCTGGAGGCTGAGCTGGCTAAGGTGTATACCACGTGGTGTCCTGAGTTTGAAGCTGGTCTGACAGCTTTATTGCATTTCATCTCCCAATCCTTCCTGTCTTGCTCTACTGTGTACTGTCAAATAAAAGAAAAACTGATAAAAAAAAAAAAAAAATCTTTAAAAAGCATGATGGATATTTTGCTCTTGCCAAGCAACCAGATTTTATTTTCTGCTGCATGGTTCATGTTTGAATCAGTGCTGACCTTTGATCTGGCAAAGTCCCTAAACAAACAACAAGGCTGGTTTAAATATGTCCTGTTCTTATCCTTTTCTAAAACACCGCCTCAGAGACATTTTAATCATCTTGAATAACTCTAACTTGATGCCAAAATGTTCCATTTTGAGCACACATTAATGGCAACAAATTATGCTTTTCTAATCTATAGAATGGGAATTGTGCAAGCTAATAAAACTCTTTTTCTGTCATCGTTGAATTTCTACTTCTTGTAAACATAACCCTGTGTAGGATGTAGTGCAAGAGTTGGAGATCTGGCAATGTGAGATCATGTACAATGATCATGTATGTGGATCATTAAAAATGCCCCTTACAGTACCTACTCCTCAGTAAAATTCAAGCCTCATCTGTGGCTTTTTATTTTTTTAAAGCTATGAGTTGAACCTCTCCTTTGCCCAAAGCCCTCTGACCCCTTCCATGGCTAATTTCCATTATGTAAAATGATTTATTACGATCAATTACACATAGTGTGCAGGAGGCTCAGGGAGGCATTACAGGCCTAGCTGTGACCCACCTGGCTTGAGTTCTACCTCTTGACGTGTTCAGGGGCCCCAAGATAGGTCCCTGGGGAGCTCCGCCACACCAGCTATGAGTCTAATCAAAGCAAACACAGAATCACTAGTTTGTTGACTTTTACAAAATGTTGAATCTGGCCTGGAGAATATGACACTTTGTCAAAAATTATCCTCAATACATTCATGTCAAGAATGTTGTTTAAAGATTAAAAAAAAAAAAAAGCTGTTTCATGTTCCATTTCATGCCATCAAAGTAGCTCTGGACTGAAGTCCTGTTAGATGGTGTAAGGCATGAAGCTGCACACCTCAAGGTTTTTGTCACTTTAACAGAAAGTGCTAAGTTCTTACCTGCATGTTAAGTTTACCATTTCTTACAAATCAGTGAAAAGTGTTTCTGGCTTCCATCAATAAGGGCCACAACCAACCATACACTAGTGCACATTATCGCTGAATTTCACCAGACATCTTCTCACTGAGCAGATGCGGAACCTATCATCATGTCAAGAGTGGGCTTTGCATATGTCAGAGCTGCATTCTTAAGCACCTATAGCCCTAAGCCGCTGTCAAGTGCGATAGCCGTTGGCACAAACCCAGTGTACAGTGGAATTACTTGTAAAACACTGCAGACAAGTAGAGAGCAGGACCCACCACTCCTCCACACACGTCTGCCAGATAGGAGCTAAGAGTGGTGGGCCGCCTCCTCCAGTCCATCTGGACTTTGCTTTCACCAGGCCATCGCCTTGCTCTGTCGTGACCCACAATCCACCACTGGCATCCTCCTGATGTCCAAAAATGGATCTTTGCCACATTATATCTGGCAAGCTATTTCCCTGCGGTGATCTTTCCAAAATGTCATATGACTGAGTCCTCGTCACCATACAGAGAGCCTTCAGGTTTTAATGTTTTTGCTTTTTGTGGAAACAGTGACGACAGCTTGCACTGCACTGGGAAATTTTCTAGATAAAGTGGGAGCAAGGGGCATAAAGAATTTACCAATGCACAGGATCTGATGTAACGATCCCTTGTGTAATTAAACTAGAGTGAGTGCCTCTGTAGAAACCTGGCTTGGATATCAGAGGAAAGAAAAGAAGTGTAGATAAGCAGAGGGATTTGGTTGATGATATTATGAGCACCTCTGATGTTCAATTGAATTCGTCCCATCACATCTCCAGTTGCCTCAGGAGTAAATTCTGGGGTCCCAGAACAACCATATAAACAACCATAAAAGCTAAAAGATTTGGATGTCCTTTTCATTCAGGCAGGCATTTTGGCTGTGAGATACATGACAGGTAATTCAAAGCCTATCTCAGACATATCATGTTGGGAAATCCAACTGTAATATCAGCAATTTACACGAAAATGGGGTTCTTATGGCTTATTTCTTGCTTGTTTCTGCCTAAGCTACACTGACACACAAAGACAGCAGCAGACAATAAACCTTTGAAATCATTTCTGCTTTAGAGTCAAAGCTGGGGCAAATTTAACATTGTGTGGGATGTTTGATATTGCCACGGAAACCCCATCTGTGTCCAATCAGGGTAGAGACCATCTGTTAAGGATAAAAAAACAGAAAAAATCAAACTGACATGAACAGGAGTATAGGAGATTAGGAAACTATAATTGTTAAATCAAAAAGACTAGTGGTTTTTATTTGTGCTGTCACACGCAGCATGTCCGCATGTTTCCTATCTGACATAAAATCCTGTACATTTGAAGTGTTAACCTGAACTAAGGTTATGAAAAGGTTAGTTTCTTCCTTTGTTAGAGAATAAACGGTGATAACAAAAGTCTAAATACATGTTTGAAAAAGTCTGCTGGCCCCAGTGTGTGAAAGGTCCCCCAGGAGAATTTGATAAAGCACATCTCTATCACTAAAATCCTTGTCATGTAACAGTGATAGAAACTAGCATGGTGGCCTTGTAATCAGAAACTGTTGTGTAATGAAAAGGCAACAGATTCAATCCAGGCTGTGTGTTTTCATTCACATGCATGTGCTTTTTTTTTTTTTTTTTTTTTTAATCTCTGGGCCATCCACTGAGTCCATGAATGCCTGCTTGCTCACTGTAAGTTGCTACAAAAAAAGAGTACAAGCCAAATACCTGAAATGTTAATGTATAAACTAAGGGCAGGTCCCTCAAATGGGGTTCACTTACAAAATTCGCCCCCGCAATTTTTTTGTTTATTTGTTCTTACAGACCCAGTGCAAATGGTCCAGTTAAGTTTGATTACTGTGTAAAGTGGAGAGTAAACTGTCTAGCCAATGTACTGTCATAGCCTACTTGAAACCCCCATTTAACTCATGTCAGAAAAGAAGAATGGAGGGCGATGCTTGGACAGCCCCTGGTGGAGATTATGATAAAGTGAACATTAACCATGTGAGTCAGATACCTTATTTGTTATTGTGTCAGCATCCTGACCTACACTGCCACCCACAGCTCAAAACACAAGCTAGATGCAATATCATGAAAATGCAATTCTGTGTAATAATGATATACAGATTAATTTGCCTGGAATTTACATAAAGGATCTTTTGCCATCATTTTGAATTGCAAAGCACAAATAATGTCATTTTTCTTCGAAGAGCTCACATCAATTTTTCAGTGCAAAGAAACAGAGAATATTAAGTAGTGTCATAGTTCAGTAAATCCTCATTGAAGAACTGGTTTATGAAGGAAAAATTCATATGGATAGCAGCTAAATTTCACTCTCACAAATCTCATCTTATAAAAAATGTTTTAATTCTCTTTAGTTTTCCTATATTTGATCATGTTATGTTCATGGTAAAAAAAAAAAAAAAAAAAAAAAAGAAAACTCAAAAGTCCTTTTTTATGAATATTAACATT
This sequence comes from Myripristis murdjan, assembly GCF_902150065.1. Lineage (NCBI taxonomy): Eukaryota > Metazoa > Chordata > Actinopteri > Holocentriformes > Holocentridae > Myripristis > Myripristis murdjan. The sequence goes on along the minus strand of NC_044002.1, from coordinate 15,908,778 downwards.
GGCAGACACATGAGGGTGACACTGAATATGAGCAGCAAAATTGGTTAAGAATTCCCCCTTTTATATATATGTTATTGTTGAGAGAAAGAGAGAGAGAGAGAGAGAGAGAGAGAGAGAGAGAGAGAGAGAGACCTACTGCATAAAGCATAAAACTGAACAACCTTGACTCACAGATATAAGGAAAAGGGGGAATGTTGTTTCTGTTATAGGTGGAAAAGATGTCTTTGAATGATTAAAGTTCTTACTCTTTCCTTAAAATCTCTATCTCTCCCTCTTACATCTGCACAGTAAATGTGGTTGGGCTTGTGTGATGCGAGCATGGGCACGTGTTTGTGTGTGTGTGTAAGTCAATGTGTGCGACTGTGGAGTTGCAGAGGGAGCCATGGAAACAGAGAGCACCACAATGTTACTGTATGTCCTTTATATTATGGATGTGAGCACTGAGCATATTACTAACAAGCTGTAAAACATATATTGCATGTACAGTCGCGCTGAATTATTGAAAGTTGCTCTTAGAAATGTGTTGTTCTTTTTGACTCATTTGCTTGATCACTATCTTACATGGACCATTTTTGGAGGACAATCTTTGGATATGAGACAGGGTCGCTTTAATTCGCATGTTTTGAAATGTAAATTTGAAGGTCAGAGGTCATTGAAATTCCAGAGAGAGCTGGTTTGTCATGGGCATTTTCTGTTCTGTTTTTTTTTTTTTTTTTTTTTTTTTAATATTAGAGTGGTGGTTCTTGTGATTAAGACACAAGAAGAAAAAACATTTTTAATATGCAAAATTATCACAACTGCCTATTGATATTTTACTCTTACTGTGGTTTTCAGGGGAAATACTAGGTAGTTTTACAAAGCAAGGCCTCCTCTGACAATTAGGCAAATGAAAAAACCTGAAAAGGTCTGTTCAACACTCTGCATATGCAGCCAGTGACAGCGGCTCGCGAGCAGGCATTGGTTTGTTTAGATTGAGAACCACTATATAAAAGCAATTAAACATTTCCATTTATTCTATCAGACGTTGCGTGCTGCTAGTTATTGAAGTTACTGCCTTCAAATAACAGGGACAAGCACTGCTAAATTTCCTCTGAGAGTGTCTGTTTGGAAGATGTGGGCTTATGCTCGGGAAGCAACGATCAGAGGAGGATAATGTGATTTTGATTTACATATGACACAACACAGTGCATGCATTCAACAACAGGTGTCAGGGATAGCAGAGGAATGAGAGACGCCGGCTCTTTAACAGCTGCATACGATACGAAGAATTTACTCTCATATGGAGCCTCACTATAATTTACATTTGAGGTGTTCAGCTGACATTTCCATCCCGGGACTTAGAATGAGAGAATGATTTGGCATGAAAGGGAAACACATTTCTGAATGTTATCAGGGAGGGAGTAACGCTTCTGAATAGGATTCATATAGATAGATAGATTTGTATCCCTTGCTGTGATGTCCAAGGAAGGGTAAAAAGTAATAAAAATGATGAAAACACTGTAACAAATAGCCAAGGAGCTCATATAATATAACTAAACAGTATAAATAAATGAACAGTAGCATAGAATTTTGCAACTACAAAAAAACCCTCTTCAAATATAAACAGTATGATTCAACAAAAGACTCACAGGCTGACTCACAGTGAGCAGAGTCATCCACTGCCCCTGACCTCACCTCCTACTTCTTCTTCTTCCTCTTCTTCTTCTTCTTCACCGTCACTTCACTGGATGTAAAGTCAGTCTGGACCAGAGCTCGGCTCGCTCTCGACTCATCTCCGGACTTCTTCACTTGCTTCAGGTTTGGCCTATTTTGACCTTTCAGCTGCACGATCCTTTGACTCAGGGACTGGAGCTGAGGGTCCGTATCAGAAAGTAAGCGAGGCAGGGCACTATCTGATGTTTCTCTCTGCAGTCTTGAAGTCTGCTGTGACTGTGTTGCAGGCGAATACAGTGTGAATGTAAAATATTGTTTATTCTGTGTCCTTTGTGGATTGGAAGTGATCACCGAGTCTATAGAATAAAAAGATAGTCTGACATGATGCATGGGTTTTCACACCAACTTCTGCAATTCCCAATGAGTCGAGGCAGTGCATCCAAAATAACAATTCCACTTTGGTGAGGTTAGAGAAGTAAATAGATATAATCTTGGGTGGAGGATTAAGATGACAGTATAGGATTTGATCTTCAAAGGCTGGAGGTTAGCTCAGGTAAAGTAGCACAGCAGTTAGCCTCCATAAAATTTCTGACACAAAGTTAAACTTCTGTTCATTTCCATTACAAAGACAAGTGCCTCTTTCTCATTCTCGGCCACCTTCACCTCAATATCGTTGTGCTCATCATCCACTGTGTCAATCTTTGGGTGCACATTCTTACAGAGCTCCTGTGAAGAGAACAGACTCAGGCTTCTTTGAACCACTAAGGAATGTTGAAGTAAAGGGAAAAAATAGAAAGAGGAGAATGATTCATCATCAAATGCTACGTAAAAGCACTGGCTTTGAAATTTCACTCAGCTATTAAGTAGACACGAGGCAGGATGGATTTTTTTTTTTTTTTTTGAGAAAAGTGTACAGCAAAATGAAGGAGATGTTGTTTATGTGCAAATCACATGGGGATCAGTTCTGAAAAAGGGGGCTCTTTGAGATTATTGACAGCCAGAAAAGAACCTTTTGTGCTTATAAGCCTATTCTAAACCACACGAGACAAGTCTGAAATGAGCACAGCACAGATACTATTGTAAGTACGCACACAGCACATCTTGGAACTTGTGGGGGACTGGCTGGCAATTCAGTGTCTCTTTATGTCTCTTCATGGCTCTCGGTATTATGAAATTACACTACTTTTATATTTTTATGCCTCTGTGTTGTTGACAGCTGTGGCCGGAGGCATCATGTTTTTGGGTTGTCTGTCCATACTTCTGTCCCATTCTTGTGAATGAGACATCTCAGGAACGCCAGGAGGGAATTTCATTACATTTGGCACAAACATCCACTTGGACTCACGGGTGAACTGATTAAAATTTGGTGGACAAAGGTTAAGGTCACAAAACACATTTTTGTCTATAACTCTCTGGAATCATACAAGTCAATATTGTGGTAACTTCCATTTCGACAAAAAATATGCTTAATACCTTTTATAGTCCTTTAAACTCTTCACTACAAATATTATGAGCCTGGACAGATATGGATGTTACTGCAACTTGACTGGTTGGCATACAACCACAAGGGGGATTTCTAGTTTCATACTTGATTTGATATTTTTTAAGACATGAAAAAAGTGAATATAAAATGATTTGGCAAACAAAGCATGTACCACAATGGGGGAAGAAAGACACAAGACAGGTATTTACCAGTGACTGCATAAAGTACAGTTTTGTTGGAAGTCTACGAGCAGAGCAAATTTCCCCAAATCATTTTGCAATGTGTCCTGTATTTAACAAGAAATATTAAAATACAAGCTGCAGCGTGTCAAATCTAGCTTGAAATTAACTGCTGGTGGAGACTTCCATTTCTTGCTGGGAGTGTGAGGTGATTGACAGCAAGCAGAGCATAACGCAAAAACACTTAACTTGGACATAAGGAAATAACGATAAAACGGAGACTCTGACAAAAGCAAATTAAGACTTCAGCTTTGGCCGTGATGGATTATCTAGCTTTGATAATTTTCAAGTTTATGGAAGTGTTTTCTTTTTTTTCATACTGTACAAGAATAACTTGTGGCAGATGGCTACTTGTGAAGGTAGGAAGATCAGCCCTGATATTTGTAACGACGCCCACTGTGCAGACACCACCAAGAATAATGTAAAAGACAGCAACCTAGACAGGTGCCACAAACTTTAAAAGTTACTGGTATTATCCTTTGATGGGTGAGAACATTCATTTGCATGTTTCAGACAAAATGTAATAAAACAGGGAATTCATCCATGGAAATAATCCATACTTGTTTCCACTATTACCTTAAGGATTTCAATTATTGTACTATGGTATTATTGCAAGTTTGTGCGCTTACAATATATTTCCAACTGCTCAGTGTTTTTACTTTTGCTGCTGTCATGACCTAATTTCCCATGGGGATCAGTAAAATATAATCTCATTTTAATATGCAGGAGCTACTCAAGGTTAATGTTGCTTGTAAGTTGTATACACAACAGGTGAAAAAAATAAAATAAGCCAGAAACAGAATTGCATTACTTTGCTTCAGAATCAACTTCAGTTCTGCAGGAAAAGCAGATAGAAAAAAAAAAAAAAAAAAATCAAGATCTATAATTCAAAACGCTCTTACATGCCTCTGTCAAAACGGCGGAGAGCAAACAAACACTTGAGGAGCAGGAAAAATCATTTCCTATCCACAATCAATAACAAGGACATCATTGTGAGGATGATTGATTGAAATGCACAGCCGTGTGACAGGCGGACACTCACCCCTCAGACAGCCTGTCCTTGTTTAGATTTCCTGATGGAGAGCCAACGTCGTGTGATAAGCAACTGGCTGGCCTACATTCACAGCTGTCGCACGTCATACAGGAGACCATATGCTCTGCATTACAAGATCACGAGATCCGATTAGGTATTATTAGATTATGTGCTGTAAGATGTTTGCGTTTTAATGGATGATAAAGTCGCGGTACCTGATTTATTATTAGTTCCTCAGATATGATTAATATTATAAAGCAAAGTATGCAGATTGGTGTTATGATAATACTGAGCAATGCAATATGTGAAGATATTAATAATGTTAATGTGGAGTATTTTTCCTAATTAATATCTATATAAATATATATATCATGTGCACTGATCTTCAGCAGCCAAACAATATCAATACATGTTAGACCCACAAATTGGTTACGAGTGGCGCTAATTCAACATACATCACACTGATCGAAGAAGCCACTCGGTGAGGCAGCTGTGATTATCAAGACATAATTGTGTTAGAGCCCCATGGTCATATTGGCCCCCTCTCTTGTACGCTGACCCTGCCACGGCCATATCTTGTCCTATGATTTCTACTGAAAATGCTATTACAGCCGCCTCTCCAGAGACCAGATCGACAAGGTCCTTACGGTCTCAGCTTGGGATAAAAACGGCCGACCCTGTATCCCTCATCACACACAGAAATGAGGGTACCTGAGAGAGGGACAAAAGTTCATGCAGTGGGTTAATAGGGTCCTCGGATGAAATCGTGTGATGATACAAAAAAAAAAAAAAGGCAAAGGTGAAGAAGGAAAAGTTTTAAAAAAGACCCTTCGATTTCCTCTATCGCTCTGAATTCCTCTCGCTCTGTGCGTGGCCATCTTGTGTGGCCGATTGCCCTTGAGATGTGTTGAAGGAGAACATTAACTTGTAGGAGATAAGATTTCATGCTGTTATTGAGGCTTACGGAACATAATGGCTGTTGAGCTGATGGTTGCTGCTGCTTAATGTCACCGATGTGACATTACATGGAGGGACCGAACTTGTGACCTTCATTATGACACCCTGTTCTGGTGTTTCTGGTGGCCTTATTAGCTCGCCTGTGCTAAAACACATCGTCCAGGCGGTGTGATCGCACCCGCCCATGCACATACACACATTCACCCACAAACACACACACACACTCAGCTGCCCAACTCCACCTTGAATCCAGAGTATATGTCACAGTGTCACAGACCAGGATGTGGTTATCTTGTTAGAAGGTTACAATAGATTACACAAAGCCTCTTATCAGGAACTATTGCATCTCTCTTTCTCTCCCTCACACACACACACACACACACACACACACACACACACACACACACACACACACACACACACACAAGCATCTCAGGTTGCAAATGAATAAGAATTATAAAGGTGGAAGGGGAATGAAGGCAATGCTCCATTTTACAGGCAAACGATCTGACATCAATAAAATGCAGCTTTACTGGGAGAATTTCTCATCGTAAATATGAAGGAAGATATGAGCTGTGACCTCCAAAAGACTGGGAGAGGTGCAAAGCCCAGTCTCACATACACACACACACACACACACACACACACACACACACACACACACACACGCTCATGCACACACATGCTTGTAAAAACAAGCAACCACACAAATAGAATACTTGACCTATTTGCATTCATCATCACTCATACAGGAAGTCTTCCTGCAGCAGATAGCCACTAGACAATTAACTTTGGAACAATATCACCCAAATTATATTCAGCCTTGATTATCACAAACCACTTGAAACATCAAAACAGAACTCTCTACAAATAATTGTTGCAACTTTAATAACACTCAATAACGACATAACTATTAGCCATAATAACTCTGTCAGGAAGGCAGCATGAGGCTGTGATATCAGCCGCAGAGAAAAACGGCCTTATGAATTTGGATGATTTATTTATGGTCAGTGCCGACCTGCAATATGAATGACTTTCTCTAATGGGACTTTACTGAGCCTCTTGCTTTCACGCGAATCGCACTGAGGAGCATCATGGCAGCACCCGTGAGGCCTGCTGCAACTCCTCTCCTTCACCTCCAATCAATGATCGGGAACAAGGTCACATCAATGCAATGACTGGTCAGTTATAGATTTATTATTCTGAATTGGTTTACTACTAAACTGATCCTTCTGAGGGTAGTCATTTGATTTCTACCCAAACTTCTCAAACAAGTAAAAGTAGCAATGATATAAAGGACAACACTCTACTAATACTAATACTAATACTAATTTTACTTGAGCGAATATTATAGAAGCCATAAAATGCACTTAAGCACAAAAATAAAAGTACTTGTTGTGAAGAATGGTCTTTTTCAGAATTTTAAGTTATTGATGCATTAACCTGTAAAAAAAAAAAATAATAATATTGTTGCACTATCTACTTAAATGTAACAGAGTAAAAGGCCATTGTCTAAAGCAAAGTGTCAGTGCCTCAAAAATTTGCGTACACACTTAAGTAAATGTACTTAGTTACTTTCCAGCACTGACTGCAATTATTCTCCATAAACAGAGTTAGAGAAACATGCACAGACATGTGCATATGCTGTCCAAGTAGGTTAGAGTTTTGTTGTGTGGCTTTATAAAATGTCTTTTCAGTCCTGCAGGGGCAGACAGGATTTTCAAATCAACCCATATCTGTTTCATAGTATCTGACTTATCATTAGATTCAATACTTCTCCTGCCCACGAAAACTGTTCTTATTTGGACAATCCACATCCTTTCAGAAACAGTTCATCCAAAAATACAAAATGAAGATATTTTCCCACGTAATCCTAGTGCCATCTATCCATCCAGGTAATTTGTATGGTTTGATGAGCCTATTTATGTGCCCTTCTGTGTCTCTTGGTAACCCAATAGCTATTTCCTGTCAAAGAACGATGGCAAACTGTATCTACAGTATCTGTCCCCAGCGGGTACAAGTTTAGTGAGAAAATAGTTCCTAACAAAACTCTTCCCCCATGAGGGCTGTGGATTATACCAGGTGTCTGTGTCATTGTTTTTGTAAATTGCTGTGGCTGTTGAGTTTTTCACATGTAAATTTTTAATGGTGTGAGCTCCACAAAACAATACCCATCCAGCTGTATTGTATGGGCGTGCTGGGAAACAGAGGACATCACAGCAGACTGGAAACCCTGCCAAATCACACAAAAACTATCTGGACTGACAGACTGCACTAGTAACCGGGAAAACATCTCTTTATTTTTATATTTTGGGTGAACTGATCCTTAAAGTCCCCGGCTCTTGCCACATGAAAAATGGGTCAATAACTTTGGTGGAGCAATAACCTCCACCCATATGACTAACTCCAAAGACAACACTGGCCGTCGATGCTGCTATGGTCAGGTGGTGCAGTCGTAAAGGCTCATAATTGTTTAATGGTGCATTTTATGAGGCTACAGGACACAGTGATTCAGCAGAGCCCAAAGGCTCTGAATACCAGACAGGAACATGACGGGTTCAGCAGTGCTAATCACAGGTGTGTATTAGTCCACCGTGGGCTATGCAAGGCGGCTGAAGCTGTACGCAGCCTTGGGGGAAGATGAAGTGCATAAGAGCTTTCCAATTGTCTGTCTGAGTCAAGCCGACCTTGCTGTTTGGATCTGAGCACAAACACACATCAGAGGGGACAGGAACACGCTGTACCCGGATGATCATAGACACAACACACAAACAAACTCAAGAATACACTCGCAGACACACATGCACACTCAAACCCATTTTACACATACACGCACAGCATGATTGCTGAGGTAGGAATCCACACAATGCCTTGTTCCATGATCGAAAATAACTTTTCCGCAGCTGTCTGTGTGCAGCGATGCACGGTAACCTGATACTGTCCCACAGTGCAGTTCTGCATGAGCTGAACAGGCCCCAGTAGACTCTCCCCCAAACATATGCCCGATCACCCACACACACACATAAGCAAACAAAAACACACATTTTAGACAGATTTTATGCATAAAACAGCACCTACACATAAATGTAAACACTCAAACCATGGATACAAATATACGCATGGACTAACATACATAAAGACACACTGGTTTTGCTTAGAGATAATCACTGGGCTTCTCAAATTTAGTTTTCTCATTTGGGGGTTCAGGTTAGTGATGTGATTGTTGGCATCTTATTATACACTGATGATATAATTTTACTGGCTGATTCTGAAGAAGCTCTACAGCTGGATGGTGTGGCTGAGTGGTTTTGGAAATGGTAAAGCATGGTAAAGCATTTTAGGAAAAGCAATGCGCCTACAAGTCTATTTACTTTTAATTTTGGAAGAATAGTGTTGGCACAGCAATATACTCAGCAATATATGTACATTTGCTCGATTCTGGGCGAACACCTGTCTTCTAAAGATGATGTGGAGTATGTGTGCTCATAGATTCAGCCGGTTGAGCGATGGGACCTGTATTGAATGAAGTGAAAGCCCGCAAAGACTTAGGAAACCACACATATACACAGCTGTACAAATAGTGTGTATGCCTCATCTCAGATCTCTGCAGGTGTTTGGGGATTCCAAGGAGCTGCAATGGCAACACTCGTCAGTACAGGCCTGTTCGCTTTTGGGAAATATATCTCCACCAGATCTGGCTATTTGTGGAGAAATGAGGTGGGAACACTCTGATAACAGACGAAAGAGCAACTTCCTTCACCTTCAAAATAAATTGAAATTGCGTCCAAATGATTTACCAAAATAAATCAGGGTGTGATATAGAAAACAAATGATTCCTTATTTACAACAGCAAGTGCAAACCTGAACTAGGAACAGATGTCCCACAAAACTGTGTGCACAGTTACGGGGACGTACATTACTATCAGGTAGAGAAGCAGCGAGGTTCAGTTGTATACCAGCAGAGGACCATATCTATCTGCTACATGATTTGCGAGAAATTGAAAATGAAATTCATTTTATGTTCCATTGTTGTGTATATCGTGAGCTGAGGTGTGAGCTTTACAACATAATGACTTTTACTTCTGTTCTTTTTGTGTGTGTGAAATGGTTATGTAAGATGTGCAGCAGGCTTCAGAGAAAGTGGATGCTGCAGTACATGGCAAATTTAATCTGTAAGTCCTGGATGGCAAAACACTTTCTGTATTACTTCAGCAGTGTTGGGCAGGTTTGTTTAAAAAGGTGTTCAGTCACAGCAAGCCAGGTAACCTGTAATCAGTAACTTGAGGTGACTATCGGGTTTTCTAAATCCAGAAATGTATTCTGATTACCTTCAGATGCTTTCAGATTACTTTGTCATGCTGAATTACAAAGGCACAGATAAGAAAAGGTACCAAAAATGGTAGAAATTTTCAGAATGCTTTTTTCCCCAGGTTTGCATATGGTCGAAACAAATCCTCTTCTACTGTTTTCTTATTTTTTCACTATGCCTATAAACTCCCATACATTGCATGCTGAACATAAATGAGCACCTTATGGGGCATATGGAAATGATATATTCTCTTTATATGGTCATATATATGCACTTAGGGAGGAGATTGTGCATTTGTAACACATGTTAGACACACTGTGTATGTCCATACATGGAAATCCAAATATGTTTCATATATGGGTATTTGTTCAAATGGGCTTATATGCCATATATGGAAATCCCTTACATGTACATATATTACATTTGTAATACAGCTACATTTGTGTATTTAGAATACATAATACTGTTACAAATATTCCATTACAACCCAGCCTGAGTTTGTTACGCATGTTAGACACAAACCTCAAAATCATGTGCAGATATATCCCGTAAGCCAATGTGGGCTGGGAATGCATGACACTGAAATAAATTAAATCAAAAAATCTCTCTCTCTCATACACACTCGCACACACACACTACACCCACACACAGAGTCTCAGCCTTGCCATGCATCACAGTGAAGGAGTTAAGCCTTCCTAATCAGATGACAGAAACTCAGCAGGTATGGCGTTAAAAGTATGGGCCTGCAGCTAGGCTCTCAAGCATGCCAGCTATTAGGCTAATCCTGACTTTGAGGAAAAGGGGAAATCTGACGAGCCGTCAGGTGCGATGGCAGCGACTTAGGCCTCGTTCACGTCTCTGCTGCTGACGGGAGTGATTTCTCGCTCGGCTTGTGTGTTAGTGCTGATGATCTCTCCACGGCTTTTGTGGACGGAGAAAATGCCAGTCATTATCATGGCATACTCGGCTACTTAAACATCAGGATGCTCGGCAAACATGAAAGCAGGAGTTAACTGTGGCTGAAATCCTACTTTTGATGGCGCTCACCTGCCTGTGGATTACGGCGGGAAGGAATGGCGTGGACAAGAATCTTGAATTTACTTTGGTTTTGCGAAGGATAAACTCACGGCACGAAGTAGGAGACAGTTTTTCCCTTTGCCAAATCACAAGTTCAGCCTCCCGCAAAAGGCGTCTCGGACCTGTTCCTAACAATTCATAGCCACATCTGAGCATGACAACAACCTCAATTATTTGTTTGAATTTATTCACAGACACAAGCAGATATGCATGTAAAGAGAAACGCTGCATGACAGTGGATTACTTTATGCAAATGCGCCGTAGTAATAGTATGATTTAACACCCCACTCCCTGTCTATACCTTACACTTGACTAGTGCAGTTCTAATTTTAATTAGATTGGATTTACATAACGATTTCTCATTAACTGGCTCCCCGGTGACCCTTCACTGATGGCACCAACTGGTTCCCCTATCCCACAGCACTAATAAAACTGGTTATGTCTCTGTCTCTCTCTCTCTCTCTCTCTCTCTCTCTTTCTCTCGCTCAGTCTTGCCATTACTTTATCTGTGGGCGATGTGACTGCTTAACAGTGCCACAGAGCCAACCATTAACGCACAAGTCTGATAACGCTGCTAAATAAAAAATGTTGTCAAGAATCGTTAGGCCATCACGTTGAGACAACTATCTCGAGCAATTGCACAACGCATTCGTTTTAATAGTCACCTCACAATCAGCAGTTCATTTGGCTGCCTACTGTAAACGTTCTTGAGGACTCTGACATGGAAATATATTTCTGCATATTTTGTTTATCCTTTAAAACCAATGAGCTACAGATGTATATTACCCTTGTGTTTACAAGTATTACACATGCAAACAAACCTTTTTCAGCCTCAAAATAAAGGTAAAATTCATGTGATGCTGTCACATACTGCCACTACTTGTACATCAAGATAGGGCAAAACATCCCAGAGCAACAAAAAAATCATTAAATCAGGATGCAATCAAAGCGAATGGTGGGTTGAAGCACTTCAACACAGGATGCCATCCTACGACTATACATCTGGGCTTTGAAAGCATCCTCTCATACAGTATGTTTACCTCCACATCCAAACTAACAAACATCATTTTTTTGAGTTGTCTCAGAATTATCTGGCTCTTTTGCTCTCTACTCACAGAAGGTGGCACATTGTTTAACACGGATGAAAGCCCCGAGTCTGTTGTGTGCCCTGCGGGAGGAACGCAAGAGGCAGGGGGCCTCCTCCGTTATCTCTTGACACACTTACACACACATGCTTGATGCGTCTTGCTCTGAAATGGGGTGAATTTCAAACAAATCTCCTCCGCCTATCACATCCTGTCCTTTGCCGTTTACACCGGGAGCATGGGGGAGGAGGGAGATGAGCGGTCTTGGAGCTGACCTAAAAACAACTCCTCATGGACTTTCTCCATGTCTCAAAGACACAAGGCCACACTATCAAATATTTACCAAAAAGCTGTACCCGATCACTGAGCGGGAGGGGGGCCATGTTTGGCAGAAAAGGTCTTTGAAAGGGATTCAAAAACATCTGTGCATCAGTACATTGGAGCTCCCTCGCTCTGCTCCAGTCTCTCTGAATGGGGATATAGAGAGAAAGGAAAACAGCTCCTTTCTCTTCCCTTGCCCTCAATTCAGCTGAGTGATTATATGGGGCAGTATAGAAGTCTTTCAGTGTGACGGATGCTAGCTGTAATTCTCTCAATGCTCTGGGATCATGAGAGAACATTTGCATATGGATAATCGCGCTGCACAATGAGTAATCTTGCCAACACATGCATGGATAAATTCACTGCACACCAGTGACTTAAGCCCCCAAACCCAATTCCACATACCAGTTGCAATTAAGGTCCTCTTTTGGCTGTTTGCAGTTTGGGATTACTGTTACTCAGCATTTATGAAACTATTGCTGCAGAAAGCTGAAAAAGAAATATTAAGCTCAAAGCCTTGGAAACTGTATCACTCATGTGGATATGAGTCAAAGTAGTCAGCGGTGCACAACCAAGGTATTCCCTGCCATCTAAGCACTGGTTTATCTCTCAGTTGCATTGCCATTGCTGTCCACTAGGAGGTAGAGTTTCTCTGCTCTGTGTAGTTTGAGGAGCGAAGCAAGGAGAAGAGGAAAACTGATGCCATGATTCCAAATGAGAGGCCTTGTAAACATGTCACAGACAGTTGTTAAAGATGATAATGAAAACGGGGGTGCCAGAGTGCACAACACAATGAATCCATTTTCCAATATGCATAAGGGGAGGGGGAGGAGGCTGGGGGAGTTCTAGTAACTGGAGATGAAGAATTTGATTTTACATCAGAAAGTAGGAGCCTTTATAATGCCGCCTTCTTAAATCCTTCAACTCTCTGACAGCATAATAGCCCAACTAATTCTTGCAGGCAATTACTGTAGTTTTTAATTGCGTTGTTGTGGAAAGCGACATCTCTGTCACTCAACTGTGTCTGCCGTGTTGGTTATGTGTGCGCCGCTGTCACTCAAACCTGTCGGGTGTTTGTTTGCGACGATGTGTGTCTCAGCATGTGTGTGCATGAGCATATGAGAGTGTGCATGAGTGTATCAGCGCATGCCCGTGTTTGTGACTCAGTAGCACTGACATATTTGATCATCCTGTGAAGAGGGGTGACATTGTCTAGGAGGTGACAACAGGGTGGCAGCAGAAGCTGATTTGCCTTTTTACAGGTGACACAGTGTTGTCACCGGCAAAGTCTGCATAATGTGCAAAGAGACAATTCCAAAATGAGTGTGGAATTCCTTTCTTTTCTATTCTGTAGGTCTTAGAAGTCTTATCATTTGTTTGACAGGTGCACATTAAAAAAGCAACTGTCTGTGGAAGAAATTAATGTGGTTTTCCATGTTCCTTCAAAATATTTTATGACATTTATTCAATTGAATATATATATATATATATATATATATATATATATATATTTACACTTTTTTTTTTTTAAATAATCTGATTACAATAAAAAAAAAAGAAGAAGAAATTGCTAATGGCTAAGTGCTCGAAGTATGCCACTGCACACTTGCGAGTTGTAGTGACTCTCCCCTCTCTTAATACTTCTGTTGTCATGTTTGAAAAAGGCAGGACAGAGCCGCCAAAGAAAAGGACATGGCAGCTAGCTAACAAGGAATTTGGTATGGCTCAACAGCGAGCTAAAATGATTTTAGTCATAAATTCATTATGCAAAGCTGGCCACAGAACAGCCAGCTAGGTATTTAACATGAGCCACAGCACTAGCTTTTTTTTTTTTTTTTTTGTTAGAAAAGAGGCAGCAGAATACAGAGGATCCAGTCCCATTTAAGAGAAGAACATGCAAGGATTAAAATGTCTTAAATGCCAGTTTAAATCACAGACTGTTACAGGGATGATTATGTGAAAACCCCAATGCATTTTGCCCATAGAGAAAATGTGTTTATTCCAGAATTATATATTTGGGCCAAGATTTGTGAATAGTTACATCAGACTTCTGACGCCTATTCTATTCTATTCTATTCTATTCTATTCTATTCTATTCTATTCTATTCCATACTGCTTTAGCTTTGTGTCAAAATGTTAAGACTGCTGTGAATTAACACTCCACTGGACAAATGCACCACACTGCATCATACAGCCAAGCTTCACCCAGTCCCTCAAGTCTCTGCTTCCCATGATTTATTTGCTCGCAGGGAACCTGGGTAAGGTTTTACTACCAGCTCTTCACCTGTGTGACATCTGCAGCAACTATACATCCTGACAACCCCCCTGCCTCCACCTGCTCCCCACACTGACCCAGTGGGCACCCAACAGGTCCAGCCATCCTGATAACATCCTATGTACTGTCAAAGGGATTGATGGGGGCACAGGAGACGGTGTGGGTTGGGAGCTGCCGGTGGTTGCCTCGCAGCGCCTGCGGTCACTGTCAGTGTCCGCCAGCGTCTTCAGAATGCCTGTCACAGACCTGACCTCTGGAGAGCCCCAGTCCTGTGCCGTGGCTGAATCAGCTGCATGGAGCTCGGGCTGAGAAGCTACACGCAAAAAATATATAGTGTGTGTACAGAGTGCCCCAAGGCAGACGAAGCAGAGATAGTGGATGGAAAGCAGGCGGATGGCCAAGGGAAACCAGGGAAAGATGAGGAGGAGAGGGGGAGTGGAAATGGTGGGTGCTGGAGGGAGGGGGCTGGGGAACTGGAAAGAAGGCTGCAGGAAGGAAGAGAAGAGAAGGTGATGGAGGAAAATGCAGCAAAGACAGGCAGATGGAAAGAAGTATGCACTGGATCAAAGAAGATAATTTCGCAGCATGATAAGGGGAAGGAAACAGTGAAGGAGCCCACAGACGAAGATGGACAAGGCTTAACCCTGGCTGGAGGCGAGAGTACACAGAGGAATGCATACAAGACAGACTTGGTAAGAGAAGAGAATAATTTCTGAATGCACGATTCACAGTCTGACTCATACCCGTGGCGGAGGATGAGGCACACACACAGTGTATTTATGTATTCGGCTATGTACAGCTGCAAATGACCAGGTAAACAGAGGGCTAAAGCCTAAGCCTACACCTGCATCAGAGCAGTGCTAATGCCTCATAATCTAGCATGAATGGAGAGCATTTCTTCTTCTTTACTTTACAGCCCCCCCTCTGGACTCAAAACACAGAGAAAAATACGTTTTGAAAATACCACAAAGTTTCATTTGGGAACAAAGCATGAGGTGCAAGCTAATTAACTTATAACCCTGAACAAATTGCTTTCTGTCTGCTCCAGATCCGCTAGATTAAAAAATACAGCTATTGATGAAATATAATGGAGATGGAGGTGTAAGAACATCGACACCAATGGTGAGCCTTATCAATCCAAGCACACATAGTCCATTAACAGGCGCTAAGACTTTGAACTGATTAATTGATTTTTAATTGGCTGAGGCGACGTGGCGGCCACAGGCACAGCATGACAGTTTTCAGGGGGAAATAATCTGTTTGACAACGACTGGCCATTGTTATCCCTCTCACACATACAACCACACACACACACACACACAATAGTGCCCCACACTCATATCCCCTCGAGTGTGGTTGTGATGATGTTAATTGAGAGGTAGCAGCTCCATGCCTCTCGTGCCATCCAGCTCGCCGGGAAAACGATAATCATCGGAACTACGCATAGGCTCCGCTCCCTGGCCCACAATCCTTTGCTGCTGGGAGTTCTCTGGGGCTTAGCTGGTGTCAGGGACCCTTTTCATCCCTCAGCTCCGCTCTGACAGAGCAGCCTATTAAACTCGCCTTTATTATACAGAGCCCTGATACACCCTAAAATAATGTCTTGGAAGACTATCACAGATGCTGTCGGTTTTATTTCCACATTTATTATCTTCAGCCTGCTCTGCAAGACATCTCGAGTGCTGCATCTTATGAACTGTTGACATGCTAACATCTTATTAAAACAACACACATCCACACAGACTTGCACGAAAACATGTGAATGCACAAATACATACATGCACACATACACAAAGAACCAAACAATGCAGCAAAACTTTTTTTTTCTCCCTCTCATAGGCTCTCATTCAACCATTCTATTCGCTAATGCATTTTCTTCAGTTGTATAATATTTCAGGATTTAAATTAAAATAATGTTTAGATCCTTAATAATATTTTAAAATAATCATTTTCTTTATTTTACAAAGCATTATCAAGTCTTTTCCAAGTCAGTTGTTAACTGAGAGCCATACTATGAGATTAAACCTTTTTTTTTTTTTTTACTTCATCAGTTGTGCATTCTTCTCGAGACAAAGTGTTCACTTTCAGTGAGTAATAGCAGCCAAATGCATCTTTTTTTTCTGTTACTTTATCCACTACTGACGCTGCCAAATATGACAGCTCGTTTGATGCTCACCTCATGCAGCAGCGCCTCCACTCATTTTTTTTTTTTTTTTTTTTTTTTGTACATTTGGCGTCTGGTGGTCCCCCTTCGTCTCTCAACTTGATCCGTTTCTGTTTGCGATTTCTATATGTGAACACGTCCCCACAATTTCATGCCCTTTTATGGGGATTGGCAGGGCGTATACATATGCTAATTAGGATCAATTGGCATGCACTTTCAATTTACGAGGGCAATGGGATTCTTCATTAGAAGAACACAGGTGTGAACAGTTCCATGGGTTAAGAGCACGGCTTGAATCTGATGGAGATTTTTCTTAGGGACCCTGCTTGAGAGCAAATTTTAGAAAACAACTGAGGAAAACACTGGTGAATGACGTCCATATTTTCTTCGGTGCTCCTGAACGGTTATAATCTCTGGTAAGTGTGGATATGTGAAACCTCCCAGAATGCAGAACAGTTTGTCTAGTTGTGGAAGGCACAAAATTAAACGTGATTGGGTGCGGCAGTGAAGCTCACTATCTGATACTCCCAAGTCTCTGCTCAGAGAGGAGCAGCATTATAAGCTCGAAGAGGTGCTCCCGCGTTTTGATGCAATCTCTGAGGTAAACATAGATCTGAGACGTGCAGGTGAAAGCAATGATTCATCGTGGAGGTGTGGGACGTAAGGCAATTATCAGCATACAAAACAGAGAATGCATGATACACAACATGGAATGCACTTTCCAGAAGGGGGTTTATTGGATTGCTTAAGCTTTAGTTATTGCTCTTAATGTTACTGTGTGCATAGGCCTGCTGCTGTATGGTAAATTGGCAAATGGTGGAAAAACCTCTTTAGTTCAGGGGGCTATTCAACCAACAGCTTCATTAACACAGACCATTGCATGCATCACTGGAGATTTTATGTCACTATGGTAAACATACTGCAATATGCCTGTATTCACACAGTGTATGCATCGACTACTGCTATACTGTAGCCTATTTGTGCTCTGAATCTAATGTACAGAACATCTATTGTCTTTACACTAGTGCTATTGTATTTTATCTGTAGCCCATCTTTCCTGTCATGGCATTCCCTGAAATGAGAATATTGCCTGAACAATAATTACACTTCCATTCAGTTGCTAAGCTGAATGGCTGCTGCAAAGCACTGACAATGTGAGAGAGACTGGATGCCTCTCAGCATTAGCTATCTGGGAAATTCCACAAATGAAGGGGATTTCAGCATTGCCAGAAACTAAACAGGTTGAGGTAAATCACCGTGGTCAATAATCCCAAACTAATGCGGTGACTAAACTCCAATGACATGCAAGCTCTCACCCCTTTCCATGTTTCCCCTGATTCAGGCTTATACACAGGCAGTCTCCTTCAGTAGTACAGAGGACAGAACTGTCAGATGCTGCACACTATAAAAAATTATGGCTCTTCAGGCTGATTCTTATATTTACAGAAATTAATTTTTCTGTGTCATAATTCTGTAGACTTCTTTATGTTTTCATCAGGCACACTTTTTTGTCTCCTTTAGAGTATAGCAGATACAGCACAGCTGCTTTCTAATCCCCAAGGACAGAAGAATTTAGGACACATTCTCACTAGCTGCATTTCTTTTTATGATCACAATTGGATCTTAATGTGAGAGTTACATAGCAGCCATGCCTCAGTGATGAGGAATTCCAATAAAAATTTAATATCTTGCAATGCAGAGGTTTCTCTGTCCATATCCTTGTTAAGCATTCCAACTCATAACACAACTGAAGCATTACAGTAGGCGATGTGTATTTGAAAAGCTTTAGTTTGAGTTATCTCCCATTTCTCCTTTAGCAATCAAAATCTTTACAACTCTTGTGATTTCCATCTTGCCTCCCTGCGTGGTTTCAACTGTAATTTTGTGGTTATTAAAATGTATTGGCATTAATCACAGAGTGTCACAACAGAGCAGGCAGTTGGAGCCAAATGCAGACCAGAAAGGCAAAGCTGGGATTTTGAGGACTTCACTGAAGAACAGGTGGGCAGGAGTACAGGTAATCATGGGGAAACAGGAACAAACAACAAGCTGGGAGCAGGAATCAAAACCATAGTCGACAATGAACTGGCAAGGAGCAGAACAGAAAGCTGAGCTGATCAGGGAATAAACAACAGGTGGGTGGACAGGGGAACAGGTGAGGAGCTGATCGGCTTGAAAAGGGCAAATGAGCAGGAAAACAAGGGGCAGGCCTGACCAGGCTGATGGCGGGCAGGTGTGCCGGGGAAACAAGCTGGGTAAAACTACAGGAAGACAGGAGGGACACAGCATAAAGAAAATAACTCAGGAAAGACAAGGCAACCACACCGAAACTGAGGACTGTGCCACAGAGAATATTGTAGGTTATTGTGCCGAGTATGAAAGGCATTTTATGATGGAAAATTGCAAGTTTAATTCATGCTGCATCCTGGCTGCTTATGAATAGTGTATTTTGACAAACAGATGCAATAAAGAAAAAAAAAATATTACACCAGGATAAAAGACCTTGATGATAACTAGATGATTTCTATTGCATTTAATGGTCTATTGTCTGAAACTGTCGAGTGTTTTTAGTTTTTTGGTATTTTAGATGGTAATTAGGCAAGTGAAGTCCTTCCTCCAGCCACACATCTACATGACTCAGCTGTTTCAACCAATTCATCTCCAGGCTGTCACAACAATGGGAGTTAATGAAGAAACTGGGCATCTCACAGACTTTTTTTTTTTTTTTTTTTTTCGTAAACTCACAGTACTGTACCACACACATTTGCATAGTTCTAGAAGTTTTGCATTATTATCTAATTATAGTTTTTTTTTTTTTAATATTAAATTTTTTATAGCCTGGACTCTGACACACTAAAGGTAAGGGAGGTAAAGGAGGCTGAGGGATTTCGTTAAAACTCTATCATATAGAGAACAATTTTCCCTTATGCTTGAAGAACTATCATCTCAAAAGCGCACTTTATGTTCACAGTCTCCCCTACTGTCTTCATTCTGCTTGCTGGATGATTTTTCTCTTGTTCAATGATGTATGTGCCACAGAGTGATAATAGAGTCCTGTGATTGTAAGGAGATTGTGTCCTGAAATGCGAAGCTGTGGCAGCTGAGTCCTTTGGATCATCTCTCCACAGATTAAAAGCTTATTCAAATTATTTCTCCCTCTCTTATAAACAAGGCAAGCTTTGCATTCCCTGCAGAGAAGTGCTGGTAAGTAGCTTTGCAAACATTTGGGTCTAGAAGCACACAAATTGAAGCTTGAATGAGCTGCTTCTTGTTTGTGAAATGAATGTCCAAAGACAAATGGATTATAAGTCATTTAACAATATTGTAGAGACAAATCTGGTAATTGTTTTAGTAATCTGATATTGACTTAAGTCAGTGGTCTCACTGTTGTTAGGGAAAGGAAATACTTAGTACTTAGTGGGCATGCACAATGGCATCCACTTTAGAAATCCTCATCCTGCATTAAATCCTGCATAATTGTCTCCAAAACTTGATTTTTTCCAATCAACTTGTTGTCACTATATCCTCCTGTTTAGTGAAATTGGACCAAAATATGGTTTTCAAATCTGTATCTCACAGGGACAGTCAATTCTACAGTTTATTTATTAGGTTTTATTAAAGCTTGGGTTTGTCACAAAGTGCAAAATCAGAAGAAAGAGTAATATCACTGCAGTAGTCCAGCAGTCATGCAGTGGATAGTGGGACCTCTTTGATGGCTACATCTGTAGGCTGCTGACTGCCTGCCTTGATGTAAAACAAGACCTAACAGCCCCGCAAGAGACCAAAGTGTTTGTATGGGCTGTCTGAGCAAATGAGTGTGTTAGTGACATCGCCATGTTTGGAGGCCTGTGTTGTTGGTAATGGGAAGATGTTCACACCAGAGTAAATTCTCCACAGAACAACTAAATTATGCAAATACCCTGCTTGCCTTACTTTACAGTGAACATATGACATGTCATAACTTAATTCTGTGCTACTTAACTCAGCAAGGCTTGAGTAAAGCGATCTTATTATAAAAGACTCCCTTGCTTTTTCTGTTTGGGCTTGTTGCCTTTGCACAGTTCTGGGCTGCTGCAACTCTTCAGGAAATTACATGTGTAGTAAATAATTTCTTTACATTAAATGCAACTCAGCACATAACAACAATTATCTCTCCAAACTTAGTGGAATAAATATAAATTGTGTTTTTGGTACCATGGGTAGCCTATATGATGATAACCACTATTTATCTTCTACATTACTATTGCATGTCTGCAATGCATTTAGTATAAAAAAGCAATAATAGATGATTTACTGTTGTACTATACAGAGTTTCCAAAAGATTTTTTTTTCTGAAAGTGATGGCATGATTTGGTTAGTGTATTTTCAGCAGCAGTGATGTTTCGTAATGACTATAGAGATCAATAGGAATACTATAAGCAGCAGTATTTCTGTATGCTTCTCTCCTTCCGTCTGCAGCCACACATTTCTTGCCACTTCGATCATCAAGGGGCATCTCAGCAGAAAAAGGCTACATTTAATTTGAAAATTGAACAATTGATCTTACCATGGTGGGCCACCACAGTAGGGAAACACTGACAAACTCACCTTTGCAAACACTTCTCCTCACTGCCATCTGACTGTCTCCCAACCAAAAGTGAAACCAAACTGCAATCTTCAGATCACACAGACCTAAACTGTGAACAGACTGACCAAACGCCAGTCTGACCAGTCGATCAATCAATATTGCCATCTATAGAACTAAAAAAGTGGCGAAAAAAATGTTCAGTGAAAGATCTGGTGGCATGCTACAACTTAGATCTTTACCATGGTGTGGGCTGTGAAATATTATTCCAATGATATTCTTCTCCTGCTTTTGGCATCACAGCAGTCCCACCTCTTTGCATATTCATGTGAAATGGAAACTATGCCTGACGGTGAAGTTGCAAAGCATCAACACTTTGTTGCACACACAGTCATCAGCAGTAAGACACTGGCCCCCAGTGCAGGAACGCATATTTTTTACTGTCAACCCAATATCTGCGTGGCACTGCCATGCTCCATCGGTCAATAGCATTTAGGGGATGAGAAAATCTGGCTTCATAGTGGTTCACCATTGGCTGCTGATGAAATGAGACAGCACATCAGCCCACCACACTTAAGAGACATTCATTATTTTAATGAGGCAGAGCTGTCCACTCTAAGTTTGGAATGAAAACCATGAAATATCGATACTTGATAAACCACAGTGATCGCCTTAGGATTCCACCACAGCATCTGTTTCCCCGCCAAACTAAACAACATCTTCACTCCCCGATGACAGGCAGAGCTATGCATGAATTGATACTATTTCTTACATATTCATCAATCTCCCAAGGTATTCATAACTGGGGAGATTTCTAATTGTGTGAAAGCTCAACCTGATCTCACAGAAATCCGTGAAATGAGCACGACCTCTTAACAACGCATTGCGTGCTCCTGGCACATAACCTGTTGTAATTACGTGTGGCCACCACAGAAACAGCGTCCACTGAAAGTCAATTAGGATCCGTGTCGTATGGCCACCACGCAAACGCTGTCCACTGAAAGTCAATTTCACGTGGGTGGTAGTTCATAGATCCCGGAAGTGCAAATTTAATCAAAATAAAATAATAAAATAAAAAATAAAAAATCGCCAGTTTTCTAGACTAGGCCTACCATATTGACCCGCATAAAAGACGACCCTGATTTTAAGATGACCCCTCTTTTTCAAGACCATTTTTTGGAAAATAGGCTACTTTTATATGGACAAAATCTTGTTTGAATAAAAAAGCCACCGGCCTGCATCAGGCGGGTCGGTCGCGGCACCGGCTGGTACCGCGCCCACCCGGTCAGGTCTGCGGGATCTGACAGGTGAGCGGTCAGTGCCGCGGTCGGCCCGCCTGGTGCCATGGCCGGTAGGAGTAGTATCTAACATGGAAGGGCGCAAGCCAGTAATTTCGCCTAGGGCGGCACATAGGCAGAACCGCCACTGTATAGTTTATAATGTCATCATTTTCATATTTTTCTAGTCCACAAAAATCACATTTTAAGCCATTTTGAAATCAATGAACGAAATTTTATTTTAATCTGAAAAACACCGGCGTTACCAAGGCAACGCGCTTCATGCCTGGTGACTCCCGGCTTCTCGGCTTCAAAGACGTCACGCCGTGGGTGGTGGTTCATAGATCCCGGAAGTGCAAATTTAATCGGTATTCTGAAAAAAAGGTCTGATTATTAGCCATAACGTTGTAACCACCCAAGGCAGACTTACCACGAGCTATGAGGATGTGTAACGATGGCATGTGTCCACAAGTCCCGTATAATATCAACTTTATTTTAAGAAAACACGTTTTATTTGCGATATCATATCACGGAGAAGCACTAGGCTACATTACCCATAATCCTAGTGTTTATCAGCGACGTGTCTGAGTCGACAGCTTTCATCAATAAAGTCAATAAAATCTAATAAAGTGCATGAAAGTTGATAATGTGCTGATATGTTACGCCATTGAACACAACCCTTTCAGTCAGCGAAACAGAGCGGGTGGAAAAACCGTCGGAACACGTCAAAAATAGCACTAAAGATTTATATAGTCTATATATATATTTTTTTTTCATAACACATCTTTACTCGTGGTATAAACATAGGCTACATGTTAAGGTTATGCTTTTGCTGTTGAAAAACTACCGTATGTATGGTTTTTAAACCTAAATTCACAATGTTTATCCTAACCCGGAAGAGGGGTACCAGAACTACAATTCGTGCAGAGTTGCAACACACAGAGCTGTCCTGCGCCATAGCTTTTGTAGTTCTAACATGTTATGTCTATTATATGAAGTGGTGATCACTAATTTTGCAATCTTAATCAAAGTTTTTGGGTGTGGGAAGAACGCCTGAATGGTCAGATTTTAATTTTTTTTTTCTTAAGATAGTGAAATCATGTTTTTTCCATGTTTTGACACTAGTCGGTGGCGCCCCCTATTGGTTTGCCATCGGACATGATAGTAGAGGTCAAGAGCTTTCCAAAAATGTTGACCCCATGTCTCTACCATTTTTTGTTGCTGCACTGTAAGCCTTTAAAAGTGTCTCAGGTGCAAGGTTCTAAGGGCACTTGTGGGGAGCAGGAACTGCCCACTGGTCTCACACTGAGATATGTTACTCCATAGGTCAAGACCTTTCAAACGATGTCTTCATTGTTGTTCTGTGACAAAGTTTGATTTTCATCATGCTCCAAGTCAAGGCTGTCTCAGGTGTACATCTGCAGACCTCTTTTAGGGCCAAGCTTGATAAAATCAGTCAAACTTCTTTAAGGGGGTATGTAATGGCCAAATTTATTTAGAATATTGATGTTAGTCATATACACAGTCATACTTTTCAATTTGGACCATTTCAAAGCTTTTTTTCCCCATAAAATACTCAATGTTTCATATTTCAGATTTTCCCATTAACTTAATATGGCCACCTGAGACACTTTTAAAGGCTTACAGTGCAGCAACAAAAAATGGTAGAGACATGGGGTCAACATTTTTGGAAAGCTCTTGACCTCTACTATCATGTCCGATGGCAAACCAATAGGGGGCGCCACCGACTAGTGTCAAAACATGGAAAAAACATGATTTCACTATCTTAAGAAAAAAAAAATTAAAATCTGACCATTCAGGCGTTCTTCCCACACCCAAAAACTTTGATTAAGATTGCAAAATTAGTGATCACCACTTCATATAATAGACATAACATGTTAGAACTACAAAAGCTATGGCGCAGGACAGCTCTGTGTGTTGCAACTCTGCACGAATTGTAGTTCTGGTACCCCTCTTCCGGGTTAGGATAAACATTGTGAATTTAGGTTTAAAAACCATACATACGGTAGTTTTTCAACAGCAAAAGCATAACCTTAACATGTAGCCTATGTTTATACCACGAGTAAAGATGTGTTATGAAAAAAAAAAAAATATATAGATTATATAAATCTTTAGTGCTATTTTTGACGTGTTCCGACGGTTTTTCCACCCGCTCTGTTTCGCTGACTGAAAGGGTTGTGTTCAATGGCGTAACATATCAGCACATTATCAACTTTCATGCACTTTATTAGATTTTATTGACTTTATTGATGAAAGCTGTCGACTCAGACACGTCGCTGATAAACACTAGGATTATGGGTAATGTAGCCTAGTGCTTCTCCGTGATATGATATCGCAAATAAAACGTGTTTTCTTAAAATAAAGTTGATATTATACGGGACTTGTGGACACATGCCATCGTTACACATCCTCATAGCTCGTGGTAAGTCTGCCTTGGGTGGTTACAACGTTATGGCTAATAATCAGACCTTTTTTTCAGAATACCGATTAAATTTGCACTTCCGGGATCTATGAACCACCACCCACGGTGTGACGTCTTTGAAGCCGAGAAGCCGGGAGTCACCAGGCATGAAGCGCGTTGCCTTGGTAACGCCGGTGTTTTTCAGATTAAAATAAAATTTCGTTCATTGATTTCAAAATGGCTTAAAATGTGATTTTTGTGGACTAGAAAAATATGAAAATGATGACATTATAAACTATACAGTGGCGGTTCTGCCTATGTGCCGCCCTAGGCGAAATTACTGGCTTGCGCCCTTCCATGTTAGATACTACTCCTACCGGCCATGGCACCAGGCGGGCCGACCGCGGCACTGACCGCTCACCTGTCAGATCCCGCAGACCTGACCGGGTGGGCGCGGTACCAGCCGGTGCCGCGACCGACCCGCCTGATGCAGGCCGGTGGCTTTTTTATTCAAACAAGATTTTGTCCATATAAAAAGTAGCCTATTTTCCAAAAAATGGTCTTGAAAAAGAGGGGTCATCTTAAAATCAGGGTCGTCTTTTATGCAGGTCAATATGGTAGGCCTAGTCTAGAAAACTGGCGATTTTTTATTTTTTATTTTATTATTTTATTTTGATTAAATTTGCACTTCCGGGATCTATGAACTACCACCCACGTGAAATTGACTTTCAGTGGACAGCGTTTGCGTGGTGGCCATACGACACGGATCCTAATTGACTTTCAGTGGACGCTGTTTCTGTGGTGGCCACACGTAATTATAACAGGTTATGTGCCAGGAGCACGCAATGCGTTGTTAAGAGGTCGTGCTCATTTCACGGATTTCTGTGAGATCAGGTTGGAAAGCTTCATATTGTGTGACTTCCGCACAAAGTTTCAGAACAATTATATGTATGCATCCTCAACTGCTTTTCACATGTTACACATAAAAAAAAAGGGTGGTATTATGACATGCAGGCTCCAGCAGAGTGACTCCTCGCTCAGAAAGTATGAGCACATTTATGCTGACAATGCAGCGCTAACTTTCCACTAAGCACTCACATTATACAGTCAGCCTATATGCGCATACGTCTAAATGAATGATGTGCAATTACTGTCCCTAACCCCGTGCTATGTGCATGCACAGGCACCACCACGGCACCCCCTCCTCGACAAGGCAAGCTGCGACGTCATATTGCATTATGAAGAATGACCTTTGTCGTTGCCGTATCACAAGCCTGGAGTCTGTACTTAATCAAAGATGATTAGTTCAATTTACCACGCCTGCTTGGTAATTGGTATACAGAGGACTGGTGGCACCAGGGAGAGGTCAAACTGACTGCAATTCACCCCTCTGTCAACTAGATGACCTCTGTGGGTAAACACTGGTGGTGGCACAGCGGGTTAGGATGCACACCCAGTATTGGCAACATTCTGGATTTGAACCCTGCTTTTAATCTCTGTTGCAACCCACCCCCACATAGCCCGTCATCCCTGTCACTCCTCACTGCACACCAGCTGGGGCAGCAGTGTGGCGTCATGACCAGGGAGACCATCCTTCAAAAATTAGAGGACCCAGCTTTCAGCCCACATGGCAGCAGGCATCTGCCCTGCTGATGTGCCCTTCAGCAAACCACTGAATCCCTACTAGATCAAGGGGTGCTGTTCTGTCACTGTCCTTGTGCTCTCACCTCCCTGTGGAGGGAGGGCAAGAGAAAAGAGAATTTACATCCAAGGATCAATAAACTATCACAAAAATACATGGGTTTGAAGCTTGCCTATTATCTCTGTTGCAGGTGTCATCCCCTCTAGCCCATCTTTCCAGTCTTTTCATGGTGCAAACTGGCAATAAATCAGAAATGTCTAAAAAACAGAGAGAAGAAGTCTAAGAGAGAGCCATCGGCCAATTAAAAGAAAGTTTGGAAGGTTGAGGAATGGAATAATAACACATGCCTGTGGCAAGAGCCATGAAAAATAAATCACACAGTAAAATGAATATCTCAGGTAAGGTGAGTGAGCAATGCAAAATCAAACAGCGATGGTTTTATGTTGTCCGATGTTCCCTGCAAACACTTAAGGGTCAGTCTAAGCTGTGCAGACTATGCAGGCACTGTGCGGAGTGAATAAAAACACACTGAAAATATCACAAAAGAGAATTGCTTCTATTTGGCCAAATGAGATTTATTATCTCTAGTTTAATAGAACACTGCCCAGGATAGAAGTTGAGATTAATCAGGATTGATGTGCATGTGTGTGCACCCATCTGTGTTTTTGCATGTAGGGCTTTGTGTGTCTGTGCTCCTCTCAGACATGTAGGTCCTGTGTGTGCCATTTGAGGAACCCTTCACTGTCACACTTGTGCACTCTCTCTTTGTGATATGTGACTGCTTGCAGATAAACTGTACCATGCGTCAGATGTGACAGCTGCCGATAAAATGCTCACAAATAGCTTGTCTTCACGAACCTGTCAAGAGCCAAAATCTGCTTTTTTTCACCCCATGCTGTTCTTCCACTGTTGGGCATATGCATGGCACATAAGCATGTATATATAAGACAAATGAGAACCCTGCTCTGTGAGGGAGAAAGACAGAGATAAGACAGCGATAGAGAGAGCCAGAGACAGATATAGCCAGTACGTAGAGAAAGAGAGAGAAATGTGACAGTATGTGACAATATCAGTCCCTCCACAGTACATGTGAATGTTAGCAGGAACTGATTTTGCAGACCTTTTCCCCTGAAAATTAGAGCACTTTTCAAGCACCCAATCTCCTGACTGTCAAACAGCCCTCATCAGAGATATGCTTCACTCCAAATTGTTCACTGTTGAAAAAAAAAAAAATTCTGGGCAGCAAAAGCCTCGCCCAAGGCCTCAGCTCTCTCTACCAATTAACTGAAAGCTAATTAAAGCCAGTTGAGCAAAATGAAACAATGCAACACAGGTTATTTGCCCAGGGTGATAGAAGTGGCTGTTAAGATGCACGCATTCACCAGAGAGAGTGTTATGACAGTATATTTTATTTTTTATAATAAACGTATTTATTATCTAAGTACTGATAGTGATAAAAAAAAAGAGAATACAAACTCTTTTATCAATAGGTGTCACTTGTCACAGGCACTCTTTATGGATCTGTGTTGTGCCTAAGCAGCCTTTGAACATCCAATCAATTGAACATCCAATCAATTATTTAATTCGAACAAATCCGATTCCAGACCCTATGGCTTTAGTTAAGC
Organism: Myripristis murdjan; assembly: GCF_902150065.1. Lineage (NCBI taxonomy): Eukaryota > Metazoa > Chordata > Actinopteri > Holocentriformes > Holocentridae > Myripristis > Myripristis murdjan. The sequence goes on along the minus strand of NC_044002.1, from coordinate 15,880,652 downwards.
ATGATGGGCTTGCCTTGCTTTTTACTGTAACTTACCTTCTCTGGTGTTTATACGCCTCAAAAACACACAGAAAAGGTTGGATATAAACATAAGGCAAGCCTTCACTTTGGCCTCACGATTTTTATGCCAGACTTTCCATGCCTGAGTAACTGCTGGCTATCAGATGTCAACATCTGTCTCCTTAAACCCATAAAACCTGGCTTTTGGGGTTGTTTGCTATAAATGGTTTGGATTATATTGTCACTCCTAATGAACCACACTGCAGTTTGCTTGGAAGAGGACTGAGGCCATGTCCACACAAAGCCGGGTAAATTTGAAATTGCCGTTTCAGTGATCTGGCCGCACGATACCACATTAGCGTTTTGAGTTTTTCAAACCTTTATCAAAAATCCCACGCTCTGCACTAGTTCACTTCATGAAAACACAGTCCGGGCACTGTTGGGTTCAAGTCATTTGGAAAAGGGGTGGCAGCAAGGGGCATTTAAAAAAATATGTAGCAGGTGTTAAGATCAACCATTTGTCCAATCTTGTCCAAACAGACAAAGGACACATATGACGTAGTATGAGAGCGCCGGAGCTGAACAAACTGCAGCAACTAATGGTGAAAGTGAGTGAGCATATTGGGAAGCATATTGTTGCCTGACCCAATTTCACCTAAGGGAATAATAAAATACTTCTCATTCTGATTGCTGTCTTGTTAGCTTGTAACTAACTAACATGATTCTTGCTGTTAAGGAAATATATTTGACATATATTTGTTTCTCTTTCGTCCAGACCACTCACACAGACTACTGTAGCTTCTCGCTGTTATCATCACTTTAAACCACACCTCTAGTTCCTCGAAGGACACTCACTGATCCACCCATTTTGTGGTTTCCAATAGCGCCTCAATTGGAGTGTGGTTTCATGAGTCAAACGAAAATGAAATTGTGGGGTCAGCTTGCTGTTCCTGGTTACCACTGCACTGAAAGGCACCAAAATGCTCAATAGGGGTCTTTGAGCATTTTGGATCTGTGTGCAAGGCCTGCACATTCTCTTTATCACATTACCATCCTACATCAGTGTTTTCAAAAGGGGTACTTATCTCTATTTACACTACAGTGTAAGAGCCGCATTTTCAAATTTACCCAAAGTTCAATTTGTGTGGTTGGGAAATACTGACTTAGCGTGGATGGACAAATGTGGTGGACATGGCCTGAGATTTGCAATTTCCAGCCATCTCCAAGTACTTGGTGTGGAACATCTGCGTTCAAATGATATTGTTGGTATCTGCCTCCAACATATGAATCACACAGAGGACGTAAACACTCCCCAGAGTTCGAATAAACTGCTCCAAACATACTGGACGAGGACATTATCTAAGAACAAAGCCTTGACAGTTTAATTCCGCCTGCAGAATCACGTATCGTGGTCCCGTGTAGCTCAGTGGGTGGAGTATGGCACTAATACTGCAAGAGTTAGTGGAGTCTGATACCTTGTGTAGCTCAAGAGGGAGATTATCGCACTGACACAGCACACACTGTTAAGGGTTTGATTCCCTTTGTAAGTCAGCAGGCGGACCGTGACTCCAGCACTGCCAAGGTTAGGTATTCAATTATCCATCCCCACTGTGGCCACTCATGCTAAAAATGCATGCTCTCATCATACTGTATGTTGCTTTGGACAAATTGCATCCTCAATATGACAGCTATTATTTTTTTGTTTTGTAGTCAGACTCCTAAATGCAGTGTGTTGTTGCGGATAAAGCCAATAGATGATTAGACTATATTGCAGTTGGAGGGTTATTTTTGTTGTATTGCTGTCCTGGTGTTGAGTGTTTGTTCATTTTGGCCATAGTGCTGACCTCAGAGGAGACATTTAATTATTAATAGATAAAAATAATATTGTATCTTATTGAAGTCAGCTCTCACATCACATTTCAAAGAGCCACATCTGTGGATAGCAGATACTGAATTAATAATATTGCAATGGGGTGATGAAAATTGTTACCTTTTCTTTTAGCACCAGCAAAGCTCTAAAGAGGAATTGAAAGTGAGTTCATTCCTGATGGGCAGAGATTAGTATGTGCACCTGAAAAAGTCTCTTTCTAAAACAGGCAAGGGCAAATGATGAATGGTGGCAAGAGGAAGAAAGACGAAAGCGAGAGAGAGAGAGAAATAGACAGACAGTCTCCTAGTTCCAGCACAATGGATGCTCCAGCCTGCTATCAAATCTAAGTGGTATGAGACAGCAAAATGCATTAATGCCTATTGAAAATATCCTCACTGCCTGATGGAATCCCATAGGAGATATGAACGGTCTTGCCTCAATAACAGTTTCTGATCTAATTTGACAAATGGATACCTATTATGCAGTTCCTGTGATAGGTAGGCAGTGGAGTGCGGTGTGCTGCTATTTCGAATTTAGAAATAAGTCTTTTCCTTTCGAAATTCCCCCTCTCCTATTCCTGATCCTTACATGTGTGTGAAGACACATTCTGGCTGAATTCATGAGAAATCAGGCTCAAACAATACCACACAATAGTGTTTTTGTCCTCCCAAACACAAGCATAATGATTCATACAGATATTTTCAAAATGGAGTTTGACATTTGACATGCGTTGGCATTCTACTTTGAACACAGTGTTTGACCTTTCTCAGTACTCACTGTAATTAGTTTTGTGCAAACTCACATAACTCATAGTGTGGACAGACATGACTCACATTAATCAATTCAAGTGCCATAACCCCCTCCAAACACACACATCACTCAAATTCTCTTCTAAATCCTGAGATTAATTCAAAGGGTAGAGAAGTGTCATGGGTGTGACGGGCTCTCACGGCACACTGTGTATTTTCTTCCTCACTATTCAGATGTGAATTTTCTTAAAGATAATAAATCTGCCGCTTTCAAACACTTAATTAGACTGACCCTCTCTGACTCGGTCTCACATAACACATGTGAGACCGAGTCACTTACTGTCAGACCTGGAGATTTAATTTCCGAGTCTGTCTTATTATATTAGTTCTTCCAAAACTAGGGGAGAAAATGCATCATCATCATCATCATCACCATTATTATTATGCATTTCTAAAGTAACATTATCTTAAGGTGGGATTCAATTTGCAAGTATTTTAAGATATTGCTACACTGGAGCCTAGTAGTTTATGCAGTGGGGGAAGTGATGTTCAGATTTGGGTCTACACAGATGGGTTTGATGATGATGATGATAATAAACATGATTTATGCAGCACTTTATTTAAAGGTGCACTATCTAAAATTGCATTAAAGGGAAGCAAATGACCAAACCCATGGAATAAGAATGAACTGTCAAGGTCGAGCGTACATAGTTTTCATAGTTGGAGTCTAAACGGTCCATACGGTTTTGCATAGTGCACCTTTAGAAACCAAGTTGACAAAATTCTTTAAAGCTGCATTAGACAACCTTGCTTGTTAGTGGCTCCATATGGCGGCAGTGGGGCAACTGAACTTGATGGCCCCGACATCATGTGGAGCGATGTCAGTAAACTGCACACAGCAGGCTTATGTTTATCAACTCAGCTGGCCTGTGATACTTTAAACCAACAGATAGCAAAGGGACGAGAGAGGCAAGAGATCTCATGTTGGTGAGTCTGGCTTTGTCTGTGTGGGCCATGTTTTACTAGTAAAAGAGTGAGTCAACAAAAACACATCTGCTGCACTGCTGTCTAGGGGTTGAAACTTGCAGGCATGGCACTTCTGGCCACACCCAGCCACAGATGTCACGACAGGTATTTTGCCAGTGACATGTTCTAAAAAAAAAAAAAAACCTGCTGTGACCTCAGTGACTGGGTGTGGCCTGAAGGTTGCCACCTCTAGAGAGCAGCGCAGCAGAATTTTCCATCTTACGTGATTTACCCTGAAGTTTCACTTTGTGGCTTCCTGCAGGTAGACACAGGCACATCCTTGTGCGAATAGTGCAAATCTATGAGGTCTCAAACAGCAGAGATGGGACATTCTTCTGTACTGCAGCCTCACAATATGGTTACAAATCTTGCCTAGTGCAGGTGTAACAATCAAATAAAAATCATGCAAATTGTAAAGGTAATATGACGGCACAAAAAAAAAAAAAAAATACAAAATACAAAATACTATAGTCATAAATTTAACCACATCAATACTACGCCGTAGTGCTGCTGTAGGAAGAAAAAAATACAGAGCTGATTTTTTTCAGATTAAAGTTGTAAATTTACAAGAAAATAACTCACAAATTTATGAGAAAAATGTGAAAATACTGACATTATAACATCACAAATTTACAAGAAAAAAACTCAAATGCGAATGCAAATGCGTTACAAATGCATAACAGCAATCAGATTTAGTAAAAAGGAAATCCTGGTGCTTTCAGCCCAGGATCACAACATTATCATCCAGACTTTGAAGAGACATTGTGGTGACTTGGGCCTATTCAGAAGAAAACAACACACTAATTGTTATATACTGAAAAAAGGTAAAAGAAAAACTATTTATTTTCTCCTAAATTTGTGACGTTATTATCTGAGAATTTGTGATTTTTTTCTTGTAAATTTTCAAATTCAATCTTGGAAATTCGAAGCTGCTCTGGGCTCCGTATTTTTTTTTGTTTTGTTTTGTTTTGTTTTGTTTTGCTCTCCCTACAATAGCCCTAATACACTCTCATAGATAAAAGCCTCATGTAAAAGCAAGCAAATCAACCTAGTTGTTAAGAGGTGTTTAAAAGATACTGCTGGCTGCGGCTCCTCAGGCAGGTTGTTCCACAGCTTAGCGTCCCTGATAGCACAAGTCTGGTCAGCTGCACTCTTAAACCCGGACCGTGGAACCGCCAGAAGGGCCCCGGCTGAGGATCTGAGCCTGGCAGCGGCTCATGGGGGTTAAAAACTCTGCGATACAGCTCGGGGCAGATCTAACCGCGCTTTAATAGTGACATTTGAGGCAATGTAATTTTGTCTGTTTGTACCAGTTAAAACCCTAGCTGCTGCATTTTGCACAAGCTGCAGACATGAGAGACTTTTGAATGATACAAGAGTAAAAAGAAATACTGCGCTGTCCAAATTTAAGGAGATATGAGGATGAATGACTTTTATTCCAGATTACCAAATGCTAAAAATGTCTTAATTTTGGAAATGGTTCCCAGCTGAGGGGAGCAAGACCATATCACTTTCTGATAATGTCAAATTCTGCTTCCTTCTAAAAAACTAATCAGAAAACGGACCCACTTACACTGATAAATGTCTTGCATTTCCCAAAACTGATTCTGGGCTCTCTCATTCATCAGCACGATAAGGGATTAGATGAGAGAATGGCATGGGTCTGGTTGATGGATTCATACTATTCATCACCAAGGTCTGAAGATAGCTTCTGTCTTAAAGTGAACACTTCATTTTTCAGTGTGTCTGTACAGTAGAAGCCATACGCTCTGACTAATGCAATAGTTGTCACAGAGATTATCGTTGCCTTTATGTGAGGAAGTGAATCAACACTAAATCGTGTTAACAGTGGCAGCAAATAAAACTTGAAAGTTGTTGATTACGATGTTCCACAGCGTAAAAGAGAGGTGATGTGCTGCTAATTTTTTTTTTTCTGAATGCCACCATCACACGGTTACTCACAACTTCACACCTTATCAATGGGAGGAAAGTGGGCTGTTCATTTGCTTAGCACTTACGGTCCTTTAATTTTTAATTTGGATTTCAATCAGCGTTCCTTCCTCATCTGCACAAAGGAAATTGCCAATGCTAATGAATGGCCGAGGAGAATTATTCATTTAGAGTCTAAGCCAAAATAAACACTGTTTAATTTCTCAGATAAATTAAGAGTATGTCTCTGCTGCTTAATCTCTCCTGGGTAAATGGCATGGGGCCTCTGGAAGGTGGCTGACTGGAACTAAAGAACGGGGTCGATGATAAGTTGCCTCGTCAGCTGAACAGGTCTCCTGGTGCTGAGAGACACTGTAAGGCCACAGCTTTTAGTCTCTGCAACATCCAATCAGCAGCTGTGTATCCTGTCCAAGTCTCCCGGGGCAGGACACTGAACCCTACACTTATTTTAAGTTGCTGAGTGTAAACCAAATATATGAAATGCATCACATTGCTTTGGTTTCTCATGGCGCTACCGATGATCGTAATCACTACCCGGTCATAAACTTACAGGCGGTGCACTTTGCAGTCCAAGTTTTTCATCAGCTCCTACAACATTGATCATGTAACTCATGTACTTTTTGAGCAATTCCAGCCAAACTACAGTCAGCCTGTAAGAAAATTATCTCAAAAATCAATTTGGTATTAAGATTTCAGAGATGAATTAAGACCATTTTTGGGTCTGTTTAAGTCCAAGGCATTGGTAATGAGTAAAATGAAGAAAAAAAATCAGCTTTTATATGCTACTTTCTGGGACGTGGCTGTACCTTTTAATTCTTTTATTCTTTCTATTTTTATTTTCACATTACTTTTTAAGCAATCGTTTGGATTTGGTACATGGGGCGTTTTGCAAATCCATTTTGTAAAAAATTCGAAATGAGGAACCACAATCTTAGAGGTTTTATGCCCAACTTTCCCTTTAATTAACTTTGCAGAATTTACGAAGACAAATTGCATTTTGGTTTTTATTAGTCTTACTAAAGAGATGTTAAAATTACTTTAATAATACACTCTGTGCACAAAGGCTACATTCACCAAACTATTGTATAAAGGAAGAAAAAACAAAATATATGAATGAATTCCACCTTTGTTTCACATTGCCCACCATATTAGTCAGGTTTGGGGAGAAAAAAGGAATTCCACCAAATATATATTATACATAGGAAATTTGACTATATTTTTGGTATGTTGCACCATATCTATAGTCATAGAATGAAGAAAATGGAAAACTGTACATAATCAAACTTTTTTCCCAACCCACAGTTTGAAGAATCTTAACAGAATCACCCACAGTGATGGAAGGATGAAGGTTATAACCCCAAAACTGGAATCAAATGTCATCCTTAAGTCACATGGTTATTTAATGTGCTGCAGCACTCTGAGCAGTATACACCCCACAATTTAAGTCCCATTTTAGACTTGAAGAGAGCTCATGTAAGATTCTGGCTACTGGAAAGGTAAAATTACAACAATTTTGAAAAGAGCACTCATCCATAATTCACAACTATAACCTAAACTTTACATACTATATTTTCATAATGATTTTTGTTGTAGTATTTTGTGTAGAAATACAATGCATTTTGAAATAATTTTGAACATTACTTGCATACGGCTTGTTGAGAATGAGACAGATTTGTTGGTAGACAAAGCAGTCCTCTGACTGGTTTCAGCAGCCTGCAGCTGTACAACTGGTTGGTTCACCCTTTAGTCAGACACCCAAATTAAATGTATGGTCCCTGTTTCCCTCCATTGCTTCCACGGTGAAGAGATGACAGTTGGCAGCCAGTGGAGCGCAGCGCAACGAGGCTCATTTCTCTCTTCAAACAAGGCTAATCAGTAAATTAGCTTTCAATATAGATGTTAGCATGCACAGGATGTTATGACGAGGGAGTTAGGCATGTTGGAGAGATGGTTATGGAAAGAGCTGAGGAGCTGTGGCGATGCTATTAGAGTCGGCCCCAGTCGACACTGAAAACCAGTTGTGTTTTTTTAATGATACTTTTCCCTCTGACATATTGGCCATCCAACATCTGCCGATACAGCCCATAGGCAATATGGCCACTAGCTTGTTGGATGTGTTGATGTTTGCCCCTTGCATCTGCATTCCCACATATTACTCATCATTGCATGCATTTAAACATCAAAGCGCCCTTTCCCCAGCTCAAGTTTTTACATACAGTACATATAAACCCAAAGCGTCTGACTCTTTAGGTACCCTCAGATATTTTAGTGAGTGCTATGGTAGTTTGAAAGTATTAAACCCCTGAAAACGCCAGCTTAATCTACCCTTGGGTGTCTCCTTCTGTGGCAATGTCATTGCCAAGGTTTTAAATATTTATCAGAGGTATCGGTTAATTAAAACAGAGAAGGGCTTCAAATATCCTACGCTCTAATCCATTTTAACAAACATCTGCCAGCATTGCATATGAGAACATGTCATTAAATTTAGCGGTGAAAGTATGGCATTTTAGTATCTCCTCCCAATCAAAACAGTGAAGTACTCAGAATTATTAAATTCATTATCATAAATGTGCCTATGTTGTAAAGAAAATTTACTGAATAATCTTTGCCCAAGGCATCAAACTTTGTGCAAATCAAACCAATCAACTAACCAAGTGTTGTTGTTTTTTCAGTGCCGAGAGTTTTCCTTGAAGCATGTCATGGTATTTTGATTCACAGTATGTTGTGCTAATGGTGTGATCACATTTTCTGAATAAAAATGAAACAACAATGAAAGCACAATCAAAGCAATCCTAACACAATGCCTTGCAGATGCCAAATATAATAAAATGCCAGAAATGTTCAATTTTCACTCCCATGCATTTTTTTTTGTTTTGGTTCCATTAATAATCCAATGCAGGACCTAGCACCTTTAACATTTATCAACCTAACTTTCCCCCACAAAATTCATGAAAAGAAACAATTATAGATTGTAACAACACATGAAAGGGAGCCATCCACACATGCAAGGCTCCCTTCTTTTTCAATAATGGGGGAGATAATCCTATCGAAAATGAAATGCACTAACATTTCTGAGGTTAAGGCCTGAGACTGGCAACAAGCGAAAGGCCTTTTCTCTGCTACATTAACAAGAGGCAGCAGAGACGTCGAGGCCAACACCAGCTGTGCACTTTCATTATCTCAAAACAAATTCCCAAATGTTGAGGCAGTGCAGCTCCTTTGTGCAGGATGCTCGCTTGTTGAGTTTTGATTTTGTCTTGAGATCTGAAAGCTTTTCTCGACGTCTTTTCTTATCATTTGCCAAACACTATAGGAGTGTAAATAATGTTTGTGAGAACTGAAATCTTAAAAAAAAAATAAAGTACATTTTGTGCAGGAACGTTCTGTTTTTCCATCATGAAGTTGTGGAAAAGTCTTCTCCCTGTTTTGGGCACACCCATAAACTTATATTTGAATTCATTTTGAGTATGTGGTATCAACAATGTGCAAAACTAAAACAATAAAATGTCAGCTAAGCATGTAATACATGGGCGCTCTGTGTATTTTCACATAATTTATGTGGCTCCAGGATGTGCTCCCATCGCTGATGATAAGCAGCAAGGTTTAACAAACGAGAGGGAAAGAGCAAGATAGGAAGACAGAAAAATCCTCTAACTTTGATTTACAACTGGAATGGAGAGCAAAATGAATGTGAGGCTGTGAAGCCGAGACCTCCCATCTGCTGTGCTGTAGGACAGAGGCAGAGCAGCCATCTGTGCCTGAATCTGTTTTAACATTTACATTTAGTAGGGAAAATAAGCATTCCAGATAACGGGCCTGAGATTATACAATCTGCTATCTCCAATGCACTATATCTTCATATACTAAATACACCGCACCATATCTCAATAAGTGACAAATATCTGCCAGTGGGATGAGGTAATTTTACTTATTTCCAATGCAGCTAGTTTCAACTAGATTCAAGAACTCTGGGATATTATCTCAAAGCAAATGTGGTATGGCTTATTTCAAGGTTTTAATCTTATTTTACACCATTATCTTGCCCCATTACTAGATTTTTTTTCCACTTTAGAAAATCTTTCATATCAGCATTTTATAATTCAGCACTGTGTTATTATTATTATTTTTTTTTTTTGGCAATAATGAATTATTATAGGCCTACTCTGGTGTGCTCATAATCAACTGCTAATGAAGGTGAACTATAGACCTGACTTCTGTGTAGCTAACCTGTCACTGAAGGATATCTGTCTTGGCCAAATGTGGAACTTTCTGTGGCAAGAGGTGTTAGTGTTTCAGTTTGGGAAATAATTATTTCCAGAGATTCAAATGTCAGGACTCTTCTTTAATAATCCAATCACATTTTAGTGTGCCTTCTCCACTGGACCTTGGGCTTATGACAAATGTCTCCGATTTGAACACCTGCCAGACATCACTTCCAGATTCTGTCTTGGGCTCCATAAATTATAACCGAAAAAGGAGAAAAGGAGAGCGAGAGAAAGAGGGTGAGAGGAAGAGAGAGAGAGAGAGAGAGAGAGAGAAAGAGAGAAAGGGAGAGAGACTACATGCCTGTTTTCCTTATTCTCAGAGTGAGTGAGAGGTACAAATACATTATAGGCAGTACACACACACACACACACACACACACACACACACACACACACACACACACACACACACACACACACACACACACAAACAGTACAAAAATTTTGTCAATATTTGTGGTTAATATTGATTTTGTTTTTATTAGTATAGTTAATAAAAACAAAGAACTAAGAGTCTAAGAGTGGAAAGGGGGTTTACAGAAAAGAGTCTTAATTAGTGCCTTTAAAGAATGCACTGACTTCGCCTATGCTGCTCAAGCAGGTACAGTGGTAGTACTGAAGCCCTGGTGTTCTTTTTTTTTTTTTTTTTTTTGCCTGAATAACCAGTCTGCTTGGGTCTTGAGTCTGGACTATAGATTAGAGCGGCTCTGGCTAAGGACCTCGGGGTACAATGTTTGCAGGGTGTTCAAAGGCCAGCAGCGAAGGGTTTTAACACTAATCAGTAAACTCTCACAAATGATCATGAAAACTAAAAGGTAACCACTGCAGGGAGGCTGAGGGCATAGTAATATTTTGGTGCCAGAGAGAACCCCTGTGGCACCATTCTTAATAAACTGCAGGCATGAGAGTGAAATCTGAGTGAGGCAGGAATAAGTGGGACTGCAATGGTCTACTTGCAAAAAATAAATAAATCAAAATAAATCAATCAAGTCAACTGAGGATTCAAATGGTTTTATTATTTTTTTTTTTTACAGCTACAGGGAGCAAAAATGCACAACCTTTCTTTTTAATACCTACTCGTCTAAAGTTAAATTGTAATCAAACTACCCATACATTCTTGACCACAGGTTTTAGATTTGAAGTAGAATACAATCAAGCAGACTATAAAGACAGCGGTGGCTGGAAATATAGTTTGGTCTTAAAAGCAAGACATAGCTGGGTCTCATTTGCATATCAATGAAATGACACCTGTTTGTAAATAATATGACTGGTGGGCAGATGGGAAGCACTCTAAAGGAGAATATGATGAGGCCTATAACTGAACCCTGTGGGACACCAGAGGTAGGGATATATTAGCTATTGAGACTGAAATCATATTTTTAGAGAGATCCAAGCTGAAATAGTCTGCATCTGAAAAGCCAACCAAACGTTCAAGGCAGCCAAGTGAAATTGCATTATCAAGGGTATCAAATGTTTGACGGAGGTCTAAAAGGACTAAATCGTACAGTGTGTGCATCAGTTGTCATGAGATGTGTCAGAGTAATTCAATGGAGAAAACCTTGGCTGGAAAAAAAAAGAAAAAAAGAAAAAGAGCCATGAGCAGTAGACAGATATTTGGGAGAATATGACTTTTTTCCCATAATCTCTACATAGTAATTAACTTTTGAAATGCAGTTCATTGAGCAGATATTAATCAATTATTAAAAGTGTGGGATCCATCTTGTGTTTTTTTTTTAAATCGAGGTTGAACCACCACCATAAACGGCTGGAGAAAGTCCAGAGATAGAGAGTGAGAGATAGAGACAGGGAAGAGTGAAACTTCAATGCAACGAATCACCCCTTCTGTGAGGATCCAGTGGGTGCCACCCTGTGCAGATGATTCACATTGTGAGATGCAATTACCAGCGTGACATTTCCTTTTAATTGGGTTACCAATGACTCCTTTCTGAGGCAAAGGTCATTTTCTGGCACAAGTCAAAGTCTTGCTCCTCCTATATTTCAACAGAAGACTGATGGGTGTGGTGAATGGCATAATCACACTTGCACTGAAACTGATATTTCCATATAATTTACAAGCTACATGGTAAGTAGAATTACAAAGGTGGTGAAGCATATCATATCTGTCCCAATGGAAACAACTTCCTGTCACAGACACACATTATAGTAAACAGAATAAGCCTCTAGTAGGCAAGCTGAATCTCATGCATCCTTGGCATCCATCCAGTGAACATCCTCTTTCCAAATGCATATCAGGGAAATGGATACATCTAAATATGCTGCAAAAATGCCTGCTGTGAATGTGGCTACATGAAATTTAATCATTATAAAATCTATTTCTCTATGTTTAATGAAAAAAACCATGCCATGTCACATGCATGAAATGCATGATTGGACTGGGTAAATGTTTTCTGACATGAGGAGGCAGACACTGAGCTCTTAAAAGCTTCATGGTCCAATAAAGTCTGTCCATTTTGCCTCATGAACACAACTGGTGCCAAAAGGTTTTGCTGTAGGCCACATAGAGGATATAGGTAAATGGTATCCAGGTAGAATAGTGCAGCCTACCTGATGACAATACTTTCTGGTGATGTGAAAACACGCATACCTACCAGGAGCTGCTTCACCTAGCCGCGAGCAGCTAAAAGTAGAAAGTCATAACCTGCGAGGGTTGATGATGGTTTGAGCAATTTTGCCATTTGTTCACTTTTTGCAATTAACTAATCAGGTCAGATACTAAGGGAGCCGGCCCCAAGGTGTTGCCTAGCAACCATGCCGCCGTGGTCGGCCTGCAGTGTTGGTGTGTGTGTTCCTGTGTGAGGGAGAGTTAGTGCTGCAGTAAAACTGTCTCTCAGCCAGAACTGATTTGTGACTTGCCTCTCTTTGCTATGCCAATGTAGTGGAAGGCACGTACCGTCTTTTGTTTGAGCAAGCGCACTTTTATTACAACGGAACAGACTGGCAGCCCGTGTAGGATCCCACTAACAGTGTAACCAAGTCTTACATAAAGGACATTGCAGCTTCCTCGGCCCACGAAATAAGCCACATTTGATGTATTTTAAGTCCATAATGTCCAGTTTGCCAGGACTGCATGAGATTTCTTCACATCTCTGGAATATCATTCTGCCTCTCTCTCTCTCTCTCTCTCTGAACAATAATGTCTTGTAAACCAAGTCATCAAACCACTGTGCAAAATAATGTAATGCAGTACATGCAGTCTCTCAATTGCCTTTCTACATGCACCATAATGAACACTGATCAACCTTAGATTAATGGACAATTACACTTCTATTTTATTGCACATCGACAATATGGCAAAGTGGACTGCTGGGAGTGGCACGTTGGCAGCCTCCAGGCGAGCGACCATTCAAAGAGAGATTTTCAGTACAGTACACCTCTATATTCTGACACGTCTTATGCACAATATGTGACTGGAAAAATGAAATGAGCCAGTTTTTTATGGCCATTGATTATTCTCAATGCGGTTGTTCTTATTCAATTTGAAATTTTAATTTAATCTGATAACTGGTCAAACTTTATGACATATACAATGGTCAAAGCTATTTTTCCCTATGACCAAAAAAAAATAAATAAAAAGGTAATGTCTTTCAAAACAAATCCAACTAAATGACAAACTGTCGACTTCCCAGCAATAGCTCTGACAGGACAGGAGATAAATTGTGAAGTCATTTTCCTCAGTTTCACCGCGTACTGATGTTGGCTTCGCATGGCAGTTGTAACAATGTTATTCTTAGAATGTGCTGCGAACAACACAAAAACACTGTCATCTACATTAGCCGCTGACAACTTCATTAGCCAATCTAAAGTGTTCATTAGCTTAAGAAGTTGAAAAGTGATCCTGACTTGGAACAAAGCCTCGCTTTGATCGAATTCAGTCATCCTCAGAGGAGGCTGGCTCTATGTCTTTATGATTCCTTGACAACAAGCCCTGCGTACCAGTCTCTGCTCTACGCTTGGCGCGTGTGTGTATGTGTGTGAAAGTGTAAGTACACGTTTGTGTCGAAGTGCGAATGTGTTTGTATCTGTGCCTGTTTGTGAGTATGTATCTCGGGGGGAGGGGTATGTGTCTCTGTGCCTGTGTGTATGTGTGTATGCGTGTGTGTGTGTGTGAACTGACAAATCTGAAGTTGCTTTGTATCTCCCTTCGGCACTGGCTCCCACTAGCAACGCTCTGTCTCCGTTGTGTTTGTAGATTACAGGGGCTGTTGATTTTGGAATGTTTCTTTTTCCAACTTCAAAGTTTGACTGATATCGCTCGCAGTGAGGGACTGAGCCACTTAAAACTTTCATTATTACGTTCCTTTTTCTTTCCTGCTCCTCCCTTTACCCCTGTCCACAAACCCATCATATAGTGCAGAGAGCTGCGATCTCCTACATCTTGCTGCATATCGTTCCACAAGTAACCCTCCTCAAGACTCTCCTGTCAAATGAACACACCACACACAAACAGCTTTCTGAAAAACGGGCCGCTCATGGAGACTCATACACATTTAGAATAGCATTAATGCACGGCTACGGCGGCTAAGTGTTTGCAAGTTGCTGGTGGAAAGCAGACGCATTAGTAATCATGTTGAAAACAAGTACAACAACTTGAAAGCATTTTAAAACATAAGAGGGTTGAGAGTTAAAGTACATTACAGTGCGTGCATTGATATGTAGGGGTGGTTACCAGTAAATGACATTAATCATGCACCCGCTTGCTGTGTTGTGGAAGCTTTGAAGTGCTGTTGGGTAAATGCCTGTGAGACCTGGAAAAGGACATGAATAAATAACACCTCATGTCAATCGTAGTCTCAATCCTTCCTCACTGGGATATTTCATTCTTTAAATTATATAATATTCTGTATGCAAATAACTGTCAGAACGTAAAAGAGTGTTACACACTGGTTTCTTGGCGTTGGGGCTCATGGTGATGTTCCAGAACATAAGAAATCACTTTCCCACCTGGTTCAGTGTCTGGTCTGTTTGCCAAAAATGATTGCTGTGTTCCTGTTTTAATATTCATTTCACAAACCAAGCAGCAATCACATTTTTTTCTGTCCTCATTTCCTAAGAGAGAATACATTCCTTATGCATCATTATATTGCAGGTGCAGTGCATTGTAATGCAGGTGCTGTGTGTGCTGGGTTTATCTTAATACACAGCACATAACACAAGTGTAAACCAAACCCAATGATGTTTGACTCTGCTGGCTCTCTCTGCTGTGTGCTCTGAGCAGTTTGCACTACAGGTGAAGTGTGATCAAGGCATTAGGTTAAGCCACCGGTTTAGCATTCTGGGCCAGCTACCATCTCACTATGATGAATACTCATACTCTGAGATGTCCATTACTGCGGGTAAATGTGTCAGGTTTTCCAGCCTTGTCTTGTTGTGTAATCATCTTCATTATGTAAGTAATCCTATTGGACCTCTAAATTAGAATCATGTTCTTCTGATCCGTCATAGAAGAAGAAAAAAAAAAATCAAAGTGGGATTACTTTGGACCCATCAAGGATTTCTAAGACGATTAAGGGCTGAAGCACTCATTATGATGTAAGAATACCATTTATTTTCTGATTGATTGTTGATAAAGATGAAATCGTTTTCTGGATGAAAAAAAATATCTGGAGTCAAGAGTCAGAGCAATTATATTAGATCAAACTGTGCGCCTGTTTTGAGGTTTGATTTATGTCACACTGGTGCTTCACAGGACTGGTGTCCATAGCAACAAAACCTTACACATGATGTTCTTGAAATCTGACAGTTGATTGGTGAGAACATTTTTATTTCACAGTCTGAGTATGTCCATTATCCTACTCTGGAGAACGATCAGCTTCAGCATGATCAGATTTACAGTTATCATGTCAATTTGTCAAGGGGGCAGAGATAAAGAGAGGAAGCAAAGAGGAACACTAGTGCAATAAATGTGTGAAGTCGGATTAATCTTTGCATTTATCTATATCATACATCTCGTGTTGCATACTAACATCTCATTTATTCTACCCCCAGAAAAGAAAAAAATCCCAACATATTTCATGTGGCTTAATCAAATTACAGTGGCTTAACAGATCAGTGTAGAACGTTTTGCAGAACTTGTAAAACATGCTTGCAGACCAACTTTGAGTGTGTAATTAATCATTTGTAAATTAAAGTAAAAGGAGAGGGTTTGACCTTGTCCTTAGAGAGTTAACCCTCGTCCACAGCACACGACTATTTTTACATTATTTTCAATTATCGTCTGAAACAGACAGGGACCCTTGAGGAAGGTAGCCTCATTTTTTGCCAAGTCCCTGTCACTGAGGCACATTACAGTGTTCTTTATATAGCTGAGCTCTGAAAACACGGTCAGCCAACACACACAATGTCCCTCACTTCCATTCCCAATTAGATTAGGTGTTTGATTTGAGAGAAATGTTTAATTTTCCCCATTTCCTGCACGCTCTCCTGGATTTTGGTAATATTGGTAGACACAGGCAATGTTAAGGTGCCAAATAAACTGTTAAAGTCCAGTCCTACATTTCATTTTTTAAAATTTTATGTTTAATTTCATTATGGTCCATTGAATACAGTGGGACCACAAGTGACAGGCAAATGCACAATCTATTGCGTAAGCCACCTGTGCGTAGAAATTTAATTATCTATGTAGTCCCTTTTTTTTTTTTTTTTTAAATGTCACTTAAGTAATCACATAAAAGCACAGTTGTACCCAAGCAGTGTCCAGGATAATGACTTTAGAGATATTGTCTTGTTATGCACCAAATATTTCTTCGTTTAGTGTGACAGCATTTTAATTAATACACACTCAGGGGGCGTTCAGATGGACTGGGTTCCTGTAGTGATTGGCAGATAGATTAATATTGTCAGACCCTGGAGACATGTGTCACATTCCACTTGAAGCCATTGTTACTTGTTTCAAGGACAATTTCCCCATCACGACATCTCCCTCCTTTCTTCATCCCACTGTTACTTCATTTAGGATGGGATATTGAGGCTAAGCATCATTCATACCAGAGTCTAATAAGACAAATGCAGGAGTGGAGCCCCTGGGAGAAGGAACACCTTGTGCACCAAAAAAAAAAAAAAAAAAAAAAAAAAGTTGGCAGCTCTCCGACATAAGACTACCACTTCAAGGAAACAGACGATGATACTAAATGTAGGGAAGACTCTGGCTGACATTGTCTTGCCAAGGAATAGCCACAATATGTGTCCACTGTTTCAATACAACAGCCATGTAAAATGTCTGATTTCTGATCAAATCAGTGCTTTGACATTATCAATTTAACATCAGAATCAGTAACAGTCATTAAGATTGGAGGATTTTGGTTATTTAACAAAGCTATGAATGTAAGGTTACTCTAAAAATCAGAATGGGTGCATTTCTTTTAGAGATACTGTTTCCCCCAATTTCAATATTTGCGTTTGGACAGAAACATATAAGCAGTAATATCAGATCCATTGTAGCTATTGTGTGTATGTTCTCAATAGTCTTTATTCATTTTTGTAATAATTTGTGTGACAGTAATGGTAAACTGATTCATAATTGATTAATAGGTATTTGGGATTACCATGTCATTCTTGCTGTTTTAATTTATTCTTTATGGATTTATAAAGTCATTGAATAAATCAAATCCAAGACATGTATGGCAAGCAAGAGGTATTTCACACAGTCCCACTCCACCAGGGGCTATCTTTCACTTCTTGGACTCCCTGTTTTTTAAATTTATTTATTTATTTCAACACATTTCTTTCCCATATGGGTTCTCCTTCATGTTCGCACTCTCCATCAACTGTGCCTTGGGCTCAACTTTAGGATGAGTCTGGCTCTGCAAAATGATTGGTGGTTGGGCTGTGGCCAGCGACAGCTGGTTTCTAAGCAACCGTCTTGGTGTTTTGAAAGCACTGGTAGCCACCGTGCTCAAAGCGCCTTGATGAAGTTGAAGAAGTCGCATTGCCCCCGACACCCCATCTTCTTTCAATATCTTATTTGACATTTAGAATGTAGATTTATTTCTTTCAGCGTTTCCTGAAATGAATTTATTCCATTCAGTTATTATTTTTTTTCTACAGCTCTGTGGTGCATTAGAATCATATTAACACATGGCTCTGTCAGTCACAGGCAGTGGACTTTCTCTGGCTGAAATTGGCTGCTTATGCTTTCACTGAAAGAACAGTCACTAAACACCCCCCTGCCCCCCAAACACACACACACAAGCGCACACACACACGCACACAAGCGCGCGCACACACACACACACACACACACACACACACACACACACACACACACACGCACGCACGCACGCACACACACACACACACGCACACACAGTCAATCTAAACATTTTATTTATCAGGGAGTGACAGAATGTGCCCCAGAGTTTTAATACTGCATTTGTTAATTGCAGACTACATGTTTAACACTCCACTGGGCCACGGTTAATTCAAAATTACTTCACTTATAATGACTGCAGTGCCAGTCAATAAGGGAGGCCACATTCTCATCTAATGCTACACTGCACTGTCAGAATCCAGAAATGAGAGCGAAGGGAAGATATCATTACCAAAGACTTTTCCCCTGAATATCAAAGGGTTACTTTGCATGAGTTAATTTGTAAAAATTCTGGCTGGATACTCTTTGTAAATACAGTTGATCTGGATCCAAGTCATGTCATCATGGAGGAAAGCAGATAAATGTGCGTTGGACCCAGCTGGCATTCTTTTATGTGATTATGTGAAACACATCTGTTTGAGCGTGCATGTTAGCCTGTTTTGGAGAGCACAAAGAGGTTCTCTGTAAGGTTTTGCCAGTGTGAACCGAGCACATTGTCATTTAACAAGGGATTTTACAGAAGAGGCAAAAACTGTGATGTTCACTACCAAAAGCACCATAATGTGCCCCATTCACTACGCCTCCAAACTACACTGTACAACTTCGACAAACAGTATATGCGACATTTCCCTCAGTAGTCAAGATGACATTGTTGAATACACCACAGCCAAGCATGCAAGATCACAATGCTGAATGCACAGCAGCCAAGGACGGCCCGGCTCTAGCCTTTTGTAGCTTTCCATTGCCCAGCAATTGACGTTCCCTTTGCTGCTTGGCAGGTGTGAGTGTATGTGTGGCCAAGTCCCACTGTGCATGACCTTGATGTCCTCGACCTGGCCAGAACTGCCATCTCTCTAATGGCTATCATATCTCAGCACCGCTGCTCATGCTCTCCAATTGCTCCTTAGTTTTTCTCCCTGTCCTTCTCTCTTTCTGTCTCTCACCCTCTCTCTGCCACGTTACTTCAAGGCATTGTATAATTGGTGCTATTCAAGGTCAGTGTGTGTTGGTAGATGTGTGCATTTACAGATACATTCTTTCACACCTAATATGTTCAATTTAGACAGCCATTTCCATGAAATGTATGTTGTGACTGTTTTCGAGGTAGGCTCGCTTAAATGAAAGAAATTTGATGGTGACTAATGGAGAACATTACTGTTGATATTTTTTTCTCCTTAAATAAGCACTTATTATTTCAAGAGTATAGAAGAAAATTTAGGGCAGTGATAATGGATTGGTGTATTGAAAGATAGTCATAGCTAGCCGAGACAAAGGAGGTACACAAATGCCTGTGGCAATCTCATCAAGCCAAATAATACATTTAAGAAACATTTTGTGCTCCACAGTACATTAGGCAATTCAGTTTCCCTACCCGCAATGTGAACATCACAAAACAATATCAGTCACAGCTACCAAGTGGAGCAAGAGCAAAAGCACGATTCTCTAAAAGGCAAATAAGTGACATTAATGCTAATCAAGTTAAGTGCCCACTGTGCTTATAAAAGGATTTGAGCCTTAACTATGGGTTGTGGTCTAATATATTGTCAGAATACCACTCTTATATCCCCCCTGAGAAAAATAAAGTTTGGTCGTATTATACTCCATAATTGTACAATTAGCCTTGCTGTGAGCTAAAAGTCTCAGATAAGTGGAAGACCCATTGCTTAACATATCTATCCTAGTGTCATTTGCAATGAATGTCAATGAAATTTGGGGTTACAGTGCAATTTCATACTCCTCCTGAGTGATTTTATGCCGGTGCTGGTCATAACCCACGGCACAAGAATGTCATCATATCATAGCCCCCGTCTAACGCGGCTTGTAATTTCTTAGTCTTTTCCTCCATTTAATTTATGTGAATGTGCAACTGTTTTCATGCACCATCTCTGAATAAATTATGGACTAGTTGTAAGTGACCTAAACATATTTATAGATTGCCATAACAAATCTAAAAGGCCCTGACTTTCATGAAAACCAAGTTATATTCCCCATAAAAATGAAATACTACTGGGTGCATGTAAAGGGGCCAAAAGTCTGCTAATATATTTCTGGTAACAGATGTTTGGAAGGGCCTTTCCTCGACTTCTTGAACACAGGAGAATTAGAATGTGGAAGCTGGATTGGGCTCCTTTCCACAGAGAGAGAGAGAGAAAAAAAAAAGGTCGGGAGGTGCCAGAACTCAGAATGTGCTTGACCCTTTGAAACAACATGTTGGCTACACTGTTTGTGCCTAGCTTTCGAGTAAATCAACCACACTTGTGTCAACATGGCCAGATGGTATTATTAGTTAGCTGGCTCTGAGTTTTACAGAAACAACTTTTGCGTCGCGAGGAAGTTGGCGACTTTTGCTGCGGCTCAGTAAGATCAAGCAAAAAGAACATGTTGTGAATATATGTTTTTCTGTGCCTTTCTTTTCATCTTAGTAGTTCTTAAGTTGTCTGCATGTCAGACTACACTGCAATTCACTCTCACCACTGTTGTTATATCTAAATGTAATACCGAAATCAAAACTAAATATATACACTAAATATACCTACTGCAATAATGGAAGATAAAGAGAAACTGGAGCACAATACAGCAGCTGGGCACAGCAGCAGGGTACAGAATAATGTCAGGAATCATATGCATTTCTGATTATAGTGCAGCCTACATACTAATCTTATGGAAAATTTAATCAGAGTAGCTTATATATGCAGAGTCCCCACCCAACCAGGAGCTTTTATTGAAGGCAGAGATCCTTGAAGTGGTGTACAGTATGTAGACCACTAAGGAAAAAATTATTGCAGTGTGAAACTGAGCAAGCTCTTAGGAAAAAGGCTTAAACAGTATATTTATGACATATTATTTTTATTATAATAGTGAAATGAGAGAAAGCACTGTGCATAGCACTAAATCTACAGCTTATCATTATTAGTTCTGTCCAGGTATAAATCCAAAATTGCTTGGGTCATGAAACAGAAAATGCAATATTTTTTTTCATTTCATTTGTGGTGCATATTTGAGCAAATCTACTGCCATTGCTGTATTAGTGATACATTTCAATGTGAATATAACAGATAATTGCTAATATGCCTTAAATATTCATTTGCTCCACAATTTTGTTAATTAATGCTGTTACCATGACAGTTTTTTTCATTTAGTAGATGCACTTGTGTCATAACATGCAAATCTATTTTTTTTTCCCATAATATAAGCCATTTGGTGTCATCCACCCACACCATGCTGCCAAACTATTCATGTCAAAGGTAAAATACTAAGTGCACTCAGGCAGCCCGAGGAGGTTCAGGATACTCCAGAAACACTACCTGCACACTTGCACACTGCCCATTCAGAATCTGCAACCTCTGACCAGTCAACATTTTAAAGTGCATCAGGATCTAACCTACTACAAAGTGCACAAATCATCTCCTCTTCCTAAAGGGGCCTAAATGATATGCTTTTAAGCATAATTATTCTCAAAGCCACAGAGATGAAGCAGGGCAAAAAAAGAGAGGCAAAGTGCCTGCATGCCCCCCGACCTGAGCCATGATTACCATAATTGCATTTCAAACGATCAAGGGAGTATTGAGGAAAAGGGAGCCATTGAATGTGTGCAAATGCTCCACAGTTGGCACACCTTGGTAATATCATCATAGAGAGTGTGGATGTGGATGACTTCAGGGTTGATGTGTCAGGATAAATAAAGTGCATTAAGTTAAGACATGATATTGAAAATAAGAGGGTCAAAGGGACACTTGAGTATTCTTTGCAATTTAGACCTGAGATCTTACTGTGGATGTCATCTTGTCTGGGTTATTTTCCCCCTACAAAAGCTTCTTGTTCACCAATATATTCATATTATCTGTCTGTGCCAAATCCATAAAATGGGTTATATCTCTATCCAGTAGCTATTGTCAACAACAAAGGCCAATTTATACTCATTAATACACTTACTGCTATCAGGTATGAGCCAAGTTCAGTATGGTGACTGCATACTGTATCAAATCTGAGGCACTCTGACATCTGTATGGGACAACATGAAGGAATGTCTGTGCACGTTGAAAATAAGATTACGCCTGTTTTATGGTCAAACTGCCATGTAAAGTATCAAAATCTGCCAGCTCCGCCCTCTCTCGCTCTCTCAGCACTTCTTCAGCTTGTACTGTCGTTGTTTCTACCAACCTGTCGGGGGTCTGGAGACACCTTGTCTCCTCCATGTTGAGGGAGAAGATGTAGAGACGTATACATACTCTTTCCCCCTCTGTGTCATTATGATGAATGAGCACAGAGGTGTGGCAGTGGGTAGGGCAGGTTTCTCCTTGTGGAGCGGTGAGCTATCACTCACGCGGGGTCTCTGGAGCCGAGATGTCCATAAACATGCACATAAAATCAGATCCCTCAGCAGGTGGTATTCTGTCCTTGGCAGAGGAAGGAAAAGTCAAATTGGCATATATTAGAATGATGGTACCCATCCCCGAGGACAGACTGTTTTTAGTTATCTGTCACTAGTCGGAAGTCGGTGCTTGCCTAAGAGCCCTCCTGATAGGATTTGATTTCTGCCTCAGAGGATACAAAATGCAATCTGCACTCAAGACAGCTGCTACCCACCTCGCAATGCAGGACAAATGAATCACACACTATTTATTGGGGAAGGAATATTTTAACTGCAGGTATGACGGAGGAAATCAGAATAATACCAAAAGCATGTGGTTTAACCCCTCCCTAAATTTTCCAGGTTGTAGTAAAGTGAGTACTGAAGTTTTGTTTTTTTTTCTCTTAAATATACAGACAATAATGCACCAATATGAATCTATCTTCTGATCGTCTTTCTTTTTAACCCTCACACCACTGCTTGAATCTTCCCAGAAATGTTGGTCTGCTTTTCGTAGCTCCAGCACAGCTCATAAACAACATATGCTCACAACAATTACGGTTACCCTGGAGGCAAATTTAACCTTGAGGCTTCATAGCAGATGTTGGCAAAAATAACAGAGATTACAACAGCTCTGGCTGCATGATTCATCTGCATTGATGGGCTCATAAATTGGTCACCAACGCGTGCTTTTGTGGGACCTAGAGCAGAAAAAAAAAGAAAGAGAAAAAACAACATGCCACACTTGGTTTTACTCTTGTCCACCCCCTGTTTAAATTTGAAAAATGTAAAAGTGCAGGTTTGGCAGTCTGCATGAAGAGTGAGAGAACATACTGTTGGAGGAAGCTGCAGCAGAGGTGGTAAGTCTCACAGTTATGACATCAGATTGTTGAGAAAGCAAGCTGTTTTATTCTAGTGCACACCTTGAGTGTGTGTGTCTCACATTGTGGGAATGTCAACAGCAAGAGCTCTACCATCAGCCTTCTATTAGCAGCTTTTATAAGCTTTGTTTACACGACAATAATCTGTAGTCTCCAGTGCATTCATAATGACGGTGGTTTTGTCTGTTATGTATGTCTTTCATTTCTTTGCCAGGAAAGTAAAATGGCTAACCTGTAAACATGAAAGCCTTCTGAATAATAAAAGGCAAAACTGAAGAAAGATGATGAGGAATTACAGATACTCCAGGCCGGGGCTGCAGCGCCTGTCTTTGTCTCTTGGTCATTTCTGGATTTTGTCTTGTGTTTGTGTTTCATCATTGATTGTTTATTGGGTAGATATAGCAATCATTTCCTTTGAGATATGCTTGTAACAAAGGGTTACATCAATAAATGAACTTGAAACTTGGCTGAACTTGATGTTGACTCATTTTTTTTCTGCAAAAAATACATTTCTTTCCACCTCATTCACATTCTATTTTTTTTTCTTTTGGTACCAAAGCAATGTAGGGGAAACTCTTATGTATATGCAATAATCCTCAAACTTCTTTGCATTGACTACTCAAAATACTATGAATTAATTCATTGACTGTTGAAATATGTTAAATATATTGATGCATTTTATTTTCTGGCGTGACTTTTAGATTTTTATTTGAAACATAATAATAAAAAATTGATGGAGGTGGTTATCATATAAGTTCTAACAATAAAATTGGAATTTAATTTAGGATTATTTCAATTTTTCATTAATGTTTTACTTTGCACATAAACAGAAAAGCAACATTTTTTAAAAAAAAAACTGCATTTTTTTGTTGTTGTCGTTTTTTTGTTTTTTTTTTGCATTTTTGACAAGAGGACAAGATAGATTTAGTTCAACTTTTTTCACAAGGTACTGACTTTTATTTCGGTTTACAGCAATGTGGTCTAACACTTTTCATCATGGTTTAGCTTCAATTGACAATATGTTTAGAAAAGTGCATCACTTTTAATCTCAAGCGTTTTTAGTATGCACTCTCCCTTTTAAGCAAATGATTGTTGCCACTGTCACATCGGAGCACTTCATTATATATGTATGTGAGATTTCCTTGTACTCTGCAGTAATATCAGTGCCAAAAGTACTTATAAAATGGTAATCACATCTCATTCTGTTTGCATGAGATGGTTCATTGTAGAACACATGATGTTCATCCAGGTTTTCAGCTAACTACTGACTCTTAAACATCTTTTTTTCCCCCCTCTCACTTCAGTACTTGCCTGTGTGTGTGAAAACCAGGTATGCAAACATATGAAAAAAGTTGAGAAGATAGCGTGGATAGAAAGAAGACGCAACAACAAAGGGGGGCTAGGAGAATTTTTTGAAATTTTGAAGGCTATTTGCTTTACATGCTCATTTCTATTTACTTTTAAGTATATTTACATCTGCCTAAAACTAATTCTAACCCCCATTATCAGGTAAAACAACCCAACATCAAACAGACAAAAGAATCAATAGATGTGGGAGCTGAATACATCATCAACAAGAAAAAAGCAAGAAGACAACAACAAGATTTAAACAAGTATGCAAACAGACAGCCTGCTGTAGGGGTCAATTATTAGTCATGCCCTATGAAATGGAGAGGTTTACAAATGGATGACCTGTAGATGTCCATTCAGACCATAAGCAGCTTGACAATACTGTGTCCAATTGACAGCCCTGTGCCTGAAAAAACTACACATATTCATGAGACAACAAGGATGCGAAGTTAAACTTTGATCCTGCCTCGGGAGGAATTTACTACTGGCTGACACACGGAGCTGGTCATACTGCACAGAGCAGGAGACCAGAGGCCCTGCTGATAAGGAGGCTGAATCAACATGCTGCATTACCTGCCAGTGTCTAGTGAGAGACTATAAGCTATTAAGAAAGCCATCACACTCGAACCAGACCAACAACAATCACACAGACAAAAATTAAGAGCTGTAGAATGCTAATATCTTGGCTTTATCTCGCGTTAGGATTTAACTTCCCAGTATATATACCAAGATCTATGAAATTGTTCAGATGGAGACTGCCCATTGGTCTGAAAGCCCATTATTCCGAAACCCCAATAGTCCAAAAAATGTCACACTGGACCAAAAGCCAATTAATATGTATCCCCAAAACAAATGGCCATTATTCTGAAACCCCAATAGTCTGAGAAATGTTGACTCGGTTAATCTGGTTAAGTTTAGTTAGGGTAAACAGGGATGGATGCCTTTTTCCACAGGAATGCAAAACTTGGCATAACACCAGGAGTCACTGAACCCCAACCCCACAGCTCCAAAGTGTGTATTTTTGGAGCAATGGGCCTTCGAAGCAATGGGCGTTTGTTTTTGGGATAACAGGCCGTCGGACTAATGGGCTTTTGGTCCAATGGGACATTTTTCAGACTACCGGGGTTTCGGAATAATGGGCCGTCGGACCGATGGCATGGCACAAGGCAGATTTGCTGCCAAGTTGGCTAATTAGTTTCCAGGTTGTTCCTGTTTTTAAGAAGAACAGTAAATCCGATGATGAGAATTACAGGCAAGTATCAGTTTTTGAACATCTTGTGATTGAGAAGGTTGTGAGTTTGGTCAGTTAAAATTTGCTGTATTTATTTCAGTCTGGCTGCACAGCATCATACTTAATCATTTCATCATACTGAAACCTGCCTTATTCATCTGTTTGACTTTGTCAAACAAAAGTTTGATTAAGGACAGTATGTTGGCAGGATCTTGCTTGATTTGCAAAAAGCCTGAGGGCCCAGTGAATCATACTGTTTTCAAAGCTTAAGTGCATGGGCTTAAGACAAACTACTGTAAAACGCTTCACCTCAACTCAAGTCTGTGATGTTGAAGGGGTTATATATCAGAACCTCAGGATATTACATGTGGTGTGCAGCAAGGTTCTATTTTAGGACCTCTTTCTTATTTACATGCCAGCATATGTATGCTGATAATTCTGTATTACCTAGGGTTGATGTCAGTGAGACTAAGAACACTTTTAGTAATGAATTACAAAGTGTAAGAAAGTGGCTCATAGATAACAAGCTTTCAATACATTTGGGTAAAACTGAGTCAGTCCTGTTTGGAACTAAGAGGAAGCTGCCAAGAACAAATAAGTTGAAAGGCTCTTGTAATGGAGCTGAAATTGTATCTCAGACAAGTGTTTCATATTTAGGGATATTGGAACAGTCACTCTCCTGTGAATCTATTAGTGCTAAAATACTATTGAAGTGTGCCAGCAAAGTCAAGTTCTTGTTTCACAGAACAAGGCTTTTTGACATTTCTGTTAAGAAACTTCTTGCGTCATAACTGGAACAAACTTTGGAAAATTGAAGATAATACAAAGTAATAATATTGGGTATTTATTAAATGCATCCCCTCAAACTTGTGTTGGTAGTGATGAATTCAGAAGTGTACGAGTGCTGCCAAAACAGTAGGACAAGCCTCATATGTACAATATTATCAATAGGTATGCTCCTCAGCTTGACTTGTGCTGTCAGATGGCTGATACTCAGCATAACTTTAATACAAGGACTAGTGTGTGTTCATGTAAAGAGCTTTAAGTAAAAAATGTAGCCAGAAGTTCCTTTTTTTACACAGGTGCCATAGTGTGAACAGCCTTCCACTTTACATCCAGTCTTTCAATATATTAAAAAAAAAAAAAAAATCTAACATCTAACATCTGCATCTAAGCTGATCAATATGTCTTCTCGGATCTATGCAAATCTAAAAGGTGACCTATCTTGATCTCAAAACAAGGAAAGGTAGAGTTTGCATCTCTGGAGAGTCTATTATGTTCTTTAATCGCTGTGAAATCAATAAATTGGAATTTCACAGTGAATAACACATTATTAGAGAGTGGATTCTGGGAGAGTAGGAATTTGTGGTGACTTTGTGTTCAGATTTTAAAAAAAAAAGTGAATTGTCTAGACAGAAGGCTAGCCTTGCAAACCAGCTTGGTACAATGCCACATTGTCCATTTTGTGGAAGGCGAGGCTACTCCTGATAGCCTTCATATGTCGTGTTCATTTGTATTTGCTTTACATTTCAATTCTGTCCTCAGTGTCAGTTTGGCAAAGGAATGTTGGCAGAATGCCATGCTGCAAAAAGCAGCTGGTTAAAAAGAAGGCCAATCACACTTGTACAATACTTTTTTTCCCCTCACTGTGCAGACTAAGATGTAGACTGGGAATGAAATCAGTCCC
Source organism: Myripristis murdjan (assembly GCF_902150065.1). Lineage (NCBI taxonomy): Eukaryota > Metazoa > Chordata > Actinopteri > Holocentriformes > Holocentridae > Myripristis > Myripristis murdjan. The sequence goes on along the minus strand of NC_044002.1, from coordinate 15,852,967 downwards.
AAAGGCAATTTTTTTCTGTCTAATGGGGTGTCTCTTGTCCCTTTTGGGAGGTCCTAGTTCCCCTGCAGCCCCATCTGAAACAAGCGTATGGAAATCAAAACGTACAAAGCCTTCTTTCATCTACTGTATCTTACAAACTGAGACAAAGAGGAGAGTAAACTACACCATACTCTTTAGCATTGGCCAACCTTTTGACTGGAATGGCTATAAATATTCAAGAACACGGTGGAGATGTACTGAATATTAATAAGTTAATATGTTAATGCCACTTAATTCATACAGTTGCTCAGGCATGGTGGGTCTGTTGACAATCTTGACGAAGATCTCTTTCAAGGACATGCAATGCTGTGTCACCACACTGAGGGCAGGGAGGGAGGGAGTCAGGGGGAGAGAGTGAAGGGGGGTTCGGTATAATCATTATAATCACATTGCCTTCTCTATTAAAAGTGCTTAAGAGATTCAGCGGTGGAGTTGAAATCTGACAGGCTTACACTTTGTTATCTTGGTAAACAACCAATGCAAATTCAAAAGTTGCAGTGCAAAGCAGGTTATTTGCATTCTCCCCTTGCCAAATGGTGCACACTCACCCATCAAGATCTATGACTGTGATCAGGAGAAAACACATACACACACAGACACAGACATAAACACATGACTGGCAGGTGCAGACATGTGCACATATTGTTTACATTTACATAAGAACATATCCAAACACACAGATAAATGCACAAACTTCTCTTAAGAGATACTATCCACAGTGGCTCAGATAATCATATTATCATATTATCATATTATCTTCCTTTCTAGGTCCTCAGTTAATGAAGAGGTTATGAAAACAGGTCACTGTCTCCTGAGAGCCGCAATCTCACACTGAGTGTACCTGTGTTTACACAAATCTTTGCACACTATGCCGTTTTCCAGCCTCCAGAATTGCGCTCTCAAACTTATTTCATGCATCTCACCCTTCCTTATTTAGTAGCACTAATCTGTGGCATGCTCTTCACCAAACCTTCTCTACAGCTGCAGCCACACCAAACAATATTGCCTGAATGTACACTGTGACTGACTGGTGAATGAACACAGTATGTGCACTAGGCCCGGAACAGGACCCTGCATATGTATAAGTTGTTGTATATTGGGTCCTGCTTTGCTCCCACAGGCGCTAATATTCACTGCACATAAAATATTAAAAACTAAGGTGTGCAAGTTGATTCCACTGCTTTCAATAAAGGCCAGGTATAGTGGCGAGTGTTGTGCTCAGTGCTGCTGCCAATGGCTGGTGCTGGTGGTGTTGCAACTAGTGTGAAAATACTTTAAGACAAGCTTTATTAGCAGCTGCACCGTGCAAGGTCTGAATGCTCCATGTTAGGTCATTTTCAAAGTGAACAAAATAAGACGTTGACCTCCACTCGCAGTGCTCATGCAGCATTCCCAAAATGTGCACCAAAGACGTAGGTCACGCACCATCGTTGATTTTAATGTATTAAACTTGCATACCTTGGATTTAAGTTGTGTTTTTAATATTTTATATACAGCGCATATTGGCGGCCTTGGGATATGTTATTAGTAAGTAACCCTACTTGCAAAGGTATGTATTTTTTATATTCATGCACTGTATGTGATTTTAGAGCGAGAGTGGTATAAGGTACCTCTGGAGGCATTGAGCAAAGTGGAAACCCACATACAAGAAGATACACATACAGTATGTGGGGTCCCATTTCAGGGTTGAGAGTGTACAGTCTTTCGCATATCTTGCACTGTCGCTGCACTGTATGTATTTTGTTTGTTTTTTTTTCCGCCTCAAACTTTAATTTAGTCTCAGAGATGCATTGAGGGCTGATCCTCATTTTCAGCTGTGGCAAGATATACACAAAGCAAAATAATTTACATAAAAGCAAGGAAGGAAAGCAACAATGTCATGAAAAAATATATATTTATCTGGCTTAAACAAGCACAGCCAGATACTTCTTGACGCACGGAAACAAGTCTAATCTGACTCAGAGAAGCCTGTGTATGACATTTAAACATACTTTGTAGTTGACCCTGGGAACCGTGAGGCTGTTTGTGGAACAATGTGTGTGTGAGGCCCCACTGTTTTTAACTATGTCGGCATGTAATCGTCCTCACTATACTATGGTGTCAATTAAGTTTACAGCACAAAACAAACTGAACTGACAAATAAAACTGGATGTTTTGGGATGAGAGACACATGGCATTTTGAAACTTTTTTGTACATAGACACAAGCAACTGCCCCTTCAAAAGCACTAGACCGGGCGTTTTTTGAAGTTGAAAGCATTTGAACTTTTTCAAAAAAGCGCTGTGACGTCAACCACCTCAGCCCATGGGTGTTTACTGCCAGAAGCGCCTCGCTCCTCTTCAGCGTCCGTCTCTACTGCCAGCATCAAACTTAGCAACCTCTTCCATGCCATGCTTAATAGTGTTTACAGAACATGCACACAATAAAAAGAAAAATCATCTGAGACAATTACACAGTGGCCTGTTGCTATGGATACAATGTGTGTATCACTCGATTTTTTTTTTTTTTTTATTATTCTATCGACACAAAAAGTGCTCTTGCTTTTCCTTCTTAAAAATGCTACTTGTGTCTACACTCGTACATTACATTCTGCACTGTAAATGAAGTGACTTTGACTCATGGTGCTAATGTAAGGCAGCGGACAAAGATGAGCTTACAGCCTTTTGATTGGTTACCCCGCGAGAACCCGAACCATAAGCCACTTCTGTTCAGCACAGCTGGGCTCCTTTACAGTCCGCACAAAGTGTGGGTTAATTAAGTGTTTGTTGTAGGGCCAAATTGTAATGTAAGAAGAATCATATCAGCGCTGTGATGGCCACATCCGCCCACAGGAATCAAAGCATTCATGCAGAGGCCGGCACATCTACAATAGCGCATCCTATCTCTTGATCACAACAATCAAACGCAGCTCTCGGAGGGGCATCATGCTTTTGTAATCATTCTATGTGTGCTCTAACACGATTGCCCATGCGTGAAGCGATTTTTGCCTCTCCACGTTCCAACTACAGTGTGATGGATGGGGCCCGGTTTGAACCCCGCTGCACCACAATGCCAAATTGCAGCTATCTGCTGATGTGTTTGAGAAATAACATTCTCCATCTCGCCCTGTCGAGATGCCAGGCTGTTTGGCCTGGCGGCGATGTATTAAATGGTATATTGATAATTGAAATCTTCACGGCCCTCGTGAAGCCTTTCTGCTGACTATGATCTTTTAGGCAGATGGTCTGTATTTCTCATATGCAATAGGAGCACAGAGAGGAGGGGAAGATAGACAGGCCCATGTAAAGATCTGATTTTATTATACGCTCTTGTGTCAAAGGCTGCAAATGACTAATGTCCTCATTAGGTAAGATACACAAGACACACAGGATCCACAAACATCTCGTCAGAAGGGTCATAGCAGAAAATTTGAAGACATTTTAGCCCTGTATTTCATATTTACCATTCAGCCAAGCACTTCATATTCCAAACATATTTAACGATTGTTAAATGTGGCCCTTACAGGTTCCCTCTCCGACTATGTGCATCAGAGCTATAACCAGATCACTGCAGCACAAATGAGAGAACCCTTTTTCATTTCCATCGCCTCAGAAATATCACATTGAAGGGTAATAGCCCATTTCATTTTGATTCCAACGGACCTTGTGAGTGCATTTTCACCCGTGGCGCTCAGCTGAAAATAGAAAAAGAACAGACTGTTGACAGTAACCAATGTCACATAATCTCCCCCTGAAGGACAAGCATCAAAGATCAATTTATTTTCCTAAATGCTATTCATATATCCATCTCTGCCGAGCGCCCAGGGACATTGCATATCAGAGTTTGAATCTAACGCTGCATGAATAGATTCTATGAAGGGGCAAGAGACAAATACAGTCACATAGGAGGCTGACATGAGAAAGCGGCAACAAATAAGCTAATCGAAAACAATGGCACGAATTGAATGGAGCTGTTCTGAATGTGATTTTTATGGGGGAAATTGTGAGGTTTTTTCGTTTCTCTCTCTCTCTCTCTCTCTCTCTCTCTCTCTCTCTCTCTCTCTCTCTCTCTCTCTCTCTCCCTCTCTCTCTCTGAATGGCTATTTCAAATGATATTTTCAAGGCTTTGTTCTAAGATTCTCCCGAAAATACGAGAGGAATCTGCCCCTGACAAAGACATAGTTGAGCAACATAGGCCATGTAAACATCAAGGACATGTTTTGACAAAGACAACAGACAAACTGCAAAGTACTTATTAGATGCAATTACAACTGATTATTACAGCTCTCTGTCAAGTGTTGCTTGGCAAACACTTTTTTTGTTTGTGTTTTTTTTTTTTTTTTTTTTTTGCATCAAATCATTTTTAGACGTCTTTTTATAGCTCATGCAAAACCTGCTACTTCTTGCACTTCATAATTGCTCAGCACACAAGGGACAAGGAGGCTTTGTTTACCGTAGCGTGAGCCGGCAGATCAATTCCTCTCCCACTCTGCCCCCTTTGATAATTGCTGAGCGGTAGATGTGTGTTCACAGTTACAATTGCGCCAGCTCTGAAACACTTTGGACAGGAATAAAAGCGAAGAGGCTTTGAGGTGGATGCGGGTGAGAGAAAAAAAAAAAAAAGCTGGCAGCATCTTATTGAAAATGCAAGGCCTGATATGATCAGGGAAGAATCAATACTATTAAAAATGAGGGATGGGCCAACAGGAAGCCCTTCAAAGTGTCAGATTCAATAAAAGATGGTGTTGGGATAATTAGCCGTTGTGAAAAAGGCACTGACCTCCTTGGTGACCTTGTGGATCTCAACGTTCAAAGGCTGTGCTGGCATTGTCAGAGGAGTTGGCTCATTTACTATTAATCCGTGTAAGACGTGTGATTTTGAGGTCACACCGATTAGATAAAGAAGAGTGGGTGGAAAACTCCAAAAATACAATCACACTCACTTACATTACTTATAGTACCTGTGAAAATAACAGGCAGTCATTAGCAAAAATCTGGAAGCCCTTGGTTCCATCTTTGGCTCTTCTTTGGTTCTGTTTTTTTAATTATTATTATTATTATTTGTATGTTTTATGTAAATAGTACAGAGAATAAATTTGTTCTGGTCAGTTTGCTAAAATTTTCTAGCCTGTGGGGTAAAATTTAACTAATTGGCAAAAAATAATTTACACCACTCTCTAGGGATGCAACCAATGATTATTGTAATTGTTGAATAATCTGTGTATTATTTCTTTGATTAATTCTCTAATCATTTTGTCAAATATAAATGCTTGTATGAAGTTACAAAAGTCAAGTGTTAAAATTGCTTCCATAGTCTTACCAGCAGCCTAGCAATTTCTAGAACATTTATTTATTTATGGAAATAGTTCTTTATTATTTAAACAATTAACCAATTATCAAAAAATTCTGTTGATCAACTCATTGATCAATCAACTAATCATTTCAGCACTAAAACCTACAGGTGATCAGCTTTCAGAGAGAAAGCTTTAACTAATTGGCCCAAGCCAAACTTTCCTGGATGGACACTATTGCCTCTTGTTTGAGGTGACCAGAAATAATAATTATTATGAAATAAATAAGGTCAGAGAAAACACATACTCATTCCACTGTTCGTGTGATCTTTGTTAATGATAAATTACTTTTCATGCCTACGCAGCAGAAGATCATCTGTTTTTTCTGCTGCAAAAGGGGAACGGTGTGAGTAGGTTGCCCTTTGCCAGTCTGACTTTCAGTTGTTCTGCTTTATTAAAAAGTGCTGCAGCACACACTACAGGTGAAACAAATATTTTAATAACCCTGCTATTAATCAGCATTCCTCCGAATATCCATATGATGAAAAAACGAAAGGAGTGCACTAGGTATATTGCAGATCTCCGCCAGGAGTGATGTCTTACGTTGATGTGACAATCTGGCCAGGAGAAATTACAAGAAGACCAGAAATGTGAAACTTCAGTTTCCAATATATCACAGTGGAGGACAAACTCTTCAAATGTTTTTTTGCCCAACTCCGAGCACCAGAGAAGGGTTAGATATACAGGCAGTGCCGTCGTATCTCCCTTCTCCAATGCTTGGACTTCAGGGATCATACAGTGATAATAGGGCACCAAAAAACAAACAAACAAACAAAAAACAAGAACATCAACAACAACAACAAAATAGGCTGATAGATCCAGCAGCATGCGAGATTAGCTGCAGACAGATGCTTGCACCCACGGACAGATACACAAAACTAAACACATGATCCCCTCCAGGCTGCTACCTGGTGGAGAAAATTAAATTGTAGTGGCTAATCAGGCGGTCTTTGGCCAGCAATGTTTATTTGTGTAATCCAATATACACCAAATGTCCAAAATACCACTGACATCTTCCTAAATTAATTAATTAAATTGCAGCCCCTTTTGCACAATCTATAATCTATTAGTTGTCTCAGACCTTTGTGATTGTAACAGGTTTTAAAAAAATTATTATGATAATAAGGGATAATGGCTTTTACAGAAATTCCTGTATAATACTTTCCATGTTCAGTGTATGTAGGCCAAGGATTAAAGTCAAACTTATAGTCTGACTCTGCAGATGTGTCAGCAGATAGCACAATAGTCTTACATACAGATTAAATGTCTGAAAAATGGGAGTTCGAGCAGTACTCGGCTTTCGTGTTGTCACGGAAAACCCAACATTCCCAGCCATGAAAGAGGAAAAAGGCCTAGGTAAGGAAAATATTATTACCCTTTATATCTTTGAGGAGGCAGGCGTCCAATCCAGGCACCTACCCTTGAGATATCGTGGAGGCTGGTTGTTTATGGGGCTCCCAAGTGTCACCAGCAAAGTGACAGCGCAAAGGGATCTGCGAGCATGGCAATGAACTGTGTGCTTCTCCAGAGAGGGGTAAAGAGAGGCAATTTCTGGAATGATGGGTGCCGGAGATGATGCCCAATATGCTTCAACTCTTTAGAATTTACAGCCTCTGCGGCACTGTGTAAACAGCTGGGGAGCAAAACAGGGTGCTCTGCAATTTCCAACCCCCCCATACCACCCCCTTTCCATTTTTTTCTCCTTTTTTTTTATGCTCGGTCGGCAATGTCCTTGAGAGAACATAATTTTAGATTTCTCTGGAGAAATACTTAACTATAGTGCCTCGCCTATTGTTTGGATGCCAATATTGCAATTTTTACCTGCGCATCTATCACTGGTGACAGATTGTAATAGTTACGCAGAATGTTTACAGGAAAGCATTCTTGCCTGTATAAGCGCGCAGGGGTTAAGAGAGCCGTTATATGCAGGTGTTTAATGGATACTTGTACAGCATATGACCGCAAGAATTCACTGCCATCTTGATGGAATGCCATTACTATGAATCTTTTTTACAACACCCGTCAGTCCAAAGAGTTGTTCTTAAGGTGGAGACTGTTTGCTTTCTGGGCTGCTCTGGTGTACCAAATGCTAGGCCCACCCTCCAAAAAATGAGAAGCACGCTGCATGCCTCTGTTGTCTCACTGCTAAAACAAAAAATCCTGTGTCCTTTTCGTGCCCAGGATGAGCCCAAGCGGTCATTGCAAAATAGACTTTTCACCCTAATAAGAAACACATTCTCTGCAACTATCTCTCTAAAATACTGGCAAGTCTTAAGCTACTGTAGAGGTGTTCAACTCAAAGTATAAATTATATAACTTTTGGGTGCGAGGTAATGTGTGCATATATATATGAACTGGTGTTAATCAAGACGATAATCTTGTTTTCTTATATCTAAAACATGCAGAGATATTACAGTGTGATAATACCGGAAAGTTGCGGTGTATATTTGATTTGTTGGTCCTAATGTGCTCATGTACAGGATAAAATTAAAAAAAAAATAAAATAAAATACAGTAAAAGCAACCTTGGCTCACAAGTTCTGGTGACGTTTTTGATTTCATGCAGCATGGGTTTTGTAAGAATAAATATGTATCATTTATTTGTACTGGCAACGTAACACTATCTGGCGCGTGCTGTGACATGATGCCATTTTTGTGTGACAGCTAGGGTTGATGGCTTTAATTTTGTAAGAGCAAAATGTAAATCCTATCAACAGTATACAGTGTGTCACAAAAATACGACATCATTTGCATGGCACTGTTTTGTTTTCTGAAATTAGTCATTTGAAAAAAACATCATTTTGGTAAATATTTATGTTTTGTTTCCTTCTTTTAAGTGTTGTGGATATTGCTCTCCTGTTGCCTCTGGGGCTTGCTCACATGCCGGAGGTGGGAAAGGTTCACACAGCATTAAGCCCTGTAGGTCAGCTCCCTGTTGGCAGTGGCAAGAAAGTTAAAGCCAAACATCTTGAGCTCTGACCTGGAGAGAGATCCATCACTTGCTCCGGTTTGCTCGTCTGGCTGCAGACCTTTTCAGGCCTCGATGCAGATCTATAGCGGTAGCTGTGGGGGGTTCAGCCTGCTGGTGCAGCTTCTCGGTCTCAGGGCTAACCAAGTCCACAAACAGCCTGAAACTAGACTTTGGCAACAGGGTGGGTGAGCTGTGGGTTGGCTCTGTGTGTTGTGAAGACACCCTGTTGTTGTGAGTTTGTGACTGCCAGTGCTCTGGCTGTACCCCACGCACTGCAGAGAGGCATTATGCAAGGTACTGTGGATAAGGAGCTGGTTCTCTCCACCCACAGGGGACTGATCTGAGGAGTGTGTGCATGTGTGTGTGTGGAGGGTGAGAGCAAAATAGAGAGAAACAGGGTGTGTTGTTACGTCTTGATGCGTTTTTTTTTTTTTTTTTTTTTGTTACGAGACCTCTCAGCAAGGTACATTTCAGTCCAGTGCACAACAGATGCCCACTGAGTGATGCCGATTGCTGACCTTTCATATAATGCACAATAAAATCTTTAAGTGTAATGTCAGTGCCATTAAGCTAAGGATAAATGGACTGGAATAGCGTTTTGTGCAGAGTTTCATGTCCTTCAAGATCATACAATGTTTAGGGTAATGCAGTGGAAGAGAGGTCAGGGAAATGTCTTGCACTTCCAGAGTACAAAATATGGCAGTAAGAAAGTTATGCCCTTAAGATGGCGAGGTGTTTCTGAAAGTTTTGTCATTCCTCATTTGCATCAACACGAAATCTTGCACATATTTTAGTGATATTTTCATGCTGTCTCATTATTAATATTGACACCGTACACTTTGTTGACTGAAAACTTCTCTCCAAGTTCATTAACTGCGGGACCGTCTTCAAAAATAATCTCATATTATTTGGAAATGAATACCACTCAATGTCAACCTCTGCAGAATATTAAATCTGAACCCATGGTACACCTCTTTTCTTCACTGTGCACTCACACCCCAGGCTTCCCCAGCTGTCTTCAAACATTTTCATATGAGAACAAAATAAAACCTTCTAATGGAAAACATAATGCATATTTCAGCCCGAGACAGGACTGTTGTGACGGATGTGCACGGTGATGATGATTCATGCATGTAATGGATCTGGCATCCCAAATGAATGACTCTGTTGCATAACTCTTCAAATTCATGTCGAGATACAGCATCAAACTGTCACCCATTGCTTTTAATTTCACATATTGCCCCAAGGCGTGTCTGGAGATTGTTTGCATCCCACACATCTAGAAATGACAAAAAGTGAACTTACGAACCAGCTTTTTCTCTGCCTTACTCTCTTTCTGATGTAATACACAAGAGTACAGAGTAACAGCTACCTTCCCCCAGCAGACTCTCTCTCTCTCTTTTTTTTTTTTATCCAGGCCTGCACAAGTGCAACATGCTAACTACCATGAGGTTTGCAAATGGGCTTCATTGATTCCCTTCAAAACTCTGGTTTTGTAGTTTGACCATTTGAAAATGTGTTTCCACTGCTCTTAGCATGATTATATTTCAATTACAACTTTGGAAAAGAGTTATTTATAATTTACTGAGACTGAGTAAATCTGAGCAGGCACTGAAACTAACTTTGCCTGTAATCCTAAATGCTTGTTCAAAGGTGGCGTGGGGAAATGAAACACAACATTTTTCAGTTAGCCTGAATTATAGATTTACAAAAAAAAAAAAAAAAAGGAGGGGGGATTTACACAATGGACCTCTGTTTTGAATAAGGCATTATCCACTGTAGTGGAATAAACAAGACATGGAACAAGATGCAGCCATGCAGTTTTTATGAATGTGAGTACATTTTGGCCTTAGGAATTCCTTCAAGGGAACACCAAATCCCTTTACACAAGCATCCACACAATTTCAGTCTGTCCACGGAAAGATTACCATGATAAACTTGTCTCTTAGGGAGGAAGACGGACACATCATACTGGATGATTCCCAGGTCTACAGACTATGCACCTCAGTGTCATTTCAAATTCATATCACACATGGCAGCAACTAGCACTGGGGCTGGCAGCCATTACTACTCTAATTTGAATTAATAATTAATACATACTGGCAAAGCATTTTGAACCTGAAGAAAATAAAGAGCACAAAAAGCAGTAAATTTAATGCCTGAAACAAAACCGAGCTCATTCAGATATAAAAATGTGAAGCATATATAATGAACAATCCGCACTCACTCATACTTTACATTCTGGCTTAAAGTGTGATGTAAACAGCTTGAATTATTGAAAACAGTTGCAGGAGGAAACGTGATTACTTTGACACAAGAGGACAAAGGAAGGCTATTTTTGTGAACAGTTTATGTATTTACAACACCAGTTGGGGCTGCATTTGGCAGATTTGCCAAAGTAAATGATGCACAAGTGAAAGTGCAAGATTAATAAGCAGTTTATCTCAGTAGGGGTAACATCCACTGAATCTTAATGTGCTCACCCTCTTCCTTTTGTGAAGATATATGCATGCACACAGCCACCCACCCACACACACACACACAGGCTCACAAAAAACATTTACACACCTACACTCGCATACACATGCATGAAAACAAACATGCACACACCCAAACACACTGGCCTTACATCTTCAGTTTTCTGAAGGCCAGGAATCATCTTTGATTAGAGGATTAAACATCTGAAATGCACCAACATATCAGCATACATGAATCTGAGTGTTTTTTTTTTCTTCTGTTGTGTACTACAAACCAAATGGTGCTTTACAACCATGGAGAGTAAAATGTTCAAACTCTGACTGGTGTTTCACTGATGAAATTCCTCCATCAACATCTCCTGTGTGATGAAAACTGCACCACAATTGAGAGCAGAGCTCATTAAACATGAGAACAGTTTTTGTAAAACAGACTGTAAACTGTGATAAAATAAGAAAAACAACAACTTTTTTTTGTTCAGAATGATAAAGTAAATTCTCGGGGCCTTCCTCCACCCCATTTGTATTTTTAGCATCTACAATTATCCACTGCGATCGAATACATGTCTGTGATCCTTGTCCAACAAGAATCTGTTTGATGTTGAGAGTGGATTTTGTTGGAAATTCACTACAAACATTAGATGAATATTTCGGCCATATTTTGGAACGGGGCGATGCTCCCTAGCAGTGCCAGCAGTCACCAACTGTCTCCTCTTTGAAAATGTCCTGCAAAAGCAGGCCCTCGGTGGTGTCTTTTTCCTAAAGAGGGACAGGAGCAAAGAGGGAATACTTATCTTCGTTATTTCCCAGCCCAAAACCATCAAACCTCCTCTGTGACTCGTACCACACATGGCGAGTGTACCCAGAGGCGAGCGCGTGTTCCTTTGTATGTGTGTGTGTCACAGATTTGTTCATCACCAGCGACTGTTCCTGTTTGAAGATAATTCAATATGCCTCCTGTACATCTGACTTGTTCAGCCTCAGCATCGGAATCAATTTACCATCACTTCTCACTCTAGATCCTACTCCAAGCCTCAGATCCTTCATTGCCTGACTGTTCAGCTGTCCATCATGTGGCAGCCCTTAGCATCTCAGACAGTAATTGGATGGGTCCTGCACAGAGGCAGTCTCCCTCGTTTGCATTTTATTGTGAATATCTAAAAAGATGAGAAGGGGTGTGAGTAACGTGCTACTGTGGTATCTCCACCGTGCTGCTTTTACCACAACACGTCGAAATTTCCGAATAAATGTTAATGCAGACCAATCTCAATAAGAACACCTGTCTGTGCACAAAGATGCAGAGGCTGTTGAGGGTGAGGACATAGAGGAAAAGTGACAAATGACAAGAAGCTGCTCTTGCTGTGGTGACCATGATATTGACAAGAAAAGAGGGAGAAAGTCTTTTCAGTGGCTCCCAGTCACTTAAAAATGGCACAGACAGACAGTTTATCATATTCTAAATCAGCTTTGTTTTTTGGCCCTGAGCCTCTCCTCTCCTCTCTGGGATGGCACTTCTATCAGAGAGTCAAATATAACTACACGGGTAGTTTGAAGCCCACACTTTTATAATGGGAAATTTTATGAGTCAAGTGTTAGTCTTAGTTCATGCATCTGTTGTTTATATTTCATGTGAGAGCCAGAAGTGGAGTGAGACGTAAGTTGGCAAGCCCACTTATCTACAAAATTCCACAGTCGGTATACTAGAGGGTGCGTTTGACATCAAAATACAACCTGTCTCTGTTTAACTTAGTGTTCGAACACACCCCTTTGACCCTTTTTCACTAGTGGCCACAAGTTTAGCCTCCTTTCAAGTTTAATGCATAATTATTTATTGCCCTGAAAGCCATCACTTCATTATTTTGGCATCAGTTATAAAACTGACAAAGATTTTAGAAGTGTTAAAATCGCTCCATCATGAATTATTTACCACCTCCTAATTATTTGAAGCTTGGCAGCTATTTTCAAAAAGCAACTCAGTGGACGAGCCAATTTCCAAATGAAAAAATTCCTGTGAAGTTAGCCATGGCCCCTAATGATATTCCTCTATGCAAATGCCAGATGATCTGCCAACATACTTAACAACAGCCCTTTTTACAATTTACTGAGTGACTCCCGGCCCAAACGGAAAAGTCTTTATGGCTGAACCTGAGTTCAAGAACAACTTGCTCTGAATTACTTAGAGTATATGAAAAGGAGAGCATGGGCTGAGCAGAATGTGGAGGCAAACAAAAAAGCAAAGTCTAATTGGAGGCTGGAGGCCAGAATGCCACGGAGGGCCTGACTTTACTCCAAAGAGAGACCTGCAAGTTGAAATACTATTTTTTTTTCATAGATTTTATTCAATGCATACGTTCACAGTGTGCAGGGTAATTCACCGTTTCTCCACTCCTAATGTTCTTCTCGGTCTTTGTTGCCCTGACAGGTGAGTGGCAGGCAGATAGTGAGTGGGTGCACTAAAACTTCAAAAGTAAGTCCAATGACCAAAAAGCCGAAAAAGCGGTGGGAGGAAAATGACAAAGATTGTTGAGGTTGACTCACATTGTTAGCACTCAAGTCAATTATTAAATCCATTGTACACTCAACATGAACACACTGATATATTTACTGAGCTTCGGGCACTTAATATGAAGTTTAAATAGGATCAAATCAACTCTGACATCAAGGCAAAGATCATACAATTGTAATCAAAGAGCATTGGAGATGAGAATGAGAGTATGTTCTCATGGTCTTTTATCGCCATTTTTCTTCTTCTTTAGGGACATTTAATCAAGACCCAGTGTTATTTGATTTAATTTGACCATGAGAAAATGCTGCTCGTCTAGAAGCTATGATATGCAACAACTGGCTTTGATACCAGAGAGGTGCACTGCGAGTCCCACCCATAGATATAAAACACCATATGCAATGTGTGTAAGGTGTATAAGGTCAAAGACGATGATGTTGTCTATATAATACTTGTATTTTTCTACCAATACTGTTTTTTATTCAAAGTGATGAACATAAGACAACTGTGCTTGTCTAGGATAATAATAAAAAAAAATCTAGTAGAATTTTGATTATTATTGCTCCAAGAGAACAAATTATGCTTTCAATCATGAAGATTATCTCATAATTGTGCATATATAATGCAGACAATGAGTTTAATTTTTCAAAATTTCCTGACCTTAATATTTGAGAACTGTCTTTGGTTTTCTGAATGGCTAATACCCTCCGTTAAGCAATATCTTTTATGTAGAAATCCTGAATAGATTCAGTATTATGGCCTATTTTGGCAGACAACATACCTACTGTAATACGTTAATATATTTATTAAAGTCATAGATTCTAGATAAGGGAAGATCTAGCTCTCTCTCACTCACTCATTCACACACACACACACACACACACACACACACACACACACACACACACACACACACACAACTTATAACTGTAACTCTTAACTCTTAAAGCATTAATTGTTTTACAATGCAATAGCCTATTTTCACATAGCAATAATATTTAACTACCGTATGTATGGTATGCATTTAACAGTCTCGCCATATTTTATCTCAACTACACCAGTTTCTGTGAGACTGCAAACATAACTCAGTTCTTCATCACACACAATATAGGCTACTGTGGGCCTATTATTATTTTGCATTAGAATGGACTGGATTTCTTTACTTGATCAAGACATGGATTACATGGATACTTTTTATTTGCTTCAAGGCAGCTAATTTTGGGTCAGCAAGATGTGGTGAACATGTAAATGTGACTCCTCAGCCTTGGATAACAATACAGTATGTTGGCTAACTAGCTCATGGTAAAGTTATTCAGTTCACTAACATTTTATGGTTTTAGTTGACCCACATGTAAAAAAAAAAATAAATCTCTCATCTGCTCTACACTGATTTATAGAGGGTGATGCCGGCCTCCCTGGTCTCTTTCATCCTCATAATAAAGCTATTAAGGTGATTTTAAACAACACCTAAGTAAGATGGCTGATGGTTGTCCCATGAGTTATGATGTAACGTCGCATCTCGTGTTTTATATCTATGGTCCACCCATCCTCCACCTCAAGTTGCCTTAAGCTGTTTATCTTGAAACAGCAGGGAGCCTGAGGCTGAGGTAACTGTCATCCTAAGACCTTCGCAGGTGTTGAAGAAGCAAACACAGGCACTCTGCAATAAAAAACAAAAACAAAACAAAACAAAACAAAACAAAACAAAAAAAAAAAAAAAAATCCTTCATACATATTTTTGAATAGGTCTTGCCAGCCCCGCATTTAGCTTTTCTGCTCTTTTGTTTCATTGCTGCCACTGTTGTTGTTGCTAAGGCTCCCCTGCACTGTGGATGGGTGAACAAAATCAAATATCCCATTATCCTTGACCAAATACCTTGATATTGTTATTGTGACAATATTATAAGGGTGACTGCAGATGCATTCATAAGATATTTACAGATAATAGATTTTTTTTAAACAAACAGAAAACTCATCTTTTTACCTTAATGTAGCTTTTAACACCAGAAAAACACAACATGCACAATGTGAAATATTCCAGACAACAGTCTAGTCTTATATCACAATGTCAATATATTGTCCAGCACTAGCCTGCGCTGTGTCAACCAGCTGCACTTTAAAAGCCAAAAGTCAGCCCAGTACTAACCAGGCCTACAGTAAATAGTGCGTGCCCCATTTCCAACATCATTCAGAAAATTTAGAACTCATTTATTCAACATTTTCATGTCATAAAAAAGTTGAATATTGTAAGACATGCAACTAGGCAGAAGAAAGCTCCTGCCCTTGACTTGGTTTGAATGAAAACCATCCACCACCAACACAGAAGTCAGTGAATATGCACTGTCTAATTCAATCCACCACACTTTCATTTCAGGCATTTAACTCATGCTTGTAGCCGGAGTGACTTGCAGTGGGCAAGCAGGGAGGGTCCATTGACTTTCTCAAGGACATTTTTACAGGACACGTGGCCATTGTGGTGATTGAACTTGATCTTTGGGTTGCAGAATGGGATCTCCAGCCACTTAGCAGCCCTGACACAATATGATCTATCTTAAAGGCCAAATCTGCGGTCACTGCACAGTGCTCACACATCACGCTAGCTATTGCTCCAGTTCTCTCTGTTTTTATTTTGTATGTATTTACACTGAGGCTTTGGCTGCAACTAACTAACCCTGGCAACACAGTTAACACACACATTTAGGTGCCTGCTTAATGCAGGGTTTCCACTCTGTCTGGAAAAGTATAAAAAAGTATGACAAATCATTTCGATAATTTCCTGGTCTTGGTAAGTATGGAAAAAGAAGAGAGAGTATGTGCAAGTGTTTCCATTTCCAGACTATTTTTTCTAGTTTTCTAAAAAACATAATTCAGAAACTGCTTTAATAAATCACACAAGCAGCACATTTTGATTTTGTTCACATTTGGAGCAGACGGCTGAATATGTTTTCCTCTGAGTGGACGGGGTAAAGCGATTTAAACACCTGTCCATATTGTGATGCACAAATTAATAGTGGCACCTGCTGTGCATGGGAAAATACAAGTTTTCTGAGAAATATGGTTGGCAAAAGACACTAAAAAAAAGCACGGTGTGAACTGTATATGAAGTAATTCGACATCTCTAACATGGGCAAGGCAGCCATCACAAGTCATATGGAAGGGAAAAAGCCCAGTGATCTTGTGAAAGCATCGTCAGCACCCGGTGTCACATCATTTTTCGCTCAACCCACCAACGCAGGGGCGACAAGTGACGAGGCCGTCAGCACATGTAACAGTTGGAATACTGCATGACAAGCATGTAGCTATGAGCAGTCTGAGATGTTAAACATAGTCTGAAAAAAAAAAAAAAATCCACCGTGATGTCTGGAAATGTAGGTCTGGAAAATTATTTTTGGAATTTTGAAATGGAAAGCGTGTAGGCACCCTGTTAATGAAAAGACCAACGGCACTACACAGCTAGAAAGCAGCTGATGTGAAGCAGAGTGCAAACATGAGACAATACACAAACCAATGCGATCTCTTGTCTGTCTCTCTTAGGTCTATCTCTTGGTTAAGTAACCAGCTGCACTGATTAACAGTGTCATGTAAAAACAAGCTCTGCAGAAACACAAGTACTCAAAGTTAAAGAACATCTTCACCTTGAACGAGCAGCGGCTGGGGTTGTGTAACGTTATCCTTCACAAGCTGCGGCAAACCAAAGATTTTGCTTGTGTTTGATGGCAATTTCCTTTAGCTTTTTGTCTATTATGTCTGATGACAACAAACTTGTTCCTGTGCATCAGTATGGCGTATAGAATATATTTGGCATGTTTTCACAGGCAAAAAACGTCCTCAAAGCCACTGTGAGTATAAAGACAATTTCCTCACAGAGCCGTGCCAGGCTGCAGTTCGATTTTGCACAAGTTCTAGTTCGTTGCTAGTACACAGCCTTCTTTATGCTCTTTGCTCAAACCAGATGCAGTGAAGGACTTTAATCCAGGACTCAGCACCACAGGAACCCTCTCTAAGACTCTATACTGTCATTAAAAATCCATCATAGTATTGTTTGGGTATGACAACAAACATAAAACATTCCTGTCATCTGTCCTGTCATCAATTCAAAAAAGCCAAGAGCACCCTTCTGCTGTTACACTCAATGTGGACACTGTAGTGTTGGTGTGGGAGGGTGTCCTTAAACCCGGTGGCGATACAAAAAAAAAAAAAAAAATGTGTTGCCTCAATTCCTTGTTCAGACACAAGAGACCTGCTCTCAGCAGTGATCACAGATCAGGGCTTTAAGTGTCTTCACACATGGGTATTTCAGTTAAGAGGTGAGTTTATTTCAAATGCGCAGTGTTATTTCGCATCAGTGCAAAGACAAGCAGCTGGATTACTCATAAGTGTTTATGTATGTGCAGGTAGGCATACAAGTGTGCTTACACACACACACGCACGCACACATTGCACTCAGAGATACATAAACAACCTACCCACACACACATCTAACAGCTCTGGCCTTATATCCTCACATTTCTGAGGTGTTAGTTCTTTTGTTTTGATCCTTACTTATATCCTTTATTGCTCTGTAAAGAACCGGTTGTTAAAAAACACTATAAAAATAAATAAGGCCTGACATTAGAAAGAAAAGGAGGGACACAAAGACAGACAAAGGAAGCGAGAAAAAGATTCCAGTGCTCCTGTACAACAGGTTTGTATAGCCTATTGGGCCTCTGTCTGGCTTGTTTTCACATTATCAGAGTCTCTGTGTTGCAGGTTGGCATCAACTGTCTAATCTCCCAACGCACCTGACTGTGACACCTATCTCTCTCTCTCTCTGCACTGTCTAACAGCCCTGCCAGCACCCAGTCCCAACAAACGCTCATACAGTGGCAAACACTGGGAACAAGTTGAAAACATACACAGATGTACCAAAATTCTTGCAAGTGCCCTCGCGAACCCATACACAGAGGAAAAGGCATGGCTCTTTTATCTAGCCTCCTCGAACAAAGAGTCTCCGGAGAAACTCTGACGCCGTGTTCTGTGTCGACAGGATTTGGCAGTCGACTCCGGTGTCCTGCTTGTGAAACAACGCCGGGGGTCGTTTGCCAGCCAATGGCGGCTGCGGTTCCACATCGTTTCCATACTGTGTGATGTCTCGCTCTACGGCTCAAGAAGGGGATGAGGGCCTCTTGGCAATTGGACAGATGCCATGCAGCCGACTTTCACTTTCTGTCTTCCACCCCCCCCACCCACCCATACCCACACCCTCCAACTCCCACACACACTGTTTGTGATATCCTCCATTCAGTTTAGCCCTGGGGAGGACCAGTGGACCAAGGAGGCCTCTGTGTTTCATGCACTGTTAGGCTGGCTGGGGGTGCTATGGCTGACTCCTGCCAGTCTGCCCATAATCCATGACTGGATAACCCTTCTGGTCCATGGAGATTCTCTAGCTCCTCATGGGAAATTGACAGAGATATCCATGTCTAAACCCAGTGATGTATTATCACTGAAAATAGTCTGCTTATCAGTTTCATTGCCAATTTCAGAAAGGTTTGGGAATGAAAAAGGGAGGCTGTAGTGTTACTTTCTCTTTGTATTTGATGTACGTCTGCAGAAACCGAGCCGATGGGGTAGAAAAACAAACACGCGGCAGAGCTTTTGCATTCCGAGCACTTGTGTGTCACCTTTGACAGCTTGCCTCGTAGTCCTAGAGAGCGAGGAGTTTTTGAAAACGAACAGGTCCAGAATGAGATTTCCATTATCTCATGCTTGATCACCTCTCAAATTGCAATATCTCACCAAGACAAATCTGTTCCTTCATGCTTTGCAAGTTTTAGGTTGGATTGGCTCATATTAATGTGTCTGGGCCTCACAGAAAAAGTCATTTTAGGGGTTGTTTTAGTAAATCGTATTATTGAGAAATGAGCCATTAGTTATAGTAATATGACACAAAGCTCATTCTGACCAAAGGCCTCATATTTCCGGGTCTCGCTGGAGCAAGTCATATTTACATGATAAAGACTTATTCATCTGCCGGATCTACTTACATCTAGACTCCCCTTCGAGCCTTTTATTAGTTTGAATGTGATATTGTGCTGGTGTACCCCCCTCTGCGCGGCGTTTCTCAGATGCAAGACACTGCCGGAGCACGGTCATCTCATTACGCCAAATACTGAATTTTTAATGGGTCATTACGACAGCCATTTTCTGACAGCAGTTCCGCTGGCGCAAACAGGTGGAATAAGGTTCTCTCGGGTCACCCTGTCTGCACAGGCAGAGTGTCATCACTGATCCTCTATCTATATCCTGTCCGCCAAATGAAAGAAGGCACAGGGAATAAAAGCTTACCGCCACCAGATCTGAGACAGATTTTGACGCCCCAAATGTCCTTGTGGAGTGACTGGGGAAACTGACTTTTCAAAAGTCATCAATTTATTTCACGATGAGGATAAAGCTAATTTCAACAGCCCACAAAAGGACTGGGTGATATCGTAGATTACACAGAGAGGCTTTATAACCTCGCAATGTGCCTTTATGCCATTATACTTGTTTGTATTGAATCAGAGATTGAATCTTATTTACTTTGCATGCACTGTGGTAATTATGGCCCACAGTAATTATGGGGAATGATTGTATTAACACAAACTTGAAAACTGAGAATTGATAAATGGTGAGCTCTTAATGGGCTTCGAGCTTCACCTCATATTTATTCATGTTTTTCATGCTGGTCCACTGTACATCAGAGAGACAAGCATCAGTGTTCCAGACCGAGTGCCAAGAGCAAGAGAACATTAAGTCTTAAGAGACTTGCAGTTGATGTCGGTACAGAGAGAGAGAGAGGAAGAGAAAGAGAAAAAGAAAGAGAGAGAGCGAGTCCGATCAATATTCAAACTGCAAAATGAATTTGACTGGAGCGAGAACTTCTCATCAAATGGGAAAAGAAATTGGATATGAAAGATGACCTGCCATAAAATTCGATATCCCACAATGCCATCTGTCAGACAGCGGCTGGAGAATAATGACAACGGCTAATGAAAGTTGAGCCCTGGTTCGGTGATGGTTTAAATCAGCTCCTCGCTGCGGCCGCCATGCTGTGCTGACTCAGTGTCCTGTCCTCTATCCATCCCAGCTGCATGCCACATAAGAGGCCATGTGTGAGGCTCACTTCATCCAAAAACATGAGAAGATGATGACCTGTATTTTTGTGATATTCCTCTGAAGTCAAAGGGAAAATGTGCTTGCCCTCCTGCACAGTGAGGTCCAGCTACAGGACGACATCCCTACAGCTCATAGGGATTCAGTGATTCGCTCAAGGGCACTTCAGCAGGGCACAGGCTTGAACTCAGGCCTTTGCATAGACGGGTGGTCTCCCTACTTACTATGCCACCCCGCTGCCCAAACAGGGAAAATGCAAGTGTGTGATGTGGTGGAATTCGATGCTTGAATCCTTCAGGGTGAAATGAAGCCTGATCTAATGTTTTGCCTTTTTCATGTGTGCTTCATATGCATGCCTTTCATGTGATGCTGTATAAAATCATACCTTACAGCTTGTGAAGTTGGTTATTTAAACCCCAGCTTGTAACACTGCATAGTTCCTTACCATTCAGTGAATCAGATCTTGATTGCAATTGTGTAGCCATTATGTGCAACTTTAAAAGGTGTTACATCGAGCATAACGATTCTCAAAATGAAGGCATTTCCCCTGACCCTGCATGCCTCCTGCCACAAAGAGGATTTTGCTACTTGTCTCACCTCCGTCTCCCCGGTATCACATTACATGTGTTTGTTTTGAAAAGCAGAGAGAGGAATAAAAACGGATAACAGCCCTGAATCTCTGTGAATATGACAAGATAAGCTAATGTGAAACTGAAACAATGGAACCGGTGTAACAGTTCCCGTTTCATTTCGCTCAGCAGTCCAGAGGCTGCCAATTTTCCCTGCGAAGGTCTTGTTCGTTTACTGTAATTATGTGAATATCTCAAAATGAATGCGGTCATTTGCGGATGTTAAAATGCTTGATGCAGCACCTTAAAATGCATTCCTCATTTCTTTGGTGGTGAATGTGTTAGCCTGCCTGGCCAAAATCTTGGGGTTGGAACAGCGAGCCAGTAATAAATTCCAGTGTGCAGTTACCTTTGACATGTATTTTTCATGTCTACTTTTATCCAGTACCTAGCCTCAGTAGATTGGATGTGTGTCCTCTTCTCTTCTCTTCTCTTCTCTTCTCTTCTCTTCTCTTCTCTTCTCGCTTTATAGTTTACATATTTTGCACATGAGAGCAATTGCCAAATGTCTAAATCAAGTGGAACTTAAAATCCATATCCACATAAATTTATCACTGCAAATGTTCCTCAGCAGTTATTTGCCTTAACTAACAAACTGACTCATCATTTAGGAAAGACAAGCTCTTACAGATGGCTGGCATTTGTTTTATCTGCATATCAAATAGAAGATGTCACTGTTAAATAATGTTATGAGCACTTTTAATAGCAAACTATCGTAACTGTGTTTGTTCTAAATCTCCAAGAGAACAAGGGGCAGCGAAAGATGGCAGCATATGTGTTGTAATAGTGCTTTTAAACAGTCATTTATTGAGGTTAGATGAGAGAAAGGTATTAATTTGTAGTCTTATGGTGCTGTCAGCCGACTTTGTGCTCGTCATCTGCTCCAATTCTCAAGGCGGATGCTGTGTACACGACGACAAGCATGCAAAATGTAGGACACAATATGATCCATGTAGCAGTTATTTGAGGGGTGCCTGCATAAAACCAACATGAAAGCACATTCAAAAGGTCAAGCTGTCACGCACCGCACATTTCTTCCAGATGGCTCTACCACCAGAGTAATGTGAGACACAAGTAGCAACACCAAGCTGCCATTCTTGTAATGATCTGTCAATAAAATGACTGTGTTTTCATTAGAGAATTCCTCACTTTAATCTGGTGTGGTCTCAGCATAGCGGATGCTCGTGTACTCAGCGCCTTGGGGCCCTAAAGTTCAATGTGGGATACATATTTCTTTTCAAAGCAGTGTATGTAAAGTTAATGGCCTCTTAAATAAACTGTCAATCGTGCCACCGCCTGGCTTGTCTTTTACCCAGCCGAGCGCGCAAATCTTTTCTTTGTTTTTTCTGTCATGAAAGATATTACCCTGCACAGTGAAAGCCAAACTCTCGCTCCATCTCCCTCTCTCTTCCTTTGCCCACCAATCCACCTCTCCTCCACCCTCTGTCAAACAGCGGATTTAATCATTGATCCGTTTTCATCCTGCCGATTTCCATTTCAGTCTACACCTACACCACAACAATGGAAAGGGGAAGGTCATTTTGTGACTGGGAAATCTCAGGAAGCAATGAGGCTGCATGATGATAGATTGTGAGGGTAGAAGGTGAGTAATGTCAGGAGAAGGGGTCTTATAACTTACCATCTCATTCAAATATGCTCTGCTGTTGGGCTGTCAGCCTAAATCATGGCTCTCTGTTTTCCCTGGGCCAAAAGTGGAATTAGCAATATTGAATCGGCAGTCAAATATTGAACGGCTCATACTGTATAGCTCTTCTTGTCTTGCCTAAGAGCAACTTTGGAATGGCAATGAATGCCAACACAAAAATGCACAGAAAGGGGAAAAACTAGGGGAAATTAATTTTAACGCTCTCCATTACGGGTATAAGGAGTCTGCGGAAGATTTGTTGTACTACCATATGAAGTTCTCTATCACAAGATAAGCTTTGGTGGCATAACACTGCTGTGCTGGCTTGTGTTGCTGAATTTTAAAGGAAAGACTACCTCCACTGCTCCACTCAATGCACTGACATACTATTTATTCCGTCAGGGCCAATGAATGTCCTGGATACCGCTTCGGGGCGACTCAAGGGGAGCTGAGTAGTTGTTCTTTGTCTCAGTCTCATCAGACAAAGACATTTAGACCAGCCGGGCCCCTTTTTCCTGTGAGTATCTAAAAGCAGTTTCCTTGTTAAATATTCATACCGCCCTTCTCTTTCAGTCAGCCTAAGATTTTTTGAAGTGCATAAGTGCTGTATTGGTGTTTCGTCTTAAATGGAGGCTTAAATGGAGCGTGAGGCGTTCGGCAGGCACACAGCCGGGATTCAGCTGATAACGGCCGTGTTGGTTACATGCAGGAAGAACAGCCGAGTGTGGATCTGACAATAGGAATAAAACTTCTACCTTTGTTTGTGTGGGGGAGAAAGAAAGAGAGGAGGAGGAGGAGAAGGAGGAGGGAAGGGATAGGAAGAGAAAACCGAGGAGGGGTGAGACTTTCAAGAAACAAGCCCTCACTAGAAGAGGTATACAATACTTCTCTATGCAATCTTATTAATTTTGCCAGTTTGCCTTTGTGTCCTTGCACCAGCACACCCAGCAGCTCCTTACTTGAAAGCTGGAACTTGCATGTCCTTGAGAATAACCTGCTTGTAATGAGTGCAATGTAATCTTCTGTAGGACTTACTTTTAATTGACAAAAGAACCATCAAAGGCAACTTCATAGCTGGGACTAAGTGTAAATCATGTTTTAATTAAGGAGGATATAAGGATTCCTTTCTTCCCTCAGTGAGAAAGACTTTCCCCATGGACTGACTTCAAATTCCACAGTAGCGTTACTCCAAATAGCTTAACTAGATGCTAATTGGGAGCTGGGCTAGCCAAGAGGAGGGTACATTCTTTTTTAATCAATCTTTTAGGCAATAGGGCAATGGTGATGCTTTTTCTTTCAAAGGAGCCAAGTCAACTGCCCTAAAACGAATGGGGGAAGATAACTTCTTTCAAGGCAATGTATTTTGCAAGCATTACAGAAAAGGAAGGGAAAGAGTATACAGTGTCAGCAAATTGTTTGTTGCTTTAGCCCGTGTTTCCTTTTATTTTCATAACTCTCGTTTGAATAGCAACCACAAAAACAATGAAAAACACCCCGAAGATAAACTCGTTCAGCCGTATAATGTGAATCAAATCTAAAGTACATGGGAAAATCACTAAAACGTCTAACCGTGGAAAGCAGTTTACATGGCAACTGTCATTACCACTGAGTCACATATTGGGTCACCTAATTACTCTTTTCTCAGGATTAAGACAAACGATCAATCCACGGCTCTCTAAGAAACAATCAGGCCACGTCAATGACAAGTGACGAACATTGATGACCAACCTTTCTGAACAATTAAGGAAAACACAAAATGCCGCTAGTTCAGGACTCAGTTGATCTAAAAGCACCTTCAAGGGAAAAAAAGCACAAAGGAGGAAAAAAAAAAAAAACGGCTTATTGATCATCTGTTGAGCCGTCATAGCTTACGAAACCGGTGATTCACAGATAACCTTGAGGTATGAATGGTCCCAACAAATCACCGCCCACAGAAACCATTATCAGTCTACGAGTCATTAACATGTCATTTATGTATATTGGGGTGTGGGAGGACAATAGGCCATCAGAGGGCCAGGTGCAGGAATTAAACTCACAAATCACTTAGGATCTGCCATTTCTGCTGGCAACACGTTAGCAATAAACACAAACTCATTATGGCAGTGCACTCCTAGGCCTATAAATGTCTCCAAAGCAGAGACAGGTAATAGTGATGGGTAAAGCCCTTAGATCGCTGTTTGGTTTGACAGGCCAGAAGGGAAACCACCCAGCACCTGGGAGCATCCCACTGAAATTGTCGTTTAAATGGCCTGCGAGTTCCTTGATGGAGGCTCCCTGGAGACCAGTCATGCTGCTAGAGAGACAGAGAGAGAAAACAACTAATCCAGCTTTGGTAATTTATGATGACTCATATGGCAGAAGTGCCATTTGAGTGCCAGTGAGATCTGTCAGTGTAACATAAGAGCTTAGTTGTACTTACTTATTCGATGTAGTCATTATACCGAGCTAAAAAAAAAAAATGTTGTCTTTATAGTTTCTTTCATTGTAGTTGCACATTGTAAAGTGTTCCATCAAGTGGCCAACAGCTTCATCTAGCCGGCCCTTTAACCTTGAAAGCTGGCATCGATTGCAAAGACAAATTTATGATTCAAGGCCGGACACTTGAAGAAAACAGTGAGTCACTGTTCATTTACATCTGCAGCAGTATGCCCTCTGGTGATCTGTGGGTAAATGACTATTCTTACATCTTACTATGTACTTATAATTTAGCAAATCCGCTGCTTATTTACTCTTCACTGACTCAAAACTTACATACATAAGCATAAGGATACATAAGGATAAACACACACTTTGGATATCTGACCGTACACTCTGATGCAAGCAAGCACCCACGTACACACAGGAACACACACCCCACGTCTCGACAATGGCAGCCCACCCAAGCACACATCACACACAATCACTAATGAATGGCATCGCTAATTAGCCGCCTTTCTTTCTTCTGCCTCCTGCTCCCTTAACACAGGATCATAGAGTGCGGGTCGGTCGTTCTCAGTGTGGAGGGCAGACTATTCACTAGAGAGCCCTTTTACTGCAGAAAAGCACCAAGATGCTGGTGAGCAGCTTGTCTGATTAGCACTGATTACTCTCTAATTGGAGTTCTCCAAAACACGATGACCTCTGCTTTGTTTACTGATGGGATTAATCACGGTCTGGCAGAATTAGAATTCCCAACTGAATTCATTCCTTCCTCATTATTTGGAGGCTGCGTAGTTTGCCCCCTCCCCCTTCCTGGATGCTTAGTGGCCGGCAAATTATTTCAAATGCACACTGTGTAAGAGGTGTTTGATTTTCAGGGTGAACCTTGCCCCTTATCATATCACTGCCTTCCTTCCTGATTTTCAGGGCTCACCCAACAGTTGACTTGGCTCTCACTGCTCTTCTGAGTCGGGGAGAGAATACTCTGAGCACAGGCATTACTGTGGAAATGCAGTGATTGGATAAATGCTGAGCTGACGGCGTAATGCCACTAATGGTGCCTGCAGACAATGAGATTTCAGCAGTCTTTTATTGCAAGCCACACTGTGCGACATGGATGTAATAAACTAGGGTATGTAAAGTTTGATCGACTGTACAACGATCACACCTGATTGAATCTTACAGGCTATGATGCAGGTCAATATACAAGACCACGTCATCAGCGTGTGACATACATATGCACCGCTATAGTGGTAAACAGTGAAACTAAGCAAGAATGCAGCCTCTGCAATAGTGGCATTGTGGCATGTGTTCCAAAGAGGAGGACGAGAATGCAGACCCGGTCATTTTTGTCTTTGTTGGAATCCCAAACATTTCCTCGTTTTAACTCCATCATCGGCTTTAGCGCCAGTGCCGTGTTGATGAGTGCCTCGTTTTATGGTGCATTCCTATTGGTTGGTTAGTAGCTGTAGGAGCACATTGTGAGATGGTTATCCTGAATTTCTGAGTCAGCCATTATTGCAAAGTAAACCTCTTTCGATCAGTCAATACCCTTCCATTTCACAGCACAGTTTGACTGAACCTGTCATGATGAATGTTTTAATTTGATCTGTACAAGTTCAAAGGCAAACAAACTGGAGGTGGAAAAAGTCCCTCTAAGGTCATCTAGGGCATCTGGTCCACTCCAGAACAAATTAAAACCCCTCCTACCTTCAAGCATATTAATGAAAACACCACCTAATGTCTTGGTAAGGGAGAAAATTCAATAAACTCTCATTAGCTAGTTTCATTCCTCATGTGTTCGTTTATGGTGAATTTGTAAATAACGGAGCCTTTAAGAGCATTTGACATGGGGCCATGGTGGCTGCTCTAGCTCCAAGAAATCGAGATACAGTCTCCTGGTTTCCAACCAACTCATCAGAAACCACAATGAGTAACGTCACCATCACTTCATCCACTATTATTAACAGTCTGTTGCCGACCAGGGAGAGTACAGTTGCAGCAAACAGCTTTGTGGGTGTGACTTTGATTGACCACTTCAGACAAGCAAGCTAATTGACAACAAGGATGCATTAACAGGGATGTGTGTGTGTGTGTGTGTGTGTGTGTGTAGGGGAGCAGATACGGAAAGCAGGAGAGACACTGACAGAGATAAGACAGTGAGTGCAAAAGACAGGGTGAGTTACATATGTAGACAGGTACAAAGACAGAAGCACAGGCACAGGCAGACAGATCCAGTGTGACAGGCAGAAACCAGCCAGCAAGCGAGAGGACAGAACAGATGCTCAGGGATGGCGCTGGGCTCGCAGCCGTCACAACCTGAGACTGGGTTGTCAGTGCAGATAGGTTGACGGCTACACCACAGATCCCACTTACGAGCCTGTTTAGGAATGTCGGCCCATCCACAGGGACCGAAGCAGGCAGCTGGTGTGCCATGCACCTCTTTGTGCCTGGCAGGAAATGACCAGGTTTCTGATGATCTTCCTGACATTTGTCATCCTCCCCAAGGCCACATAGTCCACACTGCAAAAAATGCCAGTCCTTGCAAGTCATTAGGTCACATATTCCGGATTAAAATCTTATTTTTTTTTTTCTTAAAACAAATGAAGAATTCTTTAGACACATCTTAATATCTTGAGAATAAGGCAGAATGAGGCACATCACTAGTATCGATGTGTTTCTTTCCAAGCCACTGGCAGATTTTTTTCAGTCTTTTTTTTTTTTTTTTTGTCTCAAGAAAAATACAATTTAAAACTCAATACTAGATAAAATGACTTGTTTCCAGCATACCCATCCTCGCTGAGTAGATGAACAGATTTTGCCAGGTTATAGTTCATGTTCCTTTTGTTTGATTTTGAGTCCAAAACATCTACACTGAAAAAAGTCTTAATGAAAGCCCTTTGCCACTGCAAAAGGCATGCTGTATTCTTTTCAGAACAATATATTTAAATCAGCTCTTACTCTGAACAAAACCTTTTTTCCTTCAGTTGCAAGGGTGGGACTGATGGGTGAAGCTGATGCAATGAATGAATCCGCAGTTTGAAGACATCTTTGACAATCACCTTTGAAAATAAAGAGTAATCTCACAGATTGTGAATTTTTTTTTCATGTCTTAGAGTTTGTCAGAACTATATATATCAGTGTCAGCTCAAATGCAATGCCGATCCTTTCAAGCTATTTGCAGCATCCAGTATTCCATTAACACTGACAGTTTTCAACATGTGAGAGACTGCTTGCCACAGCTAACCAAATTGAATGCATTATGGAGAGCTTAATGGAACCATACTCCTGCTGCTTCTTAATCTGAGAACATTTTCCATTAGGCTAATCGCAAAAAGAAAAAAAAAAAAAAAGTTACCGGTCATGGGTCACTGAAACTGAAGTTCCCGCCATAAGGAAAATGACATAAGACCAGTGTAAGATTCCTTGTGTGCAACACAAAACACTTTATGATCCATTAAGGATACTGTGCACATAACCCCACAGTTGCAATGAAGGACACTGATGATGAACTCTGTAGCATTCCCTTTGCTACATTTCAGATTCAGCTCAGAGATGTGGTGGAGGGGGAAAAAAGCCTTTCATTTGCAAGAAAAAGGAGGTGTACTGAGAGAAACTTATAAAGGCCTTTTTCTTCCTCAACAAAGACTCAAGGAGCTGATGTGGAAAATGATCATTCATCCATCTCTGTGCTAGCTGGGAACTGAACAGAAATACTTCTCCTATCAGTAAATCTGCAGCCTGACAATTTCTGATGAGCATACAGTGCGCTGTCATTTGAAAACTATCAAAGATGCATCTGCTTTGAATGGGTAAAGAGATAACAGTTCCCTCATATCACACCAGACCCCCTAAGCGTACTTTATGGTCCTTTATAGCTGAAAGAATGAAAAATTGCCTTTTTAACCAAATTGCCTTATCTTGTCTAGAAAATGATAGAGCCACTGTTACCACTGGGGACACTAAAACATTTAAGTGACAGCTTCCAATTACACAAGTATTGATTACAATAGGTTTCTCTATGTTTCACTCCCCCTCACTATTACTGTATTGTGTGTATTTTTCTTTACTTGAGATGACAAGATAGTGAGGCTGAGAGGTCGCACAGATCAGACTTTCAAATCCTGCTGAGAATTTTTAAAAGGGCCACTGTGTGTGTTGACGTGAACGGCACAGCGAGAAACTAAAAGAGTCTTGCTGACAATAATTGTGACAAAGAGCACTAATGGCTCACAATTGCACTTATATGCTCCATAGCCTTAAGCCCGTGAAGGCTGTGGACATTTTTGAGACTAGCATTTTAGGCGGAATGGAATACAGCCCTTTAAAGCTTTTTCAAGCCTGTAAAGACGCATAAAGTTGCACTTCAGTGTCTCTATTCACCAGCTGTTCTTCTGACCTTTTACTGGCAAGAGGATTGGAATTACACTGAATTTTACTTCTGATGTGAGAACCATATGCTTGGCGATTTCTTATATTCCCCAAATCAAAAACATCATCAAGTTAAACAGGAATAGAAATAACAAGAACAACAAAAAAATCATAAGCACTGCCCTGCTCAGTTGGAATGACCCTGATATTTTACCAATGCTAATGTACTGTGCTCGACTGGGCTTACCCTGACAGATCTGTGCTTACAAGCGGAATGCAAACGACATAATTGGCTATGTAAAACTCTGCTCTATTAGACGGAGGAACATGGTGCCTGATAGCCTTCATCACCGCTAAAGCTCTTCATTAATCTCCATCCACAAGGTCAAGGAGTTGGCCTGTACAAGACAAATGAATTAAGGCTCTGCCATCAAGAACTGAACCTTGTGTGACCGAGTGACAGGGGTGGCATCACTTTTTTTCTTCCTAAAGAAGATTTTATTAGCTAAGTAAGCTGCAAAGGAGGGTTTTTTTTGTTCCAAAAGCCACAGTCATTTTATTGAAGACAGAGGTGCTCACAAAATTTTTGCTCTTTTAAAAAACACTCTCCTACCTCTTAATGCTCTTGCATGTCTTGCATGCAAAATAGTCTTACCTCATTTGCCTTGCTTTGAAGACCACATCCTCTTAACACAGTGGACAACAGTGCACATAGGCACCGCTAAAGTTTTTATGTGTGTAGCATTTGACCCTGAAATAATTCCCTCTACCACTGAACCGCGCTTACAGCCAGAGGTAAAGGTTAGCCTCTGAGACAGCATTTAATGCAGAGGAAAAATATTGCAAGACTGCACGAATAAATCAAAATGCATTTAGGACTTGCCTGCACTCATTCATAATCCCCCAAAGCGCATGCTACAAACACACACATGCACATGCGCACACACGCAGACACCTCCCTCTGGTGAGTGCTCAAGCAGCTCACGCACAGGCTGCATTGATCATACCAGAGATTTGTGCTTTCATTACTTATCATATCCTCAGAGGTCTCCTGGAAACACCGTGTGCAAATGCGGCTGAAATGTACACGTGTGTGTGTCCTTTTCCTACCCTGCCTTCATTTACAGCTCACTAATGGTGCAGGGAATGAACAAATTCCAGTGGCCATTCTGGTAAAACTCTGTTTATCAATAGGCCCAGGTCAGCAGGGCACTCTGCCTCCTGAAAGACACTCACTTATTAAGGCTTGTAATCAAAAGTGCTTTAGCTGATGATGAGATGAGGTTATATTCATGAAATACGCCCCGTTAATAAACCCACTCCCATCTAACTAAATAGATGTTTTCGAGCTATTATATTTCATCCTCAAAGGACAAGGGGAATCGAAATCTTAATGGAGCTGGATTATGGGTGCCGTAGTCGGGTGATTTTAATGACAGACATTTTGCAGGAGAAATGACCAGAAAAATGGTAAGACTTGACTGGAGAACAAGGTTGAGAAGCGGTGATTTGACCTCAATTATAACTTTGCCCCTCCAGCGGTGGCTCCGCTTGAGTTTGTGCCGCACCTGCAGATATGCGCTTGCATAGGTTACTGCACACACCACTACTCACTACATGCGGGCACACACAAAAACACACACTGCAAAAAATCCCCATTTGAACAAGCCATGTTCAGTGTTTTTTTCTTAAAACAAATCAGCCATTGGGGTGAGATAATCCCACTTGTTTCCAATGCAGTTTTCATTTGTTTTTTTTTTTTTTTTCTGGGATCAAGTATAAATATGTTAATACAAGGCAGAATAAGGCAGATCAGCCCACTAGTATCCAGAAAATTACACTTGATAAAGGAAAATTCTGGAAACCAGAATAGCTATAGGAGGTAGGTGTGCTGGGGGTGCTGTGGTGTCTGAGTTGGTGCTTTTTCTAAATAATTCTGAGCAGTGCTAGTTTACGTTTTCCGGTTCAGCAGCACAACGTGAAATTCTGTCAGGAAGTCAATTCAACCTATGCCTCAGGTGTTTCAGTAAGAAACATGCTAATTGTCATGAGGCAGAAACAAATTTCGGATTAAAAAAAAAAAAAATCCAAATTATTTCCAAAAACTGTCACTTAAAATAGCAACCAAATTATTACCCCATCAACAGAGGCCTCAGCACAGTTGTCTTTACCCAAGGAGGACAGCCAAGCAGCAGCTAATGTTGGCCCATTGGCTGCAGTAGGCAAGGAACTGTTATCAAGAGGAGGAATGAATTGCGGGCGGCAGCTACAGAATCGACATCTACCACAATCAAAGCAGTGGGAGCTAGCCCTGCTGAATTTCATTGTCCTTTCCAGCCAAAGGATTTTAAGTTTCCAACTGGCGAGTGAAGACAGTTCCAGACTTGACAGCCCTTTAGTTAAAAGTGCTGAATTTAGAAACTGGTGCAAAGCCACACATTCATTTAAGTCAGAGGTAGGTGTTCTGGGTCTCAAACTGATCGCTTTCCCTGCTATCAGACATATCTGCTAAAGAACAGAGCACGGCAAGGAATGTACTGGAGCTGTTGTTCAGATGTGTTCGATTCCTGGGCCAAAAAGACTCCCATTCAGAGGTGACGGCACACAGGACGGCGTGCTTTATG
This sequence comes from Myripristis murdjan, assembly GCF_902150065.1. Lineage (NCBI taxonomy): Eukaryota > Metazoa > Chordata > Actinopteri > Holocentriformes > Holocentridae > Myripristis > Myripristis murdjan. The sequence continues at coordinate 15,820,832 of NC_044002.1, read as the reverse complement.
AATTAATGCTTGAGTGCACAGCCAGTCGGCCAAAAGAACGGGAATGGCTATTAAGAAGAGACAACTGGGTGTTAGACACCATCCAGAATGAGATCATTAAACAGTTTTCTCGTGCTGTACAGAGGGAAATAATGTCATGAGCATCAGAGTGCGCCTTTTATGGACTGAAAGCTGATGGCACTGACATGAGTAGCCTACTATGGAGCAGTTTGCTTGCACCCTGCAGTATGTTGACAACAACCTTGAGACCCACTGTGAATTTTGGAGATTTTACAATGCCTCTGGCTCTACTGAAGAAACACTGTTCGTGTGTATGAGGGACATTTTTTTGTGTTTGAACTTTCATCTAGTTTGCCGCCAGGGATTTTCTTTTGATGAGGCCGCGGGTGGTCTTCTGGCGTTCAGATGTAACTGAAGTAAATATTCCCATGGTCACTGTATGTGCACTGCAGTTACCATTCTCTGGACCTGGCGTTACAAGAAAATGTGCGCATGAGATGATCGAAGTGGCTGGCACACTGAACTTAGTACAAGGTGAAGCAAATCTCTCTTTAGTGTGGATTAAGCAGCGACCAACATCTTAGGTCTGTGTCCCCGCAGGTTGTGTGTGCACACCAAAGCAATCTCGCACATCTGCTCTTCCTGTGCTACTCTCATGGCACTTTACACAGCGAAGGACGACAACAGTGTTAAGGGGGAAACAAGAGCCAAAATCAGAGGGTTACACAAACAGGCACTTAAAGGAAGGACTTTCTTTGGCCTTCTATGTTGAGAAGCATTGTTCGGGGCCTGTGAGGCAGTGGCAAGGAATTTATAAAGTACAGAGGCAAGTGCGCTCGGTGCCCTTCAATGTACAATTCTACTAAAAGGACAAATAAGAGCACTTAGAGATGATGACGCTGTGGAGAATGTCCAAGGTGATGACATATGCTTGCAAAATCAGACTTTAGGTGGTGCCAGAAACTGTGTCCCTGGTAAGCAGGACCCCAGTCCAGTATTGGCACACCAAAGGGACTCAAGCAGTGGCAGCTGAAACAGAAAAATTCAGGTGGAGACATGAGTTTTAGGAAGCTGTGGATCGGGTGCATTCACCAGGACAGCGTGCAGATAGCAGCAAGAAAAGAGACTATGGCAATTGATGGCCACAAAGTGGAACTGGACCTGCAGCCCCTTCGTCTTCCCAAGCAGCTGGACACAGGCAGTTCCACCTCAGGACGCTGGGAGACATTGCCAAGGATTCTCCACGCAGCACCGTCCCATAAGTGGCCTCATGTCTCACCAGACTTTGCTTAGAGAAGTAGAAAACCTCTTAAAACTGTGCCTCCGTCTTGCCATATCAGAGGCACCATCACAGAGATGTTTCTCCGCTCTTCAGAGCCTGAAGACATGGATGCGGAGCACGATGACTCAGGAAGGACTGACCCGTCTAACATGATGCATGTACACAGTGACATTTTGCAAAACTTAAAACATACATGCCCTGATGAAGGACCTTATCAGCATCACACCAAAGCACAAAAGCTCTTTTGGAGTTATGTAACACAAGCTGACATCAAGGGAAGGGGGGAAAAAAAGGAAAGCTTTATTTTCCGTGATTTTGCACTGAAGAAATATTAAAATGTGAGTTGCTGTTGAGTGATAAATGTTCGAGCAATTCAATCCCATATTGATTTATCAGTGTGACAGCAGGGCAGAGGTGGCAAAAGTACTGACATTCTGTACTTAAGTAGAAGTAAAGATACTTGTGTGAGAAAAGACTCTGGTAAAAGTAGAAGTACCAATTCAACTTCTTTACTCAAGTAAAAGTAAGAAAGTACAGGCTCTAAAATGTACTTAAGTACAAAAGTAAAAAGTAAAAATGATTTTTTTTTTTTTTTTTTTTTACCATTAATGATACATATACCTTTTTGATAACTTTTTGACGAACAACAACCTGCAAAGTGCTGGTACAGAGAGAATGAAAATCACACAACAGTCTAGTTTTGCTGCAAGCCCAGTTTCACACAATAATCAAGACTGAACTGACCAGAGGTCTTGAATGAGTACCTTGATAACAGCTTTGGTACTCTCAATACTTAATATACTTAACGTATATGACTTTTAACAGATTTTTTCTTGCTTCTCCGACTCTGTTTTGTTGTCGGCTAACGTTATCTTCCCTGGCAACTGTCTTCCTCCATGTCTCCAGATTTCTCTATATGGTTTTCTTTTTCTTAACTGCTCTCATGCCCCGCGCCCTCTCTCCCTTTCCCTCTCTGTGCAGGGTTTCCTCCAGGATTTTTTGAAACTGTGGGGGAGGGCTTCAGCATTAATGTTAATAATTTTTGCCACGGATCTTTTGTAGCACAGAGGAGATATGCTGCTCAAACACTTGGTATGTAGTGTTGGTGTATGTTTATGAGTTGTAGAACATAATAAATTATCTTGAAGGAGTAGATGTTGACTCCAATAATTTAAAAATATGTTAAATTATTATTTGTTTTAAAAATGTAAATTACTTATCAAACAGACCTAACAATTCAACTACCAATGAATGAGCAGTAGTATGCATGTGATAACATAGAATGAAAAATAAGCCGAAGTGATACCTCTTCTCTGAATAGACAAGCTAAGCCAGTGTGCTGCTGTTAGCCAGTGAAAATACAGCGGAGTGGCGACTCTTCGCTTTGTTTCACAATCTATGTCAGTGCGCTGCTGTAGCCTGGAAAGTTTCTCTGCCTTTTGTTCTCGTACGGTGCCGGTGCAGGTGTTGTAATGTTTTTCTTGGTGGTAACGAGCCCGCCCGCCCGCACCAAAAAGAGAGAGAGAGGGAGAGAGAAGTAACGAGCCTGTTTTGACAATGTAAGGAGTAGAAAGTACAGATATTTGTGTTCAAATGTAGGGAGTAAAAGTAAAAAGTCAGCAGAAAATTAAATACTCAAGTAAAGTACAGATACCTGAAAAATCTACTTAAGTACGGTAACGAAGTATTTGTACTTCGTTACTTCCCACCTCTGCAGCAGGGTTATACAATCATACATTGGTTAATAGCTAAAGAGGCACTAATAATGCCAAACTCATGTCTACTGTTGAGAAGTTATTTTTTAAGGGTTTATTTTATTTTGTAATTTTTACAGATAATATTGGACATTGTTGCTGACAGTCACATGCACTGGTACTCAAAATATTGCTGTTATTCGTGTCTTGTGGTGACTTTGGCCTGTAGCAACACCATTTAGCACAGTTATGGTTGATAAAATGAACATATGAAAGTAAGCTGTGATTTACATGTTGCATGGATGTGATATTAATAATATCTCATACATATATACATGAACAAGGGGGGAAAAAATGTGAGGTTTGCTTTACTCAAGACTGCCACAACCCCTACTCAAAACATGTGCCTGCAGGTATGAAAACAAATAGCACTGGAAACAAGTGGGATTATGTCATCCGCCCAGCAGATTTTTTTTTTCACTTATTTTAAGAACAAACAAAATGAATACATGAGTACACAACATGTTATTTTTTATTGCAGTGGAGGAACTCTTTATGCTACATCAAGCAAGACACCCTATCTTTCATGCACTTACACTCAAGCTCACACAAGCATGGACATAAATACTCACACGTACTCACAAATATAAACAGACTTGGACAATAATGGAGTGCGAATAGCTGGTCAAGGTTGGCCTCCCAGCAACTTGTCTCTCTCACAGACATCGATGGAACTGCCGTGCTGTTCTGTTCACTTCACACCTACTGGTCAATAACTGCAGCTACTCGGCAAGATCCCAGTCTACAGACATATAACTACTTTAAAGCCGAGCAAACACACACACACACACACACACACACACACAAGTACAGATACACACATGCATGCACAAATGCACACACACACACACAGTATACATACTCATGCAGCAGTTAGTCACCTACACACACCCCATACATAATAAAACAGGGTCTTTTGTGGTACATGTTGAATGAGTGTGATGCATTACTCCCTCACTAAATGAGCGGCACAGTGTGTTTTAGCTCTGTATTGGTTTATGTGAAGCCCGGCTCCCCACAGCTAAAAATCATTACCAGTCCATATGTGTGTGTTACTGCCCAGTGGGAAGGACAAGGATATATATCTGCCCCGAGCACACATGAGGCTAGTGGTGTTGATATTACTTGCACACATCAAAGGAAAGCAGCATCATGTTTTGCTGCACGGTACTATTTGGGAAAAAAAGTAGAACCAACAACCCTGGGTTGTAAAAGGATTAGATTTTCTGACAGAATGTCACATACGCTTTCACTAACTGGCCTGCTGAGAAAATGGACCTTCTCCTGGGAAAACCCTTGGCTCAAAACACTCTACAGTAAGTACTGGAGATTTTAGGCATTAGCAAAAAGGCAATCAACAAAGCAAAAATGAAAACAATCCCAAACAAAATAACATTTAAAAAAAAAAAAAAAAAAGTTGCATTAGCTATGATCTCTTCAAATTAAAACCAATTCCTTTGGTAGAAGATATACATAGGCCTATATGTGTGATCCTTCATTTAAGTGAATTTTTGTTTTGTTTTGTTGTTATACTGCTTATTTAAACATTCCTTCACTGTGTAATTCACCTACATTCCCGCATTATTGCCTTAATACAATTCGCAAATAACTATTTAAAATTCATAATTTTGATTAAAATATATGAATCAAATTGTATTCAGACTTTTCCTTCATTTTGCCAAATGATTCAAACAACTACCCATTATGTAAAAGGCTGCTTGATATTCAAAATACACATAAGAATACACCAAACAATTTTAAAAGGGCTGATTTCCACCAGCAAGGCCAACTTCAATCGTCATGTTATATTTATATATGTACATGGATAGAGCACATCTTTCATATCAAGTGCTCCATGTCAACTCTATAAGTAATAAAATTGTTAGCTGACTATATATATAAATATATATATCCTAAGAATTACTGATATTATTTCTTTTGTTTTCTTTTAATTTTATAGTCTGTACTTATGTTCTAGTCTTCCATTTTCTGTTCTTCCTTCTACAGTGTCACCGAACTGACCCAATTTCCACACAGGGATGAATTAAGTATCATCTTAAATTATCTTACCCTGTCATTGCAATTTAAAATACAACTGTGCTTTTTGGCCCGCAAGGTTAGATGAGCAGCTCGGCCAGACGGAGCGCCACTAAACGGCTGCAGCCCAGCAGACTCATTTCAGATGACTGAGGCTCAGTGGGTGAAAGCTCCTGTAGAGCGTCGAGCAGCCCCACTTTATTGTCCCAACAACCGGCAGTAATGTCACACCTCAATGTGTAACCTAGCCTTGACACCTCTCACACTGGTTCGCTGCCCTGCAGTGGTTTTAGCACACCACTGGGCCTAGTTACAGATTGTCCTCGCGAATGACGCTCACTAGCAAGGTGACTCAGCGCTTGCCCTGGTGTAAATGCCACTACTTCACATCACATTGATAGCCGTTGTGTGCGTTTGTGCATGTGTGTGTGTGTGCGTGTGTACTTGTTAATGCTACATAGTGCAGACCAGAATGCATTTTTAACCAACAGAGTGGGGACATTTATGGGAAATTCTGTCTGGTCCTCACAACTAATAATTTCCCAGTTTGGGATCAATAAAGTAAATCTATCTATCTATCTATCTATCTATCTATCTATCTATCTATCTAATTATCTATCTATCTATCTATCTATCTATCTATCCATCTATCTATCCATCTATAAAGGCAAATTCTGGTTTGTTGGTTAGGTTTAAGGTTAAGGCCAGAATTATGTTTAGGTTGAGGTTAGGGTAAGAGGTTTGGGTTAGGCACATGTGGGTTATTTTAAGATTGAGAAAAGGCTGTATCCTTCTTCTCAGCATCGGGTTCTGTCACTTGGTCTCATGGTTTCATATTAACCCTGAACCTCCGTTGGAGCGTGTTGTTCCTCAGGTTTAGGTTATTTTCTGCTGCTTAAAGTGTTCATATTTCTATTTTTCTATATTCCTTGTTTATAGTGTTTATATTGATTGCTGCTATTTATTATCTGTTTATAATGTAAATTTGGTTCATATTTTGCTATCCACTTTGCTACTGTAATGCTGGAAATTTCCCCACTGTGGGACTAATAAAGGAATATCTTATCTTATCATATCTTATCTTATCTTAAAAGGCTGTAAAAACTGAAAAAACTGGAAGTCAATTTTTCAAAAAACACACGTTTTTCCACACACATGTGCTGTCCTGGCTCAATTTAGTTTGATTAGGCACGTGAGCCAACTGATGGTGAAACCCCAAAGGTCGCTCGCGGGCATGTTGACTAGTTTTTCCTCCCTTCTCTCCTAGCGCCCCACAGGACTATTTTATTTTCAAAAAAATCAATAAGACCAACTCGAATCGGCTGCTTCACATGAACAACATTAGCGCAACTAAGAAACTCACTGGAAAAAAAAAATGTTTTACATGCTTTGGACCTACCTATAGACACGGTGCATCTCAAGTGTGGCTCAGCACAACTCGGCACGGCCAAAAGCGCAAGCGTTAAAACCGTGAGTGTCTGCTCCATATCCTTATCTGTGACAGGCCGACCCAGGTCGCCCTCCTCTCTCTCCCTCTCCGGCTAATTGGTTAATGGGATACATGACTTCAGCCTAAGTGGGAGAACAGTGACAAGAACGGAATGGCAGCGCTGTTTTTGTATCTTGTCTTTGGTGAAGTCAATTGCACAATAATGTGTAGGTAAATATCCTTTCCTCTAATAAACAGAGCTATTGTCTTTCTCTTACATTGATTTTGACTCTCGAGCTGTTAATCTTTAGATCTGACACTGCCTCACTGAGTGCTATTGTACTAAATTGCACTAAATAAATGAGTGCTATTGTTCCAACTTGTTTGTTCGCCAGCCTTTTCATACATTATGATGTATTATTTACAGCTGAACAGCTCCATTCCACAATATGACACCCACCGTTTTTAAATACATGCTCACCCACAAATACATTTGCAAAATGATGGATGGCATGACAGCAAAACCCACTGTAGTAGTTATTTTAAGGATATATGCTAACTTAAGCCCAGGTTGACAAAATGATATTGCTTTCTATATTGGTGTGATGCTGAATGAAAAACAACAGGCACTCTCCTCCTAAAATGGATTATTATTTTGCCAAATATAGAAACTTATTTTATTTAGAAAGGGTTTTTTTGTGGCATTTATCACTGTTTAACAGATACAGAAAATCACAGATATTGCTTTTCTCTTCTCTAGTTTTTATATTTCAGCTGTTTTTTTTTTTTTTAATTCAACAATGGGTTTAATTATGGCTCATTATTGTTCTCATCTCATTTTTTTCCCCTATTCTCCTACTTGATGATTAGAATTAACCTCGTTCCCTCTCTTTGTATTTGTATGGCTTATGGGGTCACTGTTACAAGTAGGATAATAACATTGATGTGTCTTGTGCCTCTGCAGGAAGCAATGGATACTATTCTGGCTGTCTACCTAATTGAGCCGTAATTTCTACAATTACTCTAAACCTATTTTTAATTAGACAAACATTTTGTAATAAATTATTTGCACAGTAAGAGTAAATGGTTCTGCACCTCGCAAGTATGGAGTTAAGTAGAGTGTGGCACTCTGTACACACATATATACATTTACACACACAGGCACAGACACACAGTAATTCAGCCTTTATCTAGTAGATGAAAACAGCTCTATTTGGGCACTGGCTCGGAGCACTAGAAGATAACGCTGGAAATTAGAGCGTATAAAAGCTTCCCCACTGGGAGAGCCATCAATGGGTTTACTGGCAACTATTGCTCAGTGTGTGCATGCATTTTTGTGCATGAGTCTGCACATGTGTGCATGTGTGGTATGTGTGCTCCTGTGTGTTCGTGCACAGGTACACATAATATATGGAGAGTGTGTGTGTGTGGCTTATAAGTGGGAGAGCAGTGCAGGTCTCTGGAGAATTATACTGTAGCGTGCCCTCCCAGCTCACTCCCTGCCTCTCCCCTCTGCGTCTCTCCCTTCCTCTTTGCTTTCCTCTGTTTCCCTCTCTCCCATTCTCTCTCTCTCCTTCTTTCTCATGGTTTGATTTGAGGCAGAACTCAATTCCTCAATTCCACACCCTGAGTGCCGTTGATAACGGGCCCGCTCGCTGCAGTCAGGCCCCAGAGAGGGACACAGTGTGCCCACAGAATGGCAGAAAATCGAATTCCTCAGAAGACAATGAGGTCCATTTGTAGAGTTAAGCCGGATGAAAGGCCCATATTTAGCTGGCCACTGTTTCAACCACCATCTCCCTGTTTCCCATTGTCGGCCAGAGAAAAATAAAGCTTATTTAAGAGAAAGAAAAGTTGTGAAAAACTGTTTCGCCCCTGTTAATTAGTGAGCGAAGCCAGCAGCCTGCTGATATTTTCTGTTTTCTGTAGCTACTTCAATATTTATGCATTGTATTCTATGGATGATTGACACATGCTTAAAAAGCAGATAAACCCCCCTCTTAAAATGTATTGACAACAACAGAGGAGTAATTACATATATTTAAAATCAGGATTAAGATTTTTGTTTAGCTTAATGTATCGACGGAATTAAACAAAATGTTTAATTTACAGCATGGGCTCTTTCTTTTGCTAAACAATAGAGGACTATTTGTACTGGGTTTGAGTCAATAAATGCAAAAGGGATTAAAGTTTCACATACAAGCAGCAACAATATTTTGAAGAACCATACTATAAAATCAAAATTCATTACAACGTCCTTACCTCTTCAATACCAACTCAACCCTTACTTTAACCCCTGCAACAGACAAATGCAATGAAAGTACAATGCTGCTAATTGATAACATGAGCAATGTAATGCAGAATAATAAGCGTTAATGGAATATTACACACATGGGCATTGGCCCATGTGTGTTCACTGAAGCAGACCACCATTAGTCCAGGTTATTCCTCATTAACTAAACGTCACATTGATTCCTCCAGTGGTGCGGTAAATGGAACAGGCCTCGGTCAATGATCCATCTGCAAATGGGTTCTTTGACTAAGAAGGGATGTTACACACAAATGACATGATCTCACCTCACACCACAAACTGGGGCAAAAAGCAGCAAATATTACACTTTTAAATAGAGACCCTATTGGAGACATGAGCTGGATGCTCTTGCACTTAGACTTAGGTCACTTTGTGATGTGTGATGTTCAGTGCATTCCAGTGGCAGTAGTATTTACGTTTTTGTCAAACCCTGCTTTCAATCAATAACTTGTCTACTTGGAGTGATTCCAACATTTCCCAGAATGACTTTTGACAACCACAAGAGAATAAATCATTCACTGTGCTCTATAGGTGTAGGTGGAGAGCAATAGTGCCAATTTTTCAGTCAAAATCCCATGTGCCTGGTTGTTGAAATTGCAAAAAAGCCCTTGCAGATTATGTTATATTTCATATGCTACCAACACCAAAATCACAAAGATACAAGCTTTGTTTGCACTGCATTATGGTCTACAGACACTACTGTCATTAAACCATCAGTGGAGGCAGTAACTCCACTGTAAATGATGACAAACAAATGATGAATTTCTCTCAGTATGATCACTGAAGACTGGTTCAAAATGGTGAGTACAGAAAAAAAAAAAAAAAAACTTGCCCTTTGATTCTCAAGGACTGGCATCAAAACCTGATGTGTCAGATGGTTGAAGGATTTTCTATAATTAGCTGAAGCTGTGCTGGGAATATCCTGACATGACAATGACGTCATCTACCGTACACTGGATCAAAATGAGCCCAGGATATATGCAAGGTACATGACTAAGAGCTGCTTTAGGGTGTTTTTCCTTCATTCACTTATTATCAGTAGATTACTTAGGCTCCTTCTCCATTGCAGTGGTGATAAACCTTCTTTAGCATGAAAAACCATAAATTTTTCATTTACAAAAGGTCCAGTTCCAGTTGATTTTTTGGTTCCTGCTTGACTTGTGGGACTCACAGGTCAACAGGACCCTGAGGGCAGGACTCCTGGATTGTTTATCTCTGATTGGTTATACGCTGGTGCGTCACTGAATCGACTGAAGGTGAGAGCCAGGGGTCACAATGTTTAAATTCAACAAGGGCTTGAGGTAATGGAAATAAACGAAAAGGAAACATCACTGCATTTGAGAAAAACTGGGGCATGAGTGTGATCCTGACCAGTGTTGACTAAAAATAAACATTCATAAACATGTAATCATTGGGAAAAGAGGATACAAATTATGATTAAGTTACCTGTCTTGTTAAATCTGCTATGCAATTCACCTTTTTACATCATTACTGCAACCACTGAAGCACAAATTGTACCAAAAAGCAGGTATGGCATCATTTCCTGTTTGCCTCGATTTGGGCAAGTTCTTGTTTCTTGTTGTGCAGCGAAAAAGGCCCGCACGCAACCAGACATGTTGGCGGTATCGACAAACATCGATTGCCTTTCATGGCAGAATGATCTGCAGAGATGATGCAGACAGAGAAAACCATAATGGAGAGGGAGAAAAGGAAAGAGACAGAAACAGAGACAGAGAAAGAAATGGTAACAACCTCTCATTTTCTCGTCAATGTGTAAAAGGTTCCCTACAGCGCGGGGCCCTAACGAGGCAGGCCAGTTGAACACCAAACGCCTGATTGTCCACCTCCTTCCAGTCCAATCGTTTTCATGCTCATCCTCTTCCTCCTCCCTCTCCATTTCCTCCCATGAGAACTGCAGCAGAGACAGCCGCATAATGATGTGTTTTAATGGACCTTAGACCTGCTGTGATCCACGCAGGCCTCTCCTTGCGCTGCTGCCATTTCCCTCTGATGCATGCTCTCTGCCTTTCTGACAGTTTCACACAGAGCAATGGGAGAGGAGAGGAAAAAGAGAGGGGGGAGAGAGACAAGGAGACAGGCAAAGAGACAGACATGGACAAAGAAAGAGAGACAGACATAAAAGAGATATTGCAAGCCTTCACATCTCGCTGGAATTCAAAAAGCAAGAGAACCAAGTCGCTCACTTCTTTATTTCATGTGAATCCCAGTAGCGCTCTCTTCCCCTCTTCCTTCACATTTCACGTTGTCTTATCTGCGGCACTGGAATTCTTGTGCCCGGAGATGAACCCGGGAGAGGTGAAGAGGAGCAAACACAGACCCGATGAGTTCTGTCTTTTTGGCATGGCCTTAAGGGAGGAAGGGGGGCATTTTTATTGGCATTGATTGGAGCATTATACTGTGCATCGTTGCAGGATTATTACATTAACTGGTCTCGCTTAATCACATTAAGAATGCGAGGGAAGAGAGTAGAGTATGTCATAGCCTTGCAGACACACACATCATAGCCTTGGCCTTTCTGCTCGCTGGTTGGCTTGTTTGGCAGAGTGCCAGCAGGCTACAGGAACAGTAGGAAGTTTACTGACTTCACTGACAAATGGACATTTGTTTTTTTTTTGTTTTTTTTTTGTTTTTTCAAAGGCGAAGGCAGCTTTTTGGGGGGGCGATGATTTATGTTGTGTTTCTGTCCACAATGACTGTGACAATTTACCCTGCCGGGGTGCCTTAGATTTGGACTTCAACTCATTGTCTAGACAGCTTGGAGATGACATGCCATTGTTTTCCGACGACAATGAAAAGAGATCAGTAAAAAATACAATTTCCGAGGCTGACCCTCCCCTTCTCCGGTTTCATACAACTTTTTGCTGCCGGTGAAGTTCCCTCAAAAGTTCTTTTAGCACCAATATCATTTGGGACCTGACCTCTCTGAAGGAAGTGATCCTGAAAGGAAGTGACATGCCAGGCCAAAGTGAGAACCATTTTAGTTGGTATGCCTTCTACGCCTCGCTGCCCCATGACCTGCATTATGCAAGATACCCTCACAGAGCAGGGAGACAAATTGTGCCTCGTCAGTATCTATAAAAACCAGTGTTCCTTAGAGCCCGGCTCAGGCTGCTCTTGAGGTTAATTGACCCCGGGCAGTCTAGCTCTCTTCACCCCAGTCAGGGGGCCATTCAGTCTGGGTAGGGAAGCTCTCAAAGCTGGCCTCTCTGTGGCAGTCTGTTCCTTTACCATTTCCGACTGAAACACAGGACCCGTTCAGATTTGCTTATAAAATCTGTGTCAGGTGATCCAGTCACCTGAGTGGACAGATGAGACAGATCACCCTTCATACCTGACATTATTGTCTAAAATGTGTCAGGTGATCAGGTGGGACTGGACTTATAATCAGTGTATGAGCTGTTTTACAGCAATGGATAGGTAACAAAATACATTTACTTCAGTGCTATACGCAGGTGCATTTTTGAGTGTCGGTCCTTCACATGAGAATTAGTTTTTTGGAGACTTCTTTTACACCACTGCATTTCAAAAACTAATACCATACTTTAGACTCCACTACATTTCTATGAAGGTTGTTGTTACTTTTCAGCATAGCTGTGAAGTCAGCTGTTGATTTTCTTTTTCTTTTTTAAAATGCAATTGGCTACACGCTGTGTTCCTCACAGGAGAAAAACCAATCACAGTACCCGCTCTCCACTGGGTTTCATGTAAAATGAAATACCCCATCCTGCTCGGTGAAACAAGCACAAGCAAGACATCTGCTTTCAAAGTAAAATGCATCCGATCCATTTTGTTAGCAAAGTGCAAACGACTATCCCGACGGTGGTTAAGTACATTTGTGTAGCAGAGCGGGTCTACAAGCAAGTCGGTGCATTCATTAGGTGGTTTCAGAGTGACAAGGTTCTGTAAATGCACTGTGAAAACAATCAGGCAATGCAGCAGTATCAAAAAGAAAATATACTTTTGAATACGTGTATATGAATAAGTGTTTTTAAAAGCAAGTACTCCAGAACTTCAACTCAAGTAAACCTTGGACTGAACAACTTTCACTTGTGGTGGAGTAATATTTGACCAGGAGTATCTATACACTGAAACAAGTAATGGGGTTGTGTGCTTTGTCCACCATTGCAGAATTACTTCTTTCCATTCTTCTCTTAGTTTTGCTTCCCCTGCACCTTTCTCCAACTCCCTCCTGTCTCCTCTTTCTCTTCACTTCTGTATTCTGGGCTGTCACTATGATCCCAATCTTTCCCACTCATCCTATTCTCTCTGGGCCAAAACACGAAGCAGATGTGTCCAACTTTTCTGTTTATTTAATTACTTGATAAAAATGCCACCATCTCACTGCAAAAAAAAAAAAAAAAAAAAAAAAAGACAACTTTGAATTTGACTTTCACGCCAACAGACCACTCCATCAAATGCTTCCTCCTTCCACAAAGGGGATCAGGCGGCCTTCCAATGTTGTTGGGAAAGGGACCGGGACCGGGACACATTAGCATTCACACGACAAATGCTATGTGGCCCGGTGCATCCCTGGCCATCTCTGAAGGTGATCTGACTGATTGGATCGCACTGAAGCACGCTGACACCTGTACTTAGCATTGGATTGGATCAACCGAAATGGATGTTAAAGCTAACTGTGCATGGTGTCAGATGCTCTTGACTCTGCCGGCACTCTCTCTTCTCTCATGCTCATTGCTCCTCCATCAATCAATCAGTCAGCCAGTCTGTCAGTGAGTCTCATCGTCTATCTATCTGTCTGTCTGTCTCCCCATACATCAACAACTAATGAGTCATTTAACACCTCCAAAAGCAGGGCTGGTGTCTGCTGCCAGGACCCCAGCCAGTTCACCAGAGGCCTCGCCGCCCGTGCACTTCAGAGCTGCCCTCATCAATGCTTGAGTGAATACTGATGCTCTGGATGTGTCCGTCTCCGTGTTGGTCATGACCAGAATACATCAGGTGTCAATTAAGGCTGCATGGAGATAATAAATGACAGACTCAACCTGTTAGCAGATAAGTGACGGGCATTGGTCTGTCACAAGCTGTGTCATATCCTGGAGAGGAAATGGGGTTGATGATAAATACTGTAAGTTTGCCTTTTGTATTTTGACAGAATGAAACTTCTCTTTCCAACTCAATAACATATGAACTGTTACATATCTGAATCACAACATGGAAGGCTAATTGCAAAGGAGGATAAAAAAAAAAAACAGGCCTCAATTGGTTTTGGTAAGCGTCACCATGGCCACAGTCTCGGACCCCCCGCCTACCTCAAACAAAGTGACAGACATGCACACATGTAAGTAAACACAAACACACCCACTGAAGGCCCATGGTTTCCTCTTCAGCAGTCGGAGAATTTCAAAAAGCCTCATTCTCTACTGTGATAATTACCCATGCTGCTCTCCGATGGCACATTTGCATAATCATCATCAGCCATTCACAGAGGACACACAAAGGATTATAATGAGGCAACAGAGAAACAAGGAGCATTTCAGGGAGCCACTGAAGACTTGCACTGAGAGGGCAGTCATTGTCTCCTGACTGTGCATATAGTATACCACCAAACATGAAGAGAGATGGATTGATCATTTTGCCTATTTGGGGGTAAAGGAAATAACAAAAATGCTTTGGTCAGTGTGTCCCTGCGTACTCGTGTTGCATAACTCCTTGTACCTAGCTAGCTGTGATGCTTCATGTGCAGAGAGCTGGAGAGAGGTTGAGCCAGAGATTGGCGAGTGAAAAAATCCTCTTATCCTCAGCAAACTTCATGTTGCAACTATCACAGTCGGAAAGAGCAGCAGGAGCTGTCAGATATACCTGCCTTCAAATACGCAGTTATTTTACACCAAACTTTGTTCTGCTTGCTAAAACGTATCAGTGAAGCTGGTTGTGCGAGTCAATGAGGATCAGGCGAGGTTTATTGCACTGCTCAGCCACAGAGGAGCACAAAATCTGCATGAGATGACTCTCAGCTCCTGACACAGTGCTGGACAGTAACAAAGTACATTTACTTGAGTACTGTAGTTAAGTACATTTTTGAGTATCTGCACTTTACTTGAAAAAATGTTTTGTTTTGGAAACTTAAGACTTCTACTCCACTACTAAAACAAATACTTTTGATTCCAAATACTTTTGATTCCACTACATTTCAAAGACAAATACTGTACTTTTGTCTCTTGACTTTTGACTACATTTATGTGAAGGCTGTCATTACTCATTACTTTTACATATAGCTTTGAAGTCAGCTGTTGTTTTTTTTTTTTTTTTTTTTTCTTTTCTAAAATGGGATTGGCCACACGCTGTGTTCCTCCCAGGAGGGAAAAAAGCAGTCACAGTACCTGCTCTCAACTGGGTTTGATTTAAAAGGTGAAACACGTCATTCGGCTCGGTGAAACAAGCACAAGCAAGACATCCGCTTTCAAAGTAAAACGCATCCTTTCCGTTTGGTTGGCAAAGTACAAATGACTAACCCGGCGGTGGTGAGTACATTTGTGACGCAGAGTGGTTCTACAAGCAAGGCGGTGCATTCATTAGGTGGTTTCAGGGAGTTACGAGGTTCTGTAAATGCATTGTGAAAACAATTCAGTAATGCGTTGATATTAAAAAGAAAATGAACTGTTGAATACTTACAGTATTTTTAAAAAGCAAGTACCACAGTACTTAAGTAAATAAAACTGCCTGAGCAGCTTTCACTTGTAGTGGAGTAATATTTGATGAGGAATATCTATACTTTGACACATAAACACAGTTTATATGTGCTGACTGTAACGCCTGTGTATTTGTACAACCACTTTGTCACGCGGCTCTCACTTAGTAAAACTTCTCTTCTACAACGTCCTAAATCTCCAGGTTGGAGTTTCTTGTCACAAAAGCACAGCAGTAAAAATGTTAATCCTGTGTGTTTCAATGGGAAACTTAATTAGGGAAAAAGTGATGTTCTCCCTCTACCCAGTGGCTTAGGGACAAGTACAGATCTTCTGTAGAGCTTTTTATTCACAGTTGGGGATCACTTGACTATAAAACTTATGTGTGCACATCAAAGCGAATAACATGAGCGTTGATCAAGCCTCCCACATGGAATTGTTCACAATACATACATTGCTTCTTTGAAGTGAAAGCTGCTTATGGATTTGATGTGGAGAGGGGAAACTGAAAAAAAGATCAATAAAAATAGGTAGGAAGGGGTAGGAGAGGTTAAAGTTTGAAAGTTGAAGGCATGTGGCTTATTCCCCTTTATGGCAGGCCTGTGTATTAAAGTTAAAACAAACTAACAACACTAAAAAAAAAATAATAATAATAATAAAAAAATAACAAGTCATTTAGTCTCATCTGCAGTGTTAAAATTTAATTTTTTTTTAAACAAGTGAAAAAATCTTCCAGTGGGATGAGATAATCCCACTCCTGAATCAAGCATCATTTTGTTGATACTAGTGGGCTGAAGTGCCTTGTTTTCAAGTATTTGCACTTGTTCCCAGAAAACAAAACAAAAACTCCTGAAACAAGTGAGATTATTTCAACCCACTGGCAGACCAGATTTTTTTTTCATTTGTGTTGAGAAAAACCAAATTGTAATACTGAACATGACACTAAATAGCTTGTGAAGATGGAGATTTTTGCAGTGAACAGAGCGCCGGGGGTCCTCCAAGATGATCATGTATGCTTGTTGAACTCAAAGTTCGTACATTTTCGCAGCTAAAGCACACAAGAATTCATCCATGAACAAATTAGGTTAAAGCATGGGGTTGTGAAGCGAATGCACACAGCTCAGTATGAAGCCTTTGTCTTGGTGACTTGATAAATTGGAGATACATAAAGATCCATGCCCCTCAAATGATGGGTAAGATTTGCTTATATAAACAAAAAACTCATTATGCATTCAGCCATCTAGCTGAAAGTGAGCAACACCTACTTGTTAACGCTGTGCAGTCAGCCGGCTTATTCATGGAGAACTCAGCGAACAGCTAACCTGTGGGGAGAAGAGCACAAGTGCCATCTTTTAGCTGCGTCTCCTTGAAAAACATCCTGCATGCCTGCTGGTGTCCGCTGCGACTCTCCCACAACCCCCTCCCCTCCTCTCGCTTTCTCCCTTTCTGCTGCTCCCACACTTCACAAGACTCCCCAATGAAGGGACTTGTCATCGGTACACCTCCTTTGTGTCGTGTTCTTCCTGTCGCCCCCCTCCCACACCCCCCGGCTCCTCCTCTAACTTTCGCTGGCTCTGCTCCGTCTTCCCTGGAGCCTGGCCACGGTGACAGTGCTGCCTCCGCCTCTGGAACCTGCCGGGCTGACAGCGAGAGGCGAGGCCCGCAAAGCCCAGAGAGGCCCGCTCGCCAGGAGAGGAGTGGGGGGGAAAAAAAGAGATGTGACCGGTGAAAGAGAAGGACAGGCAGGCCGGGGTGGAGAAAGAGAGAGAGAGAGAAAGGAGTGGGAGGAAAGGAGGGAAATTGATGAAGGAAAAAGGTTACACCCAGAGATGGTAAGTGAGAGAAAGTAAGATAAAGAGAAAAGATGAGTGATACAGAAAAAGAAAGGGAGGGAGGGAGGGAGGGAAGGCGAGCAAGGCAGAGGAGAATGCGGAAAGCAGAAAATGCACAGCCGAGGCTGTTGGGATATGAAACATCCTCGGGCAATATTCCTCAGCCTCAGCTCTCTCACGGTGAAAAGACAAAAAACTTAGCTTTTATGCCATAAACTTTGCTGCGTTTTAGACAGGGCTTAGGAGTAAGCACAGCGCAGCGAGGATGATGAGGAATACAAATGTTAGCTCTCCTTTGACTGCAAAAACATGGGGATTACGATCGGGCATGAGGTTGTTCGTTGTGAGGTGCGCTCTTTTGGAGAAGGGCATCAGAGAAACACAGTGGGCTTCCTGTGAGTTTGAGCAGAATGAACTCCTGGCCGATTGGAGCTGCTGACACAGGCTCCATCATTCATCACAGTACAGTCATCCCTGCTAATAAATCTCTTGTTTGCCTTTGACATTCAACAACAAGAACAGAGCTTTCTTTTTAATAGGCAAGGCAAATTAGCCAAGAAACTGACCGCATAAATGAGTTTTTGAAGAAAGTGTTTTACAATCTTACCATCTCCTGCATATTGATTACCACTTGAAACACTTTTTTTGACCACACTGGCAGATTGTGCTCGAGGCGGTAAAGTGTGTGTGTGTGTGTGTGTGTGTGTCTGTATATGTGTGTGCGTGTGTGAGTAGGAGGTTCAGAGAGGTGCGTGGGCCCAGCTGAAACATTTTGACTGTTTTAGAAGAACAAGGTCTGCGGGGCTAACATGACACTTCTCTCTCTCCCTCATTCATTTGCTCCCTGTCACTCTCTCTTCTTCTCTCATCATTATGAAATAAATTGGCCCACTGCACAACAGCTGAATAGTATTTTAATGTGAAGTAGGTCATCACATACTGTGGCATAATGACTCACGCAGGTTCCAGCATGCTGACTCTAAGCATTTGTCCATGTTATCATTGCTACGTCTGTTTGCATTTACTAAAACCCTGCTTGATGCAAACATTTAATATGCACAATGTTCTGTTTTAGATGCACAGGAGGTGCAGGACATTGGTCTATTTTTTTTTCATTTACCCCCCTGGAATTCATAACATGTATAAGCTATGCATTCTATTTATTTATTTATTTATTTATTTATCTACAGCTATAAAGAAAGTACATTATGCATATGATCACAGCGCATGTTGCTTTTGAACTCAGTCAGGTCATTATTTGTGAGGCTATTCCTCTATCATCAATCACATTAGCATAATCATTAGGGTGAAAATACTATTTCCTTTCATATGTTCATAGAGGGCAATAGGTTTAATTTAAACAGGCTCAGCATGGTGCACGGAGGAGGAGGGTGGGGGTCAAAAATCCATATATATCCTTTTTTCTTTCCACTAGGAAGCTAATATCAAGAGAGTAAAGAGCATAATGAGAATTTTTGAGCCCTGAGATTTGAGTCAGCTGACTTCCAGGTTTGCCGTTTCTTAGGGGCTTTAACCAAAACACAGGCCGCCTGTTCTGTCTTAGACAAATATGCTGTGAGCCCAAACCTGCACAGCGAGAGCATTAAACATTATTTAAAAAGGCACAGATGACGGCTGACGTTAATCGTCATTGCAGTTGTACCGAGTGTGATTAGATGGAAATAGAATTGGAATCAGAGTTAAGAGAGGCATGTTGGAGGGAACATAATTTTAACATACTCTATCCATCCTACACTTTTGGAGAATATTGGTACATCAGAGCGCAAATCTTGACCAGCCTTTAAGTAATAATGTTTGCTTTTTCTCTGCATGGATTAATGCACATTTTACCAGTTTTTGCTGCCAACATATATAACATAATGATTCCACCTATACCCAGTTCATGAAAGCTTGGGCATGTCCTGATACAAACACCTGCTGTTGGAGTCTTTCCCTGGAAAAATCCTCTGGCTCAATGTATTTTACAT
Source organism: Myripristis murdjan (assembly GCF_902150065.1). Lineage (NCBI taxonomy): Eukaryota > Metazoa > Chordata > Actinopteri > Holocentriformes > Holocentridae > Myripristis > Myripristis murdjan. Next base: position 15,801,531 of record NC_044002.1, on the reverse strand, counting down.
TTACAGAGGCATTAATAGTAGTTGGCTGGGAATGAATAGAATAACTGGGTAGTTAGCATAATCAGTGATGGCTTCAGCAGCTGAACAGGCACAAAAAAAAGAGTGCCACCTACAAAAAGTGAAAAATTTCAGCAACAGAAAATCAAAGGGAAAAAAAGACATCACACTTCTGGACACACTGCTTTGAAAGTGATCTCTGGGAACTGCCGTGCAAAAACACAACAGCAGTGAATGGCTGCTTACCAGCGCAAAAAATAAATTACTACTTTGAAAAAAAAAAAAATTGGCTTGATGAGCTCAAGGCTACAGAGCTGGTGCAAAGCTTCAGATCTTTGGCAAGGCATTCATCAACGAGGCACGGTTCACTAACTGAGCTCTGTTGAGCATGCATGTTGCACACTACAAAAATGTCCATCTCATCAATACTCAATTTTGTGTTGACACTTAACATCTCATTTTTGTTAAGGAAAATATATATATATATTAAAAAAAAGCAAGCAAAAATGATCTGCCGCCGGGGTGATTTACTTCTTTACTTCTTTCCCATGCAAAGATGTTCTGTGAAAATCATGTGGCATTATCTTTAACCAAGTGGAGCAATCCATCTCATTCCCAGACATTATCACTGGGGAATGTCTCACCTCACTGGAAAATTATTTTCTCTTGTTCCACAGAGGTAAAAATTTTAAGAATGGATTCTAGATCAAATGACTTAATTTTACAATGCTTAATTTCTCTAGTGTACAACGCAGCTGTATTTTTATAGTGGAGGAAAGGAAGTTAAACCCTTGGAGGGGCTTCATGGGGATATGGATTGTTTGTGTAACACTGTGCTAACAGTAGCACAGATAGTAGTCTCTATATGTGGTTTCTCTCCAGAGACGCTTATTCATCCAGAGATCTCCCCAAAGACCTTCTGAAGTGCAGGATGGAAGTGTTCAGTCTTCAAGAAAACATATAAAACAATGATAATGAGCACAGCTTAACACTACCATCCAGTGACACAAATGCAGGTTGTTGGAAATGTTGTAGAATATATAGAATAGCTGCGGCTGCTTCTTTCACCGATGAGCCATGGAAGAAACTATTCAGGCGCTTTGATTATCCTGCCTTCATCTCCAATTCTGCACACAGTGGTGATCATTAAGTAAAGTTACAGACTATGGAACGAAACTTTACTCAATACAAATGCCCACGACTGTTGGCAGTACACAGAACAAGTTTACAGATCTCCAATGCCTCGGCAGAGAGCAGATCATTTTCTTTATGTCACTTGTAAAAGACCTATTTATAACTGTGAAATTCAGTCAATAAATTCTACTGCCCTCCACGGCCTTTTCTCCCTCCGCGGAACACATCACAAAATGTCACCATGAAACGCGTTCAGAATATTCCCTCAACTCCGTAATAAACAAGACTGAAAGAGAACATAACTCACACTGTAAACACCTCAGGCTTTCTCACAGGAAGCTCCCCTCCCAAAAATAGTGTTTTAAAGCATTAAATTTGATGCATATTTTTCATGGCAGGGTTACGTCCTATTTTTGTCGGTGCAAAAAACCCGAGCCGCTCCTTAACTCTGCCCAGCCCTATTGGAGGGTTTTTATGATGCACCGACTGTACCCTTGACTGGGTTCATGAGGTGTGCAGTCACCAGGGTCGACTTCTGAAGGTCCAAGGTATAGACAGTGAAACTGCAGAATCAGCTCTAAGTATAGTGCCTCCACAGCCCCATTCATCCTTGACATCCTGGAAAGTATAGGCTGCTTTAAGGGTTTTGCTCTTTTTAAAGATGGGAAACTGAAAGATGGGGATTTGTTATCAGCGGCCATGCTTGGAGGGAAAAAAATAGCAATCTGCTAATAACAGGATGATTAAGTTTGCAATTTTCACATTTTATTATTGCAACTGCACTCTGCTATGTAAGATACCGTTATCAGGGCTGCACTCATGAATTTGGGAACCATAGACTAAATTTTAGTTGGGAGCCCCATGACTTGAAATATTTGGAGCCCATGTCTTCAGCATTCCAATATCAAGCACAGCTTTCACTCTATAGACAACCTAAATGCACATAACAGCCCGAGAGAAGTGTTTTTCATGTCACTTGCTTTATTTGTTCCACTCTTGCACACTGTGATGAAATATCCAGGTGTGCATAACTTGTGCTTAGGCTAAAAATATGTACATTTAGATTCCTTGATGATGGAATATCCAGGTGTCCATAATTTGTGCTTCGGCTCAGCATATGTGCATTGAACTTCCTTGACAGAAAAACAAGCACATCAGCTGACAATGAAGCTGTAAAATGCAAACCGGGTCTATTGAACAACACTGCAAATGGATTACTGAATTAACACTGTGGTAATTCTAACAAATAAATAAAAGACACTCTCATACACCAACAATTTTCTGTGTACTCATACAATTCCTATAATACTAACCTACATGAAGCAATCACTACACGATGTTATGATTCATGAGGAGGTCGAGCTCTTCAACACAAGGTAATGTCCATCCATTAACCCGAAAGGTCTGAACCACAGGCTCACAACTGCAAGAGCAAAACATGGGGAAAAAGCTTGCTGCGAGCACTCGTTTTCTCGAGCTCTCTGCTGCAGTCGCTGGTAATATAATTCTCCAATCTTCACGATCAGTAATGAACCAAATATTTGACTGATGAATAAATTTCATAGATACATAGATGGGTTACCTATTCATTTAGATGAGATCAGCTAGTCTTTGTTCTTATAAAAGATTTCCATCCCTATTTCATTTTTCATTTTAAAAGTCTAAAAGTTGCAAGTCATAATTAAAGAAAAATCACATGCTTTGTGTTGTTTCAAAGGCCTAATTAAAAATGAGAGGTGTTTTTAACATAGTCAAGTCTGCCTACTCAATATTTTCTCACTTGGTGAAAAGCCTCCCCACCCACTGTGGTTGAAAATCAACACAGAGCCGCATTAAGTTGTCAGACTATACTGTAAAGCAGATATTGTCGATGCCTGCTGATATGTTATTGCAGAAATTGAATTGAAATTGCCGCATACGGTATGCAGAACTGTCAGACGGAGCAAAGGTGCTTCACCTCGCCCCTTAAGAATGCAACACAGTAAGTCAGTGCTGCTTTTTTCCTCCACAGCATGATGCTATGTAGCAGCAAAAACATCTCTGAAGTGCAGCTCTTCAAATGATCTGCAAGACCTCGGTATTCACACGGGCTTCTCACTGAGAGTCTGAAAAAAGATGATCACTCATATCAGTTTTCCTTTATGCCATCCTAATAAACAGATGATGTCATGACTCAACGTCCATCCATAAATTCCCACAAGCACATAAAAATGGTGAGCTGGGAGATTCTTGCTTGTTTTTTTTTTTTTTTAATTTTTATTTCGGTGATGCTGTTCATGCAAAATGATAATTGCTTTGTTATTTTGCACTGCATTTCCCCTGATCACTTAGCAACAGCTTCGCCGGTGCTCTGACATCACTGGACTGACAGCAGCTCCCAAAGCCCCAAACAACAAGCATGGGCCGCTCTACTGAGATCAGTGAAGTGACTACAAATAACTCAACAACATGGGCCAGTGCCTAAGAGTGAACACATACAGAAACTACAATATCTACCCAATAACATTTCAGTTTTGCTTTAGATAACACCATAGTGCATATTTCTTTTTGTTATACTGTAATTACATTCTTACTGCATATCATAACAGACATTCACAAGCACTCAATCAACGATTCTAGTAAATGAGGAGGATCGATTTAGGTGAGGACTGCTTAGGCTCAAAAGACAAAAAAAAGGGAGGCACGTAATTTATTAGAGTTAGACAAATGATCCTGTTAGTTGAGGCTAAATAGTTCTCACTCTAATCGACCCTTATCAATTTTGTGTATTGCACCTTTAACAACAGACCTGTGTTAGTGCTTTTAACCTGCTGAGGCATCACTAAACTTTCAAAACCAAGCTTAACAAAAAAGTTTGCAGTTACTTGAATGATCTGTGCCACATTAGGCCTATGTTTGAATACTGCCAGCCGTCTTTCAAAAGTGAACCTTGCTGTGCACAAATGACAGAGGTGCCTACATTCATATGAGCAAATGCAGTGTTGATAATGTTATCAACTACATTCCAGATGTTGGATAGTCACCAAAAATTAATCACACCCACCGCTGCAGCCTCTTCCTTGCCACATGTCCAAACTTTTCTACAAAGTTTAATGATGTTTCGTGAATCTATTCTTAAGATAAATGCTCTTTGATGAGAAGCTCCGCCCACTGCCATAGCGTGAGAAGTTAATCAGTTCTTCCTTGGCCCATGACCAGTCTTTCCTCCAAGTTTCATGCAAATGCGCAAAAAAAAAAAAAAAAAAAAAAACTTTTTGAGATATCCTGCGAATAATCTAATGGAATGGGGTGAAAACATAAACCACGCCCAACTCCGCTGGCAGAAGTAATTAAGATACTCAGTGCAGACTGCAGCTAAAAAACAACAGCGAAAATCACTCACCTTAAAGTCTTTCTCATCTTGAGAGACAGTCACATTCCTTGTTAGTATGCTTGCCTTCCTCTGAGTGATTAAGCTTAGTCTTCTCCCTTGGATTTTCAACCTAAAATTAGAGCAATGAATAATGTTTGTGATGTTGTGACCTTCACCTTATGGGACATCTTGGTTACATAAATGCGTTTCTTAATCCATACACCACAATGAGGCAAAACACACTCTGAATTATTCATTAAAAATATTAAGGTAACAAGACGGACTAAGACATGGCAGACTGCGCTCCTACAGGTCAGCACACCCATGAGGCATTAGAAATGATTTAGGCTTCATTATGCAAACCTTTGCTGTCAATGAAATATATCAATAAGAAAATAATCCTTAAAAATGGCTCAAACAGACCCATTAATCGTTGCAATTTTCACTCATTTAATTTTATTAGAGTATTAATAGGAAATAAAGGATTGCATCAAAGTGCAATGAACAAACTTCAAAACACTACACCATGTTCAAGCAATACACTGTGGGCGTATGTCTTGTGCCATTTCAACACAAAGAAGATTGAACAATATAATTAGCTCAGATATAATCACATGCTTATGAGGAAAGTGATATTTTACATGATGATAAATTCAGCCTGTCTTTGAAAAGAGCTTGTACAGATGTCACAGTTAAACACAGTGTACAACTGTACAACTGCAAGGATGTGGAAATCATGTTTTGTGTGTGTGTGTGTGTGTCTTTGGTGTATTATCTATTGAGATCATAACATGATATGTGAACAATATAAACACACGGTACCTGAGATGTCACCTGTCAGGTGCCATGCCCGCCCTGTCAAGTAACGCTGGCTGACAGAGTGCACAGTGACATTTTTGGTTAAAATTAGCAGCTGAACACCATGTAACTGTAATCAAGCGAGATCGTTTCACAGTTGTTTTTTGACATAACTGAATTTCATGGCTTCTTTCTGACAGGTTTGACATTGTTGAGCTTGACGTAAAAGATCCAAACAAACCTAATACAATACAATTTAAAAATATAGAGCGCACACACTCACTGGGTATGTCACTAATAGTTTCCATCCACTGAGGAATGACAGTCTTGTGGGTGATACCACTGCAAGGAAGTGGGGCCTCCTCTTACTGTTATGATCATATTGTGTTGAAAACTGCAACACAATATCAAACGGCTTTGACTGGAAATAACTTAAGAAAAAATAAAATGTGGAGAGTGAAAAACTGCATAATTACTATTCATTGCTCTCACTGAATTTGAGCAAACAACTGAGTTATGGCAAAAAATTCTCTGCATCCAACTGAGGAAAATGGTCTAAAATGACTTAAACTCATGTTGGCATATGAATATGTTCATTATAAACAATATCCAGTGAAAATAAAGTTTGAGAGTGATTTTTTTTTTTTTTTTTACACAATTTGGGCAACATGAAATTAGATTTACAGTGGGGGCACAAAAGAAACATGAAAGTGGTTTTGACGTCCATAATGGCATGTTACAGTAACATCATAGTAACACCATACAAGTTAAGAAATGCCATAAAGTACAATAAGGTAACTTACTTCAACATTAAAGTATAGCCACACTGAAAATCCATCTTTCCGAGACAGTGTTTTTTTAAATTCATTTATTTTGTTCCAGAATGAAAGTATAGCAAAGGATAAGCAGCAGCTGATCATTATGGGGTCTTATGAGCGACAAATTGGTGCCTCTCACATGTTTTCAGCGTCCCATACACGAGGTTTTGTCTATTATCACACAAACTCTGTGGAATCAGACACAGGTGATGCTGAAACACCCTTCAGCCGTACAGTCTTTGAATCGGGACCCTGACAGATGAGGTATGTCTCATTCTCCGAGGCAACGGATAACCCTCCCTGACCTCCAGGAACATCAGTTTGTAGAACAATGTGTTAGAAATCCTCCTGGGATCTGAGTCGGGAGCTCTGGCGCTAATAGGTACAGATATCCATTTTCTTCCCTGCCTGCGCCTTCCTCATTCTCTCGCACTGCAAAAAATGTCCATCTTGCCATGAAACCTGCGTGTTGACTCTGGGAGATGTAGATTGCTCAAAACAATCCAAGGATAAGAGGGTGAGATGTGATGGTTCACTTGTTTCCAGTGCAAATGAAGTTTCAAAAATTTTCTTGAATCAAGAGACAATATTCCTCATAACATAAAGGAGTGGCGCACCTACTTAATGACACTGAAACTTTTTTTCATCACAAAATAAAAACAGAACAAAAAACAGGTTGAACAGCATTAAAAATGAGCTTAAAATTTGCATCCACCTCAGTAGATTTTTGTTTTTTTATTTTAGCAACATTTTCAGAAAATGACTTTGTAATACGGATATTTTTTGCAGCGTGCTTCACCTCCAAGAAAAGAAGACATAGATGAGAACAGGCTTCTGGGATATGACTGACGGCTGCTCTCAGCCAACCAGAGCAGGGATGCTGCAAGCTCCTCGCCTGTTTCTCTGACGCTATTGGCTGTTCTCTGGAGAGTCGGGGTTTGTTCTGATATTAATGACTGCTGAGGAGACGGCAGCGCATCTATGTGGTCCGCCTGACACTTGATCGAGGGGAGAGATGCGCCCTTAACAGCCGTGGAGAAAGAGGGGAAGGGAAGGGCACAGGGAACACATGAATCTCTTTTCAGTCTCTCGCCAACTGTACTCTCCTTTTTGGACTTCGTCGTTTTTCCTTTCCCGCGGGCTGAAGCGTGTGTTTTGCTTGGGAGGAGAGCCTAGAACTGATTTCTCACCAACTGCGTAAAAATTAGAAGACGCGCATTGTTGACTGGCTTTATGTTGCGCGCTGGGTCTCTCTCCTCATCGGACCAGCGCACTTGATGGGAATATACAGAACATACGCTGGGCTATAATGGTTGAATCGGGTAAGTTTACTCTCTTTTCTTCCAAAATATTTTCTCTCACCTGATCAGTATTAAAGGGTTAGGTCCGTGCAACGCATTTTCCAAGTTAAGGGAAAACGTCTGAATTCGGTGATTCGGTGAATGTTTTACCAGACTCACAGTGGCACCGTCTTTTAAGAAAAAATATGGCAAACGTCGCCATCTGAATGCCCAACACTCACTCGAGATTGCAGAAGGGGATCCAAATATTGCAGGATAATTATGTTGATGGCCTCGGACCCTCGCTTGACGTGGAGACGCGCTTTTGCGCAACTATGCAGGGCGAGCTTATAGCTGTAAAAGCAGATTTATGACGGAGCTTTTTCAGGTAGAAAAAAAAAAACAAGCAAGGGAAGATGAATTCACCCGAATTCGAGGTGGACAAGTGTGTGGACTGATGGATGAGCAGTTTGATGTCCTCGGGTCCTGTTGACGGCGCTGTTTAGTGAGCGCACAACAGACACGTCTCGAAGAAATCCACAGAATGGTGGCTAACACCCCCCCACCCCCCACCCCCCAAACCACACACGCGCACACACGCACGCACGCGCTCCTACTCCCTCTCTTTGCTCTCCTGCGTTAAATATTCCTGTTGCAATCAGAGAAGTCGTTCCCGATACATGCCCCTAACCCCCCGGGGCTTTTACACACACAGCTCCCATCTCTCATACACACTCCCACGTCGAGCAGAGAATTTGCCCCTCATTGGTTTCACCGCCATATCGGCACGTTGCATCCACAGCTTTTGCGTAATTAACGCGGCCAACGAGGAGGCTTTTTGGAGCACATTCACCACCATCACTTAAGCACCATCACCCGCTTAGCTGCTTGTCCACCCACACATTCTGGGATCTGGCTGAAGAGAGGGAAGGTGCTCACTAATCCCTTAACTGTATTGGGCGTCTCTACCCCTCCACCCCCTTCTCTCTCTGCCTCTCTCTCTCTCTCTTACCTCTTCTCTGTCCAAAATGTCTCATCAAACAGATTAATTGCTCATATTAATATTTTAAAGGTAGACAAACACATCATGAAAAAAGGTGATTTTCACCAAGGGGCTGATGAACCAGATTTTTGGAATCTGTGTAATTGTGTGTGTGTGTGTGTGTGTGTGTGTGTGTGTGTGTTCTAACACATGCAGGCATTTGTGTATATTAATATGTATGTGTCTGTGCGAATGCCTGGGTTAGTGCATGTGTGTGCGTTTGTGTGCTAGTTTCCGTTGTGGTACTGACAGATACAATAGTCTTGGCAGCTTCACATCTTCCAGAGTGAGGCCTGTGAAATGTGTGAATGACTCACCCAGGCAGCCGTTCAATATGAAATACACAGTCACATGCCACATGAAAGGCATCATGTCCTCACATTGGGTTCGCATCAGATACCATACCATGCTGTGAGAAAACCTCAGCCCACGCACTACGTTTCATGCCCAGTTATAATCGTTTGACTACCTGCTGATCAAGCAAAGGCCAAGTGTAGCTTATGTCATGATACTCTGCATATCCATTACAAGCAGCCACAGTTTTTTTTTTTTTTTTTTTTTTTTTTTTTTTTCACAAGTGATTCTTCAGAGCAAATATTGACAAAGTGCTGTACTTGTAAGGCTGAATAGTGCCAGCTGTGGTTTCATGTAGTGCAAGGAAAAGCAGTGTAGTCCTTAGTATCTAGTTTGTGAAGCTAGATGGTAAATACAGTCATCTCACAATGTGCAGTCATGCCACAACTCCCCTCCCATGGTGATAAAAACAGTAAAGCAAAACAGTAATGGGTTGCTTCATTAATTTGGGCACATTTGCTCAAAACAAATCAATATTACATGTCCACAACAACTCATACGCTTTAAGTGAGTGGCTTTGTGAATTGCCTATTGATCTGCGTGTGAAATGGTAAGAGGCAGCTAGTGGAAAAAGGTATTGTGCCTGCAGTGGCCTTGTGGAGGCATGGAATGCATGATGGGTGGGATAGCGTGGGTGTTTCATATTAATTTGGCTATAGGAGGAGGGCAGCCGCTTCCTGTGAGGTGAGAAGGCGTGTGTGTTTCAAACAGCAATCATTGCAGTGTTAATGTGAGTTCAAGAAGCCTGCTGCTGCACCTGAAAAACAAACTAATTTCAATTTCAGTTTTTTTCCATGGTGATGGTAACAAGATGCCCCAGGATCTATTGGGGCTCCTGAATGAAATGCATGTAAACATATTCACAAGACAGCTACAGGGGATCAGCCTGTGCATTCAAGCATAGGCTCTCTGATAGCATCCTGTTCCCAAACAATCGCAGGCACCCATTAAAATGGAATGAGTACAGACAGAGGACAAAAGGAAGGAGGAGGGAGACAATGATGTGCATATTTGTTTTGGCTCTAAAAGATGTATTTCACCCAATTGTACCAATGAAAATGAGGACAAAAACAAAGAACACACACAGACAGGAAATACAACAACACAAAACTTGAGGACAAATTACAGAGTACATTTCACCTATTAGCTAATAAGCAGAAAATGAATCATTTATAATTTATATCAACCAAAAATCCCAAACGTTTGATGATTTCAGCATCATTATTATCACCGAGATGCTAAGATTGTCTTACTTTTTCCATTCATTTCATTAAAAAAAAAAAAAAAAAAGACGTTGCATGTTATGGCTGCTTCTCAGATTAAGGAAGCAATTTGTAGACATTGCTTTGCTCTCTAGTTTCTCGAGTAACATTTGTTGTTATTTTTGATGCTTTATACACTAAATGATTAACTGGAAAAGTAATCAGTACATTCATGGGCGATGAAAATAATCCACAGTTGCAACTCTGTTCCCAGTCCATATACAACATTTGTATGCCATCCTACTCTTCCTGCTTGCATTTACATTTTAAATAATCAGCTGACACACTGACACACAATGTTGAGGAGTGCAAAGGTTGGAGCTGTACCTCCTTAACAATAGACATATCAAAAATTCTTGTATCCCTAAGAATGATCATGTATGATGGATAACTGCTGGATAAAAGGAATGTGAGTAATTTGGAAAGGGTGCATTATTATTATTATTTTCTTTAAATCAAAGCTAATAACTCTGAATGTCTGCTAGACTGCAAATTTGTATCAGAGTTGGACATGATAGGGACATATGTCCATACTGCCGTTTCAAACAGGAGCAGAGAAGGAGGAAGACATGTAAAGGCTACTGCTGTGCAGTCCATCTGCTCTGCATTCAGGTTGATACATATAGCCGCTCAGTGCCCTAATGACAAGCTTGGTGACTGAGTGATGCTGTACCGTGAGACTGAGCTGAGGCCAAACTAAGCTTCAATGACTGATGGATGGAAATATGCATGCAAACACACACACACACACACACACACACACACACACACACACACGCAGAAACTAACCTTGCATACATGAATCGATGTAGATATGCACATGCATGAGCAAACACATACATGTATACAATTATTCTGTCTCCCTATCAGCTAGCCATTGTGTACCATCCTGAGCCATTGTGCCATTTGAAAGCGCCATATCTATTCATCTGTTTAGCAGAGGAACTGTAGGAGGGTATGAAAAGAGAATGAAAGAGAAAGCCTATATCAAACCCATGAAATCATAATAAAGAGGTCCAAGCTGGCGATAAATGCATTTCAGTGGCATATAATGATTGATTCTGTCTGCCGTAGGAACTTATTCCCTGTAGGCTTGTGGCCCCTTGACCAGCCATATATTATTCATATAAATATAGATAGCTGCGCATCTCAGAGGCAGCACACATGCCACATTTGCACCTGCAGATTCAATTTGTCTCTGACTTTGAGGGATATGCCGCTGGCTCCATTCCCTCCTCACACCTCCCTCTCTTTCATTCTGGCTAGCAGCTATACATGGAACATTATGCAGATTTTTGTCAGAGTGAGTGCGATTATGTTGGGGGAAAAATGAGTGTTGGAATGTTCGCTACGCCTTTGACCTTATCAGCGGCAGCCTTAAGCTGGATACCTTGGCTTAATTTTAATAGATGCAGCACTATGCGAATTAGACAAGGGGACCTAGCCGTGCTCTTTCACAATGTGCGGTGCTTTATGCATGCATTATGCAAGCGAGTGAGTGCATGTTTGTTTGCTGAGACAAATGTGTGTGCATGTCTGCTGTGCGTGCATGCATGATTGCAGGTGTGTCGGTGTATGTGTGTGGGTGGGTGTATGTGTGTGCTAGTGTTCGATTGTGCAGCATGTGTGTTCTCCCTTACTCAGCCCAAGGGCATGTCTTGTCCAGAAAAGAGCTGAAAATCCAGCAAGGGGGTCCTGTGGTTAATTTGGAACATTGATTCTGCATTAACAGTCGACTTGCTACTGATCCTTGGCCATACAAGCACAGATGTGAGGGGAAAGGTTTCCATCCTCTCTCCCAGCCTCATGTGCTGACACACACACACACACACACACACACACACACATTCATGCATGCAGGCACGCATGCACGTACATGCAAGAAACTTCATTATGCATACACACTGCATAGAAGGCTCCCTTTAATGGACTCTCTCTTACCTTGAAGAAAGTGTAATAGTAAATCAATGAGGTGAAGGGCAGAGGGAGGGACAGTAAAGCCTCCCAGAGGCACCCACCCACCAAGAGGCTTACCAGGCACTCAGCTGCATGGGCCAGCGGAAAGACAGACAGGCACAGGACCTGGGAACTAGCCACCATGATTTCACTACCAATGAGAGAGGCAGTCAGACAGGTCTGCCAAGTAACCAGATTTCGAATACCGGCTTTGCCAGATGTGGTTAAAAAAACATGTAGTCATTTTTGTAATGTTGAGATTGTGACATGATTTGAGATTGTGTTAATGATTTTGTGTCTTAGTTTTCATTTTAACTGAATTTAAATGATGTATTTTTTTTCTTTTCTTTTTTTTTTTTGCTGGGATCTGTACTAAACAAGCATCTTGTCTCACATCAGGGTACTATTTGAAGGCCAAGACATCCCTGCAGCAACAATACTTCCTTTATAATGGTATTTTGTAACATATTTTACCTTTATCAAAAATTTTTAGCTCCTGTGATTTGGATATTGCACTTGGCCCTCTTCTGTTGTTGCTCATATTTCGCTTAACTGTTCAGGCCTCGCAAGGAGGAGAATTAGCCAACAGCAAAAAATGCAGTAGGACCATTAAAGCTAGACAGAGATCTGCACAGGTAGGCAATCAAGAATGCAATGCCCACTTCCCCTCCATCCCATTGGTTGTGAGGATAGTGATGCTAATAAGGAGTAGGAGGAGAAAGGCTTGCCATAGGGGTTTGAGCTGTGGAGAAGAATGTGAGAAAGCAGGATGAAAAGGATAGGGTTTATCAAAAGAGATGTGGGGGTTGTGAAATCATGAGGAAAAAAAAGTGGGAGTGAGGAAATGAACAGGGAGAAAAGAGAAAGAGTGTGAGAGAGAGGGACTTGAGGAAGAAAGCCTTGTGAGGCTTATTACCAGTGGATCAAAATTCCCAGTGAACCATTTCTACCATACACAGGCCATTCTCCTGAAAGAGGAGGCAATTCTGCTGCGCCCTACTTTCCACTTATGTCTGACCTTTATGTCTTCCACCCAGTTTTACCACAGCGAGCGTAATGTCTACCTCTCAGCAGATGCAATACTGCCTTGTTACCACTTAAACCGTGCAGGCCTCATAATCATCTCCCTGAGGGCCAATATGCTCCCCACAAAAAAGAAAAAAAAACACACTCCATCTAGATTTATTCCACAGCTCAGATCACGCTTTTATTTTGCCATTAACCACACATCACCTTTGCGCTCTCTGATAAATAATTCTATTATTACACGAAATGTCGGTCAACCTGTTGCCGCAGAGGACATTGACGAGTAACCAACCTGCAGAAAAAACCCAATCATCTCTGTGTCCCCGCTCCACTCGACCCCAGCCAAGCCCTCTGAAGCAGGGAAGGGGGGGATTTACAGCTCATTTCAATAAACAGCATAAAACAAACAGTTCTGGCTGGCTGTTTGGCCGCCTAGCTGGCTTGAGTCATGCTTGCCTGAATTAGCACCGCAGAGCCACCAGGACCAAAGCTCTCTGCCCCCACTGTGCAAACTCATTAATTTAAAGTGCTCATATCTCACTGGCCTCTAATCAAACTGTATTTGTGCCATTACCGTCCGGAATAACCACAGTGTTAGCATAATGAAGGTGGCCTGCAGCAAAAGTTAGCAGGAAGTGTTGCCAAGATCTGAATGGAAAAGCCTTTTACCTTGACAATGTGTGAACCTTTTAAATTTTGCCTCAAACCAATACAGGTATATCATAATTGCTCTAACACTGTTACCAGACGAGAGCAAATGATCTCCAAATAGTACATTTTGGGCCCGTAAGTCTTTGAACTCATTCAGCGAGTGACCAACAAGTGACAAGTAAACTGAAAAACCCAGATCAACAACCAAAAATGCACAAACAAGTATAATGAAGTAAAATGTAAACTGTAGTCATGAGGTTTTCACATGACAACAACAATAGCTAGGCTTAAATTTCTTAATGAGAAGAGTCCAAGGTTTCCAGTGATGTCAAATGTCATGCTAGTTAACAGTGAAATCTGTGACTAATGAGGGCTAAAGACATCCGGATTTTTAATGGTGATGCAATGACACTGCCATCTCCAAATGGCTTCTCAGTTTGAGTGTGGCAATCAGTATAAAGATTTCCCAGCTTCCAACTTTTAATGGTGATGCAATGACACTGCCATAAAAATAGGCCTGCCAGTTTGAATCCATCACACAATATAAACATGTAGCAGCTCAAATGAACTGATGAGAATGATAGGATGAGGAGAGGCTGCCTGCCGCTGACCTTGGACGCCGACAAAGTTGTTTTTCTTACCTTTGAAGCTAACTAAGGAGTAACCCAGGGTGGTAAACAAGTCTAGCTGTATTTCACACAGTTAATGCAGTCCTGAAACAACTCGGATACCCAGGGATTGTTTGCTGTAATGTTCACAGCTCGGATAAACACTAACGAAAGTGAAAAGCCCATGGGCGAGGCTGTCAGCCTGCTACTGTAATGGAGGTGCTTTAGAGACCAGAGCTTGAATGATTGCCCTTCCTGACACCTGGGAACTCCTGTTAGCTCCTTGAGTGAACACCTTACCCTGACCTATAAAGGAGCTCCATTGGCGTCCTGAGCAAATGCCAAAACTTGAAGCCTAATGTACGTTTGCAGTTCAGCATTAGGTTACAGGAGATCCCATTTTAAACCCCTCTAGGTTATATTACCAGCAGTTGCTTTTATGTCTCTTTTCTCAAGCTGTCCAAAGGCTTTTCTAGGCATGGATTAGGAGCATCCATCTTTGAATTCTATTTGCCCAGCAATATTAACCACATTTCTCTCTGTCCAACAGCTGCGTAGCCACATGCAAGTTATTGCCACTTAATGCCAAACGCGCTACAATTTTCACCCTCTCAGCCAGATTTTTTTTCCCCTGCTTGGAATGTCTCGTTTTCGTTAAAGCTTTAACTAGGTTACAGCTAATTCTTTTCCATCTTTTCGTTAAGGTTCATAACATCTGTGATAACAGCTTTCTCGGAGTAGCTAGAGGTTAATACACCAGTATTGATACCGTGACAAGATCCTCCTCTGGTGAGTCATTTTGTTCTCCAGATGCCCCCCTTTCCTCCCCCCACCTCACTGCACCTCAATTACTGGCAATTGGAACGGTATAGTGGGAAATTAACTTTACATAGTAGTGGTGGCTGTGAGGGAGGCTGTGGGTGGATAGCTTGACTGGATCTCTTACTAATAGGTTAGTACAGGTGGAACAGACTCTGTAGTCACAGCAGTCACGGTGCAAGGCCCTTAGAATATAGAAGTGGACTTGTTAAAGTGGATTAGTAAAATACCAATTTGCTTGTTCAACCGCTTGTGGATGATTAGGATAGTTCACTTAAGATGATTTAGTTTGGTGGGTAAGTGTACTACTTCAGTCACAGAAAACAAATGAAGATACCCACAGTTCATTGCACTTCTGGGGTGTTTTTATTCCCTATTGAACTTTGAATACAAGGCTTTTATCAAGACATTTCGTTAAGGCGTATGCAAACAGTGATGACCCAATTGAAATATACACAACAATGACTTATTTAGAGTGGTTAGGTATCAATGAGGTGAATATCTTTTCTTGTATCCAGTAACACTGTATAAGCCAGCCTGCAATTTACAGTGTAATTTCCCGACAGTTATTGTGTAATTTCCCGCAAGTTACGGTGTAATTCCCTCGTATCAGTAAGTTTAAAATACTTACCGGTTCCTACTGCTGCTTAAATGTAGGCACAGTGGAAGAAAACCAGACAACGAGGAACAAGGGAGTAACATTTGGGAATATTAGGGGAAAGGAGAAATAAATTATACTGTAAGTATTTTCGTAAACACTGGGTATGTGCTGTTCTCCCATTCTTACTATTTTATTAAACAGAAACAAGAATTGGTTGGTTGGATTGTGAAGTTTCCACTCTTCTGCCATTCTTACTGTGCAGTTTAACCAGCAGAACATCACAAACCCTGTTTCTGTGTAATTATAGATAAAAACCATTTTTCTAAGACCTACATACCTTATTATTATTGTTTAATTAAAAGAATAAATACTAGACTCCTTTGTACCTCATTAAACATTCAAGATTATCAATGTTTGATCCACCTTCATCTATGTTATATTAATACATTAGTGTAGTGTTTGTTTTTCTTCATCCAAAAAAAAGAAAAAAGAAATTACTATTCAACAAAACTGGTAATGCAAGCAAAGAAATTGCAATGAAAATGACAATGCAAGCCTTCCATAATGGTGCATTTGGGAGAGGTAAGTTGGTTTTCTACTCCAGCCTGCCCGTCAAGAGCTGTTGCAGCGCTGGACGAACATGCCTGCTAAGAATTAATTTTCAGAAGTATAGCCCCATTTCTCAACTCATTATTCCAATTCATACATTAAAGTCAAAGGTATACGCATAATAAATCGCTGGAGGGTTGGGTGTAGCCTGCCTGCTGAATTGCCATGAGCAAAGGGCAAAAGCATTTCTTTTCAATGCACTTCATCCATTGGTATATTACATTTCGGTAGCAGATCACACATGTGGAATACATTAAACCATAATTACTTAATAGGTACAGCAGGATGTCATTGTCCACTGTTCGGCTCTGTTCGTCAGTAGGTACCGAGCATTTACAAAAATACTTAAAGTATAATTTATTTCTCCACTCCATTGAAATTCCCAATTGTTACTCCCTTGTTCCCCATTGTCTGTTTTTTTCCCTGCTGTATCGACATTTAAGTAGCAAAGGGAATTACACCAGTTTCCCCAGCCAAACAACCATTGGAGGCAAGATATTGTCCTTTTGTTAAGATCATGATAAGGTACATTGGGCTCTTTAAAATGTTCTAGTTGTCTTTCAAATTTGCATTCAGCTATTCTGGAAGTGTGCATTATACACGCACAACAGTTTTTCTTAATCGTGCAACATGCCCCTCCTGCCTCTATCATCTTTCTTCCAAACTGTTTCATTATGTAACTAACTCACTGACTCAACACTGTTTTGCTTAGGCGGCAAACATGCCTGAAGACTCAGTACATTTGCCACACCAGACACATTGCCACACAAGATGTCACCTCCAATTCATGCAACTTCTCTTTACACATGACTCCCAATGTTTTCCTTCAACAGCCCTTTGCCGAGACCTCAGCTGACATCCTGGAGACTGTAAATTAAACACGATTAGGTAAACTTGCATCGCATACAGTAGCTTTGTATGGAACATTGAAAAGCATCTAATATTTAATCAGATCATGTTCTTAGTGTAAAACCAAAACAGAGTGAAAAGTGTCAGCTTTCAGCAGAGGTAATTGCACTAATAACGCCTGCCAATTTGAGAACAAATCTCCAGTTCAGATGCAATGGTTGGGTTTCCCAGCTAATGTCATTAACCAAAATTACTCTTAATTCCAGAGCTTAATGTGAAAGCATAGTTTTTCCCTCGACAGGGGTAGATATTATATCCTTGGTCACATTTTTGGTGACACTGGGCAAAAAATAAATTAATTAATTAAATAATTGCATTATGAATAATGAGTCATTTTTAAAAGTTTAATGTTGTTCAGTTGGAACATTACCCTAAACTACATTTTTTCATGTGTATACCTAAGTAGAGATACAGCATAATAATGTGTTTTTTATATTTGTGTTGATATATAAAATAATCCAAAAATAATACAGGTCATATTTATAATTAAGGTGTACAGTAGGAAGAGCTTTAGTACTGCTAACATTGGCAATAACTCTGATGCTGTTGTCTCTGTAAAGGAACAGCACTTTGCAAATAATGTGTGCAGCATGGCCACAACCTGATATAATTTCGATATTTTAATGAATCAGGTTTTGTAATATTTCCACAATTTTACCCTGATGAATCACCATGTTGTGTTCCCGAGCCATAACATCTCACTTATTCTCCTGTAAAGGCTTTACAACTTCACCTTAGATCTTCATAAATGTGGGCCAGCAAACATTAAAATTAGATGAAAGTTAAGGAATTCTCTCGCTCTCCTTACCGCCCGTTATGTCCTCCTCACATCTGTCAGCGAGCTAAAGTCCTTGCCAAAGCTGTATGAAGTAATGTCCGATTTAATGTATTGTGAAAATAGGGCATAGCTGTTTTTTATTACATGCTAAAATTTCTTATATTCAAAGCATCCATTTTTTCGACTGCCAGAGAGCATCTAACAGAATATTGATCACAAAATGAAAACCACAGCCCACTAATGTCTCCACTGACACTATTAACATCATCAGTAGAGCAAATAATGCCACACCCTACTAGGTTACAGTGTGAGGCAGTATACCTTCCCACAGTGATTAAACAAGGAAGCTTTGCAATAACAGTTAACCACATTACAGCGCCCGTAATTGTGATCACTAAACAGAAAAACAGCAGCAAGCAGAGGTGAGACCTTAATGCTATAGGTTGAATTACAGATTCTAGGTTGGGTTTCCTGGGTACGGATTAACTGCATGGCCTACAATTGAGAGCCTGTGCTGAGGGAGAGAAGCTAAACCCTGTTTATCAGAATGCTCTGGGTGTTGCAGCTTATTAAAGTGCCAGGTGCTTTTGAAAAATAATACCCTGCATGTCCTGGCACACCTCTCTCTCTCTCTCTTGATCTCCACTCTCTCTCTCTCTCTCTGTCTCCTTCCACCAGCTCTGCCTCCCACCTCTCTCCTCATTACAACCTCTTTCCAAACCAGATCCCAGGCATTGCTGCAACAGGGGTTTGAGGAATGAACTCTTGGCCTGGTTTTGCCAGCGGGGCCAACTGCAGTGTTTCTGCTGCATTCAGTTTCTTTATTGTATTTTTTTCCCCCCATATCTCCGCCTGTGGCCACTGAGGTGAAAAGAGTGAGGGCGATGAAATGAAACCATTTCTCTACCCCCTTCTTGCTCCTGCTTTCTAGTCACTGTCACACTTCTGTCTTTTCCTTGCTATTGCTCCACCTGTTTCTTCTTCTCCATTCTTCTCCCCTCTTTCCATTTCATTGTCTGTCTCCCCCGACTATCCCATGATATGGCGTACCCTCTTAGGCCCAGGATATCACAAGCACCATCAAACCCATCTGTTCAGTAAGAGGCAGTTATGTATGACAAATTACATGCTGCACTCAAACTGTGGAGATTTCAGCCTAGCAGGAGATGGTAGGGAAACAGCAAAAATAGGATGATGGTAAAAGACATGCTGTTCCAAAGAAGCAGATGTCTGACTCATGAGCAAGAGGCTCCACTTGGATCACATTACAATTATTATTTTGGCTAAAAGGCAAAATCAATCCGAAAACAGTGAACACACATAATTCATATGTTCTTGGAATGTCCAATTTGTTTTTCTTATTGCAACATCTTTGTATTACTGTAAATCTCTGTTTATGCTCAAAACAAGCAAACCAAGGCTTATCTGTGAAGTCATGAAGAGGCAAAACCTGGGGCTCTACACAAATGAAATGGCAATTCCCAGTGAGCCTCATTTCATTGCACATGTAACAGCTCAAAACTATAATATATGCATGCCATGCCTAGAAAATCACCCTGATTGCTATCACAGTGTCCACACATTTTGGCTTCTATTCACTGCCAGTGAAGCAGTTTCCTGAAATAAGGTGTTCTTTTCCAAAGTGCTACATATTCAGTCAGGAGAAAAATCATTACCAAAGGTTCATCATTTATCTCTAAAATACAGTATCCATCATGTATAAATGTCATAATTATGTTGAACCAAAAGCTTAAGCTATATCTAATAACTATTAAACGGTAGAATATTATGTTCTATCTTTGTGCTTTCAGCCATTTCTTAGACTCTAAGGTTTTTTTTCAGATTGTTTATATGTCCAAAATCCTCAAATGTTATTTAGCAGAATCACAGACAAGTGTCTTGGTTCTTTCTTTCCTTGCTTTGGGACATAATTGTTCATGCTTACAAATTTATAGTGATGTGTTCACAGCTTTAGAATCAATAAAATGTTAAAACAAATAAAAAATTTTGCTCAGTGATGTATTTTTCCTTTAGGTGTGCGTGCACGTGTGTGTGTGTGTGTGTGTGTGTGTGTGTGTGTGTGTGTGTGTGTGTGTGTGTGTGTGTGTGTGTGTGTGTGCGCGCGTCTGTGTGTCTGTGCATGCATGCATCCACACATCTGTATTTGGATTTACAACATAGTTGTTAGTAATGTGTAGGCTCCTACTTTTTGCAATAATAGTAAAATGCTTAAAATGCTAATCTATTAACATGCACATGTGGTGACTGCTCAGTGACTAACTGATAATGCATTCATTTTCATATTCATGCCTGTCAGGTGTTTTTTCCTCTAACAAACAGGTGCAAACTGCATCTGGTGCAAATGATTTGTTTGAGCGTACGCCCTGAGTTTGTCATTATGGATTGTGTTATTGGTTGCCGATTTATATGTTTCCATAGTGACTGACATACTCTTGTGTCTTGAAGCTTGCCCTCAAGGCTAATGCTTAAGCCCTATGATGTCTGCCATTTCAGAATTTTAATAAAGCCTTCTCTTCAACTCATAATAGACTCACACTGCTAATGTCAGGCTTGAATGCCATATCGTAGGGGCACAGATATGTCCCCAGAATGAAGTCTAGAAGGTCAAGCAGATATAAATCCATGATGTTGTGTCTTGAAGGCAGTGCAATATAAATGTCAACATGCATCAGTGTGCCTATAACAAATGTCAATATGCCTAAATCCTTCTCTTATGACATTCCCGGACTACCTCCATTAACACATCATACTCACACTGCCTCTCTCCTTCTTCCTGTTTGTCTTACACAGGTAGGAATGGACTGGGTTGTGGACTCTGGAAGCTAGTAACAGCAGTCAATGAGGACATCCATCTTTAAAAGGAGTGCAGATTTTTCATGGAGATCTATAGATCTATAAATGTGCTTAGTTGGAACATAACTCCATTGAGGTATACTATCTGTCCATCGTTTTGTTTTCTTTTTTCCCTCCGCCCTCCTTGGGTCAGCCTGACTGCAGCCTTAGCCCTGAACTCTGAAACCAGCAAGGAACACTGAGTGATTGGTCATTACATCCAAGGGCATCTACACAGTAAAAAAGCCCTAGGGAGCCCTGCTGCTGTTGGTGGTGGTAGTGGTGGCGCTAGGCAGGGGCGGTGAGTCAGTCGCCTCAGTGGTTACAACAAATGATTCATTATTTGCGAAGTTAACAGCTCAGACCACTTATTCTACAAGGACCAATTACTTACTGGAGGGAACCGGTCCAATATGAAGGACGTGTCATTTATGGATCGTCTCTTTGTTGGCTTGGCCATGGCCTCTTTTGTTGTGGCCACCGAAGAGAGGCTTGATTGTCCTCAGCTCTGTGTATGTGAGATTAGACCCTGGTTCTCTCCCAGCTCAATGTACATGGAGGCTCCGACAGTTGACTGTAATGACTTGGGACTCTTTAGTCTGCCGGGACAACTACCAGCAGACACACAAGTACTATTGCTGCAGACAAACAACATTGCCAAGATTGACAAACCATTGGATTACCTGGCCAACATCACAGAGATTGATTTATCGCAAAACAACTTATCCTCCATCAGCGACATCCATCTGGGGCAACTTCCTCAGCTACTGTCCCTTCACATGGAAGAAAATTGGATACAGGAGCTGCCCGAAAGCTGTTTGGCTGAGCTAGCTAAGCTTCAGGAGCTCTACATGAATCACAACCTCATCTTCTCCATTTCCCCCAAGGCATTCCATGGTCTCCACAACCTCCTCCGTCTCCACCTCAATTCTAACAAGCTGAAGGCCATAAACAGAGAGTGGTTCGAAGCCATACCAAATCTGGAGATCCTTATGATCGGAGAGAATCCAATTGTTTCTATCGAGGATATGAACTTCAAACCTCTCGGAAACCTCCGCAGTCTTGTTCTTACCCGAATGAACCTGTCACAGCTCCCTGATGATGCATTGGCTGGCCTTGACAACTTAGAGAGCATCTCATTCTATGATAATATTTTCCCTGAGGTGCCCCACTCTGCCCTGAGAAACCTAAAGAATTTAAAGTTTTTGGATCTAAATAAAAACCCCATTGGGAGGATACAGAGAGGAGACTTTGTGGATATGCTCCATCTGAAAGAGTTGGGAATAAATAGCATGCCAGAGCTAGTTTCCATCGACAGCTTTGCCCTCAATAACCTCCCTGAACTGACCAAAATAGAAGCCACTAACAATCCTAAACTCTCCTATATCCATCCTAATGCTTTCTACAAACTGCCTCGGTTGGAGACCTTAATGCTAAATGGTAATGCACTCAGTGCCCTCCACAGGATTACTGTCGAGTCCCTCCCAAATCTCAGGGAGGTTAGCATGCACAGCAACCCCATTCGCTGTGACTGTGTTGTCCGCTGGATGAACATGAACAAGACGAACATCCGCTTTATGGAGCCTGATTCCTTGTACTGTGTGGAGCCACCGGAGTATGAGGGCCAGCATGTCCGACAGGTGCACTTCAGGGAGATGATGGAGATTTGTCTGCCGCTCATCTCTCCCGAAAGCATGCCCGGGCATATCAAAGCACAGAATGGGAGCTCGGTATCACTCCATTGCCGGGCCTTTGCTGAGCCAGAGCCGGACATCTACTGGATCACCCCATCTGGTACCAGGGTTCTGCCTAATACTGTGTCCGACAAGTTCTACATGCACCCAGAGGGAACTTTTGACATCTATGATATAACAGAAAATGAGGCTGGGCTTTATACCTGTGTTGCCCACAATCTGGTTGGAGCTGATCTTAAATCTGTTTCAGTAGAGGTGAACGGATATTTTCCCCAACCTAAGAATAGGTCTCTAAATGTCAAAATCCAGTCAGTGGAGACCAACTCCATCCTGGTTAACTGGAAAGCTGCCCATGGTAGCCTGGCTCCTAACATTAAATGGTACACTATGACAGATGCTAACCACCCTACCATGGTGTTTACTGCCAGAGTTCCCTCTGATATCAAGGTCTACAACCTCACCCATCTCAACCCAGCCACTCAGTACAAAGTATGTGTGGATGTCCGCAGCATCCACTACAAGCATGACACCAAATGTGTCAATGTCACCACTAAGGGATTAGAGCTGGCAGCCAAGGACACAGAAAAATGGGACGCAGCAGTAATCACCGTCTTTGGTGTGCTCCTGGCTGTGATTTCAGTGGCCTGTCTGCTTATTTATGTGTCTCTGAGGAACCACCACCTTTATGGGGATTTAAGGAAATGTGACTCCAAAGCTTTGCTGACACCAGTGGAGACTCCCGGTATACACTCTCCTTTCTTTACGAGGCTGTGGGTCTCAGGTAAAGGACTGCCAAGTGGAGTGGAAGTGAAAGCCACAGTCATAAATGTATCTGACAATGCCTTTTAAGAAGCGCAGCTCTGTATAGAGCACTACACACCAACCACAGAGAATGGACAAGGCCATGGGTGGGGGAGGACAAATCTGTAGTGTTGTTTAAAAGGCATATGCTTTTGTGGGCCCCCGGCTCAGATATACCGGCAGAACTATCATTGGATTGGGGTGGAACAATTTAACACAGACTACATACACTCCCAGTTTCAACTCTAGCTGAAGTGGTGGCTTTGTAACCATTACATCACTCCAAGTTAACATCAACAGGAAGGGGCATTTACTGCAAAAAGATATATTTCAATACCACCATTCATACAAAAATGCAGACAGAGTACAGAAAGACAAGATGGTGATGGTCTACTCTCTTGTAATTGACTGTTAAATGTGTTCAGAGTCGTGGAACTGTCCGTGTGGTCCCAAGCAATACCGTCTGTGCTTTGTCAAACATCCATAGACGAGTTAGAGATACAGTAATAACACCTGTCTATACTGGAAGGGGAGATTTAGTAGAATAGACAAATAACAGTGACTATGGTGTAAGCCTTTTGATGAAATATACCCCCCTTTTTCTATTTAAAACTGGATTCTTGATTTTTCATGGAAATATTGTTATATATTCTATTATGTTGATGTAATGACAAATCCTCTGTATCTGAACAGTTTAAATGGGTTTTAAATTAAGGCAAGAAGCAGACTACTCTCTTGATTACAACTTCACGTTAAGCTTAATGAAATTCAACTACAGAATGGGTATCTTGAGAGGACATTTGCCAAAATGGCTGTTTGTGCTGTGTAGTTCTCATAGCAATGGTGACTGGGAAAAAATGGGGATATGTTGGACAAAAACAAATATAGCAGACTCGTAAGGTGGAGCTGTTCGATGTGTTATCTCCCTGTGAAGGATGGAAAGTGGTCTGTTATGCCCCGGTAAGTGCCTACAACAAGAACTACATGAGGTCAGCAGAAAAGATGCCGAAGAAATAAGTCAAAAACACAGCGAAACATGGCCATGTCATCATCGCAGAATCACAAGCTATTCTCCAGTACTTTTAGTGGAAATACTTTCTCAGTATTTTTAGCATACATATTTTAAGAAAACATTGCGTTGTTGCTTTGGGTGTAAAGTTAAAAAGCCATTTTTATATTAACTGTACTATATGTGATCAATGGGCACAATGGACTAAATAAGAAAAGTGCTAAGAAAAAAGAATAAATGTCATTGTTTCTTTTACAAACAATTGACTAGTTTTTCTCTCTCACTTTCTCCTCAGCTTCAGCTTCATTAGTACAGAAGCTATTTTCAAACCAAAATGCACAGTAATAACATTATGCCACTTTTCTCTTAGTTATTGTCAAAATGTAGTTTAAATGTGAAATTTATTGCAGTCCTTAAATCCATGACCCTTTAACTGTAAGTGCATTACATATACATCGATAATGACCACCAAGAAGTGTGGAGTACAAAATGTCTTTTGATTAACAGCATGTGGGATAAGTCAGCTTGGAGATTTCAGCTAAATGGTTGAATGGTTGTCCTAACCCCAGGATGTACGTACATTAAAAAAAAAAAGAAGGGGGGGAAAAAAACAACTAAAGAGCAGAACTCATTAGCCGCCTCATTAAGAACATGTTCGTCCTTCAGCCAGTCTGAATATAGTCACACAAAGTCACTATGTTACAGCTGCTGCTGCTGCTCATGCTCAGACAGGGACACAAGGTCCCTACGACAGAAGGGGAGATAAAGTACAGTACAGACAAGTCATGCTGCCTGGGATACAGCAAAAAGCTTTAGACTCACATTTTATTTGTCTTACTGAAGTATCCAGCAAGCAGAGCATTTCACATAGGAAAGCCAGGCATGATGAATGGTTGTCAGAGGCAGAGTGACATGGTGGATTTATCAGACAGGACCTAGCACCCATACATCAGGGCACCCTTCAGCACCATGGACAGAGGCTTTTAGAGCCAAGCCATCTGTCAAAGACAAAGGGAGTTAAAATATGACACAGCGTGCTCCTCAGGTAATGCTCAGGTCAGACTGCCTCTGTCTCTTTCTACACACAGGCACACACATTAATGCACCGACGAACCTGCCAATGCTGAAAACACACATGCACCCACATTCACACACAGACATGCGGTGGTAAAGACACGCAGACACACATATCCAAGGACACTGATAGATGCAGGTAGAGACACGCATTTACAGAGACATGTACAGACATGAGCACACAGAAAATCAACCAACCTGTGCCATGTTTACCCTTCCAGACCCAGAGGTGCTGCAGTGTCTACAAGCCTTCAGGTCTTTCTCAGTCTGTCTGTGCCTAGGGAAACGCAACATGACAGTTACAGAAACAAAGGAGTAAATAAGTTCACTGAAGTTCAATGTTGTGTTCTTGCAAATTAAAGCCTAACTCTCTCTGTCTTTGTCTACATACATTTATACATACATGCATCTCTCTCTTTCGCTCCGTCTCCATAGATATATTTTGTTTGATATATAATTTGATATTAATATTTTGGTGAGTAAGCTGCATCTCCCTTGCAGTCCCAATCTCAGGCATTTCCATGATCACTCTCTCCCCTCTCCCCATTTCTCTTTGCCTTTGACACTCTCCTCCTCCACTTGCAAGCATGTGAATTTAAGCGATAGCTTTTTTTTTGGTAAGAATTTGTACGTTGAAAGCAACCTATATTGGAAAAAAAACAGCTGGATTTAACTTAAATCCCACATGAAAAGAACCAGTGAACTGCCACCATTTAATCCGCAGAGAGGAAAAATTTTATATATATATATATATATATATATATATATATGCTTCTCGCTGAATCTTCAAATATTTTAAATATTAAAACAACCTTGTTCTATTCAAAAAATCCACCTGCAATAAGTCAGATATTAAAGCGTGCTCTGAAGGCTTATGGATGGGTGTTTCTAGTTACATATTCATTTTAATTTCGCAAGGATCATTGTCAGATGTCCTGAGGATTCAATGGTGCAATCCATTGGTGGGAGGTGCAAGTTCAATGGTCTATTTTTTTTTTTTTTTTTTTTTTTCTGTGCGAGGCAATCATTAAATCAGTGGCTGGCACATGGGCAGGTAATTTGACTTGCACAATATCATATGAAATAAATGGAAAATGGCAAATGTAATATAAGAATTCTGAGGCGAGCCTGTTTAACCTTCAGATGATCATTCTGACTAGATGTACATTTGCATACTGGAATGCAAAGCCACAAAGATTTGTTCACTTTCTAGAGCATGAAGGAAGGCACTATACAACTATTTGTACTTTATTTCTTTATACTTTGTCTCCAAATAGCACATATTTTTAATAGGACTGTAAAGGCAACAGTGTGATTTAATGCCTGTCCATGTCACAGATCTCCATATAAAACACTACATTTTGTAAACATTTTGTATATATCTAGAGAGGATTTTTTTAATAAAAAAAAGGGGGGGAAAAGAAAAAGAAAACAAAGCACTCTAAAGACTGCAGAGAGCAGACGATATTCAAGCTGCTAAAGGCAATTTTATATATTTGAATTATTGGCTTATTAAAGTTAAAAATGTATACATCGGTCAGCCCGTGTAGCTACAGGCAGCTTCTATGTCAACTTGTATTTATCATCCAACTGCTAGCACTGCGTTCAATGTGATTACTTGCTTTTCAGAAGCTACCTTAATAGCTAGCAATTGGAGAAAGAAGCGGATGATCTCCTATGAGTAGAAATAACAAAGGATTTGATTGCCTCCATTATAGAGAAAAAATGGATCTGTTTCTTGGAACACTTTACAGATACATGGTATTTCAAGAAGCATGCTACACTGTAAGATCATTATGATTCTGAACCTTTAAACATTTAAAGATAGGAAAAAACAGTTCTGCTGTATTCAAAGTTGTTTTATGTCTATCACATGTTCCAGTTATACCTGAACTGATGTTATTCCAAATGACAAGCGAATCTTTCATATATCCATGCTAAGCACATTTATCGTCAGTGAGGCAGAATTTGCCCAGTGCATCGCTATTCGAGACATGCATTGCTGTGTATTTCCTGAAAAGTACAGACAGAACGTCACAGCAGATTTGCAATGGCTCATCAAACAGCAAACAGTCAAAAGCCATTTGTGTGTGCATTTCTGTTCTGTCTGCCCTCCTCCTGTCTCCATCTCCATAACCATCACCCCCCCACGTACTTTCAACATGCAGCTAAAAAAATGATGTGCTTCATCTCCTTTTCTCTGTGAAGCATATTCATAGACAGGAGCACAGTCACATGGGTGTCCACACATATGCACATGCCACGCACACACACATGCACAGATGCAGAGCCCGAGCATGACAAAAATTCTATCATTTGCCTGATTTTGACCAAACCAATTCCATTCTGAACAAGTCTGTGTGCCTAATAGAGCTCTGATTCAGAGATGAGAGCTGCTTCCCCATTTGCATGTTTCCGCAGATTGCCAACCTGCTCCTGGCTAATGTGATAGCACATGGCCACTGCATGACATCATTGATATTCCACACGTACAAGAGAAGGCTGCAGAATACAAAAAACAACAAAACAAACAAAACAAACAAGCAAAAACAAACAAACAAAAAAAAAAACATGCAAATCAGCATTTTCCCCACTGTCAAGACGTAAGTAACCCAACATACTGACCAACAAGAAACCATATGTCTTCTGTAGGTGACTCTGAAAAATCAGCTTGGATTGAATGTGAGAATATTACTGCACAGAGGGCTTTTCCACTAATTGGAAGTACCATTCTCAAACAGATGATTGGTTTCCTGGGCTATTGATTGATTGCCGGCTCCTTGTGTCTCAGTGCAGTTTCCTCTATGAAGCGAGCATGCAGCCGGTGCCTGGGTCAGATCGATGCAGGAACTAATGAGTTATCCACATGCATGTGCTCACACTGATGACTGATTGGGACCAGAATGGAGAGGAAGAAAAGATTGCTGCTCCTTACAGGAAAACATGTAAAGACACAGAGGAACAGTCTTTTGTGATTAGATTGTGGATTACTACCACTGTCAAGGTTACGATGTAGATGCACTGCACTTCCCATCACATTCATTGGGTTAATTAGACTCATTAGTATTCAAGGCAATCACTGATGAACGTAAAAGTCCTTCTGTGAGATGTGTTTGCAGAATGACGGAACAGCCATCTACAGTTGTTGCCTCCATATAGGTCCCACATTTTACTGCATGCCTGCTTAAAGAGTGGTTTATGTTTTGCTGTCTAACTGGCAGTATGAGGCTATAAGTAGGGGTCGAAAAGTACTAAAACATCCTACTCAAGTAGAAGTCTTGAGACTTTGCTGATATTTTACTCAAGAGTTACTAAAGGTAGCTCATCTAAAATGTACTGAGAGTAAAAGCTGCTGAAGGAGAACATTACATGTGAACCTGACCCTATTCACGGCTGTTTCTAACATCTGTCCAGTTGATCTGATCACAAGTGGACAGCACTAAGTACAGGTATGAACAGGTGTCAGTGTATCCTATTAATGATCAAAGCAGAAGTGGATGCATCAGGCAACATAGCATTTGTCGTCTAACCACTAATGCATCCTGAAGACCGCCTAGATGCTCTGCAGAAGGAAGGACCATTTGATAGAATGGGCTGTTGGAGGTGAAGTGAAAATCGGAATGGAGTTTCACCAAGTCAGTTAATCCAAATAACTGAGAGGTTGACTGAACAGTTTTGTGAATGGGCGAGAGATAAGGAGTAAGATGGCTAAGGAATATTTGGAAGATAGCGACAGCATGGAATATGGAGGTGAGGAGAAAGAAGGAATGGGGGGGAGTTGGAGTAAATTACAAAAGAGTAAAAGTAGCAAAAAAGGTGAAAGAAGTCATTCTGATAGATCTAAGATTGATCACAAATCCAATCACAATTGGTCACTGGAGATGCATTTGAGGTGCATAATGCCAAGTGGGAATGATCTCTCTCCACTCTCTCCTCCATTGAACTTGAATAGTTCAGTGGAGGCAGATGTTAATTAAGTGTGAACAGGGCAAATTATATAATTGTAAGTGGAAAATTTAGACATTGCAAAATATCAAAATCTTCAAAGCACAATCAAAGTAAAGTTAGATAGTTCTTTTTTCTGCTGACTGTTCATTTACTGTTAATGGCTCCAAAATGAACTGTTGTGATGGTCCAGTTTTACTTCTGCTGGAGTTTTGAAGCAAAGTATGCCAGTCGCTCCAGGAATTAGCAACTTTGCTTTTGAAATAATTAATACAAATCCAATCAATCACAGATATGTTGGCAATTTTGCAACATTTTCTACATTAAATGGCCAAATTGACAGAGCACTTACAATTTAGGCTAATTGCAACACATTTTGAGAGAAAATGTTGCAGTCAAGCCACAGGAGCTTTTGAAAGGGACGAGATGGAAAATGATTCAGAGGCCAGTGAGCTGTGGCTTTATAGGTGAGTTTGTTCACTCTTGGAGAAAGACAAGGTTGAGTGAGCTTTGTTCTTCTCGTCTCATGACAGTTTTCACTTGTCATGAGACTTTGCTTTGCCTACTGTTAGAAAAACAGTCAAGCATATACATCATGCATAAAAAAAAAAATCAGATTTTTGGCATAACTTTATCATGCCACTAAATTCGATTTTTTTTCTGTGCCATTTTTACAGTTTACTGCAATGTTTTTGCACAAAGCATCAACAATTCCAGAAGAAGACAGGGCAAATGATAAAAAATAATCACAAAAAATACTGGTGGGACTTGCACACTGCCACATGTCAAGAATACAAAGACCAGATATTTTTTTGTTCTTTGGACATAAAAGACACCAAAATCTGTCCTTGTGCATTGTTGAAGGATGAATTGAACTGGACACCAAATTATTCAAGAAGGTTCAAATTATCATCTACAGTGAGTGGTTTAAAGCAAACTAGCAAGTAAACATCTATGACGCTGAAGGTAAGACCTGATAATACCACTGGTTCACTTTCCGTCATAAAGTCGTCCACTTTATGAGGTTAAAATTACATTATTATCTAGACGAACTAGGTTGAATTCTTCTTAACCCAACATTATGACCACTACACAACTGACTAACGTTACTGTCCCCATTTGATGCTACAGATAAATGACACTTTATATATGCACATTTCAAAATGTCGAATATGAATTAAAGAAACCAGCTACCTGGGCTCGTCACCACCTCGGCGCACTGCCACCTGCTGGCCAAGCCAAAAGGAGGAATTTAATTCTGCTGGCTTCTGCTCCGAATACATTGTGCTCTGTTTAAACAGGGTGTTAATACTTTTAAACAGCTGCACTATGCTGGTCATTAAATATTGAAAAGGAAAAACACCATATGGGACAGTTAGAGCAAATATTTTGCTTTGGGACCACCAGAAAGAAACAATGTTTATTAGACCTTTACCAAAGGCATGCACAGCATTTGCCAGCTAAATTGAAAAACAATAAAAACCAGTTTTCATTTTTGGATGGCATACAGGACATAGAAAAATGTAAATGTGAAGGAAGGTGTTGTTAGGAAAAAAAAGTGTCAGAATAACAGTCCACTCACAAACACCCAGCAAAAACAGGGTACACTTTTGGATTTTAGATCATTGGCACATCAGTGTGGTAAGTTTTTTTTTTTTTTTTTTTTCTTTTGGCTAGTCAGAGAGGTGTCAACCCAAGCATATTTGTCTGTCACCACTGAATACCAAATACAAAAGATTTAAATTCATTTAAAAAAAAAAGAAAGAAAGAAATGTGAATCCTACCAGTGCATATATTCCTTATTAATGTGTGTTTGGGATCAGTGATGACTAATGCTTTGTATTTTTCTGCCAGTATTTGATGTTGACAGACAACAACAATGCAACGATGTTAATAGCAGTTAATAATTTAGCTGAAAACACTTTAACAATTTGAATGAATATGGAGACCTACTGGGCATCTCTGAGTGATGACAGGAATGCACCTGACATCCTATTGTTTTTTTTTTTTTTTTTTTTAAATCCTTCTCAATGGCCCACTTTGCTTTGTATTTGCAGTGCGGTTATTGGCAGAGTTTGCTTCCCAGCCAAATGCAATGTGTGGTCGGAACTAATTATTGCATAAAATGCATTTTAACGCCACAGTCTTTGGCTATATTCCAGAGAATTTGTATACTACAAATGCTGCAGCAGCGGGACACATGGCCTAAATAAAACGACTCAGTGTGTCTCTTTTATCATGAAGGGTGGCCTTATTCTTTGATGTAATGATGGCAATGTCAGGTGGAGAGAGGGATGGATGCTATTAGATGGGGCTAAGACTCATGAGGGCCATTCAGCATAGTAACACCTGCAGTGGCAGCAACAGCAATCAGTGCAGATAAAGTGCTGCACTGTTTTTCGCCATATCTATCTCAAATTGATGCTCGCAATAGTGCACACAGGATCTAGTTGACAAGCATGGGGGGATGGCTGCACATGCACACACTCGCACACAAGCAGATTTACATGCACATACATACATGCACACACGCAGATGTGAGTGCAATCATCCATACATACATAAGCACACTCTTTCTCTCGCTGTCTTCTTATTTATCAGTTCTGTCCCTTGCAGGCCTTAATGCTAACTAAGCTAATCAGTAGAAGAATGGGTTGAAAACATGCCTCATTATCTCTCTGCCTGCTGTCTGTCACAGCTGTTTATACCGAGGTTTGTATATTTTAAACTTGCTTCTGTACTCACAAAACAGACACACAAATAGCTGTGGTACACAATCAATCATTCTCCCAACCCCCCCAGTGTGTATAGAAGGTGGCTCTCTAAATTCCATACATTTTGGAGCAGCATGTGGCTTGTGGAAGGATTATTAAAAAAAAAGAAGAAGAAGAAAAAGAAAAAAGAGAAAGAAAGAAAAAAAGAGGCATATTCCCTCAGTTCATTACACGCTTCCTTGGAAACTGGAATAACAATAACCAAAGCCCAGGGTTTGATCTTCATTATACTTTCAATAGATTCCTTTTGCTCTTCCACTCTCTTTTTCCTCTCTTCTCTCTTTATTGATACTTATCTGTTGTTTTATTTCTGTTCTCAGCCACTGTCTCCTATTCCCTCTGATCTCAGACAGGACCAAATTTAGACTTGATCACAGCAGAAATGAATGACCTATTCATATTGATGATAATTATATTAAGCATAAATTACTTATCTGAGTTATTTTCAATTCAAATGAAGGAAACAGGTTAGCTAATAGCCTGGCAATTTGCTCTCCACTATAAAGTATGCATCTAAAATGGCACTTCTACTGACGTAAAGCTGTTCATCTATGATATAAGAGGAATTGAGTGACCTATTAAATGGCATTATGCTAATGTTGGAATTATGAACAGACTGTGGAATGGCGCCATATTCATTATTTTTCCAATAACAAACCACTCTATACTGGAGCAATGGTAGGATATTATTCTCCCGAGGGGGAACAGCACAGCCATGTACAGCATCGTGTTGAATATGTTCAGATCAGTGCATGCTGCACTAAAGAAATATGTTAAGAAATTTTTTTTTAAAAATCCCTCAAATGAATGCTGCAAATCCTCTATTTATGTACTCTCTGTGTGACTGTGTGAGAGAGTTGCGCCATTTGTAAGCCCTGTCTCAATGCTGTCAAAGGATAAGCCTTCCTCTGTCTTCTGATGTGCGTCCAAAAGAACATGGGTGATAACGAGGGCCTGGCTCTTCTCTCTTAGTCCTGCAGGCCATTAGTGAAAAAGGCTTCTCGCTGGATCTTGATTCTAAGAAATGACGATTTCTGTCTCAATTGGCCTTCCCTTTGAGCTGGAAGACACTTGTTGTTGAGCCCTCCCCTTTCAGCTTCAAACGGAGGGTGTAAGATTGAGCAAGTGCCATCGTTCGCAGCTTTGGCGATGGATTAGCAAGGTGAGAGGATGTGAGAGGGGGTGCTGAGCCTCTTCAGAATCAAAAGGGAACTGAGGTAATGAGGGGGAATCAATCAAAGGAACGACACCACTCTTAGAACAAAGAGGGCTTAAGCCCACTGCAGTGAGGAAACTGATAGACATACTCTGATAACTCAGTCAAAGACACAGTAGTGGCTGATGAAGGTAGCCAGCCAGATTAACATGGATACCATTCTAGAAAGCTCTTCTGATGGCAAGTATGCTGCAAAGTAGGCCTGAGCCAACTACGTCATGGTTATAATCCCATCTGCATCCAGAAGCCCAGTCCAGTTGGAGCTTAGGAACGTGTCTTCACCACTCGTCCCACCACATTGGGAGTGCTGCTATTATAGGACAGCAGATAGTGCAGACAGTTGGCCAGTTTGTGGATTTGCAGGTCGTGCGCCCATCCATTTGTAAACTGCATGTGACTGATCATTTTTAAGCTGTTCCTAAGTATATGTACTCACACCAAAAACCATGATGGACGTTAATATCAGAGACATCACGTAAGATCAGTGGCCCACTTTGTGTTTGGTTGGTCATATGGATCAGCACCCCTACCAAGATATCATTTTTCTTCCATAAACATTATTCTTTAGCCCATTCCATGTATGTTAGTAACCGAAAAAGCCAACAAATTCATTAATCGGCACAGCAATACCAGTGTGAATTTCCTTCGGGATGAATAAAGTATCCATCTATCTATCCTCTCTATCTGTGTGTACAGAATACAAACTGTATGTACCAAAACAAAATGCTACCAGTGCAGTGCACTTCTCATCGGATGTGCCTTGTGTGTTGATACATCTTCTTTTCTAAGCAGTATTTTGCTGTGTCATATGGGTTATTTATCA
This sequence comes from Myripristis murdjan, assembly GCF_902150065.1. NCBI lineage: Eukaryota > Metazoa > Chordata > Actinopteri > Holocentriformes > Holocentridae > Myripristis > Myripristis murdjan. The sequence goes on along the minus strand of NC_044002.1, from coordinate 15,767,348 downwards.
TAAGCTATGTAGCCCTATTGTGTCTTAAATGCAAGGTAGCAGCCAGTGGGCATGTAATGAATTTCCCCTGGGCGCTTAAAGGGAATGGACAAAATACCAGCTTGTAGTGGAGCTGAGCTCAGTTGGCACTAATAAATGTAGGTGTCAACAGGCAGGCATTCGTAAAGGAGCACCTTTCCTTGAATTTTCTTTTTTTATCTATAACCTATTATTATAAAAACTGAATCACAGTTTCTACATTTGACTATACATTGGACACAAAAAGTGCTTAACGAAGGAACAGACAGACAATGTACCATTCCATTGCAGCAGTATGTAAGTATCCTCTCATATTTGCTTCTGCTTGTGCCTATTTTGTTATTTTGTTACACTGATTTGTATTCCATAAGCTATACTTATCTTAAAGGCAGCCAAAGATGTGTTATTTTCCCAATTATGGATGTTGGGTCCATACCAGTTGGCCAGCAGCCTTAGTCGAAAAACATACATTATCTGTAACATTTGCCAGCTCCTAGTGTTAAAATGCACTGATACTACAGCTGGGTGTTTCTCTGTCTTTAGATGAAACCATCATGTTTTTCCCCCACTTACGAGAAACAATTCATACCTCGACATGAATTTGAATGGTTTTAACACAGCCCAGTGGTTGTACTCATCAGTCACATAGCTGGTTGATTTCTTGACATCTTCTTCCCCACTCGCACAGTGTATTTTCATAGTTCAATAGTCCAAATTGCATATTGTTTGTGATGCATGATATTGAAAGCAGACACACTCCAGTGGGACCAGCGACAGCCTAGTCGACTGACTGAACAAGCTAACAAACAGATCCAAGTGATTTTTGTTGATGCCTGGCGACATGTGACTCCCCAAGCACAACAAAGGGACATTCATTCTATATTTACGCCAGCACTGAAGCGTCAGAAATATTGATGACCCTGGGCGGAAATTAGCCTGCTTGTCAAAATAGAATAGTGCAAATGCAAGGTTTTCTTTTCATCCTGCAGAGCACTTGTAGTCTTTGCAACGCTCATCAAGTAACTAGAAATTGTGACTGAGCAAGCACAAAGACCTGACACATTGTATCACTGTCAGTCTAAATTTAAACTAAGCACATCTGTCGCTTGTCTCACTGATTTACAAAAATGCTGCAAGGTTGCAGAAGTACGTTACTGACTTAATTGAAGTAAGATACCTTTTCTTTTTTTTTGTTTTTTCTTGTTATTGCCATTAGGGAATTTCAAAAATCAGCCTGTACCTGTCAAAAAATGGAAACATGGAAATAAGAGGCAGAAAACTGACATTTGGCAAACTCTAATCCTGTCAGAAGCAGCCAAATTGTTCACGGGCTGGCTGGCACAAACTGTTTTGTTTATGTTTACTTTGCTAACTGAGTTAGAGAACTCTAACCCAAAATCACTTTTCACTGGCCTAGACTTGTAAGTAACAGATGAAAGCATTGATTCTCATCTTGGATCGATTCTTCACTTTCCTTGACTCAAAGTTCACGATCAAATTCTTAACCACAAAAAGCCAGGCCAGGCAGAGAAAACAATCAAAAAATAACAACGAAAAAAACATCAGCGCCCCGAACAGACAATGGCAATTGATCAGGCATTCGGCGAGAGAGGCAGCATCTCTCCTATCAGATTCATTAGTTTTCCGGCTGCTCTGACATTTCCATTTGCACAGTCCAATTGACAAAATAAAATACCCCTGTTCTGCTCTCATCCCTCAGCTCAGCACTGGGTAATCACTCCTCCACTGCACCAGACACTCTCATACCTCCATTTTTCCATCCCTCCATCCCTTAGAGTGCAGGCTCATCATGACTGAGTATGAAACATAAACAGAGTCTACGTCTTGCGCAGGAGGAGGTTGGAGGAGCACACATGCCACAGAGCATCCCTTCAATCTGGGGTCACTCCTACAAATCACCTCAGGGAAGGGCACACTACAACTTTTCATTTTCTTGTTATCACCATTTCTCTTGTCTCTTTCTTTCTTTTTCCATCTCCTCTTCCACCCCCCTCTCTCTCGCTCTCTCTTGCTCTTCCTGCATACGTAAACAACTCCTCCAAAGTGCAGCCATCTCCTAGAATCATCATCAGCATCTCCCTGCCGGGCTATTGACTGGCCACACACTCTCAAGGAGTCTCTCTGCCATCCATTTCATTTAGATGCAACTTTTTTGACTCCTCCACATTGGGGGTCAAACGGGCTCCTTTTAAAGAGACTTAGGACAGAGGTAAATTATACAAATTGAGTGGCAGGAGGGATGGGAGCAGGACTGAGCCTCCATGAACCCAGACAACCTCAGGTTTTCTTAATGATGTCTTTGCTGAGCCAGATGGAGACACATTGGATGATTATGCTGCAGACCGGGCAGATCTCGCTCTGTCTCCCTTCCTGCTTCTACACCACCCCATCCTCTGCACCATCCATCACCCTGCCTTTCTTTCTCTCCCTCTCCATCTCTTTCCATCCCACTATTAATTCATCCTCTCTCTCTCTCTCTGTCTCTCTCGCTCCAAAACCTCCCCAGGACTCCACCCATTTGGAGCAGCGGCACCACACTGAGAGACTTCGGTCAAATCTGATGATGCTCTCTTCATACTGTGGCATTTAATCAATTCAAATCTTATTTTGCAGATGAGCAGAGAGGAAGTTGTTTTTTCATGAGCTGCTCTATAATACAATAACACAGCTAGAAGGCCAGGTCCCTCACCACTGGGGACTCCATAGACGGAGGTGATCGAGTTGTTTGAAGATGAATTTTGAATGCTGCTTGCCCGTGCACTGGATATGTTTGACTGCACCTCACTTGAAATTTAGTAATAACATACAAAAAGTCAAATAAAAATGAAAATTAGAGGAACAACGTGCTTATCAGCATTAATCTTTTTTTGTTGAGAGCAACATGGATGTTTAATATGCAATGGTTTCTTTAATGTTTGTAATATTTCGTAATATATCATAAAATAGGCAAAAAAATTAAGACTTTCAAAAGTAAGATAAACACCAACTGAAAAAAGAGATGTCTCTCTCTAACAAATTGCTCCACAAGAACACAAATTATGATACAATTCAACTGATAGTAAGTTGCCCTTAATTACAAAAACATCTCTCAAAGGATTTGATAAAGAATGAGCCCACTGGTGTCTAACCAATTCACAATGAATCACAAAAAATGATGCCATATGCAAGAAAATTAAACACAAGGAAACAAAATAAAGCACAAAGCACAAAAAAAACAAAAGAGTATATTGGTAAGGCAAGTTCTTCTGTGACGGGTCTACCTTATTAGGAAAATACAGAATAGAAAATAGGAAAACATGATAGAAAAAGCTGAAGAAGTACAAAGAAGTTCCCATGACTGAGTTTGTAATAGGTGCGGTATAGTAGATACCTGAATTGAATAATCTGATATTTTTATATAAATATATTTCTGTTGTGCCATTTGATGTAATGCAAGAGTGATTCAACCTATATCCAATCCATGGTCTTTTAAACTTGCTACATTTGCCGGTGTTAGATAGGTCTTTCCTAAATCCTCTAGTGTTTCGAGACGTGGGTGTGTTTTCAGTTTCTGGCTGCAACAGCAGTTTGTTTGGAACACATAGAAGAAGAACTTGGTAGACAGAAGTTGCAGCATGAGCAAAAACAAAAAAAACAACAGAAAGTCACTCAAACAAAAAAAAAAAAAAAAATGCAAGGAAAAGATGAAAACACTGCATCAAAGCAAGTGTGAGCTTTAACTTATGACAACTTAGCCATTTATTACAATTCCATTATCATCTTACCTCACTGAAATTGTATATATGTAAACATTATAATAACTTTTATGACTATTGTTCAAGTCACTCATTGTTTTTGATGACACGTTTGCCAGCTTTGCTACCTCAGGTTATGTTTTGTGTTGTATATTGTTAGTGTAGTGTTCTTTTGAATCTGTAAACCTGGCTGTAAAGCAAATGTCCCTCTGGGGACAATAAAGGTGCTGTGATCACTGGGAAAGAGTAAAAACACCACAGCAATGACTCAAATATTTCTGCTAGGTAATAAGAAGTAGTAACTTAAGTAATCTTTTATCGATCCCTGTGGAGAAATTCATCTTTTGCCTTTAACCCATCCTAACTATTAGGAGCAGTGTGCAGCCACTGTGCAGCGTCTGGGGACCAACTCCAGCTCCTAGCCAGTGCCTCGGTCAAGGGCACTAAGAGGACAATTAACCCAGCATAAATGTTTTTAAATTAATTAATTACCGCTTTAGATCATAGTTTAACAAAATGACTGGTTATTCTATAATCTAGAGATTTTGAATGTTTAACTTAAGGTAATGCTGAATGAATAATATAATATGCTTCAGCTTTTATGGTGGAAAAGAAGGAAATGCTATTGTAGAGCAGACATACCCTTCAGTGTTAGATACCCAGGAGCCAATTCTCATAGTGGACGTTACAGTAAAAGGTGAGAGTCCAGTGTTTTCATTGACTCCATTCTGAGCTCAGACGTAAGAGAGTGGAATGTGCCAGAGCTGAAACACTGCAGGACATGAGCTCTGCATCAGACCCACCATCTGACAGAAGACAGAGCCCGAGCCTGTTAGAGCCTCCCTAACAGATGGACAGATGAATGCTGGTCAGGTGTCACACGCACGGACGCACACACACGCACACACACACACACACACACACACACTAGCTCACACGTGCGCACACATATACAAATCCACACGCAAGCATGCAAACATCCTCACACTCACATCGCACATGCATATCCACACAAAGATGCAAGCACTAATATGCAAACATGCACACACCCTTATGGTACAAAACACAAAAGTATTTACGCACAACGAGTTTGATCAAGTACAAACACACACAGAAGGGCGAGTGTGTGTGTGTGTGTGTGTGTGCGTTTGACTGATGCCGATGATGAAGACACGGCATTTGGCAGGTCACACACACAGATGGTGGACGCCTAGTGACTCTGCTGGCTCGCCACCGGATGTTAGATTTTGAGCTGGAGCCTGACATTCGTGCTGCATCTTCAGGAATCATGAGTTCAGACGGAAAAGGAAAAAAGCTCTCAACCCACAGATTAACAGAGCAGATGTTCTCACCTCCTCCATCACTGACAAACAACCAGATGATGACCAAAACTGACTGCGAGGAGAAAAGTTGCTTCGACTTTGGAATTGATTGACAGCACTGCACCTGAACCGATGTTTTTTTTTTTTTCTCAGACTGTTGCTAGTTTGTGACTGTGGGAATCAGACAGAGCCTTTGTGTCGATAAAGCTTCTTAGAATTCTGGGTCTTTATTTGGCAGTGCTCCCACTCAGCAGGGGTCTTTCAGACAGGCAGAAAAATGCCTAATAAACACCAAGCCATTATACTGCTCTCGCATTCACTCTGCCATTCTAATGGACCAAAATAAAATAAAGAAAGAAATAAATAACTGCATGGCATTAGGCCCACCGGAACTGTGCACTCTTTTCATTGATACAATGACACAGGGGGGTGTTCATTGTGTCGGCTGATTTCAACATCTCTGGATGCAGCAAATACAGTAAACAGAGCGAATAGGCCGGGCTATGATTGGAATAGCAATGACCTTTGTTATATTGATTTTGGCGGGGGTTGCACCAGAACTGGCTCAGGCACAAGCTTGGTGTGTGTGTGTGTGTGTGTGTGTGTGTGTGTGTGTGTGTGTGGCACCGAAATTTGTGGCCCAGCCGTTCCTTGAAATACAAACATTCCCCAAACAGAAATAGCCATCATGCCCCAATTAGAGTGTGCACCAACAGACAAGAACCCCTCCCATGTTCCCATATCACCATTGGTACATGTAAAAGAAGGAAGTACTATATATAAATATATATATATGTATATATACTGTGTGTGTGTATATATACACACAGTACTGTATATACAGTGTAATACAATGCAATGCAATACGTTCTGTATTGCCCACTTGGCCAAGCCATTGGGAATTTTGACGACAAATTACAAGTTCCATTCACAGCAGAGCATATACAGTAGTACTGGGTAAAATGCACTTGGTAGCAGCTCTTTCTTCTGCTCTCTCTCCTCTGTCTATGTTTTCATGTGTAGGTCACCAACAAAAACTTGATGCAAGGGAGACATTGAAGAGACGAGGGGAATTTGATGATAATGCAGAAGGCCTGCAGCAATAACAAAAACATACAAAAAAAAAAAAAAAAAAACACTCTTTGCTAATTTAGCACCAATAAAGGCCATTACACTGTATGTGTTGCTTCACTGTTCCCTAATTATGCTGTTAGTTTTCATGGTCAGGGATGGTGCTTAAGAGGACATTAGCACTAAATACCAAGACATACATCTGTGATTCAACATCCCAATGACCCAAATAAAGGGTATGCAAAGCCAGAAATTAGGCTAAATGCATTAAGAATGGAAAACTAGTGCTCAAGTTGATGTCCTCTGAACTAAATTTACTGTGTGAGCAAGAGAGCAAAAAAGAGTGGGAGAAAACAGGGGGGTGGCTTCACTTTAATGGGCTTCTCAGATGACTAACTAAAGATCCCAGGCGCCTGGCTGCTAATTAGCTTGATTCACCAGCCATGCTTAAAGCATTGCAGTTTGTTGTTTTGCTATTATTATTTCTGATCTTGTGTTGGCGTCCACTCCTAGGAGCCCCAGTTAGTATGCCGACTGAGACCGTGTGTAGGGGAAAACTAGTTACAAGAAAACGCTGCTGGATTTTTCTCGGTTGTTTTCTTTCCTCTCAAGAATGTTCACAGCTTAAAAAGAAGACTGGAGAAACAAGGCCAACTTGACATTAACTTTACTGTAAGATAGAAGCAAAGTTCAATGAGTTAAAGGGAGTAAACACAGTACAGGAATCGCCAACAGAGTCTTTACAAAAAGCTGGAAATTAATCCTTGAGGACATTGCAGCACATTGTTGTCATGAGGACATTTTCACAGCAGAGACACTCCTCAAGGCTAGCTGTGATGGCCACTGGTCAAACAGAAAAGGAAAAAAAAAGATCAAAAGAGAGATGAGAGAAAGAGGGGTTTGAGAGAGAGGGGAGGTGGAGAGAGAGACAGAGAGAGAGAGAGAGAGAGAGAGAGAAGGGAGAGAGAGAGAGGCAGAAAATTAAAACTATCCTTTACTTTTAAAGCTGGAAACTGCGATGTTCTGCCATGTGAGCGAATTCAATAGAATTCATCACCTTAGTCTAAAAGCAGCCAGGAAAATCAATGGAGTTTGGGCTCTAGAAGACTGGTAGTGGTTAAATACTCTGGCAATCGATAATGTAATAACCTTCACAGGGATGTAACCACAATGAATGTGGGGCACTTGAATATACATTCCTTTGCATTAAACATTGCAATTTTTGAAAAAGGGGTCACAAAGCAAGACTGTCAAGGGAAAAAAAAAAAAAAAAACCCTCACTGAGGGAAGGAAATCCAAGTCAGCTAAATAAATGCTCAGCTATCAATAATCTCATTTACCTGCATGCAATAGTGTAATGCAATTAATTTGAGAATTTGCAAAAGTCTTTCACAAATGCAATAATTCTCCAACCATACCCCAGACCAGGAGGTAGTGAACTGCCCAGAGAGTCAGCCATTTTCTATGATGTCCAAATGCGAAATGTATTCCTGCTGACTGGAAAATAAGCTCCCTATAAAATTCTCATAATGCCCTATAAAAACAAGTGAACATCTAAGCTCACCATCCTCACTAATCAGAAATAACACAACCAATGTAAACATTGGCTACTGAATGGATATGCAGAGTGACACTTCATCACTAACACTGCCAAACTTAAATTTACAAATTTTCCCATGCGAGAAAATGGCATGTTTTGGAGACACAACCATAGTGTGTATTCCACACAGTTTTGTGACCCTGAACTGAAATAAGTAAGTATGGATAATGGATCGATGGATGAATGGTGTGTATGTAAATACAGAATCAAGAAGGAACAAGAGTACATTATCAAGAAGGGAGCATGTGTCCATTCGGAAAATTCAAACCAAAGCTGGAATTAGATGGCATTGCTGCAGTCCAAAACAGAACTGGATTATAAGTGTGTCACCCAACAACTGGTTTAGTTTATGGCGACAAACTTCACTTTTATACTGGCAGTCCTCAGGGTGCATTCAATTAAATACTATTAAATGTAGACTGAAGATGTAAATACAACATCATCTGCATATAATGTTAAATTCCGGAGCAAAATGGATGGAGATTTGAACTGTTGTGGGACATGAGTGGCACCATGATCCTTTAAAAAAAATTAAAATACAAACGTCTACAAACTTTCCTCTGCTTTAAGTATAAACCTGCATAAACAAAACACAAAAATACAATCATTTTCTATCAGGGAATAAGGAGCTATATGAGTCACAAAACTGAAGGAAGATGACATTTCACATAGCACACTTGCAGGAAATTTACCAACAGTAAGAAAGATGTTCATACAACTAATTCTGGCCTAAAAATCAACTCAAAAATAGTCAAATGAATAATAAACAAAAACACATTGTGTGCAACCACTCAACTGACATATTTTTCAAAGATAAGAATAAAATATGGGGAGTGTAGCTCCCCAGCAGAGGGAAGCACCTCTACTGAAGAAGTTATGGAAATACCACTGGAATAAAAAGTGCGAAGATGCAGTGCATAGACTTTACAGAGGCTCCAGAACACACCAAACACTGACTGGGCAGTTCAATTGTGGTAAAATGTACAAACTAAAATAAACTATACTTTTAACTCTGTTACATATATACCATTCTGCTACTGCTGACTTAAGGGATTTAAGTTCTATTAACAACTCTTTCACCATCACTTGCAAAAAAAAAAAAAAAAAATTGCTTGGTTAGCTCCTCAAGCACAATGACATTCAAAATGATGTTACACCTCTGTTGCCCCCGCAAACCCCCCCACCCCGCCCAATCCTGTCTTTACCAGCAAGAAAATATTAGGAATGAAATTCTGATGATTTGACAGTCAGATAAAGAGAATGCCACAAACGTCTGCAGTGGTGATGAGTGCCTGCAAAATGTGTATAGAGGCCTGCAGGTGATGTACTGACTGTTGTGGTGTATTAAACGACATATTCAGGAAAGAGCTGCTGCCTCTGCATATGTTTTCAGTATTCTGCAGGAGTGGAGGTGGGTTAAAAACAGATGTGACACCTGCATTTGAAAAGAACTTTTCCGTGAAGTTGTGAGAGAGAGAACGTGTCTCTTCTAAGCGTGCAATAATTTGATTGAGCAGTGAACTCAGAGAGGCAGAAGAAAAAGCAGAATAATTCAAAGCTTACTGTTTGGCGGAGTCACCACAGAACAGCTTGTATGCATTAATTATATGCAAAACCTTAAATTAAAGATTGGTGCCTTTTCTCCTTCGTCAGTTGTGTATGAAAAGACCCAGAATCGTACTTGGTGAAGAGAAAAATTGTCTGAGATGAGAAAACTGTTACAGACAAGATGTTGCTCAAACAGAAATCATGAATGAACAGATTTTTGCAGCGTGGCATTTTGTGTTCTCGTAAATTATTCCTTGTCGTCTATGGCACCAAAGTTCATGCAGCGTAATAAAATATGCAGCACAGTGGGGGCAGATAGGTGCACAGATCAGCAGGTGGCAGCACTGCTCGGAGGGATTTCTGTGTTGTTGATGGGGGAAACAAATGATGCAGAGCGACGCAGAATACCTTGAGCAATTTGAGTGCTTACAACTGCTGCGGAACAACAGTAATTATTAACACAAATATTTTTGCAAACTCTAATGTGGAGCATCAAAAAAGGCCAAGTCCAGGCTGACAAACCCAACAGTTAATGAAACAATCAGTGTCCTTGCTTTCCCTTTTGTCTTTTTTTCATCTCTCACAGCTTTTGCTCCAATCCAGCAATTACTGAATGATATTTTAGCAGCCTCTCCTTTTTCATCCTCCCCCTCACCCTCCTTTGCTCCCTCTCTCCCCTCCAGACCCCTGCTCATCAGCCGGCTGGTAGAGGAGAAGCTCGTCTGTCTCTTGCTTATCTTCCCTGACCACTCTGCAGTCATATCACCCTGACCCGACCATCCATCTTCCTCCATCTCTCTCCATCACTGCGCGTGTGTGTTTGTTTGTGTTTGTGTGTGTAGGACCTTGAGCTGCCCGGCTGAGCTGTATTTTCCAGCCGAACCTATCCATGTTTCCCCTCCAACAGGCCCTGATATTCCTCTCCTCGCTGTCTGCAGCGGCTGAGATCCCGGGCTGCAAATGTCTGTTTGGTCTTGTGTAATAGAGAAAGAAAGCAAGGGAGAGCATCAAGAGGTCTGCCTCTCCTTCAGCTCGCAGTTTATTGCTGGTGATGTATCTGAAGACGACCACTGACAGCCTTGCAACCCTTTGAGCTTCACATCAAAGGATGACAAAATGCTGGGCACTGTGTGGCAATTTGAGCGGTCAAAATGAGTCGCCAGCAACAGAGTGCACCATCACTGATGTGAAATTCAGAAAAGTAAGTAAAAACCTGTTTACCACTAATCCCTACTGAACATAAAGATCTTGGAAAAACAAAAATACAGTATGTATGTGTGTGTGTGTGTATGTGTGTGTGTGTGTGTGTGTGTGTGTGTGTGTGTATTTATATATGTATGTATGTATATACACACACAAATGGTACATGGTAAGATGGAGCAGTTTATCCTCTTCTGATTTAAAGTAGATGTCTTTCCAACTGGCACACTCACTGAATTTGCATGGTGCAAAGCTTTACCACTTATCACCTTCTGCATGCGCTGCTGGATCTTAAGTTTCATGGTTTTAAACCTCCTCACACACACAATATATTCCTTCTGGATCCTACTGCGAAATAGTGTGCCTAAATGCTGTGGGATAAATAAAATATAATCCATCAGGTGCCAGAGATATGACTTGCTGGCAGTTGTGAATTGCACAGCAATCTATTTCAAACATTGACAGAGAATTATATTAGTTGAGGCCCTGTCAAGCTGCGGTTGAGCAATCATTTGTATGCTTAAACACACTCGTGGTGAAAGACAGAATTAAGATGAAATAATAATAAAAAAAATACCTTAGCTTGTTGCTGTTCAACAAATGAGGTCAGTTTTTTTTTTTTGGAAGATTATTGTTTGGCATTTCTGCTTTATTTGATAGCTTCAATAGAGAGAGACAGAAAAAGCAGCGAGGAAAGAGGTGATGATATGCAGCAAAGGACCTTGGCTCGGACTCGAACCCAGGACACTGCGGTCACGGCTCAGCCTTAACACGTGGTACACACTCTACCAGGTGAGCTACCGAGGTGCACAAGGTCAGTTTCACTTGTGGGTCATTCCACCAATTTTTACACTAAATTGCACCAACATATCTGATTGCTCTGGACTGCTCTTTACAAATAAAATAGAGGACAAACTGGAAAATAACTTAAGATGTAAATCATGACCTGCATCCACATTATACACTGTAGTACATTCTGCACGCTCGCATCGTCAATGCCCATATGTTCTTCTGCAAATAACACTTTACTGGTAACAAATTTGTGAAAACTACATTAACCAGTAAAGCAAATAATAACGCACACAGTGAACCTTCCGTCTCCCAAGTATTCCAGCTATAACAACTTGTGTTTTTCCATGGTACAGATGGGAGAGCATCAAAAGACCACCTCAACACAACCTCAGCTCCTCAGTGTATCAAGACACTGCAGATGAAGAGAGGTAATTAAGAGGATACGCTGTCTGCATGTTCATAGACTTCTCTCTTTGTTATCTTGTCTTTCTGTGTGTGTGTACGCGTGCGAGTGTGTTTGTGTGTGTGCCCTGCCTTTCCCAGGGGAACTAGTGTGATGCTGTCTCTGTTTGTGGGTAATTATGGGTAATGTAGGATGACAGAGGAGCACAGGCACATAAACAGCCAATGAGACTACACTGACTTACAACAATGTCCTGATAAATAGGGAGGCACACACACAAATGAATGGACGCACTCACTCCTGAATGCACGTACACACAGTCACATATGCATGCTTACACATTTGCACACACAAACCAAACACAAAGCAACATGCTTACACAAAAGCAAATGTGTACCTGTAAATGCAAATACAGATACACACATATATGTCTCAAACGTACATCCACAGCAGGTAATAGAGGTCTGCAACACATTCTGTCCTCTCTGCTAGTCAAGCATGCTCTTTAACATAACATCTGTGATCAGTATGAGGTCATCACATTGTGTTGCTCAATGGAAATTAGCAGGGAAGTGTGAAATTAGATGGCGGTGCACAGCATGTATGTTTTACGAGTGTGCATGTGTGCTCGTGCTATTGTTTGTGTGTGTTTGCATGTTTGCTTGCGTTGGGTCTCTGCGTGGAGTATCATTTCCATCTCCCTGTGGCTATGTGTGTGTACTTCTATCCAGCTAAGCCAGGCAAATTAGCCAACTTGATGCATAGCACTTAAGCAAGTGAAAACTCACAGAGGAAAACAAGTATGAATGCATTCTTTACTTTAGACAAAAGTGTGGCACAAACGCTGTCGTATATCTTTTTAATGACCCGAACAAAGGCCATGCTTTCAACGCTCCATTCATGACAAATGATTTTACAGTAATCATCTGAAATATGAAATAACGCATCTTCCCTAATGAAGCTATTATGTGCTTTCTCACACAAATGTTTAAAAAATTTCTAATGCAATGACAACAGGTCAGTGGAGCTTCCGTTACAGGGATAAATAAAACAAAATCAAGGGAGGACTTTATCTGTGCTTTGCCCGCTGTACATCATTTTGACTCCATCATATTTCTCTGCCTTCTCCCCCTGTGTCAGAGCAGAGCATCCAACCCCAATATGATGTATGCTTGACCTCGCCATATAATGGATAAAGCAGTTCCACCATGGAGGTGATAGCGGCCCTGCACCGAAAAAAAAAAAAAAAAAAAAAAATCCATGTTGATAAATGATTAAATCCTCCATCTTTTTGTCTGAGAATCTTAATCTGCCAACAAATGAAATATTTTCACTTATTTTCAATGGAATTTCACTCTTTTTTTTTTTTTTTTTTTGACATATGACGATATATTTTCCTAAAGCAGATTGTTAATTTACTTCCCTCCGAGGAAATGATCAAAACAAGTTGATTTGTGCTGGAAAAAAGCGACTACTTCACCACTTTGGCATTTTTCCCCACTTGTTTTAAGAGAAACAAAATAAATTCTTAGGGATTAAAGCACTTCTTCTTGTGATTTTTTCAGGGTTTAATCCCTGTATAGCTACTGTAGAGGATAATGACAGTCCCATCCCATCCCCCCTATCTCTCCCCTTCTGCCTCCCAGGTTAGGGAATCAGTGGGCAGCCTCTCGGGGAGACATGGAGCTCCCCTGGCATAAATCACACACCCACACTTCTTACTCCTCTTTCTGTTTTTTTTTTCTCTCCTCTCATTCTTCATCCCCCACTTCCCTTTGCTCCCTTGGCTTAGCGTCTCCATCCCCCATCCTTCCACTACCAGCCACACTCCCTGTTTTTATCATGTTACCACTAACCCCTTTTTGTATTTCTCTCTTCCCCTCACTTAGCGTTTCGACTCTTCTCCATTTTTCTTTCTCTCTCTGCCTTTTTTCTCTTACTGGATCTCCAAGTTATCTCTTTTTCTCCTTTTCTTTCTCTCTCTCTCTCTCTCTGTCTCTCACCTCCTCCTCCGGCCTGAAATCACGCCATCCTTTGTGTCAAACAGCAAGAGGACGAGTGGCCACCCGCAGAGTACAGCATGGGTGTTGAAAACTGCGCTCAAATTATTATTCACCGTTAATGAGAATTAGAGACACACAGGTCGTAAGGGGGACACAGATGAAGGGAGAAGGTAGAGCAGAAGGATAAAAAATTAAACTCTCTCGCTATGTGTTTTTCATCACTGTCAGAGATAGTGGTTTTAATCAGGACAAATTATTATAAAGTGTGCACGGATACTTACTTTATCCGCTACTGTCCACTTGCTGGGCTTGTATTGTGTGTGGGTGTTGGCATGCGTGTTTATGTGTATGCAAGTGCACGGACCTTAATTCCAGCCTTGCCATCTAATTACTTAAATATTGCTTACAGGTCTTATTGTACTATACGCTTTCCCTTGGAGAGCTATGCCCTGTCTTCCTGCCTGCCTGCTGCATTAGCAGTAGAAATAAGCACATTAGGCAATTTTGTGCTCCATAATAAGTACTGTACCTGAGGGATGTTTTTGAGTAAAAAATGTCTGGACAGAAAGAAAAACAGCTTTCTAGCTCAACTGCTCTCTGTCCTCCTTTTTTCCTCTCCTCTCTTTCTTCCCCCACTCGGTCTCCTCTTCCATCCCTCGCGCCTGGAGAGGAGATGAGTTTTTCGATAGAAAGGCCCTTGTTTTGGAGCCGGCCGCCTCCTTGCCGCTGATTGCTCTGTGATTTTACAATTATTAGTAGATAGGATGGCTCACCCGTCAGGAAATCGTTTCTCTCGGCTTTCTCGCAACAACAACAGGTCAGGGCGTGAACCTGCAACAGCAGTACTTAAGCGTCTGCGACTCTAAACGGTGGGAGGAACGTGACACCGCCAGTCGCTGCTAGAGAAGCATTGACACCTAAACGTGAGACAAAACAGACAAAAAGTGCCGACACAACCTGCACATGTGCAGTGTTGGTGGAAGTTCTGAGGCTTCATTTCCCGGCAACGTCTGTGCTGGTAAACTGATAAGTTACACATCAAAAGCAGAGAGGAGAAGTAAAAGAAAACTGCTGATAGAAAGCAGCACCGAGGGACTGTAGAAGGTAGTGCTGACGGGCAGCATCACAACTCATTTGGCAGAGAAAATCCAACACAGATTACTTTTGCTTGTAGCTCGTAGGCACTTCTTTTTTTTTTTTTTTTAAACATAATTCACTGTTGTTTTTAAACTGTGCACTGTCACTAAGTAAAAATAATACATATTGTCTTTGTACTCGGGGATTAATGAGAGCTTAATGAACTGAAATATCGCATTCACAGTTCATGTAATTTCTATGAGCACAGCAAATGAAACAAACATAATCTTGGCATGTATCCCTGACCATTCTGCACATCACCCCCTTTCTGTCAGCTCATGTTCTTTGGGATTTAACAAGACCGAACTACTGTCCGTTTCAGACAGAAAAAACAATGTATTTTGGGAGAGAATCCTTTGTTAAAAAGACTGTCATCACTCATTTACATTTTGCAAACACCAAGAGGGTGTTGAGTGTCTTGTTCAAGGGCAAATGACTTGTGATGGAACTCGTTGGCACTCGCTTGGATTGAACAAGGCCAAACTTTGTACAACTGAAAGACACACACCGCAAACATATGAACACTTTGAAGCATTTTCAACAGTGGCACAATAGCAGGGGATTTCCACTTCATTAAAAATAGAAAGGGTCTCAGTTTGGGTGGGTGGTGTGAGGAAGAGGTGCTCAAAGACATGCACACAGTCTAATGAGGTGAGATATCAGGGTAGAGAGTGAGGTGTGAACAGTGTGTGTGTTTGTTTGCAACATAATCACTGGTCCCCAGGTAATGGCAGCTATGGGCCGGCCCACTGCTGGAGAGAGACGGGAGATGGGAAGAGAGTGTTTACAGCGCACACAAATGCTCCTGTATGCATGCATGTGCACTCTGACCAAGCCATTATTGTTATTCACAAGAAAGAACAACACATGCACCCATCCCAGGGCCACATTTCACATGGATTTTTAAACTAACCTTCAACATGTTGTGATTTACATCACGTTTACAAGGCCGGAGTCTGTTAGAATAATATCATTCCACTAAAAATGAAAATGCAGGCGACAGCTACGAGAGTGAAATATAGGACAAAGATCTCTCTTTCACAAAAAAAAAGCCTCCAGTTTGGGTGTGTGTTTGTGTCTACGTGTGAGCAGTGTACAGAGTTTGGCATCGCCTGAATAAAATATTTCCCAGGGGCCTCTCCACTTGGCGCTTCGCTGGGGGAACGCCTGGAGCATCTTTTCAATATCACCTCGAGAGAGGAGAGGCGCATTCATGGAGGGATTACACGAATTGCCGCCCTTCCTGCTCTACCCCCTCCGCTGTGTCTTCGTCGTCTCACCTTCCCCAGATAAGAGGGGGCTACAGTGGGCTGCCTGGGTGCAATGCAGTGTAGCAAGTGGGTTGAACGGGGTTGGAGGGGATGATGGTTCAGTCCTGTGAGTTTGCGCAGTAATGTGCCAGGGCCCGGAATCGGAAAAGGTTTGACTGATGCTAGGTTCTAGCCGCAGGGCATGATTTCATCCCACATACTGTACGGCAGTGGCTTTGATCACATATCTCGGTTTGAGTCTTGATAGCCAAGATTCCCCACTAACCCATCACCCCTGTCTTAAGTCTCTGTCAAAAATATCTTAAAGGTACTAAGATTTGCTCAGTCTGAACTGCGCTGTCACTAGAGATTTAGCACTGGAGATGTTGGGTAAATGAAGCCTCTCCCTAAAATCTATAGATAGCCAAAAAAAAAAAAAACAACTTTATATTTTGGGCTTAGAGAAAAGATGTTTGTCCTTGCTTTATCCTCATCAAATCATCTCCCAACAAATTATGAAAGATCATAGAGATGATGAAAAAATGCAAGAAATCTACAGGAAAAATGCAACCTTGCCTGCGGACATGTTTATACTATCTGGCCTTTTTCAAACTGCCGCTGCCTTTTATGTTAAAATACCACCAAGTCAATGTGAAGTGTTGTTGGGGGAAAAAAAAAATGCTGCTTTGGAAAAGGTGCTCCACTCTCCTCTTTTCCAGCAGGGTGCTTTATAAAGCTGAGAAAAGTCCAGCTTTTAGAAAAGTGCCCATGACATGGATCGCTTTTTTGGGGGGGAGCTGACACATCACAACAAAAAGGAGGTGAGATTTCTTGCCACACAGACAGATAACAGTTTTACCTCAGCCACGGATTTATTAGTAAGTTATCATACTCCATAAGTTACAGCTGCAAAAATCAAAATTGTGGAGCGACTACGTAAGCGAGTCCAAGGAGAGCTGAATCGAGGGCGCCTGGACTTGATTGTAGATTCTTGAAAAAAACAGCAAGAAGCTTTCAAGAATTATTTCAAGAGTCTACAAACAAGTCCAGTTCCCCTCATTTCAGCTCTCCTTGGAGTCCTTGGGCAGTCATGAGCTGGGGGACTGAGAATCTTCACAGGCATCCTCCTTAAGCAGGCAAGGACTGCAGATTCAGTAAATGTGTGGAGTAAAGATGTCTAGTTCTATGTGGTTCACATCGCCACTAATAGCCTAGATTACGTGCTTACGTCTGATTTTTGTCAGCTGAGTCTAGGGTTGCCAGCCTAAAATGCGGAGCATGTCCTGTATCATCACACCTAGCCTGCTTGCAAATTAGCAGATGACCTGTTTATACCTCTGCCACTGGGAGCTAAAGCCATAATTACTCAGGACTGTTACAGGATTCAGAATGTGGGACCGAAATGCCAGTTAACCCGTTTACACTGAGCGCAAGTCGCAGATGGTGCTGGGATTTTAGGTCAGTGTAAGCCACACAAACCCCAAAATCAGTGAAAAATGCATGCATCTATTGCTAATGACACATGCCATTGTTATGGAAATAAAGTATGCCTCCGCCAACCTGGTTTTTCAAATTATCATTACAAAATGCTGTTGTGGTAGCACCTTGTCTGATGAACACGTTTATTAGTGCACTGCTAAGCCAGGGAGACCTTGGATGCCCTCTCTATCAAATCACAGGTGTAAGTTGGACGCTGAGCCATTCGCTGTGGGTGGCTAATTACACCACAACTATAGGAGACCGAGGGCAGCTGATGGCATGAGGAGGAGGAGGTGGAGAAAGAGGAGAAAGGGAGACGGTAATAACTTTGGCTGTAAAGCTATCAATGTCATGGTAAACGTTGACCGACCGTCCTTGAAATTACAGCGGAAGGGACAGCGTGTGTGTTTGTACGTGTGTGTACTTTTGTGATCGACAGTGTGCACCAGTGTGTTTATGTACACCAAAGTGCCTATGTTCTATATATATAGTGTGTGTGTGTGTGTGTTATTAACTGTGCGCATGTGTGCTTGTGTGCGTCTAAACATCCAGGAGTGAGCACATGTGCGTGACAGACTCCAAGGGTGAAAATGACAGGCTAAATAGGGATCAATGGCCAATGATAGGGGAGAAGACAAGCTCTGTTTGGGTAATGAGGCCTTAGACGTTTATGGATGACATGCTTTTGTCTTTTATGATTCTGAGGTACTAGACATATCATCATCATAAAACAAGAGCCATGTGAGTGGGTGATGACCAGGTACAAAGGCACGTGTCCAACTTTCTCTTTATGTATTTTTTATCTCAGTCTCTGAATTCAGCATTATTTAGAACATTATGAGCAAAACTTCAAAATAAAAGTTGAACATTTTTGCATTAATTGCGTGCCCTTTCACCCTCCTTGAATCAAGAGCATGGAGAAGAGTCATTGTGCATCTCTCCCACACACAGACCCTTCATCACCCTGTGTAAATAATTTGTGTTTGAATAGAAAACAATGATGTTCAAATGTGACTTAAAAAAATACAGAAAATAAATATAAATTCCTGCTCTCTCTCTCCCCGACACACACACACACACACACTTCCACCACCACCACAAGCCCTGCAGGCTGAGTACGGGCTTGCAGCAACAACATAATCAGGCAGTCGACACATGTGCAAATGCAGATAAATGAGCGTCAATGTATGTGCACAACTTCCAAGGCTCATTCACAACTGATCAGCACCTATCTGTCACAATAGTGCCTAGAAGCAGTAGCTAGAACATGTGTGTGTGTGTGTGTGTGTGTGTGTGTGTGTGTGTGTGTGTGTTTGTGTGTGTGTGTGTGTGGTGTGACAGAAGCCTGCCACTCTGTTTATCCCATAATCCGCCCTCTAAGGGCGAGTGTGCACAACAGAGATTGCACTTCGCATGTAATCTACAAGGGCATCGCAAACACACACACACACACACACACACACACACACACACACACACACACACACACACACACACATATATGCATAAACAGACAATCCCACACACACATACAGGTATAGACATAAGACAAATAAAAACACACATGCATTTACGTACATGCAAACACACAAATATGGATAAAAAAAAACCCCAGCACACTTCTGCTCCCATGTACCTGTACATACACCCACCCCCAAAGCGCGCACACACACACACACACACACACACACACACACACACACACACACACACTAGGTGGCCAACATCTGATAATTAATTCAGCCAATCAGTGTTCATCAGCCCACAGGGTGCTGGTTGGGGTGGTAGGGGAGGATCTTTGAGAGCATATGCTTCTGACAAGACTTACAAAACACACACACACACACACACACACACAAACACAGAAATTCTCACATTGCTGAGTTGCCACGTGCATGCATGCACACACAAACACACATCTCACCTCAAGAACAGGGATAATGAGGGATTTATATGCAACTTCCTCTCTATGCAAAACTTACCTCGGTGTAAGACAGAAAAACAAAAATACAAGGACACTCGGGGAGCTTGGCTATAGACCTCCGTTTACCTCATTTGCAGCTCAATTTCAGCTGCTAACAGTCTTTGCTTTTTATTGTTCTTACCACTGTTTGTTTCAGCACTAGAGGGAAATAGAGAGCGGGCAGTCTGCTGCAAATTTGTCACGTTCGGTTTTACATTTTAATGCTAGAACTTCTAACGACCCGTCTAGGGACAGCAGGCGGCAATTACAGCAAACCCAGTGTAATTGGTAAAGAGCATCACGCAATGAAAGTATGTTGTCTCTGTGGTAAAAGTGCATCATGCGAGGACGCTTGCTGGTGTACATGTGTGTGGCTCTTACAGCTTCCTGTGAGATCAATGTGACAACTCAGCCACCTGC
Organism: Myripristis murdjan; assembly: GCF_902150065.1. Classification (NCBI taxonomy): domain Eukaryota; kingdom Metazoa; phylum Chordata; class Actinopteri; order Holocentriformes; family Holocentridae; genus Myripristis; species Myripristis murdjan. The sequence continues at coordinate 15,747,387 of NC_044002.1, read as the reverse complement.
TGCTTTCGGAACAACTCACACATACACACACACTCGCACACACACAAATATAAGGAAGTGTTCTTTCTTGCTCATTAGAGCATCTCTATCCTCAGTTTCCGCCGCCACAGGACAAATGAGCTGAGCTGAGAAACATATGATGATGACGAGTCTCTCTTCGTCTCCCTTCATCTCTCTGGTTTCATCGTCCCGCTCTCAAAGACGGCTCACTCTCTGTCCGTCTTTTCTCGCACTGCCTTTACCCATCCATCTGTCTCTCTTTGTCCTTTGTCTTTGTCAACCATCAAAATCCATTTTTTGGAGTTTTTCTTTCCACCTCAGCTCGCTTCCTCCACCATCACACCCTCTGTCTTGATACACTGCCTTTGTGTTGGTACAATGCAGGTACCATGAGAACTGCGTGCCTCCTTTTTTTTGAAGCCTTTCATCTCTGCTTTTACCTGAGGGCCTCCATGATCCCAGAATGACTCAAACATTTAGAGACCCCAGTGGTCCTAATTAGGCTAAACAGAATGTTGAGGGGGCACAAAAGAAAGGCTTTTGCTTCCCCCCGTCCATAAGGATGCTTTATGAGCACTTGGGATGTCACAGGCAATTTAACCAGAGGGCCTTTCTCTCCTCCAAAAGGCTTTTCAGCCGAGCAGGTCTACAGCAGTGAGAGTGAGCCATGCATCATCCTATGCCATGGAGGATCATAGGGGCTGGAAAGCAGCTGAGACACCAGAAAGCATATGTTGTGTATCATGTGTTTGTGATCTCAAAGTGAACGTTTCATGTTGCCGATCTCTTGCCATGCTGACCTTGTTTAACATTTATGTAAAAAAACACTGGTAGAGATGGCAGTTACTCTAATGGAGAATGCATATTTTGTGCTTTTTGCAGCAGATGTTTTTTTTTTTTTTTTTTTTTTGTTTAATTTCCCCATGCCCATTTAGTTCTACAATGCACCATCCAAAAAATGTGGTTTAAAAGGTTGCTAAAAGGTTGCAAGCAGCTGCAAGATGGCGTGGCTATTGCAATGGCTACCACTAACACATTAGCACAACTGCAGCTCAATTCCAAGTGTCACAGGAAATGAATAAAGGTAATCTTGCAATGAAACTCTCGGCTGAATACTGCCCATGTTGTATTTTTGTCTAATTCTATTATCCATCCCTCGCTATCAGCAGGGGCAGAAAGTGCCTGCCGTGTCCCCTCAGAGAGGGCAACTGAGGACAAGACAGGCTTTGAAGATGTCTCCCTAACAGCTATCACAAGGATAAGGATATTTAATATGAGGAAGTGAAATGGACCTTCCCCCGGCCCGGCACCGTTACATCCCATTCCACAGAACATAAAAGCCAATGTGTTCCAGCACCGTGCAGTGGGCAGCGAAACCTCATAAAACCTTGGGCCCTTTGCAATGTAGGATGCCCGATGAGGTACAAAAGAGTGTGTAAATCATCCGGCTCACCCCATCGTTTTTCTGTCTGCAGAAGTAGATGTGGTACTGAAATTTGATTGGCCTAACTTGCCTAACTTGGACAAGCCGACTTTTTTCAAGAAGAATCCAAGGTCAAAGACGTGGCTGGCTGAGGGTCCTTCACTGAGATAAAGCGGTTTTATACATATCATCATTTACTGTGACTCCCCTCTCACAAGTATCCGCCTCTGCATGCTGCAGATGTATAATTGATAATGAGTGCAGCTCAGTCTCAGGCATGCATAACGGTCAGTTGTTTGACATGAGTATTTACCTCAAGAAAACAAGCACCACTTCACTGATCAAATTTCTTTGATACACCTACATGTGTGTGACTAAATGTTCTTTTTTTCTCCAAATACCTTCAATTGTCTTCTGAAATTATTGTAACTATACTATTTTAATCAAAAGCTATATTTTTCCTAGGTGTCACATATAAGATCAACATAATAAAATAAAGTAAAAATAAAAAATCTGGACAAAAAAACAAAAGTAATTAACATCAACCAGGTATCATATGGAAAAGTTTAAACTTAAGAATGAATCTACTCAGTATTGAAGTACAGTGTGTGTGTTTGGCAGTGCCTGTACCTATATATCATTACTGAGATCAAATCATATACCACACACTGATGGCTAAGCCTGAATCTAAGAGCAGGAAAGGCAAAGAGAACTCAGTTACACCTCTACCTGGGAGGTTATACAAGAACCTTATCACACTTCCATTTCGATTATCCGGTGGAGAATGCAAGCAAGCTGGCAGCAGCTCCCACTCTTGTTTATTTGCCTTTATAGATTTTTTTTTTCCATCTTTCTCTCTCTCTCCCCCTCTCTCTCTCTCTAATGGAACCCGGCACTATGCCACCTGCCAAATTGTCGTGGTGGAGACAGAAATGCAACGTGTGTGTGCGTGTGTGCAGGTGTGTGTGAGTGAGGGTAAGAGAGAGGGGGAGAGAAACAGAGAGAAAAGCAAACTGAGCAAGACAATGTGTGTGTGTGTGTGTGTGTGTGAGAGAGAGAGAGAGAGAGAGAAGGAGGGGGAGAGAGGGAGGGAGAGAGAGAGAGAAAAGGTTGTGGACAGCCCGTTTTGTGTGCTGCTGTCAAATGAGCTCACTGTACAAAAAAAGGAACAATCAGCAGGCCGTGGCATTGCAGGGCGTCTGGCAAATCAAAACACAAACCGGTGTTTTATTGAATTGTCTTGTCATGTTGCCTCGTCTCAGCCCAATTTTCTAAAAAGCGACCCGGTTTGGCTTGGGTTGAAATGAGCCATCACAATCAATTAAGTGCTTTTGGGTTTGTCCGCTTGTTTGCTAAGCCAAATGGCAACTAGCATTCTCTGTGGTCAATAAAGAGGGATGATTTTTTGCCGTGGAAAGGAGCGGGAATACAAATGAAGAGATGTCCAGATTACTATTTTAAAACTGAATGCTTTTGGGAGCTGTGAAATTGAATGCCCGACCATGCAGAGAACCACAAGGCTTCAAAACAAATCACTTCAGTTTGCCACTCCATATAGCTCTCAAGGTCTACTATTATAATGAGTGCCTCTATGGCCACTGCCTTTCAAAAAATGACTCAGATGTTGATGACCACTGCGCACTGGATTGCCACTTCACTGCAGCAGAGTAAATAGTGGGATTTTTTTATTTATTTATTTATTTATTTTAAGTCTCAGCAGTCACTGAATAACCTCCACAGGTGATAATCAGACTTTCATTTTCAATCCTGTTCATCGTTTGACATTCTCCAAATTGTCACTGGCTTTGCTTCTCAAATGTCATTCTGTTTATTACAGGAGCCTTGAAAACAGCTTAGTTTATTTGACTGTCTGTGTCACCTTTGAGCAACATTAATGAAGAAAAGGGAAAGAGATATATTCAGTCGCTCACCTTTGTTGTCTTCAGTGAACTTTGGAGGGAAAAAATCCATCTGAAAATATAATTGGTGATGCCGCTGAGTCGGTTTTGATTTTTGGTGGTGTATTTCTCTTGTTGGTGGATGACTCACCCAGCACAGATGACTGGACACCACGTCAAGTTGTTTGAAGCACAGCTACAACAGAGTTTAATATTAGAAATGTTTTTCAGTGATCTAGAATACACAATGGAAATGTCAGGTTTTGGTGTTAGTGTCTCAGATTTGAAGTGAAAGAAGTTTTTTTTTTTTTTTTTTGGCTTCTCACCATTTTGCACACACACATGCAACAGCCAACACAGGGAGAAATACATCAAAAAATAGATAGCCTACTTCTCCACCACCGGCAGCTTTAACAGACCGAAACGCAATGCAGCCGCAAGACTTGTTGTGTTTTGCGTAAGGGTCACGTCTCTCACGTTTACATCTATTTATTTATTCATTTGACTGGTAAAAATAGCTGGATGCAACAACTCCAGCCAAGTACTCTGGGGTTAACAAACTGCATTCTGAGAAATTTAAGAAATCACTTAATTAAATCAGAAATAGATAAAGCGGGTTGGACAAAAGTGGTTACAACAAAGGGGAAATTACAACAATTGAACACAAGATTACTCCTGAAATGCATTAAACATCACGGATTGATGACATGTAAAATATTCAAAGGAGGTTATTTTTTCTTTAATGCTGGTGCCACCAGAAAATACATATATTTTAAGTCCACCGAAAAAAGAAATAATCTCTTGTTGCCCACATTTACATGGGCTTGAACAAAAATGAGTTGTAAGATCAAATTATTGAAAGGCTGTTTGTTTTTACTTTTTATGTAAAATGCTCCAGTGTGGGATGTGAGTAGTGTTTTCACCGTGACAGTAATTGCGTTGGATGCTGAATTATTGAATGTGGCCACATTCAAAAGAAAGGTGGCAGAATAATGCAGGCTCATTAGACTGAACCAGGGAAGCCGCAAAATGTGAATACACAACCATTTGCTATGCGTTTTTTTAATGTGTGTGTGTGAGTGAGAGAGAGAGACTGAATGCGCATACAGTGGATGTGGGCATGTGCGTGGGATGATACATTAGCAGGAATACCATAAGCTCCGTTCATACACACAGCCTATCACAAGCCAAGCAAATCATAAAAACAGTCATCATATATTCTTTTTTATTCAAGACTACATTCCAGTGGCAATGCATGGGATTGTTAGGGCAAATTTTTAAAATGTCAATCAAAACAAGTGTGCAAGAGTGTGTGTGTTAGTATGTGTGTGTGTGTGTGTGTGTGTGTGTGTGTGTGTGTGTGCAAGGAGACATGCTCAAAAAACTGTACTATGTGATATATCATTAGTCTCATTAGTCAAACCCAAAAGCAGTGATTTTGGAGATGGCATTCGTTAGCAGTAAGAATAATCCATTAGCAATACAAATACAAATGGAAATCCTGCAGTTAACTAAGTCGTGAGGAAGTCACCGAACCAATTAGGTGTGTGGCATGACATGTGATCCATAACATTTTGTTAGTCTCAGTAATGTGCAGAAGCATTGCAAACAAAAGCAAACAATTTCTTTTTCCACAGTACCTCCAACAGCAGCCCTGTCTCCTAAAAATTACGTTCTCACACACCTACACTGCATTTTCCATGTGTTTTGGATTTCCTTTGTTCGTAACATATTACAAGAATGTTTGTCATCACTTAGTCTGAAGTCTGTGCTACAGTGGCGGATGGGTCAAACGACCAATTTTCACCCAGGCGACCTGAGTCCAGCATACAGCGACATTTTTTTTTTTTTTGCAAATGTTACATACTGTACATTACATTACTGTTACCAGGTGTTTTTCATGCCGAAACGTAATCTCTCTCTAACCTTAAGCAAATGGTTTTGGTGCCTAAATCTAACCACATGACACTGTAATAAAAGAGAAAGCTACATCAGAAACAAACATGATCAATGACAAAATACATTTGCTCCTAAACGTAATTAAGAATACATTTTAGTTGTATGAGAATGTAATTTTTAGGAGACTATGTTGAATTGGATAGATTGCAAGCTCATAACTGGTAAAAACACAAATGCATAAAGTATCACAGATGTATAGTTTTATTTAGCTGAAACGGATAGGTCTGTGTTGTACTTGTATCGGTCTTTGCCTTGTCTATAGTTCTCTGGTTTGCAGAGTTGAATGCGGAAAACAAAACCCAACTGAAAAACTGTAGCTACATTACAGCAGCATCGGGCAGCCCCCTGTCACTGCTGTCTCTGTAAGACGAGTGAGGAACAAAAAGTGCCTCAGCCACCCCTTGTGGGGAGAAGTGGACCTTGGACCTTCATGATGGAAGTTCAAACAACCACCGGCAAGTTTTTTATGTATTCCACATGCCACAAACCCACTCAGCTGAAACAGACTCTCCACTCCAGTGGTTGTTTTCTCCCCCTTTTACACTGTTAATTTGATGCGTCTCGATGTGTTTACTTAATATGTCTCGTATGGTTCCTGTACAAGTATTTGTTTCATGCCTTGCTGCATCACATTTTCCCATTTGGGACATGGGAGTCTTCAAGTCTGAATGTCTGAAATAAACGTGTAACCTCTGCTCTATCTGACTATGTTCTTCATGGTGATGTATGAACCGCAAAACATCAGTAAACAACTTCACTAGAGCAGCTCCATCACACCGACAGCACCAGATGAGAGCGGGTGAGAAGTGTGTGGGTGATGAGTCTTGCCTGTTCATAATGCCGGGAACGTATGACCGTCTTTGGCATGATCCCACTTTGCCAGTGGCTGATATCAGACAGCATCCATCTCTTCATTACAAACACACACGCAAAACCAGACACCCACACACCTGAACTTGCAACAAGAGGAATACATGCACACCACACTGAACAGGTTTTAAGAAGCTTGTCTCCCAACATTGGAGATACTCACAGAACTGTTTGTACAAAAACACCCATGCAAACATGCTTGTACACACAGTAAAACATACACTCCCACACACATCTAAAACACAGACGGCAGAATAAGCATCCCGTAAGCCATCACAGGTGCTGAAGAGGTGGGAGTGAGGGGGGCATCTCCTTCACCAGCCAGAGAGATCGTATCAGTGTTTGCCTGCTTCGGGCCCGGCTGTGCCATCAGATAACATTTGATAAGAGCCTGACAAGCTAAGGCAGTAAAGGTCGGGGCACGATGACAGAGGGGTCACCAAGCGCCCCAGTCACTCCCCTGTGGAGGGGGAGGGGCTAAAGGGAGAAGGAGACAAGTCTTTGCAGACAGAGGTCAAAGATGACCTGATGCAGAGATTCGTTGATATCAAATAAAAGATGTGACTGTTTTTTTCTGGGGGTGGTTTGTGGTTACTCTATCCCTGATGGAAATTATTTGAAGAGTCTTGTATTCTACTCAATTATGATAAGTTGTAGAGTACGGATTTTGCAATATGTCAGCATTTAAGAAATGCCTGCAGCAGCCATTGCACGAGACCAAACGATATGATACGCTATACTTTATGGTCCCTTTAGGGAAATTTTTCTTGGCCTCTGTGCCGCTGCATTTAAGAAATAGCATTCTGCATTTTACATACATAGTACATAGACATGTGACACAGACAGCCACATAGTCGTATTCATACATACATGCAAATGCTGTTAGAAACAACATAATGCACAACCGTAAAACAACATTAACACCTGCCCACCTGTACTGCATGTTGCGTTTTTATTGTATGTATTCTGATTTACTGTGAATTACTGTGTTTTAACCAACTTGTGAAACTGAAGGCAAATTTCCACATCTGTGGACAATAAAAATATCTATCTATATATCTAAACTACTACTCCCATGACCCTGTCTAAACACGATGTGCTCATCCCATTGGTGCATCCATGTCATCATTACGCCAGCGACTTCACATAAACTGATTTTTCCAAACAAATGCATGCTGTTTGTGTGGTGTGTGGCTCGTTGTCCTGTGCATAACTACGCACCTTTTGTGGTTGTGGTACTGGTGCGCTCTGCCTTTGCTTCTTGTTCTCTCTCTATCCCTGGTGTTCTCGGTTTTCCTTTCTAGGTGTGTGCAGCTGAAACCAATTAAGCAAGCTGATTGAAATAAAGGAGACCCGAGTAGCAGTGAGGGGGTCAGACACACTGAAGCCCGGTGCCGCAGCCCACGTTTCTGGGGATCCTTTATTTTTCTCTACAATTGTGTTTCCTCCAGCATGATTTTTGTGTGCTGGGTTTTATATTGGGTTGGGTAGTTCGGCCCATTGCAACGTTGGCCCAGTCTTTTCCCCTTCTTCTGTAATGCTTAGCCAGAATCTCAAACCCCTTTTGTTTATTTTCTGTTGCACTTTGACTATAATTCTATTTTTATAACAAATAACTTTTTTGTTGCTTACTCGGTGGTCGTGGCGTCCTTCATGTGTTTTGTCCTCCAGTTGAACCTTTTATTTGTGGAGAGGCTGTGAACACCTTTATAGTCTCCAGTTACCACTTATAGTAATTACGTCCATCCAGGCCATCTTGATCAGTACAAGCCGGTGATTATTACAACTAAGTTTGATATAATATACTACAGTATGTAAAATATACCATAAAGCTCCCAATTTCTACTGAGTTCAGCCTTTACTTTTACTTGTTCTCCTCTGTATCTATTTCACTTAATTACACACATTAGACCATACTCCCCTGTCAGCAGCTCAGAGCCTAACCCTTCATACATGTTAGAATAATTACATAATCAGAGCCTGATAGGATTAGGACTGAGGATTAGAAACTCTAAAACATACTGGTACCTTAGCCGGTGCTGATTCTGTCCCCAGGCAGTGAGCAGGATGTGCTGGGAAAACCCACAGTTGTTGCCCAGAAAAAGGAGCTTTTCCATTAAAAAAAAAACAACAAAAAACACATGGACAAAAAAAACAAAAAAACAAAACAAAGCAGTATAGCCTCAGTTTGAATTTTTATGTATGTTGATGTGTGAAAAGACCTAAAATGAGCACTCTATGACTACTTGATTACAATAAGCAAATGATTTAAAAAAAACATTTGTGCAGGAACGATTCTGTCCAAAGCTTTTGATTACTGTAAGTGGTTTTCCAGTCTATTACTTTCTGTGGGGCAGAGGATTTTGGCTGGTGAAAATGCTGAGCAGCTAGTGGCTTTGGAAAACCACTAGCCACAGTGGCTGGGGAGCCAAAAAGTTAATGTCAAGCCCTGATTGCACACCTTTAAAACAACATATTGCCCTACCCATCACTCCAAACAAAGTCCCTTTGGGGAGTATGGCTCCTATGGCTCATACTATGTCCTTAAGATATTAATGGAAGAAGGCACAAATGAGTTTTTAAAACAATTTACTCACCACCTGGGTACTCTATATTGTCTGCTAGAGGGTAAAAGCTTGTACTCAGGGTGGATGACATGGGATGGATCAGCCAGTATTCTCGGTGCTGCTCTGAGCACACTGGACTGGTGTTCTTTCTTCCCTATGACCTTCATGGCAGTCTGAACAAGATGTGCAAGCCTAGATTTTAACTGTACAAATAGGTTACCATACCATTCTTGTATCCCATACCTCTATCCCATATTAGGCCTGGGAGAACAGACACTGAAGGTTCTAGTCACCCCCATACACTGGGCCTTCTCAAAAAGTATAGCCTTTGCTGTAGCTTGAAGCATAGACCATCAACATGGGCCAACATGTCATCAGTATCGACTTCATGATACTTATATAGACATATGATCTGATTAATGGGAGTGTTGTGGATAATAACCAGGCTGTGGTCACCTGCTGCCTTAGGGTCAAACCCAATCTCCTCAGTTTCTTCACATTCAAAAAGAGGTTGTTAAAAATCACACCAGTGTACAAAAATCTCTGTCCCACAGTGGGATGATGGATCATTGTCTCTGTACAGTAAACTAAGGATAGCAGTATCATTAGAGAATTTAAGTAGTCATTCAGGTGTATGCTCACACACTCATTTGTATACAATGTGGAAACACTGGAGAGCTCACACACACCCTGTAGTGATTGATTTAGGGTCAGAGAGGGCGTCGTTGACCTTTACATGCTGGATACAATCTGTCAGAAAAGAGAAGAATCATTTTGTAATAAAAAGACACTCATCTGTTCCATTATCTGAATCAATAGATAAGGCTGAAGGGTATTAAAAGCTGGACTAAAATCAACAACAAGCAGGCGTGCATAAGCTTTGGTGTCTTCCAGACATTAAGTATTAGATGGGTGATGCTGTTAACAGCCCCATCAGTGCCCTTGCACCGTCTATAAACACTTTGGAAAGGATCTAACAATGGATTTATATCTGCTTTTTCCAAGCGTTTCATCACAACTGAAGTTAAAGTCATCCGTCTATGATCACTGTTGTCAATTGGACAAGGTTTCTTTGGAACTGGTATAACGTTGTTGTAATTTTTTTTTCCCTAGAGGACAGTAACAATATGTGAGTCCAGGGACTATTGAGAAAAAAAAAAAAAAAAAAAAAAAAGACTCACTTGAAGTGGACTCCAGCACAGTGTTACTATCCTGAGTGAAATCCCGACTCTCAAATCTGAGGTAAAAATTCAGTTTGTTGGCTTTCTGAAGATCACCTGTTGTGATTCAGTGCTTCTTGCATGGTTCCATGTTCATAATGGCTTTCACAGTTTTTTGTTCATTATTGCGAAATTGTCCTTTCGCTGCCTCCTGGCCTACTGTAACAACTGACTAAGGCTCCATTTGTATTGTAGTTCTCTATGAATACGGGATACAGTATGCAGAATGGGAGCTTTCACATTGACCACCACTGTTGAGTGCTAGTCACATGAACTAAACCACTAGGGCATCCACTTGTTATTTAAAAGGAAATTGTAGTCTAAAGCAGATTAACATTTTTAAAACCTTGGCTTGGTGATCTAGATGTCTGCCGTTTTGTTGTCCTTTTTTATTATTATTATTATTATTGCTATTCCACAGCTGATTAGACAAAAGTTAAACCACTGATTTCACTGGGAAAGATGCTCAGTATAGCTACAATGGCTTTTCATAGGAAACAGAAGTAAACTATGAAAAAATAAGCCATCTAAAACAGAAACATTAGCTGTCAGGTTTCAATGTCAACTCTCTAAAAATACCAATATATAGAGAGACATCCAGCATAGAAGACAAAGAGCACACTTCTTTCTCCCAATAAATCCATTGTAACCATGCTGCTGATTGAGCCACTGAAGCTGCGCTCTATATACATAGCGTCTGCCAATTTCGCTAACAGAAAAAATTGACTTATACCCAAAAACAACAAAGCAGCAACACAAACGCTGATTTGATGTGTTCGAGTGGAATTTTCCTTTAATTTTCCTTTAACCTTGACATGATGTCTTGATGTAACATATTGCTTCAAGGTAAGGGGAAATGCACTCTCATGCCAACCCAAACTGAGCCTGTGTCTTTGCCAAGCCGATTCCAGCAATCCCCATTACATACACATCGTCATGCGTCGCCGCTTGGCTCAAATGAGTTACAAAGGAAGCAGGGAGAGGAAACATTAGCGCCAGTTGGATGGACTAGATGCATAAAAATATTGGAGAGAGATTTATGGCCCGTGTCGACAGCCAGTTCCAGGCAAACTGCGCTGTGTAAGCAAAGGGCCTTCCACCTCCATCCAGCAGGCTGGTACAATGGGTGACAGGGAGAGGCTATGATGCCACAATCTCTCTGTATCATCTGTGATTTATCTAACAAACAAAAAATGATAATCCATACCACTGAGATATCACCATCACATGTGCACACCACCACTATAACCTAACCAGATATCAACCCTGTCCCTGACCCAAAACCTAACCAGAGACACAAACCACTATTTTTCCAACAACAAACCCCGAGATATGAAGTTGAAACTGAAACCATCGAAGGCTATCACAAGTCTCAGTGCATCAGCAACCAAATCATGCAGGTGCATTGTACATCCACATACCAGGCAATAGCATGGTGTTTTTTTCCAATTATAGTGGCTTGGTAAATGCAAGATTTTGATCCACGATTTCAGTAATTACTTCTACACTTTGGCACCACAGCACTGTACTTCGGTGTTTACAGGGGAAGTCAACACAATTTTACTCGCTCCAGTTATGCATACCTCCTACACCAACTCTCCACCTCAGCACCAAGATAGTGCTATGCATAGTCGACAGCTGCAACACTGAGGCATATGACTGAAAATGTACCAGAAAGTATGACTTCCATTATATGGATGTGCAAAATTGCAGCAGTATTATCTGTAGCAGCAGACCTTATACCCACCGAGACATAAAAACAATGACACTAGCCCTATTTACAGATAAGTTATACTGTATGTGTAAACCCAGCACTCTCATTATCAGAACATACAGTACAAATGTACAGTATCCACTGAAGGCATGAGACCAGGGCAAGCAATGCCAAACAGATGAACCCAGCACGGAGTCCAGGGCAGTTTGTATTGACAATGAAGGTGCCCTGCCTCAGCAGCATCCTAGCTGGCTGAGACTGGCGGCCATTTGGACAGGAAGCATTGTACACTGTGATGGCTGTTGGCACAAATGAGCGTCTAAAGCGCTTTGTGTTGGACCTTGGGAAAATGAGCCGGAGGCTGAAGGTGCTCCATAGCTGCATCAGCCTGCCATAAAGAGGATGGATGGTATTGTCTAGGATGGAGTTCCGTTTAGTTTTCATCCTCCCCCCCGCTGCTGCCTCCAGGCTGTCCAGGCTCAGGCCAACAACATAACTACCCTTTTTCACCAGTTTGTTTGTTCGTCCTGCCTTCCCAGCTTTTGTGCTGGCTCACCAGCTCAATAAAGAGCAGTGTCCTGGCCACCACTGATTGACAAGACATGCTGTAGCCTGCATACTTTGGAAGACCTGGGCCTCCTCAAGAGAACAGTCTACCTTGCCTTCTCTTCTATAATGCATAAGTGTCATGTAGTCATAAACATAATGCTGACTTCAGCAAGTTTTGTGCTTATTCTTTTGCTCCTCTTTATTTACTTTAAGTTCATTGTTCTGGAAGCACAAACATGCAAGAGCTTAGGGAAACCGCTTTACCCCCAGGGCCCTCTTCAAAGAGCAAGACCCAAGGACTTTGGCACTGGAACTTTTTGGTTGAAGAGGAGAAATAAGTCACCGACCAGCTCCTTCATCTTACAGACACTGAGCTCCAGATGGCTCTGCTTGCACCACCCAGCGAAACTCTGAACCAGACTCCTATATGCCTCTGCCTCACCCTTAGTTGAGGAGCCATCATAGAACAAAGTAGTTGTCTCCTGCAGCTAGACAGGAAATGGTATTTCTCTAGATATTCTATGGTGCTGAGGAGAAATTCATTCATATTCCATGCCGCGCAGCATCAGTATGAATTATGCACATGTATACATCTATCCATGTAATATACATAAAGCAGAATGTGTGGCTGTAGTTAAGATGCAGTAGGTGACTGTCAGCTGTAATGTTTCACTTAAAATGTTATGTAAAGTAAATTCATAGTGTGAGTGTTGCTCATTACACCTCTAGGTTACTATGGAGACATAGTCATCCTTTGCATATAGCAGACTCTGGTCGTATCTGATGGCAGATCCTGTGAGTTATGTCCACCCCCAACAGCCTTGGATGAAGCCTGGGCAGAGTATTTGCCGCAGGATCACCAGTCACTCCGAACAGCTGTCATTCATTTTTCTGGCCAGCCCAAGGCCTTGGAAATGTGTGTGTAACATCAAACGTACATCATATGCACTTGAACACACACTCTCTCTTAATGACACGCGCATGTGCACGCCTGCATCCACCCACACACACACACACACACACACATACACACACAAAAGGTGTGCATCTAATGAAGAACAGTAGTTGGATGTTCCCAGACAGGCCAGGGAAACGCAGAGTTTGGAGGAGACGTTTCAAGCTCAGTCTCACCACAAGGTCACAGTCTCCAGGCAGCAGCAGTAGCGGTAATAACGGCTCTCCATCTCCCAGCCCCATTTAACTGACTGATGCTTTTTGACATGTCGGAGCGATCGAGCCAGTTAGCCTCTGGGAGGCTTCAATTAGGACCGGGACTTAATGCAGCGGAGAACTTCGCAATGCCCTGATACGAGGTTACCGCCAGACTCAAATCAATAAGGAGAACATGGTTAAAGGCAGCTGTGCCGCGACCTGCCCTCATAGCACTGCTTGAGAAGTCTGAGATGGGCAAATGTAGATAGAGAGATAGAGAGGGGGGGGGGCGAGGAACGGAAGTAGGGAGAGGAAGAGCAAGGCAGACAGAGAGAAAGAGAGTTTTCTATTGTTAGTAGATACTTATGTTAGTAAGGCTGAAATGTCCCCAGGTCGCCTTGTAGAGTTTGATGCCCACACAGACAAGTAGATAATTTCCACTCAAGTAGTAGTGTGAGGAAAACAGGTGCTTGTGTATGTGTGTATTAACACTTGGAGGAACTCATCTTAAAACACACACACACACACACACACACACACACACACACACTGGAAACAACTGCTTCAGCCGCACCTGTTGCCTGAATGGTGCATTACGCGCACACACGGATACACATGCAGACACTTTGTTCCAGTATGTTAATGAAATAGAGGAGCAGAGCTGTGAGTGACGCTGCCGCCACACTATTTCATGGCTCTTCCGACAGTTCCATTTCCTTGCAGGAGGCATGTGATTCACCCGAGGCTCCTATATAACTGCCACCGCCACCTTGCATCAGCCCTACGAACCTGATTTATGGACAAGATGCATGTAGTTATACACTCCCTCAGGGACCAGGCCTATTTGATTTTGTCAGGGGCAATTAAACAGTCCACCATGGGGCTCGCCAACTGTAATATGATGAACTATGAGGAGATACTGATGATGATTTTCATCTTTGTAAGGCTGGGTGACTTTTGATTTGAGAAAAAAAAAATCCAAATTCCAATTGGGAATTACTTTATTTTGAGCAGGGAATTTTAAGTATTGCACAGATGAGGGATTTCACGTATTTTCATCAGCTTCAATGATGATAAAATATCAAACGCTGAAGTTTTGTTTGAGTTGAGTGCAATCCTGGAATACACTTATTACATCCCTAACAACACTTTCTTCAGAGCAGTATGTGGCATTCTGTGCTGGAGAAAGACTGTTTGATAGAGCGGTGAAAAAACAGCTTTGAGCCAGGCAGACCTTGAGGTTGGCTGTATATCATTTCTCCCCCCACAGTGAGAGTGCATCATTTTCTGGGCTGTAGCAGTCAGAAATGACAACAGAGGGTGACACTGAAAGGTCCCAGAGTTCAGCTGCCTGAAAATGTCACTGGGCTGGTTCTGACAGAAAGCCACACAGGGAGAGGGGACGGGATGTGACAGAACAACAACCTCAAAGTGCTACAGATCTTCTCACACACAGACATAAGCACTGGGACACTCACACACACACACACACATCCACCCATGGGTGTGTGCACATAGTCATCCTTTCATCTGCCACACTCACACACACATTTTCTCTAGACACACGGGCACACATCATTCCTGCACAATGTACATATTTGAGGTCTACACAGTAGCAATAAAGCTGCACTTGGAAAGATTTGTTTTGAGAGCATACCCATCATATAATCCTGAAAAAGTGGGCTACAACAGAGAAAAAGCATCCCATGGCCCCTATGCCCTACTTGCCCAAATAAAATTTGTGCGTCTTGTACACTTCCTGCCCACAGCTAGTAACAAATCGAAAGTTAAGACTGAAATACAAACTGTCTCCTAAACAGCAACAAAGGAGCACTACAGCCAGAGAGAGCTGGACTCACCACCGTTATATATTTTGCCTCTCTCATCCCTGAGGTATCATTTAATGTAAAGTGATCATCAACCAGCTGGGTTCATAAGCTCGAGCGTAGTTTGTTCACTTCATTGACATCACGTTACATGAGTTCTGTAAATTAAAGTCCACATTTTTCAATCAGTTACCCCTTTCTGCCATTTGGAGCTGCCAGCATGTAAAATTGCCAAGTGCTTCTTTAAATACACTTAGGCCAGCAGTTACTAAAACTATTAGTAGGTACAAAAACGTTTTCAGCGTTGAAAGACAGCATTAAGACTTGTCACTGGTGCGAGACGATCTTCTCGGGCAATCATGGGTTATGTTATTCGTTTTGCACGCACTAAAAGTGTTTTGCACATATTAAACGCTTTGGCAAATAAGGACATCTTCCTGATTTTGAATTGGAGCCTCTTTTGCTTGAGCTTAAAAACTCTTCAGGTCTGCCTTTTTTTTTAATCTACATCACCTCATTTGCCATTGGTATTGATTTAATACGGTAAATCACTAAGTGCTAATGGATTCACCTCATTAGTGCATTCCATGACATGAGTAAATGTCCCTAATATTTTGTGCATCCAGTGTGCATACTGAGTGAATTGTTACTTAAAATCAGGACATTAAATATATACTTATATACACTGAGGCAAACATTGAATCACACACTTTTAGCCCTTATGAAAGCATGCTTGTACGAGTTTGTGTGTGAGAGCTGAAAGCACACATAGAGTGTGTGTGTGTGTGTGTGTGTGTGTGTGTGTGTGCGTGTGGGGCTGCAAGTGTGGGTTCATTACGCCCTTACATCCATTGTTATGTGACTGAGAGAAGGAGGTGGTGACGCAGAAATGTCTCTCTTCATTAGAAGTGACTCTCCTTTGCCTCTGCTGC
Source organism: Myripristis murdjan (assembly GCF_902150065.1). Taxonomy (NCBI): domain Eukaryota; kingdom Metazoa; phylum Chordata; class Actinopteri; order Holocentriformes; family Holocentridae; genus Myripristis; species Myripristis murdjan. The sequence goes on along the minus strand of NC_044002.1, from coordinate 15,731,277 downwards.
TGACAGAGAGACTCTCATCCTACCTACACCAGTCACTTTGCTCAGTATGGCATCAGTCCATCTGCATGAGTAACAGCTGTTCCCCCAAGTCAAAATTAGTGCATCCGCTTGATCCGATTGGCCACGCACGTCAGCATCAGCTCGTGTGAACAGAGAAGATAAAGAAAAAGGGTGCACCGTCTGAAGTCCGGCCAAGCAGCTTTGCTGTCACAAAATTAATGTAAATTACATTTCCTTAGGGTCTCAACTTATTGTTCCAACTCCTAATCTTTCCATGCTGTCAAACTTGTTTGTCTCATCCTTGTAGCTCCTATTAATTCTCTATATATGTACCAGTACATGTACCAGTAAACCTGCGAAAGGCATGAGGCTGAAAGATATACCTGTAGCAAGCATGGAAAAGCCAATGTTTATACACGTGCTTGCTAAGACCTTAATTTCTTGGTGGGTCGGTGGGTGTTCAATAAGATTTAAGCCAGTAATCATGCTAACCCACCCTCGTTCAGTTACATCATATCACTCCAAAGATGGCGGATCATCCTCTACAACAACAAATGAAGAAAATGAGATGATAGGCTGCTACAGAAAATGTTAAATCACATGTCTGCTGGAGCTGAACATTGTTCCATAATGCGATTTTAAAACTTTTCATCAGATAGAATTTTTCCATTCCCTTCCATTCTTCCCAGGCGTATGTCGGAATCTACATATTCCTCGGCAAACAAAATGTTCTGATTCAAACAGCAAAGCAGAGAAGCAAAAAGGGAGAACAATATGCGATATGAACCAGCGTTAGCATCTTGGCTGTACGGCAGCCCACGGAGTGCACCTGCAGCCCACCTGCAAAAGGTGACTCAACCTTGCCATCTTGAAAGGATGCATCCCACTCTCTCTGAAACAAATGGAAAATAGAGTGCAAGTGTTATGTCTTAAAGATACAAACACGAACGTCTACATGTTGGACATATTAACATAATATTCTCAGAATTCTGTGGGTGCAGCTTTCTTAAACCAGTGATTCTTGTCTTGCCTTTTTCCAGGCATCCCACTCTTTGAACATTTTTGAAAATTTCAACAATATGTATACTGTGTAGTTACAGTAAATGTATTTCCTAGGAATGTAGAATAATGTATTTATTTAAACTTGTTCACATCTGTCAATAAACACAGAAAACTCAATACTGATGTAACTAAGGCTCATTTTACCAGCCCACATGCATGCCCACTGATTTAAAAATCTCGACCTATATCCGAAACTCCCCCAAAAACTCCAAATGCACTAGATGACGTAAAATACACAGACATAAGAAAGCCTATGCAGTGAATAGTGAGTGAGTGTATACAACATTCATGACAATACATACATGGCTACACAAAACCCACTCATACAGATATACTTGTGCTTACACAAATGCATATAGACACACACACACACACACACACACACACACACACACACACACACACACACACACACTGACAGCGAGGCCTTGAGCCATGAGGTTTCCTTGGTAACCAGAGGCCAGGGAAAGAGTAATATTGAGCGATGGTGTTTTAGTGCATATTACCAATTGACCACATAATGCACCTCCCTGCAATAGGTGGAATTGATGTTTTTAGAAAAAAAAAGAAACATAAAACAAAGTTTTTGTCGTTTCACTGAAAATGCAAATCAGATGAATATTACTGAAAATTAGATTTCACCCAGTACCCAGAAACAGCTTGTCTGAAAAACACAAAGACAATATTCTGTAAAAGGATGACAAAGTAGACCATTCCAAAATCTCTTGTATGTCTGTTTTGAAATGAGTTCACTCCTGGAAGCTCTGGTATTTTCTTTTATGGATCCATGAGAGAACAATTCCACAGATGTTATATTCTCATTGCATTGCTAAATAGATGACTCTTCCAACATATGTAGAGTTTTCAGGCATGCATTTTCATAATGAGACGTTATGGTGAAGTAATGAACAATCATTTGCACCCTAGAGCACTGCAGCGTTAACTGGTAGAAGCACTGTTATCCTCTAGTTATAACTTTGCAGTGCAAGAAAAAAAAAAGTGCCAATATTATCGCCTTTCAATAACTGTGTGTGATTATGAGTTTGTGGCTTAATTGTTCGTGATGAGGTGTGTGTCAGAGCGTCAGAGTGAGCATGTGTGCGTGAGCGGGGGGTGGGGTTGAGGTTGCAGTGAATTACAATAAGCATAGCTTGGAACTAGCTCAGGTTAATTTAAGACTATCAAGTTGGCTAATTGGTTTTAAATGAAGCCTTCTCTCTCATGCATGCATGTCCAATTAGTGGAGTGTTAACTTGGGGATGGAATCTCTTCCTGTCACCATTTGCCAAATGCGACAGCTGAGCATTAGTCATGAGCTGTCAATTCAATCAGAATCTCTCCCTCTCTGTGTCTCTCTCTCTTGCAGGGAGGCAGGAGAGATGGACTCCCTGGGGATCTTATATCTTATGGCGCTTGGTACTGTAGTCTGACGGCGCTTAGGAAGGAAGCGAGCTCACTAAGTGTGACATAGAGGTATGTGTGAGCTGCAAATGGCCTGCGATTTAAGATCCGCTGTCTATGAATGTGTCTGTGTCTGTTTGCGTAAGGGTTTTACCATCACATGTTTTTGTATGAAACACAAAATTTGAACAGATGACAAACAGCAGTGCAATTCAAAATCACAAAAAAAAAAAAAAAAGATGTGAACAAAGGCAGCCCTCGTGGGTGGTTGGCAATTCAGGTTTTCTGTAGTTAGCCTTCAAATGTCATGCGATGTTCAAAACTGCTTAAATAATGTACTCGTTCTATTGTGATTCATTTGCTGAGTGTCTTTCCTTACCTCATAAGCGATGCTCTTTTGTGAGGCTGCCCTTCACAACCAAATGGGACACACTGTCTCTCTCTCTCTCTCTCTAAACAGCAGGTTTTCACTGCAATCAAACACCCTGGCTACATGTTAACTCTGACATGCCTTCTTCAAAGGATAGTGTTATACAAAGAACAAAGAGAAATGCTGATATTTTATCTCCATGAAATTGTGATTTCATCATCTCTTTTGAAGTTATTTTGATGTTGATGAAGGTGAGGTTTGAAAGAATGCAGCTAGGATCCAATATGTGAGCCCTTTGAGGGAATTACAGCCAGAAAATTCTATTTTTTTCTCTCTGAGCCTTGGGATAGGAGAGGATAAAAATAATAGCATATAGTCCCGATAAACCTTATCAAGCCCTTAGACAGCAGGTGCGCTTAAAGGTTGGACTGATAGCGCTACAACACGAGAATGTTACAGTACATACTGTATCTGAAGATCAAAACCCCATGTGAGGAAAAACACACATGCAGTTTTTCATGGGAAAACCAATGAGGAGGGGTTTTTGACAGGGTATGAGTGTAGAAGTGAATGTTGCAGGGGTTCTGTGTGCGTCTCCCTGGGATGAATGTCTTGATCAGTGAGAGGGGAGGAACAGGAGGCTGGGAAAACAGCTTGTACTGCCGGTATAATCAGCTCCAGCTTTGGCAGAGACTGGCGGCGCTTTATTACTTGTCTAAGTAAAGGTATAATTGAGCGAGTCACTTCCTCCACTGGTGCACTAGACTGTATACTGAATGCTGGCATGACACAGACAAATTTATTTTGCTTAAAATCTTGACGACTGCCAGGGAACAGACTGACGTGCATCAGCAAAGCTCAATTTGGAGTCGACATACTTTTCGGATTTTGTTAAACTATCTTAAGATGTGATGAGTTTTTTTGGGAACAGTGGAGAGCGGCTCCTCTCTGATTTAAACTATCTTTCGAAAAAGCCCTGGAAATAGTGGATAATATTACACTTACCTTCCCTGGGGATGGTATTAAATGAAAACACTGAGATCAAACATTCCCTGCACTTTCAATTAGATACTATTCCACTTGAGCCCACTTGATCTCCTATGTAAAAAGCCATGTATTGCAATTAGTTCTGATTTAGTTTGTTTTATTAAAACATAGCCTGGAGGTTGTGAGAAATATCAACATGTATTGATGTTTATCCTGGCATTCCATCTAGAAGTCAAAAGTTAAGATCATTAGACTGAATCTTTAAAGCCCACATTGACATTAAGGCAGACACTTTGAGCTCAATACTTCTCGACAGTATTATACTAGAAGTCAGTAATTTACGGGATTTTCAGTAATTAAAAAAAAAAAAAAAAAAAAAAAAAAATCACGAAAAGGAGATACAATATCTTCCTGTCAACAAAGCCACACCATAATATCCAGGCCTCATCAAACACAAATGCTGAGTGCCTTAACATCATGCTATGGAACAGAAGGGCTTTAATTTCCACAGCGCTTTCTGCATCATTAACGATGGCATTGATTTATGGTTTACATCTACCCCAAGCCCCACCTGTGAGAGTCGCAATAAAAATCATCATTTGTTGGGCCACAGCAGACTTTGATTTCCACAAACAGACACCAAGCAAAAGCAGGAAAGTAATCAAAGCGCAGGGGGTTAATTTCTACCAGCACCTGTACTTAAGGCAAAACTAGTGTAAATATTGTGACTTTCTTACCGACAAATTTCAAATCAGTGCAGGAGAGGAGCACAGAAGGCGGGTTTGATAGTGGAAAATAGCACCGCATCAATTCTCCTGTTTTCTGCAGACATCTTCCGTGTTTGTAACCCACCCATGTAATCCATCATGAAAACATTAATTATGCGCAGTGCACTTCCAGGACAAAGGCTCTAATGAAGGGCCTGTCAACGCGGGCCCTTCCCTAACACAGAGCAGTCCCAGGGTTGGGAGGGAGCGACGCTTCTGCTGAGCCCCCCACTTGGATCTATCCTGAAGAGGAAAAGGAAAACCTGCATTTTCGACTACATCTTCAGCACCTGTGCTGTGGCATGCTTACTCACTGTGCACCTGGAAATGTAGACTGTGTTACAGATACACATGAGCCACTAGGGGCACAGCTACAGTGCTAACGATGGGATTAGACTCTCCTCATAGGTGTAAGTATTAAAAGGCATTGCCTCCTTCCATTTTACTGTCTGTTGGCTGCTGACAAAGGCAAACACGTAAAAACCAACATGTCTACCTGGCCTTTTCATCTTGTTAATGGTAATTCCTCATATAATTATGTCAGCCATTTCGACAATAAATCCCAAAATTATCAAGCTTTTGTTTTCTTCTCATATTTTTATATCATGTTCTATTTTCACTTTCATGGAAAACAGTTTTTTTTTTTTTTTTTTTTTTGTGGTGACTTCATGGCACACCAGTGGGGCGTACATAAAAATTTCACAACTGTCACAATGTTACAACTTTCAAAATGACACATGGAGAAACATGAAACTGTGGTGCATTTTTGGACCACTGAGACTCACGTTTCCTTTTCATAAGATATCATAGGTGTGTCCCAGTGCCTTTATTCATTTTTAATGTGACAGCTCAAGATCATGTGTAAAGCAGTGTTTCATCAGCTACACAAAGTATGTTTTTTTCTGTTTTTTTTTTTTTTTTTTTTTCATGTGAATGATGCTGTTTCAAGAGTTGTTTTTTTTCTATGTTTCCTGTAAAATGTATGTTTAACTTGATTGGTTAAACATAAATTTTACAGGTATATGTATGGTATATGTTTGGTATATGTAAGTGTTTAGGTGTGCTACCAACAATTTCCCTCAAGATTAATAACATTTCTACCGACCTATGGCTCTTTCTCTTCTTCTTTCTCTGTTTAGTATGCTGAACAGTCCATTAATGTCCTTTTTCAACCAGAGATGCGTCAACATGTGGAAACAAGACACCACCAAATTGTTGATCCTTTATCACTAAAGGGTTTTGTTCAACAATGATCCAACAACACCTATTTTACACAGGAATCCGCAGGATCCAGCTATATTTTCCACTCGGGAGTTTTCCCATGCAGCTGCACTTCTTTGTGTTTATGTGAGCCACAGTCTGGGCACCATGCGCATGATCAGCTTCACAACTCAAAAAATATGAGCAAAAATAATAGCTATAGAGTTTGGATGGTTCATCTGGGGAGAATGGATTCAACCTGATAAATGCCCAGACAGACACGACAAGGTGGCCAGACAGAGTACCATGCAGCCAACCAGACACACTGAAAGAAGTGTGGGGGCGGTTTGATGGATGGCAGACAAAGCCAGGACAGGGCTGCTGTGTGTCTGCTCTCTATTTCAGCTGGACACGTCGCAGCACCTCACAGCATACCGCTCCATGGAGAGATGGCTCAAGGTGTGAAATTCAGGCCATAACTGAGCCGACTGGGCTTTTGTTTCATGGCTAATTACCGCTGACTTTTGGCCTCCACCTCCCCCCACTACCCCATGGTTTCTCTTCCCTTCATCACCCCTTTGCCTCTGTGCTGTCTTGCTGTTCACCAGTGGAAAAGGTATTACTAATGACAGAAGAAGGTTACCCAATTTATCTTCGGGCAAAACCTTTCAGAGTGAGCTCTCCCCACATCCCCGCAGAGCGCAGATTGCCAGAGGGAAAAAAAAAAAAAAAAAAAACACAACAAACAGCAACAGCTGCGACCCGAGACGTAGCTGGTTCAGATCAGACCCTGGTCTAAACAACCAGCAGAATATTATATTGCTTTTATGTTATTAAATTTGCTGCCTGTGCACATGACTGCAATCTTAAGAACACCAGGGGCCCTCTGAAACTTCGTTTAAGGAAAAGGGAACCAAAATAGAAGTACAATAAAGTAAAATGGAGAGCGCATTGATGTTATAGCAAAAATGTGTCAGGTGTGTAATATGGAAACATTTCGTGGACTGCATCGGCTACAACACCATTTTCCTGCAAAGTCTTCATGATCTCAAGGACTAAAAGGATGTTCTTCAAAGGTGGTATCCAGATCCAGGTGGTGTATTTTTGCATGCAGATGGTGTGTTTTATATCTGAGGATAAGAAGAAAGGACGGAGGGATAACAGCAGCTTGATGAGCGCTGTGGTGGTTTTTTGACCCTCTGCTGCAGTTTGATTTCAGGGAGTCCTTTTGGCATTGTGACCACTCGGCAGTTGGGTAATGTGGATACATGCCACACGCACAGCTTTAGCTGACATCTGACTCTAATGGAGATATAGCACACAGGGGTGGTAGCCTGAAAAGCGGACAATATTGTAAATAATGCCCTCCTCTTGCTCAGCAGCTGCTGTGAAGGTGCCCTTGAGCAAGGCACAAGCTGGTTAAGCGGAGACAGCAAAGTGGATTGTGAAAGTCAGGAAGACTTCCTAATATTTTGTATAATCATGTGTATGATGGTGAGGGAGGGTGTTGCGGGAAAAGAACAGGCATGCTCAGCAAATCGTCCACAGAGAGAGAGCGCACAAAAGAGTGTGTGTGGGGAGAAAGATTGCGAGAGAGGAGTGTAAAGAAATAGAGGCTGGAAAGCAGAGAGGGCATGAGTGACGGTGCCCGTGCTGAATAAATGAGCAGCAGGATGTCCGCAGCTGTTAACGGCTAAACACTGATTAAACACTGATTAATCAGCTGAGGCTGGAGGAGTCGCTTCAGCATTTACCCCGTTTCATCTGCCTCTGCCGCGAAAAGAGGTAAAAAAAAAAGTGAGATAGCAACACAACAGGCTTAAAATGTGGGGGAAAGGATAATATTAATACTGTAATGTGTTTTTCTCTAGACAGTGAAACAAAACAAAAATATTGATAGAAAACCTGATAGAGTCAGTGCTCTAATCAGATAAGGTAATTCTAGCTCAGTGGTTCTCAACTGGTCTAGCCTCAGGGTCCGCATTTGTCCTCAGTCATTAAGTTACGGTCCACACAAAAACTTACTTATGAGCTATTCAGTTTTACTTGGCAAAATGACAAGCCCCGTAATCCACAATGCTTTCATGCACTGCTAAACACGCCATAATTTCCTGAGCTACTGCAGTCCTCTTTGGAAAGACAAACAAACAAGCAAACAGAGAAAAAAGGGTTTCTGGTAAGCTGAATATTTCATTTTTAATGTTTAGCTTTGATGGCCTAATGCCAGTGTTTGCCAGTAATTCACAGCACACAACAAACTGTTGTTTTTCATACCTTTAAAGCAAGTTTGATATATTCAGTTTTATACTTGCAACTGGCCACATTACACTTTAACTACTTCATGCAAAGGCATCTCTAGTCTGCCACTTAATTCAGTGAAATGAAAAGATGATAAAGGACAGATATCAAATGTATCTCAGCTTACAGCGGGGCATTTGAGGGCTGATGTCATGCTCTGATCCTTTGGCATCCTCACCGATTCTATCATCCCTGGGCTATCCTGTTTCATGTCTGTCTGCCACCTGCAAAGCCTCTGATTATGGAAATGCCAGACTATTCTACTGCAATACTATACTTCATGTTCTCTGTTGTTACTGTGCCTCTGCTGTCCCTGCACCAGGGCAACCTGTCAATTTGAAACCCACCTCCTGCTCTGACCTTTGTGGCGTTCATCCCATTAATTTCTCCCCATCTCTTTTCAGAGAACACAAAAACGCTGCCACATTACCTCTGCGGTGAGCACAAAGACATAAAAACATACAGCAGAGGATTTATTGCAATGAGGCCATTTTAGCAGAGAACGCTGAGTGATGGATCTGGCGAGTAGTAGAGCCTGCAAACTACATGGCTTGTAGTGATGTCACTGTAAAAATCACAACATGAAAAACTGTGGCATATGGGAATGAACACCGCCGCCCCCCGCCGCCTTCGGTGGTTTTACAAGGTTTTCAGTCTTATGTGAAAGATGTTATGAAATGTGACTGGTCCAGTATGGATCTGTCTATAAAAAATATACGGAGTGAAATTAATTTATGTAAATGACTGGTAGAGGTAAGGTTTAAGGTCCCCTGAGATGTGGCATTTCATTAATTTTTTTAGGGTGCTTTGACATAATTGCAAGCTCTAAATCTATGATCGGCTTCTGCAACACAAAACCCACAGTAGCGCTTGACATTTATGGAGGTTCACCTCCCGTGGCATGCAGAGGTGTGGATAATGGGGAGGGGGTAAATTAAACCCAATTTCAACCGGCAGAAGAAAGCACGCAGAGATTGGTCCAAGTGCATGAAATGTATAGAAAATTACAGGTTGAAGTGTATGACTATAAAAGCATATGAAACTGAAGGAGCGCTTAATTATAAGCTTTGCTATTGATTAAGGTGGGCAAAGGTGGGTTTTTCATGAGCTGCTCTGGCTTTTGTGAAGCAATTTGTTTTCCAGCCGGCAGCAGTCAGAGGATCCATCTTGTAAAAAAAATGAAACTGTTCAATGAGGAAATTTAAAATAAGAGGAAAAGCAGGGAGAAGGAGGAGAAGGCAAGAGTGATGGGAGAGGGAGAAAAACACATATAGATAGATTTTATACATTAATTGAGTTTATACTAGTAGGAGGGTTAAAGACTAAGGGTAATACTTATTTATACTGACAACTGACAAAGGTTAAAGGCATTCAGTAGGATGCAGGAGGATCAACAGTAGATCAAAAATTCAACAAAGAAACACGGCAAAAACACTAAATTATACTGTACGAAACATTTGCTCTTTTTGTGAATTACAATGAATGAGCAAATCCAGGTCAAAGCAATTATCCCTTATAGAGCTCCCTTATGAAATCTATACTGCAGAGCTGGAAGCAATGGGCAGGATAAGATAGAAGTAGCCCTCAGTTATCATTGCAAACTTTAAGACTGTGTGTACGATGGTTGTGGAGTGTGCATGGGGGGGTTGATCATCCCAACAGAATAGTTTCAACAGCTGCAATGTCTGTGAGCAGAGGCAGCAGCCGCAGCAACATCTGTCTCTGCTGCTGTGCCCTTTAGTCAACCGCAGATTTGCGACCCTCCACCACAAGTGGCTCTCTGATAAGCTCGACTCTGAGTAATATCAGGAGAGGACTGCTGTGATTTAAATTAAAGTACTGCAGGCAGAGAGCAGTGTAGAGTGTAGTGAGCATGCTGTAGCAGTGTACAACTCATGGAAGATATGCTCTAATTCATTCTGACTCATTTTGATCTGACAAATCACTGGGACACTGGCTGGTTAGCATGTCACTTGAACAGACGTAAGCGAGTGAATAGTCAATCATTGTTCTATGAGAAACATAGAGAGCAAGCTACTGTTTTATCCTCAATTCATCATCAGTAATTTATTGCATATTTTCCCCAGGTGAACCAGGTGAAACAAAAGAGCCGCTGAATTGACGAATCAAAGATGCAGAAAAGAGAATCTGGCCTCAGTTTGGTAATACCATCATGACTCAAACCTGTAATTACACCTTAAAACCTCATGAGAGAAGAGATTATGTGAGCAAGCACAAAGCCAACGCATGGAAGGAAAAAGTATAACCGTGTGCGCAGAGACTGCACAGACAGTGTATGTCCTGAGAGGAATTGTGTAATTTGCAAATAACAACAGACAGTCATACAGACATAACCTGAAGAAGTAAGACAGGTTCACTGTAAACATGCTATAATATATTCTTGGAGCTTAGCATGTCTTGTGTTTTGATCCCTTGAGCGATGTGTTCCTGTGTGAGATTTTATAGCAAAATGATACCATATTCCTGTGTATGCCTTTCCTTGATTACTGACTCATAAAAAGGTTAATCTAAATGTGAAATGAGATTACACAAACACAATATAATGCAAACAGGAGCACACACACACATAGAAAGCCAGACACATTAGACTTTACTATCACATTATAGTAAGAATGTGTCTCTTCAACCAGTTACAGGTGTTAGCCAACCCACTGGTGCCAATAACAAGGCTTGGGACTCTTCATTCTAACACAACTACTGGGGAAAATCCTGTTGCTCTCCTCTCGCTGGCTGGTGCATAATGTTGAGGTGTCACAGTTTATTCTAAAGTGATGAGAATTTTCTGTTTCTTGTTCACGGTAATAGTCCTTTCAGCCAAAATAATGCATATAAGGAACCAGTCTTATCCAGTTAGTTACTTTCTCACAGCCACTGCTTAACCTTAGCCCTCGTCTCCTCGCTCCATTTGCATAAATATGGGGAGTTTAAAATGTCAGTGTAAAATGAAGCCATCTGATGAACTCATCCTGAGTTAGCTATGAGTCCATTAAGTTTATTAGGCTGGCAGCGACTATAGGGCACTGCTGGAGGCTATCTGTCGCGTGTTTCAGACATGTTGCCTTGCTGCTGTCAGACAGTTACACACATGAATATATGTCAGCACATGTGAATATGGATATTCACACATCAATGGACATGACTGTATACACACAGACACACAGACAAGTGGGTAGTTTACAAGTGTCCTTTATGCACATGTATCCCAAGGATGGCCTTGTGATTTATGTAACAGACTACCCACGCTATCAGATGGGCCAAAGCAAACATGTGCATTTGTTCACCTCCCGCAATTGTTATGTATGGTGATTCTACCAGAAAAACGATTTTGAAGTCACAATGAAGTGAAAAATGACATTATCTCTTTTAAATCTCATTATGTACACCTAGTTGAACAATAAATGGCAGCAAAATTATGCAATTTCTACTGTCTTGTATTTTCATATTTTTTTTCCCAAATAACTAAGTCAAACAACCCCTATTCCAAACTTCCCCTCCTTAGAGATAATAATAGTTTTTACAAAAAGTAACATTAGTGACAATATAGAAAGCTGGGACATTTTTGTTGAGTTCATCCCAGAGTACCTATTTCTATTACACACAGGTGTTTTTTTCACACTTTTTTCTTTGTTTCTTCATGTCTTTATTGGCTTAACCACTCACCTAAATGTCTCAGTGCACTGAAATTTACATTCACACAATCAGCCAATCAAGCTGAGCCTTCAGTCATGTTGGCAGCACACTCTGCATATCAACAGGGGCTGCTGTACATGAGCCTGCAGATGTAGTTTATCAGGCTGCACCCTGACCCGACACAGCCCAAATGGCACCTGGTGACTATGCCCCATCAGTCAAGTTGACTCAGTTGCCTATGCAAGGGACCCCCAGTCACTGGCAAGAGGAACACTGTTGGCCAAGATAACAGTGGCATCTACACATAAATCCAGAGGAGCAGAGCAGATAGGCTAGACCTGTGTGTTTGGGGTCATGGATGTCTCCTATAATGGATGGGAGGGGGATTGGCCTAATAAGATCAGCAGTGATGTGAAACGTTTAGGGGACAACTAATTTAACAACCTATTGGAACTGGTGGTGGTGCTGTTAGTCCTTCAACATTTATCAAAGTGGACCAGGCAGGGAAGAGTTCAATTTATACCTCTTTTGAAGGTAGCAGAGAACTTATAGCAGTGGGAATCTCAGCTCTCTCAGTGCTCTGCATATTCCAGGCCAGGAGGACACCTGAGCCAGCCTCATGTTGAGAGGCGCTTCTTTGTTGGGCAAGTGGAGGCTGGACCACATTTGTACTCTGTTTTGAGAAGTGGAGGTGGATCTGTTTGCCTTGAGGCATGACGTGCACTGTCCACTGTGGTTCATGCTGATGCTCCAGGATCCTCCTCTGGGGGTGGACATGCTCAGTCACGCACCACAGGCAAGAGGGCTGCAGTACACTTTCCTTCTCCTCAGTCTTTTCTCTCTCCTGCTGGCCAGAGATGAACCCTGGACTGCATAAAGACTGTATATTATGCAGAAATGAAGTAACTGGTGAACACGGTGATAAGCACTATGCACCGACTAGGCCAACACCTCAAAGACTGATGAACACAGGATTGAATGCAGAGGTGTTATGGACTATCCAGTGGCATGAGCTCAATTGGCCATTTCATGCTATAAACAAAAAAGGTTGGGCTGTTTTCCAGATTATTGGACTTGCACGGGTCTGTCTGTGCTCACTTCTGGGACACAGAACATGGTCTGATCAGGATTTATAATGATGGTGTCTTTCAGTACCGTGATGCTGGAGAGATTCATCATTAGATTGGCCATGCTAATAGACTCAGGTGGTTAAAACTGATGGGGCATAGCACAAGGTTAGCTCCCTTTAAACTGTTATTGGATGAGAGAAGCACTGACCCCTGGTTGACTGCACAGTGATAGTCAATTAGGTCTGTGTGTGGCAAGTGATTGACATAATCATGTCGGACCAACAGGGCTCCATTAGAGGGCAGAGCCAGTAGATACACATGGTAACTGAAGTTCTGTGATCAAAGATACAACCATCTAACAATGCTGTTACTCATCAGTGAAGACAGAGTAGATGTATAGTGTTAATGAGTAGTAAAGCCAACAGGGGCCCCATCAAGGGGTTCAACCTGTGATCATAGAACTAGAGTTACCATGCAAGACTATCATTTACTCTTTCTAAGACATCATTATAGTATTCGGATAACAACTATTTTTCTATTCTTTTTTTTGCAATTATCCAATCCATCTACTTTTGAATCGCCCACTCCCATGTTGTGTACCACCCTAACATCCTGTTTCAAATGAAAATCCACTGAATTATGGAGATACGACATGAGGAAAATTCCATTTCCATGTGACTTTAACCAATTACTTCCACTCTGTAGTACACACACCCCTAAATTCACTCCACATATTGCCTCAGTGACTCCAGCTGGAGCTGGGTTCAGCATGTGATCTGGTGTCATGCAGGCTACCACCCACTATAGCTTCCTCTATCGCTGAGTACCCCCTTTTTGCACAACAGACAGCTGCGCTGCCGATTGAACCAAATCAAAAACATGGTGTTGACTTGGATGAAGGGATAGTTTTTCCACCTCAAGAGTGAGTCTTGGAGATTTTTCTAACTCTGCTGCACTCAGAAAAAAGGCATCGAACCACCCACTGACATACAGGCACACACGCGTGCACACAGTCACTGTTTTGATGTGTATGGTGCAGTGCACTGAAGAGTTGGGGGAGTAAACATCTTTGCCATGCTGCCATGAAGCCTCAGAAAGTATCAAGACAGAGTTTGATACAGTTCTACTCTGGTCATCCAAGCTGAGTCTCTCAGAGGGGGAGAGAGAAAGAAAGAAAGACAGATAGAGGCAGAAAGACAGGGAAAGCTCTAGTGACAAACTGAGAAAGAGTACAGTGATTGAGGGAGGAGATGCTGTAGCCTGTGTGTGCAAGATGTAGTGGGAGAAAAAAGAGAGGAGAGGCAAAGAGAAAACCAAAAAGGGGGGGTAGAGAGAAAGTGACGCCTGCCTGGTTTACGCTGCCTGCCCGCTGCTCCAAGGGACAGGCATAGTGTTTGATCTCACAAGGAGCTTCACACAGGAAAGATAACTCCACAACTCATCTCAGTAGGGCTCCCACTCTCCCACAACCACCTTGCCCAGCTCTGCCCAGCATCCCTCTCCTCTCCTCTGAGATAGAGAAGGAAGAAAGAGGGCTGGAGGGAGGGAGGAGAGAGGGAGAGAGAGAGAGAGAGAGAGATGAAGATGGAGGGAGGATCTGGGGCGATGAACAAATGGTAAAGTATGATTTATGAACACTTCCCTTGCTGTCATTTTTCGCTCTCCCCTCTTCCCTGTTGGGGGGTAAACAATGCCGGTTCCTCTGAGGGAATGTGTGTACAGTCATTCTTGGTTTCTGCCTATCTCGCTCATGCACACAGACATAAAGAGAGAGTCCCCCCCCTCTGTCTATCCCTTTCCACTGCCTTCTCTTCTGTCTTTTAGCTCAGAGATCTATTGTGCTGACTTCTTAAAAGGCCTTTAGGGTGTCACTTGGACAGAGTGGATGGGCCTAATTGCATTTAGCAAAGTGGAGGCAAAATCTGTACAAAGCATAAATGGATTGAGGCTGAATGTTTTTTTTTTTTTTTCTCTTGCTTTATTCAATCGGTCCTGTGTTGCACCTTTGTCACTTTGTAAAACTCTGTCACTTTGTGTGCTTTCAACATTTTCTCCTATTTGAGCTAGTTAAACATGGATCGTATCAACCGGCAAACGCTGACACTTTGCAGTCCTCGGAGGGTACTTACAGTAGGAGCACTGTAAACTCTATGAACCCGATTATTTAACTTCAACAGCATTTTTCACATTCCACTTTAATGAGTTGGACCTTCATTCATTTCACAGCAAGAGGTAAATCATTATGCCTCCCTAATGTCTTTACTTTTACAGCTGCAGTGTGGAATTGTATGCAGAGCAGTCAACGCCCACTCACCCGAGTCTTGTTTAGAGCTTTCATAATGAAAACCAATGCACTTGGTGGCCATAAACTGTATTTGATGTTCACATAATTTCATCTCTATAGCTACTCAAATCTAATCAAGTCCCATGCTGTGCCTCTTTGTTTTAGCAGCAGATCAGTATCAGCTATATGGATGGTCCTCGGTGGCAGCTTTTTCTAAACTGTACTGAGCGACTGCCTAAGAGTTTGTGTGTTCAATGTGTGAGTGTGCCTAGTATTTCCTCCAAACCCTCCACTACTCACCTCCTCGTCCTCTCTACCTCCCTCTATCTCCCCTCCTGTGTGACCTTTCGATAGTCTGGCTTGGCAGTCTCGATCTTGGGGGGTGCCTTGCCTCCTTGCGAGGGTGATAATGACTGTTATCATGAAAGTGGGGAGGGAGAGCAGACGGAGGGCATATATTATACAGCAACGTGACTAACAGGAGGGGAGGAGAGGAACAGCATGCCTTGACAGCACAGATGCAGATACACAGAAGAGGAATGCTGCTTAAATATAACAGTCAGCATGTGGTATTTTAAAAGCTTACAGCCTGCTGCCCAGTCCAGCCACACCACTTACAGACAACACAAAGGAACACAGTTTTAATTTACTTGAATGAAAGAGTTCTGACACTCATACTGCTGCTGCACAATGCTGAGTATTTACCAAGACAGATGATCTGGTGCAATTATCCACTGTGTTACTGTATAAGGGTAGGTATCTACACGGAAACCTGACTTTGAAGTTAAAGTTGCACAGTGCAAAATTGCTGAGTGGGGGAGCATTTACACTCAAATGACAGCAAAACATGGGATGAGTGTGAAATCTGATGGCTGATTCTACATGGTTCTCACTGACCTGACTCTGTGATAAACAATGAGCACGTCCCATGTTTTTTCGGCGGATGAGTTCAAACAATTCTCACTTCAACCAACCCTCAATTTTGCATAGTGCACTCTTTTTTGAGTATACTCTGCTGAAAAGAGCTGGAATTCACGTATACCTAAGTACTGTATGTATGACTGTAATGAATGTATTTTAAAAAGCGTCAAATGTGGTTGTAATATCAAACAATTTGCAAACAGTCCATCATGCTTCAGTGCAATAAACGTGAAATGTGTCACTTCCCTTGCTCTCCTGCTGTATCTTGAATGTCAAAACCATTCATCTCTCTTAGATCGTTAGGGTGCACGTGGGCTCATGTGACTGACAGCCTTGTATGTATAATTATAACACAGAATTACCTCTCGCTAACCACTGAATCAATATCCTTGCTCTTGAATCACAATTATCTCTGTAAAAAGCAATTAAACACTGACAAATCAAAGCGCACATTCTTTGATGCACCCCACCTGCGATGTCTGGAGTGAGAGGTCAAACACTGAGCAACATGAAAGATTAAATATATCAATAAAAGATTCAGGCGGAGTGATTCAGACAGGGCACCTAAATGAGGCACAGCAGCCTCATCACTTTGGGAACAGGTGTGGTGCTGTGGAAGCTCCTGTACCTCCACATACGGCGCGTATATTTGGCGTGTCAAATGAGCAGGTGTTGTGTATAATTCATCTTTATTCCATATTTCATGTAGTGGAGTGGGAGAGTGGGTTTTGGAGTCTGCTGGGGGCCTTTCTGAAAAAGGCTGCCAGCCTTCTGGCTTACTGTGGCATACCTCTTCAGGAGGTCTCTCGACGGGATGGGATGTGAAGGAATCTGTCTCTGTATGAGTGTTTGTATGTGTGCACGTCTGCTTTTATGTGTGGGTGATGTTGAATGTTTTCATGTGGATGTGTAAGGCTAATGCCATCTAAGCATGGACTGGTAGGCCAGGACTGACCAGGCTGTTTTTGACACACTGACCTGAAAAATGACTGGAATCTGCTAGTAAATAACAGACACACCTCTCTATGAAGCAACGATCAAATGCCTCTATTTTTCATACAACCTCAAAGCAACTGCCAAGGCAAAAAATAAATAAAAATGGACATGAAGTAGAATATTAGAGTATTACGCAGAGGCAAAAGAATGTACGTGAACCTATTTGCCAAAAAACTCTTTTTATTTTGTTTTCAAGTCAAGATATTTTGCTATCAAATTGCGACAAATTTGTACTATCAAAAAAGCAAAGGAGAAGCGACAAAAACACTGTGATAAAATACATGAATTCTGCAGGAGAGACAAAAGCTTCCCATTATTCCAATGATTATATTACAACTTTTTCAGCAAAGACGATTCAACAGCATCACTTGAGGGGAAACTAAATGAACCTCCTTCTTCAATAATGGCTAATGTCTACTTTTACAGCAATAACTTGAGTGGTTGATCTGTCACTCGGATGCCTGGGAGGAATCCAGAGCCATAACTGTTTTAACTGAGGCTGTAATTCATGTATTGTACTGCACAGCTCATTCTGAATTTCCATCCTGGTTGTAAGCGTTTTTTTAAGTAGAAGTCTGATTTTGGGACAGACAGAAATCAGCATGAAATAGCAAAAAACCCATCCTAAAACACAGTATTTTAACAAGAGGAAATGGTGACACATATTACACTTATGGTGCAATTTATGTGTGTGTGTGTGTGTGTGTTGGGGGGAGGGGGCTTTTTTAATTAGTAAAATTGCCAAGTGTTATGCATACAGAGAGCAGCTGCAGCTACAGTGGAGCTAAAAGGCCAAATAAGTAGGAGTTGTCAGTTGTGGTTTATAAACACAACATTCAGAACTGGCCCCTCTTACTATCGCCAGCCTAGGAAAAAAAAAAAATCTGCCGGCACCCACCTGTCCAACAGAAAACAGACAAACACCTTGTCGCTCTTCATCCTCATCTTCTCCTTCAGTGCTCGCCAGCAGATGAAAGCCAACCCCAGATTCACTCTCGTTGTGGAACGCGTTTTGTCTGTCTGGTGTTTCTCCATGGTACATTTCCTTTCGTTCATGGTATGCAATTTTTGCAGCTTCCTACTGGATTTCATGTTACCAATCTGGCACTGCATGCTGTTATTGGCTGGGAGCTACACACTCACTGCCCCAAGGCAGACGCCCAGAAGGGTCCCGAGCTCAGCACAACAAGAAAATCCAGGCAGAGGGCAGGGTGTCTGCAGAAACACACACCAACACATACTGCTAGTGGCTCATAAATGATGTTTGAGATTATTTTTGTATGTCTATACATTGTTTTTAGGAAAATCCTGATCATTCTGCGTTTAGTTGGACAAAGAAGTCAGCTCTCCGGCTTTTATGCTGGATTTCTCCCAGTATGTTTGTTTCACACTGCTGTAAATCACCAACTCTACAAAGAAGTCATCGCTCATTCTTAGGCGGTTGCCCATTTTGAGCGGCTTGACATTGAAACCTGACACAAATGCTTCTGTTTTAGATCACTCTTTTTTTCCTACACTACTGTAGTTGTGTTGAGAATATCTCAGCCACTTAACTGTATTCGCTTTTGACTAGTTAGTCAGCAACATCAAACAAAAAATGGCATCAGACACACAATGTAAATTGCCACGATTTTAAATAGCGTAGATGCGTTTTAAGATGTAATTTTTCTTAAATAGAATACTGGAATGGCATGACTCTTTGAATGAACTGAAACGATTGAATGCTTTATTTTTTTACTTCTCTGTACCCAGGCAAGATTGAGTGAGCATTCATTCCCTTTTTCAGCAAGGCTGGTTCTCATACAGTAACACAGATTCCCACCTGGGAGCTGCCCAGCATATCCACAGTCTACTGTTAGCCGCTGAGCTGCCGCACTGCAAGAGTTGGAGGTTAAGCGAGTCACACAAGGGCACCTCAGTGGTAGTTTCAGGAGTGAGGAAAGAGCATTTAATGGCTATGGCTTTGCTCTGTAACACAGTTTGAGGGATTATCACCTAAAGGTTTGCAGTAAATTTTGCCAACCGGATTATATCTCAATTGCTTCGGTAACTACATTCTAATAAGAATCTACGATGTAATTTTGAGAGGATATAAAATCCCTTATTATGCCACTTATGCCCCTTTATTTTGTGCAGACACTGCGATGTGATTTAAATGGGATCAGACAGTTACACAAACAACAATTAAAAGCTTGGTTAAGTTTGTTCTTGCTGATTACCACTGAGGTTTCATCCTGCATACAAAGCGGCGCCTCCACAACAAATGTCTGTTGATGAGCATTTGTGATGATCAAGGCGCCATTCGGAAACAGCCGGCGTCCCTCCCACAAAACAATACAGTAGCATCCAAGGACTGTATGAATAAGGAAAGTCACTTTAAAAGACATACGGTTATAGTCTATCACTCAGGGCCTAGCAGAACAATATAGCCTCAGTTCTCTGTCACTGTTGCTCAGTCATAACAATAAATAGTCAAATGGGGTGATCCATTTTGATTGGTAGACATAAGGAACATCAAAGGGCTGCCAGGAATGTAACACATCATCCATACACGAAGACAAACACTAGCCCTCCACCAGTCACAGCCATCCTTCATGGTCTTAGATGAGATGGGGTGTTGTGATTGCTTTGCAGGGCGGTGGCCAATGAAGACAAATGGAAAGCTACAATATGTTACCATCAGCACTGTGCAGCACACCGACTGTATGAGAGCCAGAACTGCCAAGAGAAGATGGAAAGTCTTCTCATTAATAGATCCCCAAGAAATAAGTTGTGACGAGACACTCTAATCCAATCCAATCCAATTCAATTCAAACAGCAGCCCATATGATCAACATTCTGCACTTATTTTTTT
Source organism: Myripristis murdjan (assembly GCF_902150065.1). Taxonomy (NCBI): domain Eukaryota; kingdom Metazoa; phylum Chordata; class Actinopteri; order Holocentriformes; family Holocentridae; genus Myripristis; species Myripristis murdjan. The sequence continues at coordinate 15,711,416 of NC_044002.1, read as the reverse complement.
TAACTTTCTGTAATGACCTACCTGAGAGAATTAGGCTAGTCAGGTTGGTATCTTATTTTCAATCTCTTCTTAGAAGACACTTTTTCCCCACTTGCTTTTAGTTAGGGGTTTTCCATTGTTTTTTATGCTAGGTACATTTTATTTTATTGAATTGTTTAGGTTATTTTACTGGTTTGGTTGATTGTCTATTTTATATTGCACAGTGCTTTTTTTCCCCAAAGGTGCTATGCAAACAGTTCATTCTTCCTCTTCATATTGTTGTTATTATCATTTCATTATTATATATACATTGCTATTTCTTAGCCGCTGTCCCCTGTAAATAACAACAATAATAAATAAATAACGCGATACTCTAATATATTCTGCATCATGTTCTGGGTGAGCAACAGCATGAGAAACAGTGCTCTAACCAAAATGTAACAGACTTGCTCCACGCAACAGCCATGTGTCCTGTTCCTGATGATTTGTCCTTGAGCTAGACACTGAACTCCTACCTGCTTACTCATTATAGGTCAGTCTGGATGAGAATGTCAGCTAAATGCCTCCGATGTAAACATGACAAATGAACACCCAAAGGTTGATATAAATACGTGGGAGGGGAAAATGGTGAAATAATTCGACAGATAGCTGCTCACTGAGCAATAAAATCCTCAATCAATGGTTGTCATATCTAACAAACCAACCTACGCCCTGTCTTTAATGTTAATGCCAAGATGAACCATGACATTTATATGATTCAGTTTCAGCTCATGTTGGATGTACAGTGTTTTGATATTTTTGTGGGGGTGAATGATGTTTTGCATGTTTTCTTGTGTTGCAAAGCAAGACCCAGTATGTGACCCTGGGTCTGGTTTTCCTGTGACTCATCTGTCTGAAATCATAAACACTATACAACACTATTCCCACGCTCCACCACAGGGAGGAAAACAAACAAAAATTCAGCAGATTCTAGTAAATGTTTCTGTGCCAAGATTTACCATCTCCATCACAATGCAGACTAAATGTACAGTATATATTTCTGCAGTTATGTGGAAAAATTGCTGACATCTTATTGGATCGCTTGGAATACTATATTAAACAAACAATGCTATACAATTTCTTGAAATGCTACACTGATCGCTTTGTGCGTGGCCAGAATTGAATTGTCTGAAATGCGATATTTGGACTGACTACATCTGGGTGAAGGGAGAGTGAAGGAGAGAGAGTCGTTCATAAATCATTCCCTGACATTGCTGCTTCATTACCCCAAACTCACTTTCTCCCTGTCTCTCTGTGTCTCTCATCAAAACTCCATAATCCCTGTCAAAGCTGTTTGGATTGTAGGTTAAAAGTGCTTCACAAACAGGGGTAGAGAGAAAGCGAGAGAGAGAGAGAGAGAGAGAGAGAGAGAGAGAGAGAGAGAGAGAGAGAGAGAGAGAGAGAGAGAGAGAGAGAGAGAGAGAGAGAGAGAGAGGGAGGGAGAGAGAGAGAGAGAGAGAGAGAGAGAGAGAGAGGGAGAGGGAGAAGGAGAGGGAGAGGGAGAGAGGGAGAGAAGGAGAGAGCACTATAATCTCCTCTGCATGGAGCTCTGCTACACACACTCTTATGATAATTACTTCTTGCTGGCTTTCACTGGCTCCATACCTTTTTTTTATAGGTGTTGGGAGGGTGCAAATGGAACTGGCTTGTAATTAGAATGCTCCCAGCAGAGAGAATCATGGCCTCTGTGAGCAAAACTCAGTACAGGGGAGAGCCGATCATTGGCTTTTTGAGGCTGCCATCGGGCTCCCTTCTTCCACCCGAAATGTCAGCTTGATGGATTTAAGTCAAGGTCAAATTTGAAAGCTGTGCTTAAAAGCTGAGTGGTGTTATGGATTAAATGTTGGGAAAGCAAAAGCAAAACAGAGTGGAGCACTCTCTCCAAGCCTTTGCCATGCAAGCTGGGGCCATGGAAAACAGCGTTTGGTCAGCAGTAAGCTTTGTCACGCATGGGGCAGGGATGGAGGGGGTGCAGGAGTGGAATGGACCTCACCTGAAGCTGATCTACCCATTAAACATGAGGAAAACCTGAAGCTTTCTAAATCCTCAGTGCACCACAGAAACACAATACCTACAGCTGAGCAGGCAAGAGTTATTAGAAAAACCCTCTAATACAGAAGCAGCCACATACATCTATTGCGAATATTCTCAGAGAGTGACAACCACAGTCCACTAACTATGATCACATGCAGCCAGCAATTGGATTATGTGCCGATTTGACTGCAAAAGTAGTCAGTGTTACATTGGATTAACTATTTATATTTGCTAGAAAGTGAGAAAATAAGACTGTAGCTGCCTGGCTCTGAATGAGGTGTTTATATGAGATCATCGCCTTTGGAAACAGAGTATATTAGTCATATGAAATTGATTTTCATGTGACATTTAAAATTATGCTGTGCTTGTTGTGGATCTATGTGACTGTGATATGGTGTAAAAAGGCATTCTATGGTGGCAATAGTCAGGATTTAAAAGAATGCCAGCAGTGCAATGACAGTGATTAATTGAGGGAACATTTAGGAAAAAAAGGTATCACCAGAGACTTGGGACTTCGGACCAAAGTCCCCATTATAGTGACTAGTGTGCTTACCCAGCACTGGCTTTGCTGGCCATAAGTGATTCATCTCCAAAGATAAAAGTAAACAACTGCTGCCTGGAGAGATGTCTGATGGCCGCTGTCCGTGGTGCTGAATTTACCCTTAGCTGGTTTCTCTCCTCCTCTCTTCCCCTTGCCCTTTGTCCTTCTGTCTGTCCTTCTGTCTCTATCCACCCCAGGCCTGTCTGCAAGCACACATTGCCATTGTCACTCATAGCTGTCTAAGTGAGACTGCTGCAGACACCTCTAACACACATACGCTATAATGCCCCTGTCAGGTGAAATGAGTGCAATCACTGTCTGCAGTGTCGGTGGCTTCAGTCAATATCTCGCTTTGACTGTTTCAATAAAAACCTTAATAGTCTCCTGGTAGAAGACATACAACCAACACAGCCGTGACCCATTCAAATAGGTGTCAGCTCCATTCAAACTAACACTGGCCTTTCCTCTCAAAGAACTATACATCAAACCTGCTCTTATTCTATCTTCAGAGGAATGTGATGGCAGATGTGATTGGGTATATAGGAGGCAACGTATTTTGCTGTAGTGTTGTTAAGGACAGCAGCTGATTGACAGCTCAAGACTCTGCCAATCTAGGGGACAAACCATTCCCAGAAAGACATCCATTCCTTCGCCCCTCCAGCTGAACCAAGTCTAGGTAATGAAGACCCAGCTGGCGACATCTGAAATATTGAGAATGTAGCAAACAGAGACGGGGAGAGGACATGATACTATCATCCAGAGATATACTGCGATGATACACACAAATATGCATACTTATGCACATAGAAAACATACAGACATACAAACAAACACGTAATCTGTCCAATTTAAATTGGCATAAAATAAGTAATTTCAAATCTTCTCTTCACAGTGCTGCAAAATGAAATGTCAGAGGGTGTCGGAGCAGTTGACCTGAAGCCTGAACTGATGCAACCTTGGCATGGGTTTTAAGTCTCTAGCACACTGTGATGCGCTTGTGATTGAATTTTACTTCGTGTACGAGGACGCATCCATTGTTGATTTTATCTGTACCAGCTCATTCAGTTGTCAAAGGTTTACTCTTTTATCTTCTCTGGTTCTGAGGCAATAGAGGGTCTTTGTTATTTTCGGGACATAATCCTTTGTATTCATGGCATGGGTGAACAATCATAACTAATGAAGTATCACTTCACAAGAAAGAAAAGAGAGAGAGAGAAAAATGTAATTTATAATGTGTCAAAATTTTTTGAGAAGCGTGTCCAAATGCCGCAGCACTTTAGAAATTAACGGTGAGTTGGCTTCTTTTGTTGAGCTTGCCATTTATTTATTTATTTGTTTGTGAGAAGCTGTCACTTTGCCATTAAAGGCCTCTGCCCTCTCCCACTGGACAGCCAGAGATAGAGCATTTCACACATGTCAAAGAGAAATGGATGTTCCACTGAATCTGGTGTCTCTTTGAATCTATTACTGTTTCTGTTAGTAATTCAATTTCACATTGCCCTAATAAGAAAATTTCATGCCTTTATATAATATTCATTTCACACGTTTAAGAGAGGCCCAAGGCCCACCACTGTTCCACTGGGTGTTCCAGTGGGCTTCACAGTTCAAAATTTAAACTCCCATCTTCAATTGGCTTACTTAATCCTGAAATACCCCGCTGGTATATCAACATCAATAAAATATGGCTCAAGGTCCATTGCTCTATGTTAAAAATATGAAGGTTTTGCAAAAAGCTATGTACATTTTTCCCTATAAGTGATATTCAATGGGTTCACTCACATGCTCTCAGTTTTATCTACCTATTCTTTTGATAATAATTCTCTGATGTTACTTCTATCAATCACATTCTCTTAGAGTAACACTTTCTCAAAGAATAATTCAATATAGGGAACTGCTTGGAGCATTCAGTATTCTGAGAAACCATATTTTTTCGCATCATAGAGGCAGCATGAAATTCATGAGTGAGCCTCATACTACAGATCTCTCACAAACAATGAGCTCAGAGTGCCACTCTCTCTCTTCCACCCTTTCTCTCTCCCTTGACTTTCATATTCCCTTTCATGAATAGCCTTTGCAATAAATTGAAAAGGCCCTTTTTTCTGAGAATGCTTTTCCTCCCCAAGTCCCTTTAGGTAACATGAAAAATCAGCAAGAAGAATGAGCACGATTCAATTACGCAACCCCCCCATACTCTGGGGTGCCAAAGAGCCTTTAACAAATTGAAGATGGTTAGAGTTGATTCAGGTAAATGGACTGAATCTCACTCAAGTATTTAGAGTGTGAAAATGGTAGGAGGCAGACGGCATCTTGCTGTTGAGAAGCTGAAGATGTAATTTTCCAATGAATGGGATAAGGCTCCGAAAGGCAACAACAGCCATGTGGCAAAAAAAAAGAAAGAAAGAAAGACAGAAAGAAAGAAAGAAAGAAAAAGAAAGTTCTTCTATCCATGGCAGCTGGAGTTAGACTAGGCTTGCATTTGTTCCACTCACCAGGCATTATCTTCTTTATTCACTATGCAAGATGACAGCTTGGATGTTTGGCCTTGTCTGCTTCCAGTATACTACCTCTGACTTTAATGTAGAACTAATGCCTTTGTCATGGTGAATCACAAACATTTTGTAAAGGTTGGCTTTCCTGCTCAAAACTGCTGCCTGTGAACCTAAAGCAAAGCAACGAGTGTTTTCCACCTATTTATCCTGTAGTTCCACATTCCACATTTTTGCAGCTCATACGCAGTCACTCAAGCTGGCATACTGACCTCAGCCAGATGAATAGGTATTGTCTGCTGCAATAAACTTTGTGGATGACCATAAATCTTTGTGTGACATACGCCACAGTCCAAGTTGCAAATGCTCTATTTTTTGCTTCAAAGGCAGACAAGAAGACATGATGGACAGATAGATAGGTAGATGATATTAAAACATATGCGCAGAGATAAGAAAGGACAGAAAGGCAGCAGAGCAGATAACACTCTTAGTGATGTCTGATCCAGTTTGTTGCAAGTGCCCTGTTCCAATGGGGAGCAATTTGCTTGTTTTCCTCCAGGCTCAGGCAACAGTGGCAGTGCCGACACCTCCTCTACCCCCAAAATGAAGAGGCCTCTGCTGGGGAAATCACCTCTCAGTTTGGCCTCTCCACTCCCAGATCCCTCATCTCCTGCGCCGTAACCTCTGAAAGCACCCGCCGTGCGGCCATTACCCAGGCACTGGGGCTTTAAGCAGGGGAAGATGGATCTAGAGGCTGTCCCCAGCCAAAGCTCCACACATTCCTCCTCTGTATTCCACACCATTACTTGTCTAGCCGCATGCCTAGCTTGCCTGCCTCCTCTTTCTCCCTCACTGCTTTTCTTTTCTTTTTTTTCGTTAGCCACTATGGTACATGGCTGTAAAAATATATAAATATCTGGAGGCGTGAGCCACATCCAATAAAGCAAACTGATGTGAGGGACTGTGACAGGCGATCACACCATTTGAGGAGTGGGACGGCGATTTATTCGCTCAGTTGAGGTTGGTAAGGCCTTAAAGCAATCTAGTGGAACCAGAAGACAAATGGATATGGATCTTGGTAAACCATTATATTGGGAATAATGTTACATCCACACCATATTCAGCATTTAAACATTTATCCTCCCACCCTTTCCTTTTTATATCTTAGTACAATAAATAGAATATTTTACAAAGACAGTTGGTGGTACAGTTGGTGGCAGGAAGCTTTTATTACTTACATGACAGGTATAGCTGAATGAATACACTAGCTGTCACCTACTAGATGACTTCTGTCACTGGCTGAAGTCAATTAGCTGCAAGCACTGTCAGATCCATTCCTTGTGCATAAATAAACTGCTAATTGTATGAAACCTCAGCAAAACAAAGAACTGATGGTGTGCTTTGATCCGCCATGTGGGGCTCTGTTTAGAGGAGCCAGCAGGTGGCCTGAAACAAACCTGAAAGGGAATCACTGCCCTGCCTCACCATCACACATTCAAAACTCTCAGTCTCTTATCTCCTGGCCCCACAAAACAGCCGCTCTGTGTGCTCAAAGCGCGACACATCAAAACACCACGTTTAAAGGTAGCCCTCGACGGTGCAGTATTCAGGAATCTTTAAAGAACTCAAATGACTAAGCATTTCACACAGCGATGGTGTTTTTCATACATTTCTATATTGAGTTAGCACATGCTGAGAAACACAGCTCAACTAGCTGGGTATATCACAAGATATAACATAATCACGCTCACTTGTTCCATCGCCTCAATGTTGCATGTCATCACAAATAGTATTATGGCTCAAGTACAAATGTATTTATCTATTTGTCTATTTATTTCAACTTTGTATAGCTTTGGGAGATGAATACATGCTTTTCTAATTATGGACTGGATCCAGATGAAACAATGTATGTCACTGACTCTAACATGCAAATGTTTCAAACATACATATCTCAACACAGATTGGCTCACATCCCATAACGTGACAGGACATGAGACTCCTAGAATTTGAACCCTAACCCAGTCCAGAAGTGGACAGGGATGTTAATAATTGTCACAATTCAGGATAATTCAACAAATCACACTGAGTAAGGATCAATACGACCATAAACTGCAAAAATGAGAGGGCAGAGAGCTGTTTTTGATTATATGAATTTCTATGGATTTTACTCAGTGATGCAATCTGCCTACAATAAACCCATTTCCTTGTGTGCCCTTGTGTTCAATGAGATGCCACTATATACTTCTGCCTCTTCTGGTCTTTTTTTTCTGATGTGCTAGAAAAAAGTGCGGATACTTCCTCTCCTAGCACCTAGAACCTTTCTCCTATGTGATCATTCTGTGAACACAGGAATTCAACAGGGCAGTATGACCCTGACCCTTGCACACCTTACAATTGGTTGCTCTGTCCATGGTATGTTTCTAGGCAACAAACCATCTTGCTGGTTTTGTCGTTCCACTTCTGTGTAGCAAGAGATCTGTCAGCTGTCAGTCTGTTAATTCTGACTGAATATACATAAGCTGCATTTTTTTTCTCTTTTTACGGTTTATTTGATTACAAGAAAAATGAGCTAGGACAATTTTGCCCTTAAATGCATTTTTATTTGGTTTGAGATTTATCCATGCTAGCTTGTATCTTTGCCATGAAATCTAGCAACCAGAAACACAAATACACCCGCAAAAATTGGTGGGGCACCTAAAGTTGGTAGAGTGGATGGAGATGCAGGTTCCAAAAATATTTTGGAAAGGAGAAAGTAGACTCAAAGCTGTATACCTCACCAGCGGGGGCAATGGAGTTTTAAGCCTGGTATTTGGCTGACTGACATGATTCATACCTAACTTATCTCCTAATGTTTTTATGTACACAGTCTTGTATTTTGGTGTATTTTTTTCAGTGAGCCTGGATTATTTCAGTGCAGTTGTTATTCCTCAAGCAGGACAGTTTCATCCACCCAAGTCTTGGAAATGCTCAAACAGACCATCACATCATTTTTTTTTTTTTTTTTTTTTTTTTTTGTACTTCTGGAAACCTGGTCACCTAAAATACCTATGTCCACTTCATAACTCTCACAAAAACATTTAACGATGAAACCTAAGACCACAGATATACCATTTGTCTTAAATGCAGTTTGATTCAAGTGGCTGTAAAAGGTCTGGTGTTTGACAAACTCATGCTGTGGTTAAACACCAGGAGTGTGTGGCGAATGTTGGATGTGTGACACATTGAGTCGGATCAGAGCTGCAAACAAAAGCACTAATGAAGGGAGTCAGGTGAAAAATGTAAGCACAGTGGTACTAATTGACCTGACAGACACCTCAGTGCGTCTCACTGGAAAGGACTTGTGGCATGGCCACTCTCTTCGCTCAAAAGTATGTGGCACCCTGTTTGTCATTTGACGGTCTGAGGGACTGAAGTTCACCCCATCTTCTCTCCTCATTCTCTCTCTTTGTCCAGCCCTCACACTCTCTAAATATTCTCTGTTTCTGTCTTTTGCGCATCCATTCATCTGTCAGTCACCACAGTCCCACTTTTCCTTTCTTTTTTAAACACACACAACTGCACGCACACACACACACACACACACACACACACACCCCGTTCCATTTCAGAGGTTACCACTCAGACCCAATCCCAGGAGTGCTGTCCCCAAAAAGCCTCTTGCATCAGCGTAACACAGTGCATCTAAGTGCTGGAGCGGATATCACAGTGTTGGTTGACTCTCTGAAGTGGCAAAAAGCACAGCAGTAGCACATGAAAAAAAAAAAAAAAAAACTAAGGTTATGATATTACAACCCTAGTTCTATAGGAACAGGCAAAGCTCTCTATTGGACTCTGCAGATGATACTCTCCTCCAACCATAAGCATGGACTAGCTCACTGAAAATGTGTATAAACGCAGACGCAATCAGGGACGGCTTGCCTAGTATAAATAAGCAGCGTGTTAAACTGCTGTCATTCAGACCCCTCTTTGGCAATCGGTGTGAGGATGCCAGGGTCTGTGGGTAACGCTGCCTGTGTTTATATAACTAAGGTTATAATATCATAAGCTTCATTCTATCTCTCACAGGCTCCTCCCTCTAGTGGACTCTATGGGTACAGTTGGTGGAGCCTGATGAATGTACGCCCTGATGCAACATTGCAATGAAGTGACTCACTGATACCTGATCGACTAGAATTACCACCATGGCACTTATACCCCACTTGTGCAGCAAATAAGGGACCTCTATCCCACAGATCCCTGGTGGGATGGGAGGGTCTCTTCCTGCCTGCCTGTAGACTTGGGAGATGCACTCACGCAGCCATTTGGCAAGGCACTTCTTGGATAAGGCTTTGCCAGCCACATCATCTCCATAGCACACAAACAGCTGTTCGATGCTCCAGATGGAGGCCGTGCATTCGACATAACATGCCAATGCGTGTACTGGGCATAAGAGATGCAACCTGGCCTCCCTACCTCCCCTGTGGGGCGGAGGGCAAGAGGCATCCAACCATATGGTCCTTGACTGAAATGAGCTCCTGATGTTCTTAGGAACAAAGGAGGGTTTCAGTTTAAGAATTGCAGCTGGGGTGAAATGAGAGGGTACATAATTTTCGCATTCTCTTGGCTGAGGTCAAAGTGGCAAAGTCTTCAAAGAGGAGCATGCCATAAACGTAGCCGTTCCTCAACCAGAGCCTCAAGAACCAACAGGAGCTCCAAATGGGGAGTGGACGTGTATGACACCAAGCGTTGTCTCTTCCACCCAATGAGGGAAATGTTTCACGAGGGGGTGGGCGAAGGCAGACAAGAACCTTGCACAAAGGAGGCTAACCAGCCTGGGTGGAGGCAGAGCAAGCCCAATGTGCTCCACTGCCAACTTCTTGACAGCTGGAAAATCACAGCGGACAGACTGTCTGCAGAGGGATCCCAGAAGACAGCAGCTTTTTCTAGAGTCTTCCTTCAGCAATGTTGATGACTCCACCTCCATCAGTGGCCGCTCGATCGGCAGGGAGCAGGGAGGCAGATTTACAGATCTGCGTCATCGTCAGTATGCTCCATCTCCAGCTCAGTCTAGCTCACTCTCGTCGCAGTAAAGCTCTAGCTCTTCAAAATGCTGGTAGTGGTCCCACCACTGCTGCCAAAGTGTTCTGGGAAGTGCTCGGAAATCCAAACGCAGTGGCATATCCTCCCATCATGCCATGGTCCTTGCCGAGGCTCTCACAGCAGGATGAGTGTGGATCGGTCCAGGTGATCAGGCTGGGTCAGCATGGGCACTCTCTGGCTTGAAGCGACAACTCCACTCTGCTGGAGAAGGGTCTGCTTCTCAGTGAGCTGTCTTGCTGTTTGCTAAAGAGGAAAAGGAGTGTATATCACACACACAACTAGGCAGGCCATCCAAGATTGCGTTTACATCGTGCATATGGTTAAATGAGTATGAGTATTACCCATAGAGTCCAACAGGGGGCAGAGACTGTGTGAAAGAGAATAACATCACTAAGCTAATTCACACTGGAGTGACTCCCCAGCACATCACAGCCAGCAAACCCAAGAGCGAAAGCACCTAGACACTGTAAATAGAAGAGTACACTTTTAAACACAAGGGAGCTGTTACAACGTCTAGGCTCTCTTGAGAATATCCTAATTGAATGAGCTGCATGTGAAATCCATGTTTTGAGAATAATGCTGGCTGAATTTTGTGGTTTGAAACAACAGCTGTCCCTCTTTATCTTATTTCAAACAGAATGTCTTTGTTGTGAATTCAAGATTAAAAGTGGGTCAGCAGGTGACGGCATTACAAGACATATTGTAAGATTTCTCCCCTCAACACAGTAATAATGGAGGACTGTGTACTTCTGTGTATGCATCAGACACCTCTGGGGGCATAGGGGCAATGAGCTGGCAGTAACTGGGTTTGATTTAATGCAGTAATATATCCAACACAGCTGTCGTGCGAGAGAAGCTTGTGCATACAAGTACCATCTATTTACCTCTGGCATGAATGTGTTATCTCAAATGCACTGCCTAGTAGATTGAATTAAATACTGTGGAGTAAAAAATTATTTGTATTATTTAATTCAAAATCACTAACTTCCGATATATTTATCAGTGAAGTTCCAGCAATTGCAATCACCAACTAAATGCAACATGCAGCATGCTTTATGTACAAGATGTCAAAAAATATATTAGAAGGTAATTTTAAATATAAATATTTAAAATATGGTTGAGGTAAGCTTGATGTATCTAACAAGACACTTTAACAGCCTTGATAGTGCACATGTCGTATGTGAAAGCACCATGAGTAGAGCACTCTTCATATTTTATTAAAAGTTTTCAAAATGTACTCATCTACTGTTTTGTTCAACACTGTCCTAAGTTTCATACAGTAAAACAAACTTCCATGGAATCCCTCTAACTTCTCCCTTTCTCAATGTAGGGCACTATTGAGAGAGAGGGGGAGAGAGAGAGAGAGAGAGAGAGAGAGAGAGAGAGAGAGAGAGAGAGAGAGAGAGAGAGAGAGAGAGAGAGAGAGAGAGAGAGAGAGAGAGAGAGAGAGAGATGAGAGAGAGAGAGAGAGAGAGAGAGAGAGAGAGATGTACTCTTTGATTACAGTAGAAATGGAGCAGCTTGTCAACCAGAGTAACATCATCTTTGGCCATCCAAAACCATTAGGAAGTCAAAGCCCATCTGTCCCTCTCCCCTGTGAGCTGCCATGTTTAAGAATACATGTCTCCAACACAGTGCAATGTCATGTCAAGGCAGATACGAACATCATACAGAGAAATGGAGCAAAGTGTGAGTGAACATTCGCACATACACAGTCACACCATCATGTGTGTACAATCACACCTTCCCTCATGTCACTACAGTGTTTGGTACTGTGCAACCTTGTAGATAAGACAGATAGATAGACAGATAGATAGAGAGACAGACAGATAGATACATGCATGCATACATACATAGATACAGACATAGTTTATTAGTGCTAAAAAAAAAAAAAAAAAAAAAAAAAAAAATCTCCTCCACAGTAGGTGCATACATAAAACAAACAGGAAAAACATACATAATAATACAGCATTATGCAAAATACAGCATTTACCAGAACAAGTAATTACAGGGGTCACACAACAGAGACAAAGACATGGAATGACATTCTCCACACCATAGACTGGGTTACTTGTATACTTATGGAGTTTTTACTTATTTAAAGCTCGTATGGCTGTAGGAACAAAGCTCTTGCCATGCAACTGCTTCCACCTGCTTGTTATCACACCATTGAATAGACATTATCAGTGGCAATCACCTCCACAGAGCATGGGTTAGTAGGTTCCTACTGCACCGTCTAGTACAGGGCCATTCAATTACAAATTTAACTGGGCCAGGCTTTAAAACCAAGAACTGTAGATGGGTCAGACATTTTCAGCAGCCAACTGAAAACCTTTTTTAGCTTTTGGTAATGACAAACTGAGGCAAAATTTATTGCTTCAGTTTTGAAATCAATTTTTTTTCTCCCTTGTCTCTCTCTCATATACACACACACACACACACACACACACAATCCAGGATAAATAAAGGGAAGCTGCTGTAGCTCTCTCCTGGTCTGTGCATGACCGCACCAGGGTTGTACAGCCTAGTAGGTCAGAGGGCTGTTATCATCTAGTCCTAACGTCGGTTGTGCTTGACCACTCAACCTTAGCTTTAGCCACTTTCATAATGTTTTGATGGCTAATTGGTTAAGGTTTGTGAAAGGCCATGGTTACGGTTGGGAAACTTGACGTAAAATTCCTTAACATCGCCAGCTAGCTAAAAATAAACGAACCTCTTGCTTTCTGTGGACTTGATCTCTGTTTTCCAGAGTGAAGGTCTATGTGACTGACCGATCCACCACCCCAGCCATCTCTTTCCACTACTATGTCACGGTACATCTGGCTCCAGGGTCCGATTTGACTGGCTAAGACAGACTGATGATAGGAACAGATGATAACAGCCTTTTGACCTACTAGGAGGTGCAGTAGGGACCTGCTAACCCGTACCCTGTGGGGGTGATTATGACTGATAACGTCCATTCAATGGTGTGATGACAGTCAAATCGGTTCGAAGTGCTGGGGGACTGGGTGGTCTGGTTCATATGTGATTATGAGTGCTTTGCAGATTAGAGATGAGGTGACACAATCGGATAAACTCGGGGTGGCAATATCAAAGGGTGTTCAGGCTAAATGAGTTATCTTTAAGAGTTATTGGTGACTGTAGGCATGTGCACATGTGCACACCCACAATCTCTCTATCTCTCTACTTGATGATATTGTGCACTCACACCGGCATGAATGCAGCATGCACACAGTCACAAGCAGCCCTCCCCCCACACCCATCCACACACACACACACCCACACACATGCACACCCACACACAAACCGCACAGTGCATATTTACTCAGCTACTCGCAGTCAGACAGCTTAATCCTTGCTCACCCTTGTAAATCAATTCATGAACGGAATTTCATTTTCATATTTCACGTTTCGATCGGTCAGGTGCCCCAAAGCACAAACAGTTCCCATCTAACTCACAAAGCTGGTGCATAAATCATGCAGTGACCTTTCAGTGGTGGAACAAGCAGAGGACACGCAGTGGCTTTAGTTGTCCCTGGGCGTAACTTCTCGGAGAGTGTGTGTGCTTACTGTATTACCCACTAGAACTGCAACTACAGGGCTTTTCAAAACTCCATGCACAGGATGTAGTGAAACATGACCGTATATAAAAGAAATAAATGAGGTTATGCAGTATGTTGACCATGTAGCCTAACCTTTACTTTCAGAGATAGAGGGAATGTGGTATTACAACACTGCAAGTCAACAACAATAACAACCCATTTAGATCTACTTTTGGTATGAAATTGGTGGATCAACAGACACATATCCGCCATCTACATTTATGTTCGCTATGCGTGTGCTCTGATCACCTCCCACATCTGGTCTGATTTGCATTACATGCACAAGTGACAGTTTGGCACGACCGTCCGTACACTATCAGATCAGAGTTTCATTCTGTGCTTGGATGAGCAGCCTACAAGCTTTTGATGAAAGCTTAATGCTGAAACAAGTAAGCTGGAGAGATGGCCATAAATAAAATATGGTGTATAAAAGGTGAAGCCTTTTTATTCTTTATTGCTAGTCTGGTGTGCTGCCATCACCGTGTTCTTCCTTAAATTGAGGTATCTTCTACAGAGCTTTGAATCTTGAATTTTTAAGGTTGATAATAACATCGTTTAAATCAGTAGCCATGTGAATACTGTAACTCTGGGTTGAATTTTGGTTAGAGCCAGCTTAGCTACCATGCAAGAGTTTCACAGTCATAAATTGAAATTATTATTCTAATGGATTATTCTAATAGATTAATATTAAAATATCCAAGAAGCAATTATTTTTTCTTTTTTTTTTTTTTTTGCCTCTAAGCACTAAATTTTAGGCATTATCTGCAGGGCATTCGAATGAACAAATGAAGATCTTGATCAATTAAAATTAGGGCTGCTTTAGGAAGAGACTGTGTAGTTTGTACCTATTAGATGTCACAGTGTTTGATGATAAATTTATATCTATAACAGCCCAGCGTGCAGGAGTCAGATGGTCAGATTGCAGTGATGATGAAGGGGTCCAGATATTCGGCAAGCAAAGATGGATTATGTTAGACAGCTATTAGACTAGACTAGACTAGATTACAACTATGCCATGGCCAATGAGGTAACTGTGGCAACATGCTAACCTGGGAAATACCTGGGAATAGTCTGTCAGAACTAAAGAAGTCCAGCTGCCCTTGATTCAACTCTATGTGGATAATGAAAATATCATTTTTCCCCCTCATTGATGTCTAAATCTTGACTTTTTCTGCTGGGAAGCCAACCCCTCACCCCAGTGCTCCACAAATCATTTCATGCCAAAATTCATCACATCAACACTGTAAGCCAGTCAGGTTTTAGACATTGAGCTGTTAAGTTTGTTTCTTTGTGTTTCTAACACAAAGAAAGTTGAACTCTCCCTCTGTGCCCACACAGACAGAGGCTATATGCATCCAGTGTGGTTATTCCTGGTGGTTTATCCAAGTCTTCATGCTTAATTGTTTTCACTTTTATGTAGATGCACATCAAATTAACAACTGCTCATTATCTATCTGTCCAAACACTTCATTACAGCTTTTGAGAAATCAAGTGCTTGAGACAATGCAATACAATCAGAATGACAGTCTGACATGAATGAATGAAGTGCTCTTCCTCAGACAACACAGCGATGGAAATAGCTAATTCTCCCCTGCTGATTATGTAAATACCACTAGATCCCATTCTGAAAACACCATTAATCATGTCCGTACTGTGTGTTATTTCAATTTCCTTGAGAAGGGCTCATTTGAGAGGCAAAGCTAATCAATTGTGTCCCATTATCACAGCATAGATCTATGTGTCTGACACTGTACACTCACTATGGATATTGACAAAAGCCTGATACTTTTATAATTCAGTTCTGAAAGAGAAGGTAGATGGTTTTGTGGAAATTTGATTTCCCCTCTCAATGATAGTGGTTATTGAGATTATGTCCTACAGAGGTGAATTATCGTGAAGAGGTGAAATATCTATCTATATCTATATCTATATCTATATCTCTATATCTATATCTATCTCTATCTATCTATATATATATATATATATATAGAGAGAGAGAGAGAGAGAGAGAGAGAGAGAGAGAGAGAGAGAGAGTTGACAAAAAGGTCAAATTCTTAGTGCATGAACATATATGTTAATTTGAGTAACCTGGGGCTATCTTATTTAGATTCTTGCATTTTAATGACCTTAACTATTACCTTCTTATATTCGTAATAAGAGAAACATGTTTTTGTTAATATTGTCACTGTATCTAGACAGTCAACCTTGAGCACACATGCAGTACATTAATCATTACTGCTAAAGCTCAAAATGGCTCTTTAAATTAGTCAAGGAAATAAACAGCACACAGCACCAATACTAATGAGACTTTCACCTCTCAGTTGCGCTCGTTTTTTAATTATGAATTGTTGTGCAGCATGCTTTTAATGACTGTTTTAATAGAAAGCACAAATTAATTGTGTACATCTTGCTGCCATGCCACATTGAAATAGTCCTGGGAATTGGAATAATGAAGAATCAATGGAGCAACATATTGGATGTAGATGTTCATCAATATGGTTGTAACCAAGTAACAGCTTTGCTGCTTGTGAATGCATGACATGGCCGAGGAACTGGTGGGGCAGGATTTTTTTTTTTCTTCTGTTCTTGTGATATTTTGGTCTTGTCAATGTGTGTATGCACAAATATGTGTCCACTTGGGCGAGTGTGTGATTTAAAAATTAATCACTTTTTTTCTTGTTCTGATGAATAATAAACAATACCCTTTGCAATCAAGCAAATGACCCACAGACATTAAAGCAAAAAACAACATAATTTTCAAATAACTCTGCAAAAATACATTGTCATTGAAAAGTGACTTAAAGTGAAACTTCAAAGTCAAGAGGAGTGGAGGGTCTGTACACTTTGAAGCTAAGTGAGACTCAGACATTTCACTGAAGTGTCTTTGTTGCATTGTCTGTCACCGGGTGCTGCGACAGACACATCCTGCACTTGCCTGCCAGACACGTCTTTCCTATTCCTAGGCATGAATTGCTTTCTACCCCCTATCAATTGTAAGGGACACAGATCTCATTTTTGAATTAATATGCAATCCACTTTGGATTGCCAACTATGAAAACAACATGAGGTGCTGAGGTGAGGAGACAGTCTAATTTGAAAGTGGTTTGGAAACAAACAATCAGTGACACTGAAGGGGGGAGGGTGCAGAAGAAAGGAGGAGAGACCCTTGAAAAATATTCTCCTGGGAGATAGCCTACACCTTTGTAGTATGCATCCACATTTGAATCGTGTAAAAACAGAAAAGGTTCCTCTGCTTATCGAGGTGAGTCATCCCCAGCTCCATATTTCTCCCCTCCAACAGACTGTGACAGATCATATTAGTGGGTGTCTGCTGCCTCTCATTTCATGCCGCAACCTGTGCAGCGATTGGATTTTGTGCCATTTAGAATCAGGAAGTGGTCAGAAGGAAACACAGTGGGGAGGTCTCCCCCAGTGTAGTTGGTGCTATCTAGATATGTGATCTGACAGCCATAAAAAAGTAGGTGCACTTGTGTTTGCTCGTGTCAAGTCATTTAAGTCTCAAAATCTTGTTTTTCTTAAAACAAGCGAATAAAAAAAATCTGCCAGTGGGATGAGATAATCCCACTTGTTTCCGATGCAGTTTCCCTTGATTCGGGAATTTTTCTGGGAACATAGTATAAACATGTTGAAATAAATAATAAGGCAACCCACTAGTATCAAGAAAATAACACTTGATTCTAGAAAATTCTGGAAACAAGCTGATTAGCACTGGAAGCAGGCAGATTTTTTTTTTCACTTGATTTAAGCGAACCCAGATTTTAACACTGAAGATGAGACTTGTTAAGACAGATTTTTTGCAGTGTGTGTGTGTGTGTGTGCCCACATCTCCATGACAGCATGAGGATGCTTACTCATATTATGATCATGCTGCACCTTAGGGGCAAGTGTCCTGAGGCATGATGGGCCCTGGTGGACATGCAGGGGGTGACCCAGTGTCAGGGGAAAGCTGTAGCATGCAGTCATCCCGGGGCACAGTCAAAAGGCCCGGGCAGATTCCTCTCAGCAGGTGACTAATAGTTACTTCCACAACATTTCCCCCTCCGAAGCTGTCGGTAAATAGATTGGTAGAGCAAGGCTCCAAATGGTCTTGCTGAAAGCAGGAAAGCTGTCACTCATGTTGGAGAACCACTGTCACACGTCAGACGTGCTCTCCTTCAATTTCTTTGGACACTTTCCTGCGGTGACAAGATGCTGTATGACATCTTTATGATAAACTGACACATTCTATTGGTCTGACAAGAAAATAGGTGACATCACACAAATCGCACCGTGTGAAAATGCTACATTTTAGGTGTATTGAGTAACACTGATCATGGCTGCTGCTTCATCTCATTTCATTTATATTCACAGTTACATGTATGTCCTTGTATTACAGTATGAGCACTGTATCAAACCAAATAAATCACACATCAAAAGCAAAAGTCAGCACAATATTACAGCAATATTATTTTGACAAGTAGTTGTCCCTAAATAAAGGTTGTGGTTTGCATGTGTGCTGATGTGCTCGTAATCCTGTTTCATGCTCTCCTGGAGAGCAGTAGCACCATCATCCCGAGGCATGACAATTCCACCTACAGGAGTATATCGCCAACCTCCGCAACACCAGTATGACTGATGTGTTTACGCATTCTCTTATCGTATTTACCCTACCGTATTCTCAGTATAGACTACTGAACATTTACTGGGAATGACTCACAAATCTTTGTGAACAGTGGTGGACTTTTTTTGAGAATGTGGGGGCAGCTCCCCTGCTTTTTCGTCACCAGAAACATTTTTCTTCATATAGCATCATATCGACTATATACCTTTATCCTTGATGTGAAGAAATAACAATAATCTACTTTGAAGAATGCACACTGCAGTTTTGGATGGCCAACTTATTTCTCCCGCAGTGGGTTTCAGGACTCAAGAGGAGGAGGAGAGAGAGAGCGAATTCAATCACACCTACGCTCTCCCATTGTGGTGAAATCTGGAAATAAATGGCAGTCTCCTACTCATCCCTTACCTCATGATAAGTGTGACTTCCAGTGCAACTCGATAGCCCAAAAATGTAGAGCGGAGAGGTCAGCTTTCAGAAAGAGACAAAATGATTTGGAAGATAACAGTGACAGTCGAGGCGGTGCACTCTCCCTCTCTTTGCTGATGCATCCTGCCGCTCTGAAAGAGAAGGAGGAAGACAGAGGGAAGAGGAGATGGAGGTAGAGGGAGATAAAAGGGTGAGAGTCTATTGATACCACTGCAAATTTCACCCTGGCCACCTCTGACAAAAATGGATGATTTTTATTAAGAGCCTTGGCTTTGTATCTCCCATCTCATACATCTCTTCTAACAGTGGAAGGCCATCTTTGTTGCGGTCACTGAGATGGAGCGCCCCAACGCTCTTATTTTGAAGAAGGCTATTTGTGTCCTTTAAATGGGGAAAATTTGGGATCACATATTTTCTTACAGACTGTGAATGGTCAGATTCTTTTGCTTTATCATAGCCACTTGGCTTAATTAAAGTGTGCAAAATTGAGAGTTGAAGTACTCCATTTAGACTCAGCTGACGAAAAAACATGGAACTGCTGTGTGCTTTTATTTAGAGAAAGATGACAATGTAGATTTAACTACAAATTTCAGGCTTGTTATTTTGGTTTTTGTGAGCTGAGTGTAAAAAGTCCTCACTTCAATCAACTCTTTCCCCTTAAGTAAATTCAAAGTTAGATTTTTTTACCCCCGTATTGTACAACAATGTCACATACATATTCTGTTTGTCTTGTTTGCAGCACTTCATTGACACTACATCACGATTATACTGGGTGAAATATTCAAAGTCAAGATGTGATTGTTTTGTGGCTGCATCATTACATTAAATAAATTAAAATATATCTTGATGTCTTGCAACGTTTCATACACATTTCCCCGTAATTCAGGAGAACGATATCTGGTATCTTTGAAAACCTTGGGATCTCCACTAGAATTTAAAATTACGTTCTGCTGGTTTGAACAAAGGTCTGCCACACAACAATGACAAACCCACCAATGGGACTGGCAGGGATGAAGTGCTTTGAGAGATTTGTGTAATATCCTAATAAGTGGCCAGTCCTGGTGCGACACAAACTACAAAAACACAAACACCTTTCTCTGTCTCTCCTCCTTCCTCCTCTGTGTCTATGTTCAAGTCTTTAGTATGCTGAAGTATTGACCCATACACCCCCCTGCCATCATGCAGACTTGCACACACAAGCACACAGCGGCTCTCTTCCCTCCACCCAGGGATCTTAGTCCCACATTGTACTCACAGCCTGCAACCTTTGCCCCCCACCTCCGCATTCCCTCCCTCCCTGGGGAGTCAGGAGAGAAGCTGAACCTTGGTTAGCTCCTCCACATTCCCCTGACAGGTCCCATAAACCATCATCGAACAAGATAGCCCACCGCTCTGCTCTCTTAGGCCTGTGGGATTGCCGTGGGAGGACGAACCATGAGCAGGGGACAAGTCAGGGCTCATGTTGATCAATAATGTACTTTCTCCACCATCACAGTATCTGTCACACTTGTTCCTGAGAAAAACAAAAGAAATAAACAGTGGACCAAGGATTTGCTGCGTCCAGTGACAGGCAATGGGTGATGATGACGCCGTACCAACCACTCTGCAGTGTACACATCCTCTCTGACGCGAGCCATGGTGACTCTGAGTCTGAATGTCTGTCTTCCTCCTTAATGACAGACTCACTGCAAATATTCTCCTTTAACTTAAATGAAATAAACCTTTTTTTTCCCACCCAGCACTTTCTTATGTCTGTGCACATGCAATATCTCCCATGCACTTGCCCAGAGCTGCCAGACTGTGAACATGAGAGATCACGTACATGTAGATGTCTGCAAATAGAGGGGACAAAATTAATGTTTGAAGGTTTGAGTGGGTAAAGCAGAATTAATACTTTTCCTCAATTCGCTCGTGTTCTTCACTGCATGAATCAGCCCGTCCTTGTCCAGATAAAAGAGCAAAAGGGCTCTCCATCATGCAGATCTACAACTGAAGAGCTAAATTTTAATTTGAAACATTCACCATCTGATAACCAGATGATGCATCGTGAAATGTTTAATCGAGTTAAACATTTCATGCTAATTTTTAGAGGATAGCAGATAACTAAAGGTCTCATTTGACGAAATGATAACCTGAATGCTCTATAAATCTTAAATGGTATTTTTGCAGTGGTTATATAGCAATTTGAAGTAATATCCCTCATGTGTAGAAGAGAGAAACGCGGGAATGTGGACAGTCCTTTCATCCAGAGGAAAGGCCATGTACAAAGCACACAACTAAAAGGTAATTTCCAAGTTATATCCCGGCAACCTCCCCCTGTTCTGCCTTAGTGTGTCCTGTCTTATACAGTGGCACTTATCGACCAAGAGAGTAAACAACTGCTAACAGTGTGAATACAAAGACAGCACATCCAAAAGACAAAATGTCAAATAGCCGTACATCTGGAGCAAATCAAAACGGACGAGCCAAAGCAGAACATTTAGCCTCCCGTGGCTCTGCCTGCCTCAGAGAAATCAGTCACGGCCAACTACGGTAATGCTTGAGGGACTGCCTGCTGTCAGCCTGAGATGAGCTCTCTCTGAGTTTCTACCACAAGTTCCATGTGTTCGGACTCGCTGTACTCAAAACGAGCATTTAGCTGCCTGCCTGTCACACAGAAAAGAGCAGAGCAGAACACCCTGTGAGATGGGTGGTTTAGACCCAACATAAACAAGGCAGCTGAGCAGGAGGAAAGGCTGCTGGGACGGAAACTCATTTGGTGATGATCCTGATACAAATGAATCATTCAAAGCTATTTAAAAAACACAGTTGGGCTGCTTGATCATGGTCATTCTCTGTTGTGTATTTAAAAGATTACGGTCTTTTCACACATTATCATCATGAAATATGAAAGTATTCTGTTTACAAAGCATGTGCAAGACAGAAACTCACCGGATACTGCAGCTGTAGAAATCTATTTTTTTTTAACTCCATTTGAGCAAAAAGAGGTTATGTACTAAGCTGCTACAACACAGACACAGTCATTGTCATTTAGTGTTTGTTGTCAAGCTCTTGAATAAATTTATGATTTCTTTTATCCAACAATTTATTTTTTTCCCCCTCATTTTAGTTTTTTCATCATCATTCACACATGCAAATTAATTAACGTGGTCTTTTATCACTCTAACAGACAACTCCTCACCTGAAAATGCCATTGTTTTTTTTCTGCAACAGCTGGCCTGTCAGCATGAGTGCACTGTATTACTGTGAAGATAAGCTTCTATACTGCTGCTATCTCCACTGCCATATCGCATGACTGCAAAGAAAGCAATGGTCAAGATCACAAGATCAATCAGCAGGGGTGTATGGGGTAGCAACATATTTTACTCAGACTTTATTATTATTATATTATTTATCAAGGAAATTTGTCACCTGAAAGTAAAAGTAGCTCACCAAAAACAAACTACCCAAGTTACTTTCAAATGAGAATCATTAACATTATGCACATCTCCACAATTGCACCCACTCGTCTTAATAATTGGTTTGGGAATTATTCAGTAAACAGATCAGGAAAGAAAAAGAACCATTTAGGATCACTGAAGGTGATTCAAATATAGAGAACAAAACAATATTGCCTTCCAAATACTTTGCAGCACATGGTTATGAACAGGACATTCTCAGTGTGTGTGTGTGTGTGTGTGTGTGTGTGTGTGCGGGACTCATTCAAGTATTTAATTATTGAATATCCCTCATATATACTATTCAAACAGTTGTACTGAATTCACATGGGTTTAAGACAATGACTTCCCCGACAATTCCATTATGTTAATCAGGGCCTCTTCAAATTAATTAGCCAAGATTAAAAACAACGAAGAGAGAAGCAGCGACTGGAGCCCCTGTTGTTTTTAATAAAAGCCAAGTTGTACAGATTTCATTATAATTAAGGGAAAGGAACAAACTTCTGTTCTCTTTGTGATGTGGTTGAAAATAGCTAGCATAGCTCGACTAACTCAAGTCTGGCATATAATTAATGACAGAAAATGAACTCCCTTTTTCTTTTCATGACAGTTGCATATACAAGTATTAATAATGAGCCCTAAATGGCCTATCAGGCTTTGTGCAGTCACCGAAATGGCCGACCCAACGCCACCAGGTAAAAGCCTCGAGGACCAATTACTGAGCCAGCCACCTCACAGCAGGAGATACACACACAAGTAAGAACACACACACCACTAGTAGCTTTGGGGGGCCTTTATTTTCTTTGAGCCGCAGAATGGCCAAAGCGCCAGAAGCATGGTACCGCAGGCCATAATGTGCTACACTCAGATCTGGTTTGAACAGGGATTATGGAGCCAAATGGCCACCCAAAATATCTTCACACTCCAACAACAGTGGGCTAAAGGATAAGAAGGCTTCGGGGTTCCGCTGGAGAGGGAATATTTATGCTCTCTAATTGGACTGCAATGGCTGTATTCACTTTGTGCGGGTTTCTTTTGATTTCATCTCTTGAATGCATTAACAGTATCCTTTCGGCAGCCCACAGTCCAAGTTAGAGCACGGCTTTTGCTAACAACTCTTTCTTAATGGTGTATTTCTCCCAGGACTTTGTGACCAACCCCACCCCCCCTCCAACATCCCTCCAAGGACAGTAGGGAATGAGATAAAGGAGAGCGCCAGCAAAAGGATAGAAACCATGATGGCATAAAAACTAAAGGGTAGAAGGGGTTCAGAGGAAGAAATGAAAAATGTAGAGAGTTAATAGAGGTTGAGAAGAGGGATTAGGAAAGAACAGAGGAGAACAAATGAATTCTCCACTGTCTGTTAGAACGGCCGCTATGTGGTGTAGTGCCACAAGCCAAATGCTCTATTTATTCCAGGCATAATTATATGGCAATGAGACCCCACTGATGCCCAATGCGAGGTTAAGTCGATAGGTGACCCAGATTTAAAGCAGCCGTGTCCTGTAATGGCATCCACAGTCAAAGAGCCTTGCCTGGATTCCAATAACCCATCTCATCTGTCATAATAAAAATTTAACTTGCAATTTGTGCTGCCCACTCTGTCCCTCGCTGCCCGCCTCTCATGTTCCCTTTCCTCACTCTCTCTCTCTCTCTCTCTTTCTCTCACCCTTCTTTTTCTGGCTCTCGCTTTGTCCCCTTCTCGCTTGTGTGGACATGCGCACACACACACACACACACACACACACACACACACACACACACACACACACACACACACACACACACACACACACACACACACACAACAGCTCCGTGGTAATACTTTATGTCAATGGACTCATATCGATTCCAGAACAGTATCCACCGATTTAATTACCCACGCTGCATATAAAATACCCCTCCAACCAATCATTATGCTCACAGCAACACGAGCCAGTGAAGCTTGAGGTATCAGATACCATCCTGTTAGCCATAAAGCTTTTAGTGCTCTAGACCATCCTCCAAAATCACTGATTCCTTGACCCATCTTTTTTCTTTGCTCTCTACCCATCTCTCCTTTTCCCATTCCTCTTCCTGCCCTTCCCTTTCCTCCCTCTCACTTTCTCTCTATCTGAATCTATTTCTTTCCCACTTTGATTTCTCCATTAAGCTTTCAGCCTTTTCCGAATGTGACCGTAACTCTTAAAGTTATAAAATGGACTCGGGGTATTCTGTGTGTTGCTTTTGGGAAATTGTAAAAATATCCTTGAATGAGCAACCCAGGAAATGGACCGCACTTTGTTGTGCCCATACCTGGCTGTTGCTGCCTCCAGGGCCCTTGAGGTACAACGCGTAGAAGGACTGCTTAAGTGAAAACGACAAATTCAAGATCCTATCGTAAAGATCTGAATTTGCAATATACTATGACCACACATGCAGAGGAAAGTTGAGTCTCCTCATGAGCTGATCCCTTTTTTCTTAAATTCTCAAATGATTTTCTATAATTATACAATTACTAACACAGTGTTGTTGGTGGTGTTTTGAAGTTCAATATTTGATGCTGGTGTTTACAAAGGTAATGATTCACATCAAAAGAGGGTGGTGTTACCAAGAGGAACAGTAATGACTTTGGATCAGATTGTACCTGCATTCACTGCATGAATTAAGATAGCTAAACTGGCCCCGACCAGCATTTAGGATCTTTTTGCAAGGTAAAAATCAATTCCTCAGAGAAACTACAAACCAGTATTAGACAAAAAGGCATATTTGTCACAACAATTGCAGTGTCTGATCAAAACACGCCTGTATAAATGGGCTCATTAACTGGCCTCCAGCATTGCTGCTTGCAGCTTTCTGGACAGCCACTCATCCAAACAACTGCACTTCCCTGGGTTCTCAGCAATACACCTGCCATGTATGAAGGTGATCGCATGAACAGTTGTTGAGACAATCAAAAAACAGACATTCAGACAAAGAGACAGAGATTCCTTCCATTTTAGTTAGATGGTAGATCTTTTATATATTAAAACATGAGTTTGGAGGCATTAAGAGCTACCACAAAAAACATCACCTTTCTAAAAAAAAAAAAAAAAAAAAAAAAAAAAAAAAAAAAAAAAAAGGTGAGGGTATGAAAGTTACATGAAACAGGACAGACCTCTCATCTTTGATGATGCCATTTGGCACATCGTGGTATCATGCAGCTCAGATTGCTTTTATACCACCACCCATAATACAATGTGTTACCATGTCTACACAATGTGAGCAAGTAACACGAACAGGCTCAACTGCACATAGAGCATTACCACAAATCACCAGTGAATGGCAATGATGAATTATGTCCATACATCTTTCTAATTGTTCACTATACAACTGAAATTTGTTACTGAAGCAGTACTCAGGCTATTGTGATTAATGGCATGAACAAAAATCTGTTTTAATTTCAATCCAGCAATTATTTTATTTGGGCAGGTGTAAATATTTTTTTGATAGATATCCCATTTTGTAATTTAAAAAAAGTTAAAATTATATATACACAAGAATATGCATCTGCATCTGCATATGCATCTCACAATATTATATCAAATACATGAGTACATTTCTGGTGAGTCCATGGGTGGAATTAAAAGTTGTCAGGGTCTTCACTGCAAATAGGAAAATGCAGTATGTGCAGTATGTGCAGTATGGCTTTACTAGGTGGCAAAGCTGGATCTAAATTCTCTGAAAACTGTATGGACAAGGCCGGTGGTAGATAGAGTAAAATGAGAAGCTCAGTCATGAAAACAGAGGAAGTCCAGGATTTTGGCCAATTACCTTCTGATCCAAAAAAGATCAACTGAGGAGGCAGTATTAGCACTTATTCTGAGAGCCACATTTGGGCCACTATAAACTGTCAAGGATGTCAGCATGATTGCCCAGTCTGGTTCAAATCTGCCGTGCTATACTGTTCATGTTTCTACCAGTATTGTGGAGAGCCTCCATTGCTTCATAGCTGTGTTGTGTTTAGGTGGGTATGACAATGTCTGCATGCACAGATGCATGTACGTTTATCTGTATAACAGTACTTGCCATATTGCCAATGTTTGTAGAAAACATTGACGTGTAGTTTGAGCAGAGAATAGGCAGATAAAGCTGCATAAATTGCAGGATATAACCTAGACTTCACAAGAGCAAGCCAGATTTTAATGTCAACAGCGAGAGGCTGCAACCTGACAATCAAAAGTGAGCAAGAACTTCTCTCTTTCTGTCTCTGTCAGTACTAAGCCGACTTTGTCAGTACCCTTGCAGTGCTGGAGGAGAAGTCATTGTTTGTGCCCATTATAAAAGTTCAGGCCCTGACTGAAGGAGTCAGGGAAACATGTCCTCCTGAGTTTGACAGGAAATCTTTACTAAAAGCATATAATAGAAATCTTTTTTCCCCCTGCACAAATGCCAACTTTATTCCATAGGCATAAGTAATGAGTGCAGGTTTCAGGGCCCATGCCACTCTCCCCTTTGATCAAATAAATATTAAAATGGTTGCCAAAGTAACAGCATGCTTAATTGAGGCATATTGAATGATAAATAGGGCAGTGTGTTTTCTTTAAAACACAGACTAATTGGCCCGTTGGAGCCCTGAGTTGACTTTGCTCCAAAAGAACTGCTGTGTAATGCCAGGCTGAAAAGGAAACATTTAGTTTGGTCTCAGAAAAAAGCTTTAACTTTATAATCATTCCCATACTACAGTTACCATCATAAGCATATATCGCTACCTGACTGCGATGAGCTTTTCTACTCAAACCCATGCTAAACACTCCTCCAATCACTGGCTCTTGCCAAAGCCGAACACCTCGCCCCGGTCATCCTTGTGTGCCTATTCAGCATGTGGGGAGGGGGAAGGGCAATAAATCAAATTCCCCATTCCTGCTGAAGTGCTCCACAGGTCCAGGAGGACAGTGTCCACTTCCTTACATTAATCTTTTAATGGACTCTCCTTCCTTCTCTTTGGCAGCTGCACTTCCCCCGACAGGTCAGCAACGATTGTCGGGGTCGTTAGTCCTCTGATAGGCTGAACGATAAGATCAGCAACAATGGGGACAAGGTGTGGGGAGACAGAGCTGAGCTGGCCACACAACTCTCTGGGTTCAAGAAGAGAGTCATCTTTACAAGGTCATACTGAGAGAAAGAGAGAGAGAGGGAGAGAGAGAGCTGGAGTCAATTTAGCACTGAACTGCACTGTTTAGGGGTGCAGGTGCAGTGCTAATATTTTACAAATGTGGACACTCTGGATTGCAGATGCTTTGTGCTCATCTGTGCTTTTCTCAGATGCTGATTACAGCAAGAATAATTATCCCATAAAAAACTAACATGTTCTATCTACACAAAGAAAGTCATTGGATTAGTTCCATTACATTTTAATCAGTATTTTAGTAAGGTATTATTATTATTATTATTATTATCAGCAATAGTAGCAGTAATAGTTGCACTATTATTAATAATAATAGTGGTAATAGTAGTGGCAGCAGTAGTGGTACTCACAATGGTTGCATCTCCCATAGCTTTCAAGCAGGCCTGAGTTAACCCTCTACTGCACACAATTTGATGGTACATGATAAAAATTATTCCACATTATTTCTTGGTTCATTTTGGGACACTTTATTGATAAAACTAATTTTTTTTTTTTTTATGACCCCCCCATTCCAAAATATTTTTTCGTTGCCTGAGGGCAACGTCGTGCAACAATGGTACAAAATCACAGAGAAAACTGTGATCTCATTTGTTGTAAAACAATGCTTAGAGAACAATACAACACCAAAAAATCTTTTTGAAATGTCAACAAATAACTAAACAAAATGCAAAAAAACCCAATTAAAACATACTGACATATTTCATTTGATACAGCCGTAGGTTTCATGTATCATCATTTCATGTATGTTTTGTGTCACATGAAATTCTCCAAAAGAAATTTTTTGATGGCTTCCCAGTGTGCAAGAGGCATTACATCAGCAACATGTGAACTGTGGCTGCTGCTGCTCCAAAACATGCGGGTATAATGACATATGGAGCACAGTGCCAAAGAACTGTTCAAGTTCTTGAACAGTAAGGTTGAGTGGCTTGGCAGCATTGCATTGGATGCTGTTCAGGTTTGACTCATCAACAATAAGTTCCAAGAGGTCATCAGAGAGAAGACCTTTGAAATATTGGTATGAAGATAGAATTTCATTGGCAGAAGAAGGGATGTGTAACCATTAAGACTGTACTGTAGAAACAGTGGTGTGACATGTTTTCCATCGAGGTGTCTTGGAAGAACTACTTTTGCCTAACATGCCGATCCTGTTCTTTTCTTCCATAGAAAAATACTGTGTCCATTTTCTGTCAAAATGTGTTAAAAGAAGTAAAATTTAAGACATATAAATATATTTAGATCTCATACTGTGCATGTGGTATGTAATTACATCCAAATACATAGTCAGCAAAGACATCTATTAAAAAGTACCCCTTATCGCACAACGTTGCCCTGAGGCAACGTTAAGAAAAACTGATATTCTGAACAAGCTAAATAAAAAAAACTTCATAAAACCTGACAAAAGTCTTCTCTACACCTTCATGCACACACACATATTTTTTATTTACAGTTTTTGTCATTTTAAATAAGATTAAAAAAGCAAATAATCTTGCCTTCTTCTCACACCATGTGCGCCTGTGGCCATGTGTCAGAAAAGGAAGTCCCACCCTCAAATGATGCTTGATAGAGAATCCCAAACTTTTCTGGACTATTATTTGATACCTTTTCTGTCATTATAGCTGGCTACAATTATTTAAAGTGACATACATTGGTCACAGGGCTTAAGAAAACTTTACGTTGCCTGAGGGCAACGCTGTGCAGTAGAGGGTTAAGCCGCTACTAAAGAAACCTACACTCTCATCCCATCCCAGGTTAAAAATTACAGGCCGGGTTCACTCCACTTGAGTGCACAGTCTTTAACTAAGTCACTGAATTTCTCACTGAGAATAACCTATATGATCTGGTCCAGTCCAGCTTCAAAAACGGACACGCTGCCCATGCTGCACCCCTGTCTGCAGTGGAAACACTGCAATCAGCTAGAGCTGCCGGTCAATCCTCTGTTCTACCTCTGTTTGGCCTATACACTACCTTTGACACAGTTAAAAACCAAATTCTCCCCTCTGCACTCGCTGAGCTTGGCTTCTCAGGATCTGCCCTCCACTGGCTTGAGTCCTACCTCTCAGGGAGATCCTGTCATGGAGAGGAGAAGTGTCTAAATCCTACTGCTTGACCAGAGGGGTACCTCAAGGGTGGGTGCTTGGTCCCCCTCTCTTTTCAATACACCTCCTCTCTTGGTGCAGTCATCCACTCACATGGCTTTTCATACCACTCTTATGCTGATGATACCCAACTACTCCTATCGTTCCAGCCAGACAGCCCCACAGTCTCGGCACAAATAATGGCATGTCACACTGATATCTCAGCATGGATGAAGGAACACCACCTTCAGCTCAACCTGTGCAACACTGAGCTCCTTGTCTTCCCAGCCAGTCCCTCAACAGATCAGTATCCAACCGGATTCTAAACAGCTCATTCCCACAAAATCCACCAGAAACTTGGGTGTCACGACTGATGACCAACCGACCTTTAAAGAACGTGTGGCCTCTGTGACTCACTCATGCTGTTTTGCCCTGTACAACATCAGTAGTGACTCATTCATTGCATCACTGCATTGATTATAAATTCTGCCAATGCAGCTGCACCGATCTGCTAAAACAAACAGAAGGACTCGTTCTGACTTTGGCCTAAATTGACTTGAAATGTTTTGAACTGAATCATTCATGATTCTTAGGGAAAAAAATAAAGAATCTAACATTATGTTAATCTAACAGAGTCCTTGGAATTTCCTTTTTCATCAATAATTTTGCATTTATAGAATAAATGATGCTAATTCTGTTTTCTACATTTCACATGAAAAAATGTACATGGATCTAAAATTTTGGCTGTATGAGGACTGAACTGAATTGTTGTGGGTTAAACTGTGGGTTACAAACTCAAATCAAATGGCCTTTCTGGCCTCAACTTACTATGTGAAGCCAAAGTTTCACAGCCATAGTAGCAGCAGTAGTGGAAGTAGTAATAGTTGTACCATAGTATTAGTGTTATGCAGTATTTCTTCTGAGCAACAATAAATACAGTACAGCAAATAAACTGTTTTGCTTCATCTTCCTGTCAGAGCACATGAGAACTCTGCTCCAAAGTATAGACTGTTGCTCTAGAACAATATTACGCATGAAAATAATGAAAGGAATGTGAAGCCAGCATGCGCAGTCAAGTAATTCTGTCATTACATGGACAAATACAGTTTATATAATGCTGGCCTAGAGGTGAAGGTTAACACTGATTAAATTAAAGAAAAAATATTTGTTCTCCAGGCAAAGCTGAAAAACCCTTTGGCGTGCCCTTTGCCAGCCGCATCTTACTCAAAATCCACTAGTTAAAGAGAAAAACGTCTCAATCCATATTGTCTGAGGAGAACAAATGAGCTGCATTTGATAGGTTGACAGTGCGTAAATGTACTTCTTAATCCACACCTGGGTGTGCGGGTAACTGGGTAAATGTGGCCCACCACTCACAACAACTCCCCCGAGAAATTACACCAATTGCCATTTCAAAAATGAATTCAGTGACCTACAGTAATGTGAAATTCATTTGCACACCGTTTGCAGCCAAACAATAGTATGTGTGCGACAAGGGTGTGTGTGCATGAGAGAGAGAAAAAAAAGAGAGAGAGAGGGAGAGAGAGAGAGAGAGAGAGAGAGAGAGAGAACGTACGTGCATGCTTGTGTATTTCTGCCCCATCCACACAATCAGTGATTGATGAAAACACAAATTCCAGCCACATCCAAAAAGTAAAACAGACACATGTCAAGCCAGCAGAATATCACATGATTTGTTTTTGTACATCATCTCTTTCCTGGTTAAGTTATCATTATTCAAAAGCAGTGCTATTCTTTATTCCATGGCTTGAGAGATTATTTGTAACTAATTTATTGCTTAATTCCAGAACTGCTAGTGTGGACAAATCAACTGACTATCCGGTGTCAAAAATGGTATTGTATAGACAATATTGCAGGCAACTGTAGATTCTGTCATTACTTAGCCTTCACAACAGAAATTCAATGTGTAGAACCTGCATGGACCTTTGTATCACAGCAACGTGGAGTATTTCCAGGTGGCTCTTCTTGCCAAGACAACAGCTGTACACGTTCACTGATGTCACAGAGTCAGCAGAAAAGTTTGTTTATGTCAGCTAACGTAAGCCTGATGTACGACTAACGGAGACATGTTGTTTTCACAAGAAAATTAATAAACTGGTAGGCTGTTTGTGCCATGACTTTGCTGTAAACCAATAACTTTGTTTACAGCAACACAGCTAATTAGGATTAACTTAGCTGACAATGTGTATTTATTGAGATAGGTTATGAAAGAGCTTCTAATTATCTAATAATAATAATAATAAAAAACCTTTAGCAGTCTGCCAATGATTTTAATTAATTCTGTACATTAACTTTAACTTATGCCTTTGTTGTTGCTGTGAGCTGCACACACTGTGACAGAGAGAGATGACTGCCAGTAGATTCACCAGCAACGCTAGAATTCCCAATACAATATAATTCTACCCATTCAATTTATGTGGGCTTCACATGATTTTTGAAAGCGGCTTCTGAAAACAGCTCACATCCAAACTCTGACCATGTATGTTATTAAAAACCATGTGGTGCAAATAAATTCAAGTTACTTCTTGCTTCTAGATTGGGGTGGAAGCATAGGCAACCTTAACGATCCTCAGGCTGCGCATTCACACAAGACAACATTTATGAAGATGAATAGATCATCAGAGAAATCCAACGAAGCACCCTCCTATGCTAAGTAATTATATTCCAGGCACTAATCAAATTAGGCTACAGTTTGTGTAACGGCAACCCCACAAACACACACGCACATGCAAAAACGAAACATGCGAGTCAAATTGGGTAAGC
The DNA here is from genome assembly GCF_902150065.1 of Myripristis murdjan. NCBI lineage: Eukaryota > Metazoa > Chordata > Actinopteri > Holocentriformes > Holocentridae > Myripristis > Myripristis murdjan. The sequence continues at coordinate 15,679,167 of NC_044002.1, read as the reverse complement.
AGCGTGGGCTGTTGAACCCTCACTTAGCGCAACAGCCTTCTCTCATGTTATTATTTGAGGAGACACAAAAAACACTTGGACTGATTAGTTCTGGGAATAAATGATCTCTAATTAGGCTAAGTGCTTCAGAGGGAATATTTTAGAAGAAGAGGGGCACTGAATGGCTACATGCAAAAAGGAGCCAAAACATCGAAGAACGTTCTGTTTCTTCTGATACTGAGAGGCAGAGAGATGAGGAGAGGCAGAGAGCGAGAGAGAGAAAGAGAGTGAGAGAGAGCGAGAGAGAGAGAGAGAGAGAGAGAGAGAGAGGCTGGGTGGGTGGTGAGGATTGTGCAGAACCCCAATCAACATTATTGCTTCCTTTCACATTTTGGCTGATACATCATGATTTCTGCCAAATTTAATTAATTCATCAATTTAATTCCTAACATCATATAACATTATGATAGTCCATATTAATCAAACTCAGATTATCATTAAATTTGCACTAGACAAATTTCACATGTTGGTGGCTCCAAATGGCACTGAGACCTAACTGAAAAATTTCAATGCCCAAAAATCATAAAGTAGATCGTAATCTTTACAAAGCACTTATGTTTACCAGTCTGTGATTATTTTATACCGAGGGACACCGAGGGGAACGACAGGCAAAAAACATTTGTGAGCCAGGCTTTCTTTGTGTTCTCACTCACTGGCTAAATCAGGAAATAATTTTTATTTTGTCCAAAGCAAATCATGTTTGACATTCTGATGTAAATAAAAAATAAATTGCTACTCTCTATCATTAACTGATGTTACACAATGGTGACATCAATAGTGACATCAAAGTGACATTTTACATCTGTATTGGGAATGTCTTTCTTGGGAAAACTCCTCTGGCACAGAGGAGGTGATGCGTTTTGTGTTTATGACAGCAGTGGTTTCATAACAGAAAATCAAGGAAAAGAAACAAATTAAATGCTGAAAAAAATTAAAACATGATTTAAAAAAATAAGGAAAGTGACCATCTCCATATCAAAACTCACATGAATGCCAGCATTGCCCCCCTTAAGCTGGAAAGCAGTAGATGATATTGCGGCCATGTTCACAATAACCTGTGTGAATTTGAAAATGCTATGCTGGTGGTTCTTGCAAACTACACTACAATAGCATTCTCTGACTGTTTCCCAAAAGTTTGGCATCCACACTGAAATGCCCCAAAATTCTTGAGGTCTACTAAACTACATGACATGATGCTTGACAGGCGTTCTCAGATTTACACACTTTAGAGAGCAATTATGAAATGCACCATTTTCATGGGTGGAAAATCCTTCTCCTAAATGGAGAAAAATGTAATGCACTAATGTGGACACAGCCTGAGAAACAACATAGAAGTAGCTCTTTTTCTTTTGAGCAGGCAGGCTTTGGCATTTTATATATGAGATACATTTGAAAATGTGCATCTTTGTCAGTGCCTATTCTGAGCTGTAATTTATGGAATTTCCCACATAAGTCTGATGCAAACATTACTGAAAACACTCACTGTTTTGTGCGGGAGTCACTGCTTAACAACTGCATTAGGTGTGAGAAGTAATTCAACTTTACTGTTATTACATTGTTTTCTTAAAAATGTGCAGGGGTTATTAATATATGTAACTGTCTGTAATGCCATTGTTACTCTATGCTGCTGGCTTTTTGACATAATGCTGTGTAAGTTACTGACCAATAGTAATACTACTACCGACATAATCCCAAGTCATGAGTCTGCTGGTTGGAGAATGCTACACATTGGAGTATATTTGTATCCCACCACCACACAGGCCAACCTCAGGCTCCAGTGTGTAGGAATACTGGTGTTGTTCAACAAACAAAATAGTTCCAGCATAAGGAGTAGTCTGAAAGTGCAGTAAAGCCATGAAAATACAAAAAAAAAAAAAAAAAAAAATACAGTTGTGTTGACTGAAAACATTTTAGGTGTGTTCAGATGATTTATTTCATGAGTTGACCTTGTTTGTTGCTGTTGCTGTGGGCTATCCAGGCTGGGGCCGGCTCCCCAGCCAGAGAACCTACTGTCTCAGATCCTGTCCATGCAAGAATATCACTGTCAGTACCTCATACAACCTTGTCCAAAAACAATAAGATACCAAGACACATACCAAACGCGAGAATGTTATATTTTCATTTAAACAAAAAGCACGCATCTAGTGGGTCTCAAGAAGGAAGGAAGGGAAGCTCTTCTCTATTGCAATCCCCACTTTGTGATTTAGGCTGATGAGTGGGATATGTCTTTCCATAATAATACTGCCTGGTGCAGCTTTAAGGGAAGGAAATTTCACATTACTGGGTCAACATCACGACCCCAACCAATCAACCCGAGATGTATGTGCTTAACAAAATCTGTTTGTCCCATCTATAATGCAAACGGCTGCAATGATAGGTCTCTTATAATGGTTGGAAAATTTATGCTTACATAATTGTTTCATCATGCACAGCTTGTACCCTGTACTAACTTCTCAATGGGTTACGTCCCCCATAGCAGATTTTATGTAAAACCACTCTGGTATAGTGTTGAAAATATGGTTGGTGCGATAATTTCTTAGTGCCAGCACTCTGAGCTTTCAAGCATGGCAAGCGTGCAACACTGTTAATAACATTAGGCACACAAGTACATACCATTTGAAATACTCACCTTATTTTTGAGTATGTTATTGACAGAGTTTTTCTGCAGATAGCACGAAATAAAATAGATAATGATAAAGAACAACAACAGATTTCTTCAAGGATAACATACAACCACTGCTAACTTCTCTTTTTGAAATGAATTCCTTATGAAAAAGGAGATCTTTTTTTCCAGTGTGATGGAGTCTAATCTGAACCTCGTCACACTTTCGAGCCAGTTTTTCGTGATACTTGACTGATTGCTAGAGAACATTTTTCTTCCCTTGTCCAACTCCATGGTTGAGATCAGAGGTCAGAGTGAGCTTGCAAACAGCGACTGGGGCTGGTGCGGATTCAGTGGCCCGAACCAAGTGTTCACACTTACATGCTCACAGATTTTGAGGTGCGTTCCCATCAAGACCGCGAGTGTTCACAGCTGTTCCACTGTGAACCCGGGGAGTGCGAGACGGCTCTCTCACACACTCTGAGGCCTATATGAACACTTTCCCATGACCTGACAGAACTGTGATATACAACAAAACACTGTATTTCTATATAACGGTATCCTATCAGTAACACAGTTATTATACTAAAATGGACATTTGAACAGCTACTCAGATTATTTTCAAAAACAGAATTTCAGTGCCCAAATATTTGTTTTGTATTAGAAACAATACCTTCAGGTTTATTGAGACCTTATCAAGGAGTTAACAGTTTACCCACACTTAACACAGTTATATTAGAAGGGATAAGTTTCAAGGATGAAAAAAAAAGTACCAATAATTAAATTGAGCCCTGTCTCCTAAAAATTACGTTCTCCTACAACTAAATTGTGTTCTCAAATACGTTTTGAGGGGGACATATTTTTGTTGTGGACTACATGTGTTTGTAACATATTATAGGAACATTTGCAATCTTTTTGTTTCAAAATAGTGCGAGGAGGCAGGTGGGCTGGTGGACAGGTCAGACAACCGAATTTCACCCAAGTGACCCAAGTTGAAGTACAGCGTGAAGCGATAGTGGTGTTTTGCCAACATTACTTTACTGTAACTTTAAACCTAACCGTTTCCTAATCTTAAGCAAAGTTTTGGTGGCTAAAGTAACAAAAATGGCTAAAATGTTGCTCGACATCATATACAACATATGTTGGTTAGAAAGGTATTTGTAATTAGTCATACACAAACGCAATAGGTCATAAAATACATTTACCGCCAAATGTAACTAAGACACAGTTAGTTGCATGGGAATGTAATTTTTAGGAGACAGAGTTGTTATATTGGTAAACAGAGTAGCAACAGCTGGCGTCTTTGTCAAGGTAACGTGTTCTTATAGTGTGCTGTCCCACATTCCTCATTTATATGCCCCTGCAAGCCTTTAAACTCTCACACACTCGGGTGTTTACATTGATTATGCAGGTGACATCACTCCCAAAGTCTGCGCAGGCTCACGATGGAGGGTGGTTATTGGGATTGGGCGAGTGGCACTGCAGCCGGGATGGTGCTTGGATAATTAAACTCAGGCCTTCCAACTGAAAGGCTGTCTCTCTAATCACAATGTCAACCTGCTGCAGTAGGATCCTGTAAGATAAGTCAACAAACCTTGTTAGAGTGCTCTATGAGACAGATAAAAGGCCTCCAGGGTTTTGGACTGTATGAAAACCCTGTAGAAATTCCATACAAACCTTGGCCTGAAAGACAGTTAACAAGACACCTATTGGACTTTCAGACAGGATGATAAAAGACTGATTTGAAAACATGATTACAATCGGATTCCATCGTGTGTTGGAACCAATACTAAAAGGTTTGGTTATTGGGTTCCTAAAGGACATGGTGTAAATAGCTGTCTCAGCGAGCCCACTCTTGGCCAGCCTGTGATTTCTAAGGAAGGTTTCCATTACACATCAAAGCCAGCGAGGGTGGTTTATTTATCTTGTAAACACATGCGCATTACTAATTACACCGCATATCACCTTAAAAGAATTCCACCTCCATCAAAGTCACGACTGTTCGATAGAAAACGATTTTTCCTCTTTTCTTCTATTCTCTCGCCAGGACGGGATTAAAAGCTGGTTATCGTTCAATTCCTTTAATGTTGCCTCTCTCTCTGCTGCCGTTTCAAGCTAATTAAATTTCTTCCGGGGCAATGCTGTATTGGCTGGCTGACAGGTAACATTATAAAACATGACCTTCCTCATGTTGTTATCCCACTGACAGCTGAGAAATTCTGCTAGTGTGTACAGAAAGTGGAGCTCGGTGCTGAAGGCAGTACAGTCCCAAATGTTTCATGCAGTAGGATATATGACAAGTCAAATCAGTGTTTCTTTAAAGCACATTATCCCCAGGAAGGTCTTAACAAACTTTATATTCAGAAAACACAATGAAGACAGAATAATAAAAAAATATGAGGACAGAGAGGGGAATAACAGTTAAAACAGTAGCATACATGATAATAGTAGCAATGGTAAGAAACAATAATTTTAAAAAAAACATGACACTATAATTAGGAATAGTCAATATAAAAAATGATATGTACAGCATATTTGACTGCAAGGATAAAGGAAATAGCTGTTGAAATAATGTTAATTCAGCTCAAAGTGATCACATTGTCACTGCAGAGAAAACATCATTTAAAGACACTAATAAATACAAAATGGCACCCCATCACCGTTGCAGTATTTTTAGGCTGCACTAAACACTGACAAAAGCTGGGGGTTGACTCATCTCTTTGAGTAGGAGTGGGAGGAGAGAGGAGCTGCTATAGTGTATGCTTACAAAAAAAAAAAAAAACACAAACAAAAAACCAAACAGAACAGTGTGTGTGTGTGTGTGTGTGTGTGTGTGTGTGTATGTATTTGCAGTACATCTGAGGAGTTTCCAAAATGAGATATTCAGTATTTTGAATACGTGACAAATGATTGCTGGCAAGAACATAGAAGTCACAGTTGAATAATACTGAAATTACACATCTTAAGCCTTTTTCTTACTTTTTTTTCCTCCTTTATTTCTTTTGGATATACAGCAGATTTCAGGTATTTTCTCCTGAATTGGATATAGAGCATTTTCTCACAACTGTGCATGCACATTTATTCATGCAAACCATCTACTTACTTTATATCCTTGCCTGTGAGTTTGTCAATGTGCTCTTTCCCCTGCCTTCAGTAGGAGTGTTTTCTGTTACGCTTGCAGACGGTATGTGTGAGTGTGTGCGCAATGTGTGAGGACGAGTGAGCACTATGTTCAATTGTCCATTCACTGAGCTCAGCAGGGTGTGAGGGCCCTGTGGCCAGGCAGCCCAACACTTTGACTGCTTGTCAGGTTTCATTTCAGATCACCAAGTAATGTCTTGCTGCGCTGCTGTGGGCCTAACCGTGGTTCAATGTCCTGAAAGCATCTTAACGATCCAATGCACAGTTTACATCTTTGATATCCATTATTTGAACAAACAAAATGACTCTGACTTGTGAAAAAAGATTACTGGCATGAAACAACAACTTGTAGTGGAATAGTTATCCAAAAAACCTTTGCTTACAAAACAATCACATTGGAGAAAATAAAATCCTCTGTAGTTTTGAAATGATTTTTGAAATAACTTTTTTAAAAAATAAATATTTCCACCCCAGAATGGTTATAGAGGGTTTTGGAGCAGTTCCAAGTGCAGCTGTACTTGTAAAGGTTTAAAATTTGGGCTCTCTAAACCAAGTGACCAGAGTAAATTACAGAATAAACAGAGGAGCAGATTTTTTGCACTTTCAACAATCTGCAACACTGACATAAAAAAAAGCATCCAATGGATCACTGCTGTAAAAAGCTTTGTGGAAACCCAGTGCCAGCAAAGTGACTCATGGGCTCTTCACACAGCACTAAGATGTCGCCTTTGGATGGAGTTGCAAGATAATGCCTCAGGTTTACAGATATCCATCAAGTGGAACTGGACCAAAGTCAGACCCCGACTCAGACAGTGTCTACGAGGCTCTACTGAAGCACTCAGATCATTTTACAGGAGCTTATGTACCTGATAACTTTGTGTTAACTTCTGCATGGCGAGGTGTACAAAGGAGACAGAGGGATGAGAAATCAAGGGTTTTGCAGTCCTTTTTTTCTTGTATAGTTTATGTTCATGGCAACAGCCATTTACAAAGAGAGATTTACCATAGAAACTATGGAACTGTTTTTATTTAAGTTGAAAAATTACATCAATTCTTATATAGCAGCTTTCATACAGGGGGTATAGCCCAAAATGCTTAACAATGAGATGAAAAAACAAGAGGAAACAGGCAATTAAAAACAAGAGCAAATACTGCACGATAAAACCAAGCAATCAATTGAAAAAGCAAAGAACACAGGCAGTAAAACAAATGTCAATAAGATATATTAAAATGGATATAAAAGAAATTAAGATTTAGAAACAGGAATATATGTACAAACAAAGGAAGACAAAAATGTGAAGCAAAGGAGAACATAGAAACAGTAAAATATGTAAAAGAACAGAATAAAAGAATAAGACAAAGTAAGTGTGACAGTTAAACGCAATGTGGAATAAATACGTTTTCAATTGTCATTTAAAAATGTTCACAGAGTCTGCATCTCTTAAAGCCTTGGGGAAGGGATTCCACAATTTTGGTGAATAATTAAAAGAGGCTGAGCTGCCGATTTTCTTATTTATGTGATAGTTTGTATTAAAAAACCAGCGGCAGAAGATCTAAGAGGCCGTGAAGGATTATCAAACGACAAAGAATTAGAAACATTGGCCGGTCTTGACCCCTTTGAGAGCCTTGTAAACAAGAGGCAGAACTTTAAAATCAATCCTAAAAGACACAAGGAGACTATGTTTGCTGGGGTGATCTGCTCTCTCTTTCTTTTTCTAGTCAAAAGTCTGGCAGCAGAGCACTGCATTAATTGGAGTTTATCAGTGGATTGTTTTGGAAGACCAGTGAAAAGAGCATTGCATGAACACGTTTTTCAGCATCTTGTTGGGATAGGAATGCCTGTACCTTTGCAAAATTCCTTAAATGAAAGAAAACTGCTTTTGTCACCACCTTTATGTGTGATTTAAAATTTAAGTTTGAATCAAGGACTACGCTCATACTCGCGAGCTCTGACTTAACTTGCAGGGCTGAGCTGCCAAATTTGGATGGTAACAATTCTCTTTTGGTGAGTGGAGCAATCAGTAAAATTTGTTTTGTCTATTTGATTCAAGAAAGTTGATCTGCATCCAGTTGTTTACAGCAGCCAAATCAGTCGTTAAGGATAAGGTCGTTAAGGATAAGGTTTGGTCATCATAAAACTGTGTGTCGTCTGCATAGCTATGGAAATTAATCTTATGTGTTCTGATAACGAAATTAATCTTATGTGTTCTGATAACGTCTCCCAGAGGAAGCATATATAACAAAAAAGTAAGTGACCAAGGCAGCTTCAATGAGCAACAAAGGTAGCTCACACTTCCCTGACACATGATCACCCATCGTGACAAAGAACTTTATCCCTGATGCGTATGAGAGGAACCAGTTTAAAACACTTTAAGAGAGGCCAACAAAGTTCTCAAGGTGCTCGATACAAATACTGTGATCAACCGTGTCAAATGCAGCACTTACATCTAACAGCAACATTACTATTGATCCTGAGATTACTAACAGCTTTTGTGAGGGCTGACTCAGAGCTGTGCCCTGAACTCTCACAGATATTCTTCTGGAAAATTATTAGTGCTCAGGTAATCAGTAATTTGGTTGAAGACAGCCCTTTCCATCTTCTTGCTGGGAGTTGTGATACAGCCTTGTAGTTATTCAAAACAGCAGAATCTAGGTTAGGTTTTTCAGAAGGGGTTTTATTGCATCTTACTTACTTAGTAGTTAAGCTCAAACTGTACTGAAAAAGGAAGCCTTGTTTGTTTCCATGGCATTACCAGGCCCTTAACATATAATTTGTAACAGATTATTCCCTTCTCCATGCAATCAACACAAATTTGTACGATACTGTATATTCTGCAAGTTGCAAATTGAAACATGGCTATTTATCCAGTAAGTAAGCTGAAACTGCACTGGAAAGGAAGTCTTGTTTGTTTTCATTGTATTATCAGGCTCTTAACATATCATTTGTAAAAGATTTTTTCCTTTTCCATGCAATAAACACAAACCTTTACCATATATGTTCTGCAAAGTTACTAAGTAAGACATTACAAATCACAGAGTAAATAAACTGAAAATGTAATGTAAACAACAACAACAACGGTTTAATCCCATGGTATTACAAAGTCCTTACCACATCAATTAATCAAAATGGTTTCCTTTCCAAGACATTTCAGACAAACTTGCACTATATGTTCCAGAGTGTTACTAACTAAAACATGACATTTTAGTGAATGAGTACTGAAACAGGAGAAATGTCAAATAAACTGACACTTAATGACATGGTACTTATATTGTACGTCAAAAAGTGTGCTTGTGATGTAACACACACACACACACACACACACACACACACACACACACACACACAAAAAGAAATGTAATAATACAATGTAACAATATGCACCAACACCAACAATATGTATAAAAGCTTAAATTGCTGTTACAATGTTTTTGTGTATTTCTTTTCTTCTTTCTTTCTATTTTGTTTGGAAACAGGAGGAGAGAACATACATGAGCATATTAGCATTAATGTTAGCTTGTACAAAATCATAAACAAACTGAAATTTAAAATAATTTATAACTATCATTTTTTTTTAACTAAATTGCTACAGATGCTGCACATTAGTTATTATTTTTATCTGCATTAATATACATTTATCACATTTTTATTCTCCTATACTTTTCCCTAAGAAGAGAGAGACAAATATTCTGACACATATGTTTACCGAGACCGTTTTTCCTACTAACCCTGGGTTCCTGTGAGCACATCAGAAACAGAAAGTGCCACAGCTTTTCAGCCAACCTCAAGAGGCTGGCAAAATATAGCTGAAAGTATGAAATTGTCTTCACGCTAAATTGCACATGGTTTCTCATACCTCACAACCCATACTTCCTTTGAGTGTGATGTTCTCAGGGCTTAGCCAGGCATATTCTTAATCTTTTCTCAGCTGTTATCAGTTGATATTTGAAGGAAGATGAGATTCAGAAAAAGCGACACCATCTCTTACTGAATGACTGATATTAAAAAAAAAATAAATAAAAAAAAAAAATCATGGTATTTCTTAACTTAAGCCCTTGGAAGACAAGTGTTTTGGAGAAAATGAATGGCTAACAATGCACTGATACTGATGCACAGCATGTAGGATTTAACTCCTCGTTTAATTATACACTTTTATGTGCAAAGTATACAAGACAACTCCATATTAAACTGTCTCAATGCGTGAAACTCCTTCACTAGCCTGGCTGCTAAATAATATTCTACATACAGTTCTCTCCTCAGTGTTTACAGCATCATTTCCTCCCCTGCATCTCCTGCTTTTGATACATTTTTAACAAGTGAATCAATGAAGGATAATGCTGTCTACCTGGATTCATTTCATCGAGGTGCTTTATGAAAACAGAAAACGTTCCCTAATATTTTGTACATTGAGTGTGTGAGCAGGGCTTAGGGAGCTTCTGTCCTACATGGGCCGATAAAGCACTCAAGCGATTTATGGGGGTTGGTGTCCATGACCTCTGGGGGCACAAACTAAATCATGGAATAACTGACCTTGACTCTACATTCAGACTAGCATCAACCACTGCCCCGTGACCTACTTGAGGGAGCTGATTGTTCACTGTGAAACCATAAATGTAAGACATATAGATGGGAGCATACAGCAATGGGTTTATGCTATGGGTTTTGATTAACCTACCCGAAACTTAAAGGGATAGTTCAGATTTATTCAGATTGATCATTTTAAGTAACCCTGCACAGCCGTCTGATCTTGCCAATTAATTTTTGTTTGACTTGCAAAACCATCTCGCCATGCTATTGGAAGCCACAATATGACCAGACCAGTCGGCATCTTTTGAGGAGCTACAGGCGTGGCTTAGGTGACGACAATATCAACATATCAACATCAACAAAGATTTTCCTTACGAAAACAATTAGAATCATGTAAAATGCTCACAACCAAATGATATGCTTATTCACTTTCACCATCACAGTTAACCTTCGGTGCTCATATCCTATATCAATTGGTTATTTAAGTTAATGATAAACACGTGGTTCTTCCATCAAACTTTTTTTTTTTTTTTTTTTTTTTGGATAAACAACTGTTGCCTCTGCCCCTTTTTCCAAATGGTTTGCACCCAGCAGCGTCTGCCTCTGTTTCATTAAGTGAACAACAGAAACAAAAGCTGAGAATGGCTGCCAGGCTACATTTTAAGCCCCTACAACAAAAATAATTCATCCAACCACAGAATAATACAATACACGTTTTTTGTTTGTTTTTGTTTTTTTGTTTTTATAATACCTTGCTCTCTTCACAGACAATACAAGGAGTATTCCGGAAATCAGTGGTATTAGTACATCCTGGCGCCTGATAGTATATCACAACAATCAAGAGTCATCTAACAGTTGACACCAAGCTCCACAACGTAGTTATACTAATGCATTCTGCAATTCATGAGAATAGATCTAAAAGACATTGTTGTTTCAGTGGAGAATAAGGAATTGGAGATAAAAAAAAAAGTGCTGTCTCCTATGGTGGATAGATGAAATATTTTCTGCATACATTTGCAAATCAAGTATTTTTTGCATGTATGTTTGTTTTGTTTTGTTTTGTTTTGTTTTAACCTGTGTGCTTCCATTCCCTTTTGTCATTGAGAATCGGCCAGATTTCAGACAGCAGGACTTGCCACAGGAGTGAAGTCCATGCACTGGTAGCAGCACACAGAAGAGCTCATACTACCCTGTGTCAATAAATTCCAACTACCCCTTTAAGTGGTAGCCAGCGTTTCCACACCAACAAAGAGATAGGGTGATTTAAGTCAACATCAAGCTATATTTCTCATAGAAAATTAATGGACTTCTGGCAATTGGTTTCTTGACTTGTTGGTGGTGCAACACACACATGCACACACACACAAAGGCTTGATTTGTGTTAGTGCTTTATCTTCATTCTCCTGAATTACTTGGATTTCTGAATTACTTTTTTTTTTTTTTTTTTTAATTTCAAAGAAGATCAGGATACTATCAAAGTGCAATAGTCTGCAGCCATATTGAGAGCTTTTGCAAATGCATTAAGTATTCTAATGTGATAGGATGTGATACAATATGTAATAGGATGTCAAAAAATTTCAAAGGACTTTCTACTGCAAACTAAACCATTGATCATTTGGCTTTTCTTATTAACAAAATATTATGATTACCGGGACACCAAATTAATTCAAATATTAAGAATACTAGAGCTCCATGGTGCCTGGTTTTCAGCAGTCATTGAACACTCAGACACGGGGATGGAATGAGTGACTCATAGTCTAAGTACAGCATCCATAACCCCCATGAGCATGAACATATATGTGTGTGTATCTAAATACACAGACGCAGTCACACATATAATACAGATAGAGACTGTAAGTGTATAGCTATTATAGCTTCTTTTCTCTTGCACTCCCACTCAACATAGGAGCAGGCCCCACTGTTGTTCACTGGGGTCTGTACTCTATTACTGAGAGTTGCATGAAGAGCTGGAGCAACAATAACAGCTGGGTCAATAATGTCCCCACATTACTGAGAGAAAGAAAAAGCGAGAGATAGCGTGTTTGTATATGTCTGTGTGAAAGAAAGATAGATATGGTTCATAATACATTATCTTACTCCTGAGATTCTATACAATTTAGCATTTTGACGGGCTTTTTGGCAAACAGTCTGGGGAAACACATCCTACAGAACATGATTTAGGGCCCTTTTCCACTGCTCTAAAGGAGACAAGAATTTGCCCAAATGGCAGCAAACAAGAACTGGAACTAAATCTGATTCCAGTTATTGTTTGTGTTTAACACATTTTTATACCTTCTTGTGTCTTTTGAAGCTCCTGTTGAATCTCAGCCTCTGACCGAAAAACAATGAGCGCTTGGACCCCATCGTGTTTTTGTCCATTTGGCTTCTTCAACTGCTCCATAGCTAACAACAAAAAGCTTCCACTTGAACATGAATTATAACACACAGTGACACACATTTGCATAAGAAATCAGCGATAAATAGTGTAGCAGTATTGTAGGGTCCCGCTGGTTCCTGTGAGTCTCACAGGTCAAGTACAGGCCAAAATATCAACTGCAAATGGAAAATCCAAAGTTCCTGTTTTCCTGCTCCTTTTTCTTTTATTTTCTTTTTTCCTTTCTTTCTTTCTTTCTTTTTTTTTTTTTTTTAAAGCCAAAGAAGTGCCAGGTTTGGTACTGTTGTAGTAGAACGGGGCCCTTAGGTAACTCCTGATATAGTGCCAGGCACACTGCATATATCACTCCTCCTCCTTTATTTGAGCTTCATATCCACAAGCTGTTTAGCCTGACCTCTATGGGTGACCAGGTGCTCTATATAACACTCCTCCACCCCCATCACCCCGCCCCCACATGCGCACACCCCCAAGAGCACAAATTCACACCACAACACTTCCTGTGTTTTGCTCATAATGCTGTGTGGTAAGACCCAGAGCAAATCGTCACCTTCGGGGTCTAACTATATATAGATGACTCTTTTTCCTAACCCCGTTACCATATATATCCTTCCATATTTCCGTGCAGTTTCTCGCTTTTTCTCTGCATGATGGAAACTTGTCTCTGGCAGTGGGCTCCTCAAACACAACTCCTCCCTTGTCAATATCCTGCTGCTTCTCTCACTCGCTCACGCCTCTATCCATCTGTCTCTCTCCTTCCCTCCCTGCCTGCATCTTTTACCCATCTCCCTGCTCTCCCATCCTCCCTCTCCCTCCCTCCCTCCCTCCCTCCCTTGTCCTGTCCATCGCTCCTTCTCCTTGCTGATTGATCTGTGGCCAAGACTCCCTGTGTTGTGCAGTGTAGCACTCACACACAGCCCTTACCGCATCCCGCCCCCCTCCTCCCCTCATCTCCCGGTCCATCTTCATTCTGGCCAATTTCCTTCACTCTCCATGGGGAGGGTCACTGATGCCGTTTGTAGTGTGAATCGCTCCCACCTCCCTCCACCCCCGTCTTTCTCCTATCACCGCACCCCTCCCTCCTTCCTGCTGTCTATTTCGCATTCGTTTTTCACACTCTCCCGTTCTGTCAGGTCGGGACGGTGCCATCAAATCTCTTACAAGGATGTTGTTTCCTTTAGGTGTTAAGCATAAACACAGGCTCGCGCTGCACACACTTGGGCGACACCTCACAAAATGCACCAAAACGCTATTGACTGGTGACAATGGCAATAATCACCTACTCTAATCCATTTAGAGCCTTTGTCGTTGGCACTACCGTGGAAGAGGGATTGAGTGGGATTGTACTGGCTCTCCTCAATGCGATAAATTCTCAGTGGAGCGGGCGAGATGTGTCAAAGTCGAGCCTCAGAAGCCTTGTTAAACAAAGCTAATCTTGCTACGGATTGATCAGGAGCAAGGAAATACAAACCATGAGGTAAACACAAACATCCATTTTAACCTTAGGTGACCTTCTGCATCCTAATCAGGGTGATGTCATGTCTGACCTTCAAGAATTAGCCGTAATGTATATTGGTGTGAACATTCGCTCTGACGACATATGATATCTAAATGAACAAATCTGCTGCGTCAATGTCAAGTAGATTCCACTATCATGTGAAAATGATGTGATTAGGATATAAAAGAGCGCACAGTGAAATGCAATAAAGACTGCTGTACAAAAAGAAAAAGAAAAAGAAAAAAAAAAAACAATAAAACATTAGTGTGCCAGCCTGCACCTGCTACCCTGTTATCATTGAACCAATAACTCCTCCAATCTTTGTCGGGTTTGGGCGATCCCAGCTGAATACAGTGTGGTGTGTTCAAGTTTGGTTGAGAAGGATGAATTCTTATCACCTCATTTACCAGCAAAACAACCTGAAATCAACCAGTGAGCAGCTGGCACCGTCAGTCGGAACCATTTCATGTAAACACTGTAAATATGGTATGCGCTCCACCCACTCTTCTATACAGTCGTCTTTAAATTTCTGATTTAACAATTAATCCCTCACTTGAGTACACTACCCTGTCTCTTCTCAATGCTGCCTCTGTAAGGCTGATCAATAGACTGCCACTGGCTTTGTATCCATCAACAAATAACTATGCAAATAAAAATCAATGGCCAAGCAACAGGAAATCAGTGGCTCGCCAATTAAAGCCTACCCTGGCCCACAGGCACTTCCAGAGAAGTGCCATGGACTGCATTACAGGGGTGACAAGTCTTATAGAGATGGTAAATGGTTGCACTTGCCTCATTTTCATGAATACATATTGTAACCTCTTTTTTTTCTTGCATCTTGAAGCCCTTGTCATAATATCATGACAATTTCAAGAATGAGAACTGCAAGAGGGAAAGTCAAAAATGAAAAATGTGCTTACGTGAGAGTTGGCATGATCTGCAGCAATACTACAGGTGAGATGTGAGACTTTCAGATTTCCGTACAAACGGCGGCTGCTCTGAGCTGCTTTGAGGAGAGGAAGCCCTTATCTTTCAACATTATCATTATCCTCATAATCCAAACAGTCTCTGCGACTGACCTTCTTATGGAATGGGTTTACTGTTTGAACAAATTACACAGTTCATAGGCTTTCAAGTGGTTCCCACCTATTGGGAAGCCCTCAAATAATCATGCAGTTAGAGTCATGCAGACGAAGGTGGAAAGTACACACACACACACACACACACACAGTTGTGAGCACCTCTTTGATTCAACCTGTTGCCGTAGCAACCACATGAAAAAAATGGCCACCAAGGCCTGTCATCCACAAAGCCCTGTAAAAGGTATTATGACTGAAAGACTGCAGTGACAAGTAGTTGCTCAGATTTGCGGAATCATTCACAAAATAGCAATCATCTGTTAATTGTCTGCTATGAACACAATCTCACTCAATACTGAGGCTGTATTCAAACATCAACAATGCAGAATATATCTGTTTAGGCAACTTTAAAAATGTATTTATACTAACTAGATTCAAGGGCCACACCACCAGGCAGTGAGATTTAAAAGTTACATCACAAACATACTGGAGGCATATTGACACCCTCAGACAATTACAATGACAAATGACTACGAAACACAGTTCTGTAGAAGTGAATTCAATTATTGTAACCCTGAACAAAGAAGCAGTTTTTCTAAGTGTGATATATTGTGAGAGAATTCACACCCGGTGTCCAGATCACATTTCCCATCATGCCTTTCTCACCATCGAGTACATACCGTACCAACAGCAAAGTGTTGCTGTGTGAGCCAATCCTGCATACGTGATGCCACTCGGGCTGCTGACATGCTGTCATATTCTACATTAGAGCAACAGAGATATTAAACCAGCGATGAAATAGAGATTAAAATAGCACTGCTTCCCATGCAGTCAGTCAGCGTCAACCTCCTGGTTGGTTGGAGATTTGAGATGCAACTCAGAGATGGGGTAGTCGCAGGGTCTCCGCTTCCCTCCTGCATTAATCAGTGTAAGGATCATCAGATAGGAGACTGCAGGTTGAGGCTGGGGAATGTGAGGTTGAAGGTGAGAGCTAACAGGGCTAAGCTGATGGGGGTGGTGGGGATAAGGGCTGAGAGGCAGTGGCGAGGGAAGCAGGTGGGTTTCCATTGCATTTCATTGAGGAACCTGGGGAGGTGTTAGGTAATGAGGATTGAGGGCAAGATGGTTTAGAACATGGGGGGGCTCATGGTGATTGGGAGGCTAAGGGTCCTGGACTTATTTTGATAGGCAGTGGGAGCAGGTGGGTGTGTTGAGAGAGGAAATGTGGGAAGGAGATTGTTCTCCCTCTCTATTTCCATTTTGTACTTAATGAACTATTTTCTCTGTGCCCTGCCTGCTGATTGTTATAATGTAAAGTGTATCCTGAATGCAGCTCTTTGCACTGGGAGGACACATTTTTAATCACACAGGAAAAAAAGACACAAAAAAAGACCACCACCATTTGAAAAAAAAAAAAAAGAAAAAAGAAAGAAAGAAAGAAAATCTTAAGAAACTATTGATGGAAAGAAATTATAGTATAGTATAGTATTTTTGAAATATGTACATGTACTATAGGGATGCTGTTTATTTTTTGTGCAGACATTCAAAAAAATGTATAGCAACTTTGCATACTGGCAGCTCAAATGGCAGCTGCTTGGAAAAAAAAAACTGAACTTCCCTGCCCAGAAATCATGTAACTGGATGTCAGTGAACTGCACAGGGTGTACTCATGTTTGTGAACGTGGCCGGTCTGTGATCACTTTATATCAAAGCATACCAAAGGGACAATGGAGGCAAGGGATCTAACATTTGTGAGTACAGCTGACTCTGTACAGCTGTTTTTAAAAATTAGGATAAGTCACATTAACAATGTTTAAACACTATTTAACAATGTTTCTGATCCATTTTGCTGTTTGATGTTAAATTTTTGCTATTCTGTGGCTTACTGGCCAAAGCTGAATCCACTGACATGACTGGGTGATATTCTCAGCACAGCTACACTGGTGTTTATAAGGAGGGGGGAGAAAAAAATCACCGATCTAAAACAGAAACATGGGTTGTCAGGTTTCAATGTCAGGCCCTAAAAATAAACCAGCAAGGACGTCTTTTTTAGAATCACCTATATGTAGCCATGTTAAATAAACATACAAGGAGAAATCCAGCATAGAAGAGGAAGAGATTACCTCGTTCTCCCACTGAGGTCCATTGTTGGCGTGCTGTCGCCAATCACTGTTTTTAGTATTAGTGTGATTTAGGGTGGAATTTTCCTTAAACCTCATTTATAGCTATGCTGTCATATGGTACATTTGCTATATGTGCATCGCATTTGGCAAGCTGATTGACGGAAGTATGAATGAAACACTAAAACAGCAAAATGGCACCTGAAATGCTCATTCCTGTTGTTGTTTTTAAACAGTCAATGTGCTTTAGGCTGGATGTTACCTTAAAGTTTTAATTCATTACTTCCTGTGGGTGGATTAATTCATTTGAGCAAATAAAGCCAATATACTGTGTAAGAGTGTCAGCAAAGAAAGATGGGACATGATTCTAATTTTAAGACCCTCTTTGTTAATTAGGATGATAATACAGGTGTACTTTGGCGTCAGAATCTTGTGAAGTAAATTTATGAACAAATTATGTTAATTATGTTAATAAATTTTATGTTTTCTGCACAACATAAAGTTTTAGAACAGAACGTTCCCTCTTCCAGGTGTATGATCATTCATGAGTCATATTTGGACGGCTGGAAATGAAACAGTTTCTTGAGCTCTTTCTTTCCCTGTGTATCAAAAGATGAGCAGAGCACAGGTTAAAGTCAAACAGAACAAAGAACTAAAAGTGAAATAAGTCTTGAAAGTGAAAATGAGTTCTGGTGTCTACACAAACTCCATCCCTGTTGGCCTGGCCCCTGGGCAATATATATAAATACACACACGCACACACACCGTAGGCAGGGTCATATTTCATAGCTTTAATGAATAGCTGCGGCGGCCGTTGACGTTCCCCCCAGTAGGGAGAGAGAATAATAAGTTCTGCATAATAACTGTCCCTCATCAGTGTTCACTCATCATAGCACTGTGTAACATTCTCGCTCCCTTCTCTCTTCCCCCCTACACTTCTGTGGTGGAGGGGGAAGCGAAGCAGTGCGAGGCGAGCAACCGGGCCCCCACGGGAGCTGGCTACACGATAGAGCCATTATGGGGAAATAGGCTCTCGCAATGCGGGGGCCAAAAGGGGCATGCTTAAGTAAAGAATCCCCACTATTCACTTTCACAGAGGCGATGCAGCGCCGGAGAGTACTCAACAAAGATGCAACACATGGAAACGCACACACACATGCACTCATGTTCACAAACATAGGTGCACACTCCTGCATAGACTCCACACTGATACGATGGCACACACAAACACACACATTCACGCTCTCACACACTCACACGCACACATTCTCCATCTGCTCCAGACAAAAGAGACCCAAAATAGAAGCCCAGGTGTTTTATTGCCGGCAGCTACCTTTATGCAATGGCAAATTCAAATTACCACCAGGTATTCTATTGCCTCTGCACACTTCTCCCCCTGTTTAAGAAGTGAATGGATCTGTTGGGTAAGAGCATTTTCATCATTCAATGCAATTGCGGAATCAGAAAATGCTCCCTAGAGGATATTATAATTGCAGCGCTGCCCCATTCTCTCTTTCAAACTCCATCACTACCAAGACCTATTGCCGACACAGGGGGTTTGTTGTATTTCAAAATGAGGTATGAGATTGAATAATTTATACAAATGCCTCAACATCTCATTACAACCGTGCAAACTTACACACTGCTCGGTTCAGCAGAATCTGCCTCTCTCGCTCTCTCCTTACCTTTCCTCTCATTCACTGCAACCTCTTACACAAAATGGAGCGAATTAATGCTAGTTTAAAGTTCACTATGTTATATTAGAACCACATTTATCATGCACTCATTCTGTCATGATGAGCCGTAATGAAGTAGTGATCTACTGGGAGTCATAAGGTGCAGTGAGATGAATATTCACAGTTTGCTGGGTTCATTACCAAATGACCAGATGAAATGTTGACTGCGAGCCAGTTAAAACTATACGGCCTATTTACTGTGGAGCTGTAACCAAATAGACTTGAAATATATTGGTTCTGATCATATGGAGTGTGTATCTGTGTGTGGCTGTGGTCACACCAGTCGTTTCAATGTGACTTTGTTATTCTGATCATGCCAGGTGACTTTAAGTGACCGGTCAAGATACACAGAAGTCGCTCTTAGGTTGCACTGTGTTTGGAAAAGACACAAAATTTTAAAAGGCTGATAAGCACACATTGTGTTCAGAATTTTTTGAGTTCTGGAAGAAATTCAGGCACCTCAAAAACGCTTACGAGGCATGTACGTCATCAAATCATGCCCTTCTCCCACAAAGTTTGCTAAAACAGTCATCGTTTACAATAGTTTACAATGGTGTCACTGTTACATTGCTCTTTTTGAAGTATGTAGATGTACATAGTTGTGAGGATAGTGTAAATATTGTGCAAGTTGTTGATTGTAAAACTGTGGCTCACAAAAACCCATCTATATCCATGTATACAGTAGATGAAGTTACTGAGAATATTTCTTGAGATTTCTCCACCTCTACTTGCAGCATCAGCTACAAAATGCCTGATAAAATTCCAGTTCAATATAATGTCCCCCTTCTGCACCGTATATGTCTATATGCGGTAGGAAACAACACTGAGAGGAACAGAGAAATAGGGAAGTCATTTGAAATGTCGGCCATGTGAAATTATGTCACTTTTCAAACTGAAAGCAGCTCAACAGCTACGACCAACTCGAGATGGTAAGAATAGATAGTTTTACCACACATTGAAGCAAATTAGTAAGACTAGAAGAGTTGATAAAGGTTATTCTGACAATCCTGTAACATCCTGACATTTAGATACTATTAACACCATTATGAATGACTACAGCAGCCACCTCAACTTTCCCTTAACATTCTTTCTTGGTGTTGCAACAATCACAAGATTATGTTTGAAAACTGGCTGTTTGAAACCTAATAGTGTGTCAATAGTAATGTCAAAATGTCATAAATATTGTAAAGGAGTGGAGATTGTGTGTTTAAGCATTTTTGTGTGAGGAAAGAAAAAAAAAAGAGAAAGCAAGTCAGTCGATTGAAAGATTCAAGGGCATGGTTTTTAGTCCAAAGTTTTCCCACCACATGTCAGGCAATGCTGCCTGGAGGGAGGGCTTTTCAGTTCAGTCATTTGAACCCAGGACATTTTTCCTTGTCAGTAAAAAAGAAGCCTGTTTTTATCTTTTCTTCTAGCTCCATGAACCCATAGGGAGTTTAGCTGCTCTCCCTTGATCCAGGCGAGATCGTGGGCTTAAAGGGAATCCTGTTTTCCATAGGAGCCTGGTGTAAGACTCCAGGTAACAGGATGGCCGTCAGGCTCCACGTGCTCTCTAACTGAGCACCGACTTCTCAGATTATCATGCTCTCTCCAGGCCATTCTCCAAGCTCTCTCTCCTTTACTCAGTATCTCTTTGGATCTCTCCAATGCTGCCTCTTGTCTCTCTCTTCTCAGTCTTCAATGACCTCTATTCATTCACTGCTTTCAAAATTCCTTTGGCATGTGAACTCTTAAGTATTTCCACTTCTAAAAGAGCAGTGTGATCCTTATAAAGGCATGAACCTGAGGCATCCTCCAAGAATGAGAGTAATGCAATTTACTGTCGGTGGAATTTAAAAGCATTATTTGTAATAGTACTGTAATAGCGACCTAATAATTTTGAGCAAAGAAAAGTCAGTATGCTGAACCTTAATATGCCAGCACTATGTATTCTACACTGTATTCTATATTCACAAAGGATTTAGTTCACTTTCTCAAGTCCCTTTAGTAGTTCTGTATTCCCTTCTCTCTCGTCCCCCTTCTCTAAATCTTTCTCAGTTCTCCCTAAGCTCCAGCATCCATTGTTCTTCAAGACTGGAATCATAGTGGAGATTTAGAACTTGGTGGATTAGAAGAGGCAGCACTGTCCCTGGTGGCTATTCCTTTTGGTAGAGCAGGCCCAAAATAAGGGTCCGAAACCACCCGAGGGTAAAGGAAACAATCCATCATACAGGTTGAAAAACCCCACTAACGGTCACTTCAAATGATACTGTACTATTCGTATCTGTATGAGTGTGTGAGCAAGAAAAAGAGGATGTGCGCGTGTGTGTGCATCCAAGGTGCAATCCAAAACAATATAAACCCCTTGGCATTTTACACGGTACCATACATGCGTCTCAGAGGATTTAATGTAATGTACTTTTCTGTCCAATGAGAGGCAGATCGAAACTCTGTCTTATAAATCAATGACAGCCACACTACTGGCAGCATGCTGACAAAAACCTCAGCATTTTCCTGCTGCTCTATGTTCTCAATTCTACTAATAAAAGGTATTGCACTTAAATCTGTCTCCTGACGGTGCAAAGTGCATTTTTTTTTAACACAACCAAAACAATCCAGTTCAAAAGCTTCAGATTAAAGCTTGCAGCTTGTTCCATGAATGCACTCAAATGTAACAGCAATTTCTCAGTCCTGCAAGGGGTCTATGCAAGGTCAAGTATATATTCATAAAACAAAAACAAAAACAAAAAAGTGAGCCATTTGTGGTGACAAAATATTGACAATACCACCCATGTAAAAATTACATGAAAGCACATCTGTGAAAATTAATATTTCTTAGCTTCATTGTCCAGACATCATGTAATTTTAACAAACATTCAGAAAATGTTACAAAGATATTTAAAAATGAGCTTTCACATTTCACATTGTCCTCTTTGGCCAAACATTATTTCTTATTCACTGATTTATATAAGAGAGAACAAATTTCAGTCTTCACTAAGACCAGTGAATATGCTCTTAGTCAGTGAGAGGCGAGTCTGTGCTGTTCTCATTTCACATCTGACAGACCAGTTTGGTTCAGATTTGATGCAGCTTTAAAGGGATGGTAAAATTTCATTTTTCATTATTTTTTTATTGTTATCATTGGTTGTAGAAACCATCATGAAACTGTGAGAATCTCAAGTATTCTCTAAGCAAAGAGAGGCCTATCCGCGGCTTTCCCCAGAGTCAAACCAGTGGTTTTGCTGGGGATTTCAAAGCTTTCACATGTGAGAGTGGAGCGATCCAATCAGAGCACAACTTCGGTTTTTATTCCTCTGGCCCCTCTTATGATGGACTCTTCAGCTGCACCTGTTATCCTCCACCAGGCTCATCTAACGGTAGTGAGTACCAGTAACTGTTAGCTCATTAGCACAGTCCACAGATTTAGTTCTGTTCCTAGATATAAATCAGCAGGTGAGTGCTAGTAAAGTGCTTCAGTCTTTCAGTGATGGTGTCTGGACTTGCTCACAGCCCCATTACTACAAGCCTCCACAGTGTAGTTTTTTAGTAGGTGAGCTCTATAGCAATGTTATCTATAAAAAGAATGGGATGTGTTCACTTTGTTGGACAGCTGGTTGATTGGTTGGTCCTACCAGGGTCACAACAGTATTGCTAATATCCAAGGAGAACTAAAGCCGTCCTAGCCCTGCTGGAAGCAATAAGCAGTTATCACACCGGCAGGCAGTGGAGGCAGCGGTAGCGGCATAATTCCCATTGTTTCCTATGGCTCCAGCGCAGTGTGGCCAGTCACGACAGCGTTCTGCAGCTGAGATGAGAGCCACAGAGAACAGCTGGTTCACTTTGAGTTGAACTGAGTTCATCTTAAAGCTAAAACACAATGTTCATTAATTTCACTTCAGCATAACCTGTCCAATCAACACTGCTACAATCTAATAAGGCAGGATCACATTTCAGCATGTAGAGCAGCTGCTTGTTACCTAGTGACGAGATGGAGGAATACAGCAAACCTGTTGAAACCGTCTAAGCACAGCCGTACACTTTGCCAAAAGTCCCCGTGAAATGACCCCACATCTACTTCCTCTAAATCAGAAGATCTTAATTAGTGACATTATCCTGCAATCGTGGGGGTAAATTAAAATTTCAACCAAGAAAACCTTCACAAATTTTTAAACATCCACAATCATCCACCTATCCCTTCAAATAAAATAGTGTTTTTGTCCCAAACTGATAACCTGTTGGGTAAGGGTTAAGGTTTGATTTGTCCTATTGGTTTACATTTGTGTGTGATCCTTTCCTGCACTATATCCCACCCAAACATCCTGTTTCAAGAGGGAATACATCAAGTAAGAGTCCATTTCATGAATCTTTAAAGTCTCCAGCCATTGATTAAGCTCCCAAAATAATTTTTTTTGTTTATCAATACTACACATTTAGAAGGGTTTTTTTCCATTAAAAAAACATCCTTTCATACTTCGAAATGACTTAGATAAAACTCCACATCTTGCACTCATTAAGTATGCACAGATCTACAAATATGCGAATAGTCCCCGCCCACCTCCTTACCCTGCTTGCCAACCAGTTACACTTATATCTCAGATTTTAGGTGTGTGCACAGACACCTCCACCTTCAGTCAGGAAATGAGACAACACCTCTCTAGTGACAAACCTTGCACAGAGACAAGTCAGAATACTCAAGGTCAGACATTTTAAGGAATGTAAACAATTGTTGACAGTTATTAACTCTCAAATCATACTCAAGATCATCATCTTGACTACTCAAGTACTCAAGAAATATATAGAAAATATTATATAAGAAAATTCCAATTTTTAACTGGTTTGCTATCCTTTTAATATTATTGTTCATGAAAATTAACTTTTAATGATCCAGTGATGATATGCTGATCGCACATCTTTCATCATTCTTTTTCACCCACACCCTGCTGCTAACATTTACACAGCGACAGACATTCACACATGAAGGCTGCCGAGTGCAACCACAGTTGTCTTCTGCTGGCCACTTAGCAGCCTCGTTGTAGCAGTGAGGGATTAAGCACCTTGCTTAAGGCCACCTCGACAGTAATTGCTTAGGGAGCAGAGAGCATTACTCATTTACTCTACTGGCAGGTCTGGGGATTCAAACTGGCAACCTTCCAGTATCCAGTCCACTCTTCTAGGCTAATTCAATACTATACCCATCATCAAGGGGTGCTAAATGTTTTGGTGCAGAAAGACAACTTATCTGGTAATCTTACTTGGATGACAGGCTTATCTCCTGATTTGGTACTATCATGATACATGGGTGCTGATTTGGTATATATTACTTCTTAAGCATGGCGATTCCATATAATGTTTTATTACAATTTTTGTCTGCTTTTTTTTTTCCAACATTAGACCTTGGATAAAGTTGGATTAAACACTTCTAGAGACAGTACATCATGTGTCATATTTCCAAAAACAATGCACATCAAATATGTATGTATTAAAGCGCTTAAGCATTCCAATTCTACAAGTATTACAATTCACTATTACGATATATTGTGATTTTTGTTTATTGAACTATATATTTTCAGGAATCAAAAAATCCACAACACAACAACAACAACAACAACAACAAAGAATTGGTTGCTTATTTTTCCCACCCCTATCTCTTACTATTTGATGTCTCACCAAAAAAAAAAAAAAAAAAAAACACTTAAGAAATGTCATTCAGGTGTTCAAATATCTGTACTGTCAACAGACATCTGGATAGATTTAACAGCTCAAATTGTTTCTGATGCTGTGGTTTTGTATGACTTATGTTGGGCACAGATCTCTTAAAGACTATTTCTTCCAATACCATGCACAGCCAGGAGCTCTCAGGTACACCCACACACATACAGAAACACCTACAAACAAAAAGGCGAAACCCGACTTGAGGTGGCAGACAGCACACCGCAGGAAATGAAGGCATTGTAAAGAGCGGACGGATCCATTTAAAGTGGCATTGGAGGAAAAGCGTGAATTGAAACAGAACAAGAGTGTGTGTACAAGTGTCCTTTGTTTTACATCTGAGGATGCATCCAACAGCTCTGCCTCCCACCACACCCACTTTCCATTCATGCATGCATGTGTGCCCATACATACAGAGTGAAAACCAGTAAAAAGCAACTGAACGTGTGGCTTGTAGCTGCATGGG
The DNA here is from genome assembly GCF_902150065.1 of Myripristis murdjan. Taxonomy (NCBI): domain Eukaryota; kingdom Metazoa; phylum Chordata; class Actinopteri; order Holocentriformes; family Holocentridae; genus Myripristis; species Myripristis murdjan. Next base: position 15,653,881 of record NC_044002.1, on the reverse strand, counting down.
AATGGGTAATGTGTCTTGAAGGCTGAAGCCCTTAGAAAGATGGGTGTGTGGCAGCCTAAGGCCTGGTGATCTGTCTTCCACTGTCGTGATTTATAAATACCTGAGATGTGACAGGAAGGAGAGCCCCTGGATACAGACCATCCACACGTTGTTTGTGTGTGTGTGTCTGCGCAGAGAGAGCACAGTGAGCGCACACACACACGCACCCCAACATACATTCACACTTGTCCACACACGCATGGATAGCATATGTACACTAGAACACACCTGTGCTGAAACACCCACATGCACACCTACCCATCCATGCACACACACACACACACACACAAAAAGTCTACATCCATACAAGAAACACCTGCCACACATAAAGCCACACACACTCTGCTCACAGATGAATTTTATTTTAAGACCACAAGCTTCATGACGATTTTTCAGAGCCACTGAAAATTGACTGATCAATCTTCATATCTGTCCCCGGTACAGAAACGGATGTATTTTTCTCCTCTCCGCAGGGCAGATGTTAAAATGGGTTCATCCTTATTCTCTAAAAGCTGCACTCTAACTGAGATTCGGAGTCACTGGCTCATTTTTTCATATAAGTTTGGGTTGAAAGAGTCAAAGTCAACAGTCTTCTCTACTCTAATGGTGCTAATACATTTCCTGTGATGTTCAACTGATCTAAACTAATGATGCGGCATAAATTAAGACAAATAATTATGCAGTTTAATTCTGCTCTCAATGTGTCAAAGGAGTGGCCTAGTTGTCCTCATCTGCATCATTGTCAATGTCAGTGTAAAAATATTATAATTGAGGTTATTCTTAAGTTATTGTTAAGAGTGTGTGACAAAGTACGTGCAATGTGTGTGTGCATGTGAGTGAGAAAAAGAGTCAGAGTTACAGAAAAAAAATAGAGAGGGATAGAAACAGTGGTAAGTGCAATAGTTACATATAGTAAGCCACAACACACTGAAAATTTGCATACATGTGCTCAGCCAATCAGGGTGAGCCTGTTCAACCCTATGGGGTTTGCCCCACCACTCTCATACAACATGTTTTAACATGTGAACCTGCAGGCAGAGGCAAAATGAGCTGGTCTCAAATGTGTCAACTGAAATAAATCATATAAATTATTTGTATGTTTGGTACAATATCAACAAAATGCATATATATATATATATATATATATATATATATATATATATTTCAAATATGGAATATCTGCTGATCTTTTCCCCAAGCAAGTAGTTGTATTTCAGCACTCGGATATCATTTTTCCTGTAGCTTTTATCCAGCCAGTGGTTACCATTGATTCCATTATTATATAAAAATGAACTATCGGAGACTTCAAACTTTCATCACACCAGTAGTCCATCACTGTAATAAAGTCATCCACATTCATCTTTCTAAAAGCAGCAGTACTGTTGTGTTTTAATTACTTGAAATTGGACGGAGTGACACTATCAGTTCCGTGATTTATGAGGTGGAGAGGATGATGGCATGCAACCAGCTACATCATCGACCTAAACAAACTCCTGGCCCCTGATTCCCTAAAGGCTTGCAGTAGTGCTAATGACACTGCGTGTGGATAAAGTGACAATTCTGAATTATCAGGGGTGCGCACGTATTGTAGATTTAACGAGGGTAACTGAAGATGGATGCCAGGATACAAACATATCATGCCTTAGAACTGGTGAATATGTATTTTAAGATATGTTAGCCAGAGAGAACACAAATGAAGGACGGTCATACTCTAATTATTATTATATCTTCTTGCGCCTGATTTACTAAAGGAAAAATACCTTATTCAACCCTGAATTGTGAACAAAGGCATTTTCTCAGTTACCAGAGGTAGGGATCTCATTACATTGTTTCCCAATTACAGTGTATTTTATTTCATTTCTCAAGGACACTGACATTCACCTTACACTCCTGGCTGCTGCCACCTCTGCAGAGCAGAAAGACAATTCCCTCGGTCGAGCCACAGATGTGGTGGAGCACATGTTTGAGGTTAAGGTTTTGCTGCCTCGACTGCACAGGTGGCGACGGTATCACTGCTGCATGCATGACCCACAATACAGCCATTCGCAAACACAAATAGGACGATGAGGATGATGATGTGGAGGAAGAGTTGGAAGAAGAGGAAGATGAGGATAGCAGATCTCTGCCCAGGTTTGGCAGGTGCCTCAGGGCTAGAGTGATACAAGATTTTTTTCTCCTAATTTTTTCAGATGATGATTTAAAACAAAATCTAGGCCTACTGTAGAAAATCTGTGTAATTACTAGAGGATATATTTTAGGAGAAAGTGTTAACAATATTTACTGATTTGAAATGGATTAATCAAAAGCACTAGATAATCACTTTGTTTTATACATGATAACAAGAAACATGTGCATCTTTGTCTATAGACTACAATGAAAAGTCCCCTGAATGTAAAGGTTTAAAAGTGACTCTGCTATTCTAATGACTTATTGTGCCGAAATTGTTACGGAGCTCATTTAAATGTCAGACATTGGTAAATGACTCGCTAAACTGGTAATAGTTGTGCCCCATATCCTTTTAGAGTATGAAGCTGTTTGTTCTTGCCTTAGTAAATCAGAGGGTTAATGTTCTTAAGCATAAAGCATGGATTTCGAGTGTGGTGCCACTTCCACCATCTTATACTAACAGGCAGCTTGAATGATCAAAACTGATGCATAGATCACTCAAACTTGTAGCTGAAGTCAGTGCAAGCAGCAGCGGTACCCTAATGGGCTCACAGCGTCCTTCGAAAAGGCCTTGAGCACCAAAGGTAACCTGTGGGCAGTGGGATGCATCACAACAAGTTCCCTCCTAGCCTCTCTCCAGAAACTTTTTCTACAAGAGTGGCCCAACATTGACCTCTTTCCATAGCTGCCATGACAACAGGAAACCATACATTTTAACAGTCACTTATCAAGCAGCTGTTTGAAGAGTCACTGGTTAAGACAGTTTGACACAAAACATGTTCTGTTTGAGTTTAAAGACAGGATTAAAAGAGATAAAGGTAATTTCCACTAGATATTATGATTAGATTCTGAAAATAAATAAATGGATAAATAATTAAATAAATACACGTTTCAAGTAGTCAATAGTCACTGAACCAAATGCTCATTGTGGATGTAATGTTGTTCCTTGGAGCCACAACATACAACTTTTTGCCTTGGGGCAGCAAAGTGTGTAGTTGCTCTTGCCATCCTTCACTTCACTTGGGCAAATTCATGCATCATACATACTGTATCATACACATGATATGATGTCACTCATCTTGATGGCCTGTCCAAATTGACATGACAGCCAGCCTGAGGCTGAAGGCACTGTCATGCACAAAACCACCAGAGGCGCTGAGAAAATTGCCTGTATTTTAGTGATTTTTGATCTTCACATCACTAGCTTTGCTGTGTTTTATTTATTTTTTAATTTAAATAACTAATTTTTTTTACTACTTCCCATTTTTAATATAACCTCATTAGCATCACCATAATAGCCACAACAGCAGAATTATACTCACTACCACTTTTAATTAACAGCCAAAAACAGTAATCAAATGTTATGATCACCTAAAATCCAGCAGCCACATTTACTATATTAGATAAGATCAGGCCCAGACACCCTTTACAACTCTCTTGACCTCCTCCTGGGAAATTCCCACATGTTCCCAAGCCAGCTAGGGGATGCACTGCTTCCACTGTGTCCTGAGTTCAGAGTCCTCTCCCAGTTGTATGTGGCCAGTGCACCCACAAAGAGTGACACCCCACCAGTGCTCATCTCAACTGTTTCTTCTTAATGTGGGGAAGCAGTGTCTTGAAACCACTGCTTTGAAACAACTGCGTTCAGCAATCCTCTTGGATTACTGAATTCTTAACTCAAAGTAAAACTACCCACCCCACAGAGAAATCTCATGTTTTTGTTCACTATCCAATGCTTGCAAGCATGTAAGGTTGGAAGGAAGACTGATCAGTAAATTGAGAGCTGCGCTTTGTGGCTCAGTTCTCTCATCACTATCATAGTACAATACAATAGATTCATCACTGCAGCCAATATCACTACTTCACTTTTGCAAAGTCACTGCACTTGAGAGCAGACTGAGAAAAAATGACGACAATAGAATCCCACATGGCTGTTGAGGCCAACAAGCTACTTTCTGCCCATGCGATAGTCCACAATCCAAGAAACCAAAGCATGGTCCACTTGCATCTCTACAAGCTTCTTCCAAAGCAGGGAGGATAGATAGCATTGAATCCACTGCAGAAACCAAAATACATGATTCTGACAAAGCTTCCTGGCCTTCCCAGGGTGGGATAAGACCTATGGAACAGGTATTTGATCAAATTATCCACACCTGTGAGCCTAGTCTGCAACTTGAAGAGGTTCATGATCCATCATCAGAGCCCTGAGACACTACAGGGCTGGGTGGTGGAAGGTGAGGTTAGGCCAGCCAGCTGAGGTAGGACATGGGAGTGGACAGCCCAGGGTCCCTGTGCCATAAGTTAAAAACAGGTTTAGCTTATTCTATCTATCCTCACCACCATTTGGCCTAACTCTTTACAGCCAAGTGATCTTTCTCCTTGCACTCCACATTTCCCCCACACTGCTGTTTATTTTTAATTCTCTCCCAGTGGGTATTCTTTGCGTCCGTTATCATTTTCTTTAGCTCCCTTTGGACAGACTTAGCTTCTTCCATCTCCAGCCATGAAAAGCCTATTTTTTTCTGTTGAGGAAGGATTTAATGTCCTTTGTTATCCAGAGTTTGTTGTTTGGAAAACAGTGAACTGTTTGTTTGAGAGTAGTAGTGTCCACACTGATGTTAACATAGTCGGAGAGCCCTGCAGTGTCTTTTCCCTGTGCCCTGAAGAGCCGTCCATTAACTCAGAGCAGTTATGAGATGCCACCAAGTAGAGGTCACCACATTCCCAAGACCCTGTTCTGAATTAGTTGCCCACACTTTTGGGGTCTGTGTTGAAAACCTATATTATTCAGCTAATTCCATGATTGATTTTATAATTTATCACAGTCAATCAAACAAGCAATCAATGAAAAAAATGGTCTCAAAAATACTTTAAGTTATGTTTTCTTATGAAAGGTGCTAGAACTTTATTCTTCCATGAGTAAGATGATCCAAATGTAAGTTTGGTTCCTATGCCTTCACAAATTCTGAGCTGGTGCTTTGTTTCAGGCTACAGTTAACATTAAAAAATGTGTGTCATTTTGCTTTCAGAAAAGCCTGCTAGATTATTCCATCATTCCAAAATCTGGTGCATCATTTTGTTGATGCTGATTTTCAGCAGAGTTGTTGTTTGCAGTGCCAGGGGCCTCATACTTTGTTCAGAAGAGTGAACAAGACTGTTATGACTTGCAGAAGTGCTAATGTCAGACTTTTTAGAGATGTGGTTAGCCTCTTGGTTGTTTAAGTTTTGAGAGAACATACTATACCATCCTGCTGACAAAAGCTCATTATTTTATAGACTCATAACAAAAAAATTACTACAAATCTTTTGAAAATGTCATGCAGAAGCTTACATTTCTTTCTATACTTTTCACCATTCCTCAGTTTACTCTACATCCTGTTCAACTCTGATTTAACAGCCAAATTTCACTGGAGCTACTGTATCCCACATGGACGTCAGTGATTGGCTGAACATGCTCTTTGTTGATGATACACTAATATGCATATCATAGTGTTTGTTTGTTTGGTTTCCCAATGAAATACAGGGAGGGATACACCATTAGTGGTGTACAACATGTTAACTTGATTCAACATACATCTCAGGTCATCCAATCATGAGTGGACAGGTGCAAGCCAGTGTGACTGGGGTTCAATATGTCTTTGAGATGCACTGTGATCCAATCACAGTACCACACTGGGACACACTGGGCCCTCTAGCATTTGCAGCAACACTAATGAGTCCCAGTGCGTCACTGACACCATGGGAAGACCCCCTAACGAATGTTTGCAAGAACGGCATGTTAGCCTGAAGTTTGTGTTTCAAGTAAGATGGCAGTGTGTTTGTTATCCAACACAAAAAAGAGGTTTGGCACAGTTGCTTCGTGAATGGACCAGAGATAAGGAATATGATGTGTAGTCAATATTGGGAAGATAGCGTGGGGGAGGGAGTAAGAGGAAGAATAGAGAAATGAGAGTTAAAAAAGAAGTGATTGGTAGTGGTTCTCAAGCCATGATCACAAATCCAATCAAGGGTGGTCATTGGAGATGCACAATAATGCTAGGTGGGCACAGTGATCTGTCTCTAGTGTCCCTTTGTGATTGGATCATTGATGTTTAGTGTGAACAGGGCCACAGTCTTGTCTGGTCTGAAACGTCAAAGGTTTTCTACCTTCCACCCAGTGCATGCTGGAGTAAACTCCAGCTCCCCACGACCCTTTAAGGAATAAGCATTTATGGAAAATGGATAGGTAGATGGAGTTCCAAGAACCAAAGTCCACTGTCTTATTTCATTTCACATAATAGGCAAACTTGGCAAGAGTGAAGGAGACAGAGACATGGCTATTTACCAGAGATTACCATAAAGGCACTGGGATGTTGTGCTTGTAATCCCACGGGTGATTTCACACTTCCTGGGCAGAATGTAAACAACAGCAGCAATCAATACCATTTGCTGTTACATTATTTCACCACCTAGTTAACAAGGACAGCAAGACACCCTTGTTATTTTATGTCGCTGTTTACTTCTGTCCATCTGCACCAAAGGGAAATCCTCCGGCACAATCACAGCATGCTTACTGTATGTCAATTGATTTCATGCCCTATCTACACTGCACATAGCAGCATTTCCAATTCCTAAATGATGGTACTAGTGAACAAAATTACAAGATGGTTCATCTATGAGGGTGAGAAAGCATTCTTAAACCAAAACTCATACAGCCAAGAAAACAAATGACAAATTATCACAAGAGTGTGTGTACTAGGTCTTCACAAGAGACTTCCGCTGGATCTTTGCAGCTACTAGCCATCTTACTCATCTCTAGTTTGAAAACACACACACAAAAACACACGCACAGTTACATACATCCATGACCAATTCGTGAAAATACATGCATGCTAGCTGGAACATCTCTCCTTAGCAGCTATAGAGAGCATCTCTACCTTTACCGCTCTGGTTTTCTAACCGCTCGCAGTGCAATACAGTGCTCCGAAAGCTGCACTTTAATTAAAACTTGGTTACTGAAATTGCTGACTGTCTCCCTAGCTGTGTGTTCCTGTTGCGTTTGAACACTGTCCAACAGATGACAAGAGGACTTGGTTTAACTAAAATATCAAATCCTTACTCCTTAAATGAATGTAAAAGTAAAAAAATAAATAAATAAATACACAAATAAAAGTGATAAAGGCACTCACAAACTGCCTTTTATCACCTCCGCAATATATCGCTAAAATTACGTGCTACATATGGTTGAGGCAGAAAATATTGTCCATGCATTTGTCACATCTCGCCGTGATTACTGCACTGTTCTGCACTCCGATCTGCCTGCCTCGGGTACTAAAAGTCTGCAGGAATGACCTAAACAAGGAAGATTAGACTGGACTATTAATTGTTCCAAGAGATAAAAGAAGTCAACTGGCCATCGAGCCTTTTCCTCTCCTCCTCTCTCTGTGGTCCTTCAAGATTTCTTCCATTTTTCCCTGTTACAGCTGGGTTTTTTTCTGGCCCGCTATGACGGTTAAGTCAGGGGATGTTGTCCTGTTTTGTTGCTGTTGTACACTTGTGGACCTGAAAGGCCTTTTGAGACTGAACAGTGATTTGGGGGTCTAACTAAACTTAAACTTAAACAAAGACACAAAAAAAACCTCTTCAGTTGTTATACAGTATTGGAAATATATCCCCTTGCTGCAAATTATACAGCACACAACCACATGCCTTATGAAAAAATTAAGCCAATAAGATTACTATGCTGATATGTTTGCATAATTACCAAGGACAATTTGATTACATATGCTGGCTTGTTTCTTTAATGCAAATAAAGATTTATTCGCACTGTGTTTCGGACTTTGTTGCTGGAATGATCAGAAAGAGAGAGACAGGGAGAGGAAGCAAGAGAGAGCGAGAGAGCGAGAGAGTGAGAGAGAGAGAGAGAGCCATGCAGTGTGTGGGGGGAAGCTTAAGTTACAATAATTCCTATTTCACAGCATTTGTGGTGACAGATTTGCCAAATTCATGTTTTGTTCCGTGGGTTTTTGTTACTATAATTGCATGGTGCACAGGTTTACCTCTTCTATATATGTAACCCACACAGTTATCACCTGCAGGCATGTTATTTGTGTGTTGGCAGCTGTGACAAATCTCAGATGAACCGTGGGATGTGAACCCATAATATCTTACCCCAATCACGGAAATAACATACAAACAGATCAAGGCCCTTGGCGTCGAGGCTCTGTATCTCAACGCTCTACATCAGTCGAGACACATTCACAGCATGGGCACACACATCATCTATTGTTTCAGGGTGCGAAGAAATCTGCAATCTGTGCACACAGGCCCTCTAGTACTAAATATTTCATTGACAATAAACACTGTTGTGATTGATGTGAGCTCAGTCAGTCACTCAGAGTGAGAGAGAGAGAGATTGGGGAAAAATGGTGAGAAATACAGATATAGACACAAAAAGGGAAGGGGGAAGAGAGAGAAAAACATACTGTACACCAGGGTTGTCACAATACCAGAAATTCAGCTGTCGATGGCAATTCCAACGAATTTCCACGATTCTCAAAACCCGTTTTGATACCACTGTAAAAAAAAAAAAAAAGAAAAGAAAAAAAAGTAAAAATCCCATTTACTTTTTCTTACACTCCTTTATTAGATTCTGTTAAACATTCAAGTATTTAAGCCTTCGAGTATTTAAAACAAACAATCAGTCAACTGTGCTTAAATACCAACTTTTTAGATTGCACAGAATTTCAGCTGCAGTATCCAGCAGAGAAATGGGAAAATATGGAAATAATAAGTAGGTTTATACATAATTAGAAAAAGAAACAACTACTTAACACGAAACTTCAATGACACCGTTTGCATATTTTGTTTTGCAAATTTATTATCATCCGCTGAGCATCCGCCTCAAACGCAAAATTCCTCCATACACGACTCTCACTGTGTTCCTTTTGGACGAGCCAAGGCCGAGCCGCCACTCCATCTTTCACATGTTTGTCTCTTCTTTGGCGCACACTTGAGCGCGCGAAAATCATATGTACACTGCCCCCGTCAGTTCTAGAACAATATGTTATGACCCGCTGAAGGCTAAATCTAAATAAAAACTAAATCTAAATAAATATATCTAAAACCTACAGTGCCATACAAAAGTGGGTACCGTCATACTTTTGGACTATTGCCATCGGCTTGGTACAGAAGTATTGGATCTTGTGAAATCCTGTGCGCACAGAGCAACAGAAAATATCTGGACTCATTGGATTCACTTCCTCAAGACTACAACATTAGATGTTTACAGGTCAGTGCATGATCAAAGTCAGGACGCCTCTTTAATTTTACACGTTAACACCAGTCCTGTTTATAACGAGGCCCTATTGACTAATAACACTTGCCATGTTAAAGATGGGGCTGGCCAGACAGTGCTAGAGATGAAGGCCAAGCTCTCATTCCAGCATAGGGAAAATCTAATTAGTGTAATCACAAGATCAAGATTTGCTTAAATTAGTATTGGAACTCGAATTCCTGTCCTGTTGTCATGGTCAAATTTAACGCAGGGCTGAAGCCCCCTTTTGCTCATGAATATCCAGATTATCAGGAATAATAGTGTAGTACCTACAACATATTAAAAGGTGCACTATGCAAAATTAAGGGCTTACCAAAATAAGGAACATTTAGAGTCAATGGACAAAAAAGGCTAAATAAGCACCATGTAGATTGAACCTTCAAATTTTGTGCTTATCTCATTTATTAATTAATTAACATTTTTTGCCAATTTAGTCCAAAGGGTTCTGCAATTTTACATAGAGCTCCTTAAGTAGAGCCTTTACATTCATTTGCAAATCAGAGCCACTCTCCTGCAGAGACTGGCTGCAATTAAAGCTCAAATTAATTCTTCGAAAGAACAAGCAGAATTCAACATTAAAACAGCCGGGGAATGGTAAAAGAAAATGACATAAAGACCTAGCGCAAGTAATCGCAATTTATGCTGTCACATGGGACTGTGTGAGTGATTGGGCAAGGTATTTTACACACTGGGAAGCAATTGGTGAGCTGCTCAAGGCATGTTATATAAATTTTCAAAAGGACAAGGGGTCATTGGAGGAACACAACAACTGAGCCAATATTCACCAGCTTGGATAATATCTTATGAAGGGAGTTCCCAAAACGAAATGTTCATTATACAGCACTGACAATCTCATCGAACACTTTGCCTCAGAAGAAATGTTTTATGCAGTATCCCCATGTGTGTCCCATTCAAGGCTATACAGATGTGAATTACTTGGTGGGTCAAGCTTGTATTTAACCTTTTATTGAGCTAATAAAGGAGGGGTCTTCCAACTAGTATTCATACATTCACGATGAACCTCTGTGGAATACACAGCTCAGACCTTAGACAAACACAGAGCATAATATGGTCGAGAACACTCAATCACAGTCAGTCGGTTCACAATAGATGGAGAGGGCAAATATTCTTCATTGTTTGTGTGGTAAACGTCATGCGATGAGTCCCTGCTAAATGGGTCTGGACGTAAAGTCATAATGAAATAATAAAAAAAAAATCTTGTTAGCTAATTTCACTTATCAAACTATCAACCATTTTCACAATGAATGCAAAAAAGTAAAAAATCTCATTATTTATACTTACAGGAAAACAACATATCTTTCATAACTACCCCTACCACTGGGTGGAAATAATTCTAACTAATAATATATTCATATATTTCGTAAATGCATGAAACAGAATTGTCTTTCTCCCACTTCTGTCTCATTGGTTTATACTTTTGAATGATCCCTCCCCATGTTTTGTCCTACCAGGGCATCCTGAAATACAAATTACAGACATAAGATGCTCTCAAAATCTAATTTCACTGTGACTTTAATTTGACCATATGTTGAACGTTCACAGACATAAAAGCCACGGGAGTCTTGTGGTGATGGGTTATGGGAGTGTTGGCTGTTCAAGCTATAAGCTATTGTGTTTAGTTATTTCACAATGTGATGGTTCATGCAGCAAAAGAACAACTCACTACACTAAAGGCTTAACTTTTTGCACATTTTTGCCCCACTGCCAACTAGATTCAGCCGAGTTTCATCTATTAGCTAGTTCTGTTGGTGCTGAGGAAAATGGAATGGAGGGACACATGGAGAGCCAGATCCAGGAAAATGCAAAACTGGGAATTACGACCATGCAGCTAGGAGTTAATGTGAAAAGTTTTCCCAAAGTTGATATTCTCCCAATTTGGCAGTTTGTAAAGACTGGCTTGAAGTCAGAGTCACAGTTATTGACTGAGGAAGCAGGAGTGTATTTGAAGTATGTAAGTGATGTAATCTATGGTGTATGGCAACCTCATTTTAATTGTGATGTACTGTCACTTCTAAAATTGTTTGCTTCAGATTTTGTCTGAAGGCTTTCCGTTATCAAAGATACCTGCGCTTTGTTTTTTAAACACTGTATGATCCTGACTTCAGTTTTTTCTTGTAATTGTTTTTGACATGTGTGGACAGTTTCCTGCAACTGTTTGAAATTACCTGTAGAGTCTTGATTGTCATCAAGGCAAGGCTTTAATATTGCTAAATATAGATTGATATAAGTTCACATAAGTGATATAAGGGCTATTCAGTTCAGTTTGTATTTGCATTTAATATAGTCAGGAGGGGACCTGTAGAAAATACTCCTTGGTATAAGTGGATTACATTTAAGTGTTTTTGTTTCTGCATCAGACTGACAGCCTTTGCTGATGTTTCAGCATCTTTAGTGTTTAGTGTTTTCTGCAAAACTTCAAGTGTTGCTGTTTGGATGAGAATTTCCAGCTGGTTGTTTTAGAAATTGTTGCCTTTTATTAGAGACATCCCAGATCCTTACTAACAAGTGCAATGTGCTGTTCAGCTACATCTGTGTTGAGAATAAACAATGTGAGTCACGTACATGAAAAAATAAACATCACAAAATGGTGACTGGAGATTGCCCTTGGCACTAATTATCTTATTTTCAGTTGTTATATATAATCATAAATCTTTAAAAGCAAATGTGAATGTAAGCATGTCTAAATGTACACACACGTTGTTTTATATATATATGTGTGTGTGTGTGTGTGTGTGTATAAATCTGCTGCTGATTCCTTGGATGTCATTTCTTGTCAGAATCCATAATAAGCAACAGCAGAGGTAGACAGAAAGGGGAAACATGCAGATGTCTGCTAGGATGACTGTTATTTGCATTACAATCGCATGAAGAGGATACTCACCCAAACAGCAGGTCATGATGGCCTGTTCTAGATGTTTTTTCTACAATGATTTTCTATAAGGATTTTGCCCAGAGTTGTATAGTCCTAGACAGTGGGCCACTCACACACTCAATAAACAGGCCTAACAGTTGTCTGAATATTATCAGTAGTAACCTCATTGATTTTTTTTTTGGCTTTCAGAGTCATTTCCTTTGGCATACATCAACACTATAAAATGTTTAACTCATGAGGCTTCTGTATCGGATTTGATCATCAACTGTTCATAATTGAGCAAACAGGAGATGGACGAAGCATGAAGCCTCACACACTCAGCAGGTTAACAGTCTCCCTCATGTCTCTTCTCCACAGGGCGCTGGGCAGCAGAACTTTGGTTTCTTTGCTCTCCCTGCGCCTCAAGCACAATTCACACTGCAAGCATACCATATTGCTCTTGTCCGCAAATAGATCACTCTCCATGGCAAATGAATGGATACATATTTTTAGCTCTTCACAGTTTGCACCCTGTGCATCATCACCATTTCTCTCACACTTCTCCACACTTCGCTTGCTCTTACTTGACCCCTAGGGAGGCACACTTCACACTTTAAAAACATCAGTTTAAAATGCATACAACTGGGCTACACCCTTCACCCTTAATGCAAATGTAAAGTATACTTTTTGGCCTAGGTTTACCTTTACCATACAAATAGAAAATAATACATAATGCATAACATTTTACTGGCTAATTTACAGGTACGCTCTTTCACAAAAGCAGTCCTGTTTATATCATATTAATTCATATTCACTGGGACTTCATCTTTGTTAAAGCCAAGGAATTATGGGAGAATAGTGCATACTAAATACTAAGCCAGCGTAATATATATTCCAGTCACCATGTCGTTAATATTTTATTTTCTGCTCTGGCACAAATAAATAGATAAAATGGAAGGGAGATTTAACACAACATTAGTTATTCATAAACTCATTTTGTCCACTCAAATCACAAATCCTTCTGAATAAAACTCTATACCTGATTTTCATGAAGCCGGTATGCAGATGAGTCCTTGTCTTAAGATTTTCCCATTACTATTCAAAGATGAGTGTGAATGAACATTAAGTAGGCTCTACAACAGACACAGCAAAATGCTCAAGCCAATGAACACTGATGTAAGATGTGCAGAGCACAAATGAATGAGGCAAACACCAGGCATATCATGGAAGGTTAGGTTTGAGTTTAGGCCCTAATAGCTGATCTTGTGTACTATCATCCATCACCATCTGCTGCAAACAACTAGACTAGTATAGGGCAATGTAATTAGTCCTGAAAATACACTGGATATCCTAATACATGCTCTCACAGTGAATAAAGGGGCCACCTCTGTGTACAGTGTCTGTATGTATGTGAGGTAGGTATGCTCATGCATAATATGCATGTATGTGTTGCATGTTTTTTTTGGTTTTTTTTTTGGTTTGTTTGTTTTTTTACACCACATATTTATATTTGAGTACTTGCATTGACATAAGCTTGTGCATATAAGTGGTACTTATGTGTGTTCATGTATGTGTGCTCATGCATGTGTGTCTGCAGGTATGTGTGTGTGTTTCTGTGTGGTGAACACACCTGACAGATGAGGGAGGGAAGGCTTGGCCACCAGGGACCAATTTCCCCAGTCTGTTCCAAAGGCCTGTTCATTACTGCAAGCAGGAGGGAACAATACTCCACACCCCGCCAACTTCATTTGCTGCCATTTTCTCTCATTCCCTCTCTGTTCCCAGTACACAACAGCACGCCACACCAACTTCCCACAGTGCACCACTGTAAGTCTGCGAAGCCGAGATTGGTGGCAGTGGGCTCTCTAAGGTTTCAAAGCTGTTGCCATTGCCTGAAATGTTTTCTCGCTCTCTATTTTTCATCTGTCATGTTTCAGAGAGCGAAAATATACCAGACATCTTGGTTTTAGTTTCGCTTGGCGTGGCATGCAGGCTCGGAGAGTTGCAAGTTGGCATTAGAGAGAGAGGGAGAGAGAGAAAGAGACAGCGATAAGACAAAAGCAAAGATGGAGCCTTCATTTGAATGATACTAATACAGTAACACAGTGGCAAATGGAACGTGAATGAACTTGACAGGATATTTTTCTGTTGCGGCATTTTCATAAAAAAAGCCTGCCTATTTCTTCATTGCTCATGCATAGCTCTCTGCATGTACAATAACACCAATATTTCATTTAAACAGATAATACCAAACAAATCAAAAAATCCTTAACATATGTCACTGCTAAGCATTTAGACACTGCTATGCAATGAAGCTGAAGATGCAATTTGTATTTTGGTAGAGGGACTCTGCTAAAATTAGATGGCTGATGTACTGTAATGATACTATATCATGCCAACACATGCAGCATACGATGGATCCATGCAGAAAATGAGATCTCATTTCACATTTCTCGCGACACTTATTCTTTATGTGCAGAATTACAGACAAATAGAACTATCAGATGGAAATTGACGCTTTGCACGAATCAGTTTTACAGGCAGCTCACAGATGGGTGTGCTCACAGCAGCATGCCGAATAAATCAGGTTTGTAATGGCTTCGACTGCAAACATGACAAAAAGTCTAAGAGAGGCCGTGAGTCCCATATGGGCTCACGGAGCGACCACCGACAGGGCATTTTTCTGAGTCAGATGCCGCCTCTTAAAGATGAAGGGTATTCAGTAAGTAAGCCATTTCTCTGTGGACTCAAATGTTCTCTTGAACTATTTGCTTTCAAGAGTGAATATCAATGATGTGTGGGAATTAGGATCTCCACAAGAAACAAACATCATGTTTGAAATTGAAATGCTGAATAAGACACTTGTTCACACAGAGACTTGGAAAAAAACAAGCTTCTCATCAACAGCACAGAAATGGTGCGTGTGTTTATGTGTCTGTTTTTGTGACAGAGATCCAACCCCTGGAGCCCCGACCGCCAATACTCATTGCAGATCTGCATTGCTGTGTATGAGTTATAGAAAATGTTTCACTTTTGCATTCGATCGCACGACAGTTGCTACGTAAATACTGAATTGCTTTAAATTGTGCTCACACAAGTTTGATGTTTATGGCAACAAATGAAACAATGCATATAGAGGTTATGAGACCATGCACATAAAAAGAAACATCAATCAAGGCCAGCTTGGCAGACGTGTTAGGCTATATCAGATTTCTCATGCAAAATTAAAAAGATAAATATTTTTCCGCCAACGCTTTAAATAAATCTCAAATTTCCGCAGCTATGTAAGTGCATTTCTAATGGGCAATTCAACAAAGTGAGGCTGTAAAATATAACATATTATGTGTGTGTACAGTATGTTTGCCTGTGTGTTTATTGATCTGTGCTTACAGATTGTGTACGTCCCTCTATCCTTGCAGTAAGCGGAGAAGTTGAGCTAAATATCATCTTCTGTGCCGGACAGATGTCTACTCTTGTGCTCAGACTTGTTTTCACCTTCCTGTCAAATTAATGCCATTGTGTTGAACGGCAGATCTGCAGAGCTAATACACATCAGCCAGATTAGTATGCCCCTGAAGCACTCAGTGCACTTTGTCAGGAGGAGAGGTGATGTAACGGGGGATAAATGTTGCTGTTTCCCCTGACCCAGGGCTTAACATCCCCCGCACAGTGACACACTGCCCCCTCTGGGCTGGAAAAGGAGAATATTTTACATTTACATTTAAACCCTTAAACTGACACCATGATTTGAAGTGACTTACCTGAGACTAGCTGTGATTTGGGAGCATCAACGGGTCCCCAGTTTACTTTTAGACAGGATTTGATGTGACTATACCTCCTGCATTTATGATGAGTACCTTCATCTAATGACTTGGATGTGGATGTTTGAGGAGAAGAGGTGGGTAAAAGAGAGTATATCATTAAGGTTAACAAGATGGCACTTCCCATTGCATATATTTCATTAAAAGAAAATTCAAAATGGAAATAGAGAAAAGACAGAGATGATGGTGACAGATATCTAATGGATCATAATCTATATACAAGGGTTTAATCTGGATTTGGATACTGACACTGAATCTTGGGCATGCACTACAAGAAAGTTTACAGGTCTCTTTCAGTATTAAAATCTTGTTTCTTCTTAAAACGAGTGAAAAAAAATCTGCCCGTGGGATGAAATAACCCCACTTGTTTCCAATGCCGATAAACTTGTTTCCAGAATTGTCTTGAATCAGCAGTCATTATCTTGAAACTGGTGGCCTCATATGCCTTATTTTGCCTTGTTTCAACACATTTTAAACAACTGAAACTGCACTGGACACAAATAGGATTACCTCATCCCACTGGCAGATTTGTTTCACTTGTTTTAAGAAAAACAAAATGTTAACAATGATACTAAGTGGCTTGTTAAAATGGAGAATTTTTTTCAGAGTGAATCTTGACTATCTGGTTATTCTGCGAGGAAGATGATCAATAGGAGAAAACCCTACAGCACTGCTTTTTGTTTGGAAAGATGTTGTGAGAAGATCTTGTTTGTCAGTTTCCTGTATTGCTTGCATTTACTGATTCATAATGTGGCATTTGTGACTAACCTTGATAAAGGGCTTCACAAATAAACTGGACCAGTAGGGCAATACTGCTTGGGATTTTAATTTTGGTTCGATTATTATGCCATTTACACGATTTGGTGCTGGATTTTCCTGGTCATAACCATGTGCTTGGCAACTTAATGAGATATCTGGCAACCAATAAAACTCAATGCTCAAAGATTATGCACATTCTGTGAAGACAACATTGTTCTCCTCTGTCTTAGATTTTGAGACTGTTGCCTTCCAGCAACAGTTTGATTAGGAGTCTAACTCACAAGGTTATGGATTCATAGTTGAAAAGAATAGAGAAGAGCAAGTGTAGGAATGGGGGTGTGGAGAAGTGTTAATGATATTAGTCCTGGTCTTCAACCTTACCCACAGGGTTTCAGTCAAGTTGTAGGTGTTTATGTAAGGAAGGGCAAGAGCCAGACAGCAAGGTAGAGCAGTTATCAAGAGGAGTAGATAATGAACGCTTGTCAAATCACATCGAAGTCAAGTCATTAATTTACCAAGTGCTTTACCAAACATGTCTGTCACAAAGTGCTTCACAGAGAGTAAATGACACAAATAAAGATGAAAACAGACAAAAAAAAGGCCACAGCTTGAGTGTGTGTGAGCTCAGAAATGGTAGAAAGATACCATGAAAACATCTGATTTCTAAGAAGGAAGATGAGGATCACAAGTGATGCCAGGATTTTTAAGCAACTGTTCAACTAACATATATTAAGTTGTTCAGAAAAAAACTAAAAAAAAATAAATAAAGGCAAGAACATTTCCAATCAT
Source organism: Myripristis murdjan (assembly GCF_902150065.1). NCBI lineage: Eukaryota > Metazoa > Chordata > Actinopteri > Holocentriformes > Holocentridae > Myripristis > Myripristis murdjan. Next base: position 15,636,120 of record NC_044002.1, on the reverse strand, counting down.
CCAGTATTTCACATCAGGTACACTTTTTATTCTAACAAATACAATATCCGATCCATGCCGGGTTTTACTGCACATGCCAAATGAAACCAGTTTCTCTTCTCATCAGGGGAAAACGATGAGTTACTGCAGGCACGGCATATTGTGTGACATTTTTATTAGCACTATAGTTTATGTCCAAAACAAAGAATAGCTGTAGCAATTTGATAATGATAGTAAATTTGTTAAAATGGTTGCAGTGCTCCTTTTAAAGCACATAAATTGTGAGTCTCCAGTGGCAAATAACAGCTGAGCGTCATCTGCAGAAAAAAAGGAAAATTGAGTTTAATGCATTTCTGTGACTTCATGGTAACAAGTGGTAACCTACATTAAAAAGTAATATTACTTGTCCCAGGACCAGGCCAGGAGGGACCTAATTTAATATATCAGATAAGTATGCGCTGAACCAGGACAAGACATGGAGAGTTTTCAAGGTGCCTGAGAAGAATAGGTGATTAATTTTGTAGGTCAAAGACGGAGCTAAGTCAAAGTCATGGTCAGGATAGTGCTGGGCGATATATCAATATATGTCAATATTGTGATGAAATTATATATCTACTAGGATTTTGAATAACATATTATCATGACAACACCTACAGCAAGTGTTACCTTTTCCTGATTTAAAGGCTGAATAACATCAAATGGATGCAATTTTCTGAACTTAGACTGTCACACTTGTTTTGTCATTTGCCTGTACCTGTTTGGTCATTACATCTACATCACAAATCATTGTTTATCACAAGTTTCTTGTGTATAATGCTCTTATGAAAATACCTGTCAAAAGAAAAGATATTGTAATATTTGAATTTGTCCATATTACCCACCCCTTGCTCAGGAATATGTTTTGGACATGGGTAGAGGGACATTAAGCAAAACAATGAGAATTGAGAATAGAAATGACAGAAATGAGTATAATATATTCTAATAATGTTACAGTCACAATCTGCCCAGCTCTCATAGCTTAATCACTAGAGAAACAGATCAAGGTCTACATTTTGAAGAAATCACAGTATAGGACTTAAAATTGCAATTCTGAGCTGCACACGTTACTCATATAGGATGTACTCCAAATGAACATGTCCTCACTTAACCTCATTTACAAAAATGGAAACTGTAATGCATGTTCCATTAGGGTGCAGGAGAGGGGCTTGTTGGATGTCTCCTGTTTGGACTAGGAAGAAAAGGGTCCATTGGATAAATGCTCCCTGGAACAGAGTGAGCCTATTGGATATCACTCATCTGAACCAGGAAGAAAGGGAAACCGCTGGCTATCTCTTGTTTGGACAATGATGACAGAGGTCCATTGGATATACTGGAAGATCAAATGCACGTAATCCTTTCAGTGGCTTTGTAATGACATTCCAATCTGCCTATGAAAAGAAAGGTCTTGTTATTGAGCAATGAATACTATGACAAAGGATAAGAGCAAAGATCAATCTGACAACAAAGAGTTGGTCCTTGTGTTCTGAGAGACGTCTAAAAGGAAATACAAGCAGCAAATGTTTTTGATCTTCTGTTTTTCTGACAGGGCCTGTGATCAGCATGCCACTGCTGAATGTAAAGCTATTTTCAGCTGCCACGTAAATGTAAATTACTATAGAGAAATAAAGAAGAGAAAAAAAATCAAAGCCTATCCACAAAATTCAGAAATATGATTTACTCTATAAACTACTGTATGTGTGCATGTATGCAACTATGTAGGGCCTATATGAATTATGTATAGATGAGCATCATCACACACACTGTTTAGCATAACTGACTGCATGCTTTGTTTACTGGAATCATTTTCCTACACACCATGGGATGGTGTGTGTGCTTGCATGCTGAGCTGCTTGCCTGTCTGTCCTTGTATTTTTTGGCTCAGCACAGCCTGAATTCATCCCCAGCTGAACTAGCCCTGGCCCAATGTATGTCAGCCTAAGGGGCCTGTTTGTGTGTGTCTGTGTGTGTGCACATTTGTGTGTGCGTGCCTGTGCTTGTCCTACCTGGCACAGTACATATGATCCCTAAGGACCTGTGTTTGTGTGAGAGTGTGTGTGGTAGCGTCGCTCCAGCTGTCTCCTCACATCCATCTGTTCTCTGATGACTGAACTTCACACTGACTCCCTCGGAGCAGCTACCTTGGGGCTCCACCCAAACACACACACACACACACACACACACACACACACACACACACACACACACAATGGCTAACTCAGTGCATGACTTTGACCAGATGTGTGGAGAGCAACCAGCCAAGGAATCTTTCTCACTTTAAACAGAGCGGTCCATTTGTGAAGAAAAACTCCTCCAGAAGTTAGAACTCAGCTTGCCTAACTGGACTCCTGTTGTCTCACTCATGAATCACACACATAACAAACTCTACGCACTGTATCTTTTCAACCACACCAAGAAACATCTAGATGTTATTTGAAATACCAACAGAGCACCTACAGGCGTCTGTCAGGAAGCAGCAGAGGCTTTGTTTTTGAGAAGTGAAGAAAAAGAAATGACATTGAGCAAAACATGAAAATCAGCAGGAGTGTCATTGTGTTTGTTAATAACTGAGAGGAAAAAAAAGCATATTTGTTATAACCGCATGCCGTCACTGTGATTCTGGGGAAAACAACACCGCAACAGGAGCTGGGAGTCGGGCTTCAGCCTCTTTCACCATGCTGGGTGATGATAATACCTCTTATAACACTTAGTCAAAAATATGATGAGAGAGAGACGAGGATGTCAGATTTCCTCATGTGTCGCTCCCCTTTTGACCTGTACAAAAAAAATAAAGAAAAATAAAAAAATGGTGTTTTGTATCAGTTTTGCACAATGCGCCAAGAATTCAAGTTCAACCACTCTATAGAGTCCATTATCGTGCAAGTTAGTTTTCTCTGTAAGTAAATTCCTCTATTTTTTCCAGCAAACAAGAATACATTTTAGATTTTACAACTACACTATGAACATAAGCCTATCCAAACAATGGTGATTTAATGGTATTTATTGATATGGCAAAGATTAAAGTTACACTGAGGTTGGGATTGCCTACTTAAAATGTAGAACATGTCCTGTAACAATTTGCCTTATGTGGGTCGTAAATTGGTGAGTGACCCCTTTACACTTATGCCGATCGGAGCCACAGCCGATAATTACCTCAGATGATTATAACACCGAGAATGCAGGACTGGAATAATGGTTGGTAGTGGGATTTTAGGTCAGCGCAAAAGGGGTACAATGGGAAAATCCCCTCCACTGTCCCATCATATTCCTCTGCTCCCTCTCACATTGATGAGAAAATAAGTGTTAGCCAGAAGAGGGATGTGTCATTCACACCCACACACCAGAATACAAATGCACAAACACACACACACACACACACACACACACACGCACACACGCGCGCACATCAATGCATGCAAACAATCACACACACACACACACACACACACACACACACACACAGCGCACAGCACACGCACAAGTGTCAACTTGTGACTTCCGATCCTAGACCTTTTAGATTATTCTTGTAAAAGAAGTGTTGACACACAGAGCTACGAATGTGGTACAATCAGTGAGCTAATTAACATCCACGTTCTCAGCTCTCCAAAGGGAAACAACACGTGTTGGGGAAAAGAGGAGGTGTGTGTGAATTCTACCTGACACATAACCTGGAGAAATCACACCAAAAATGAATATTCACAGACCCAAACACTGCTATGAGAGTGTGACTGATGTTTAACTTAAATCATGATCTGTATGCATTGTTCTTTCTTGGTGTTAAAAAATAAATGACAGGGCCCTATCCTTTATAAACAGATTTGCAATTTTTAAAGTTCATTCCAAAGTGTCTGTACCACAACAAGAAAACAAGTGTTTCATGTTGTTGTTGTGTATAAATTTTGCTGCTGGTGTTAATGAATTAATTCCCAAGAGGTCACCCTATTCTTGCAGGTTTAACTCACTACAGTAAGGGTAACAAGCTCCACAACAAACAGTTGCATTGACAGCATATTTGTCCACAAACACAAACTGCATTAATTGGTCAGCCATCACTGGGAACCAATTGAAAGTCTATGCAGGATTTGCTCCGTTGTACAAATAAAGCCACAGAGATTAGAGAGGTTCATTAGCCAAAAACTTCCCCAGAAATGAGAAATGTGTTCATTTACCAAGGTGAGATGGTGGGATAAAACACAGGTGAAAGTTCCTACTTTCATCTAACATCTGCAGGTTTACTCTACCCTTATCTGTCCTTTGTGTTTCTACTAATTAGAACAAGCAAGCCGGTGTCTGAGATGGTGTCAGTTTGGTGTGGCTCCGCTCTCTCCTGTGGTCTGCACAGAGAAAACAACATGCCTTCTGATCCCTCTTTTTAATCATGTGCTGCTCCTCTGGGTATCAGATTAATATAATGAGGTAGAATTGGGAATCATCTTGTGTTCTCCCTCTGAATTTAAACATCAGGAAGGGTCTGGAGGTTCAGGAGTTCACTGGTTGCATAAGTCATTGGTTATGCGCTAAGTTACAAGAGCTCATTTAAAACAATGTTAGACAATGCTACAAGTTAATAGGTTATTCATGAAAATGATGGGGGCCAGACTGAGGAAGAGAAGAGAAGAGAAGAGAAGAGAAGAGAAGAGAAGAGAAGAGAAGAGAAGAGAAGAGAAGAGAAGAGAAGAGAAAAGAGAAGTCTTCTGTTCTCTGAGAGAAGAGAGATTCTTGGAAAACAGTGTGAAAAATAATTGTTTGTCTGTCCTTCCCTCCTCCAACACAGCACTGAGGATTATTAATGCAAATCATTACAGGGTGCAAAATTCAAAGCAATTAGACTCTTTTTGATGCAGACACTGTGCTAAGAGATAAGTTTAATTCTGGAAAAGATTGCTGCCACCACACCCCGTTAACACAGCTGGAGAAGTACACCGAAAAAAAAATCAGCCTTAACATCAAATACTGCAAGTAATTTATTTCCAATGTCTTTCAACTTATTCATTTTTTATTCAAATCTAACAGAAAAACAAAGTAGTGCCCTTTGCCACATATCAGTGGTGTTACAATGGCACACACACTGATAAACATGTACAAGGCTCGGTGTTTTGAAGAAATTACTCAAAACCTTACTAATAAAATCTGACCCACTGTTAAATCAGCATCATTGACTCTGAGCACTCGCAGCACCGCCCAGACACAAAGACAAATTCTATCTGATGTTGCCTCTAGATTGAAGTTCACTAGCCTATCAAAAAGGGACGAGGGGGTCTGAGAATAAAAAGGGGAAATATTCAATTCTGCATCCCACCTGGGATGTGGTATGATATGGCTTTCATTTCTCTGCAGCAATCAAATTTGAGAGTGGAAACAGCAACAAGCATCCAAAGGCCTGCTGGCACCAGCGTGTCTCACAGACAAAGGCACTGCTGGTGCCCTGCAAACGGCATGCTGCTTTCAGCGGAGCTGTGATGCCTTCACTGAATAACAGCCATAATAAATCAACTGCTGGAGAAGAGATGGAAAGAGAAAAAGGTGTGGGGTGTGTGGTGGTGGTGGAGGGGGGGAGAGGCATGCATGAGAGATTCAAGCTTTTTGAGCAAGATGGAAGTGGGGAAGACAGGAGAGTGGAAAGACATAGAAGTTAGAAGAAATGAGAAAAAAAAGGAAAGAGGAGAGAAATAAACATACAAGAGGACTTTTATTCTATTTTAGAATTTGCATGTATTTTTTTCCCCCTCTGTCCACTTTCTTTTACTATCCACACTACAAGCTGACTCCTAGCCAGTTTTTAGCTCGGCACTGCCGTGGGGAACACTGGGGAATGTGCATAGAATCTTGGCATTGGAAATCTGGAGGGAAAGCTGTCTTTAATGTCATCCCTATGCAATATAAATCAGCCTTGTTCCATTTGGACGAGCACAGACAGGAAGCGTGGCTATATTTAGGAGATGGGCTCCCTCCCCTGATTAAACCCAGTGCACAACAATTAACATTTTAAAGGTTAGAGTCTCCATAGAAAAGCATGCATACTGTTCCTAGCACAGCCCATATGGCACCGCCTCTGTTCTACTCCGCTCTGCAATGCCAGCGTTGTATATTGCACATCATAGACTTCACAGTTAGTATGGAACAGCTTAAGGTTCAGGGATAATCCCTGAGAGAAAGAAGAAAAGGGGAAGATTATGAGAAAATGACGAAAAACGGAGTAACAGTCCAGGGCAAAGCAATGTTTTGGCTATGTTACAACATAGGTGAGGAGGCAAAAAAGCAGACTTGAGTGGAGAGATGACTTGGTGGTAGGGGTGAGGGGCAGGCAATAATGACAAAAAAAAGCTCTGCAGTGTCTGACCCAACATTGATGGCCTGTAATTGCCTTCCAACGGATGAAAATTCAGACAAATATTCCAAAAAAAAAAAAAAAAAAAAAGGCAGGCAAATGGAGACCTGTGCAAATTCACTGACTGGCCAGATCCAACACAATTAGCCTCTGTTGCTGACTGTCACCACACTGCAACCCCAGGGAAAGCAGCACAAGCTGAGGAGAGGCCAATGTGCCATCTCACATCTCTTGTGTGAGAATGAGAACTGAGGTGCAGTCTATCTTTTTCTTTCCCAGGCAGAGTCGACTATTCCCATTTGATGCCACCTCTCAACTACCGTACATATTACAGCAGTTGCTCATATGGTTGTGAAAGGTCGTGATTCCCCCTGCAATTTGTCTTTGATTCACACACAGGAATGTATACACACATACACGCAAGAATTACTCTTCAACATATCAAAATTAATGATAGATAAATAAATACTTACTCGTAGTCATACATATATTTACAGGTCTTGTCAGTAGCAATGGAGTTTGGCTGATGCACAGGACACATACTGTAAATAGATAGTCAGCAACAAAATATCATAAGTGCCTCATGAGCACAGGAAAGTGCCACCTCCTCCATAATATGTGGCCAGCACTAGAAGTTACTTACACACACATATTTGTCAGAGCAGCCCTAGCACACACAAATAATTACACACATACACTGTGATCATATCATACCCCACAAATGCACACTTGTACACCCCTTGGCTCCCAGTCAACCCAGCCCGTGAGATCATGTTCCTGCACTGGGGGATGAATCGAGCGTGTGATAGCGGGCAGAGACATCTTCTTTTATTGCCCTGCCAGAAGATGTCATTGTACTATCAGCATCAATTGGACCACCGCTGTTGTCATGCGACATGGTTTATTGTAGCGTGACTGCCAACGCTAGAGTGCATTACCCTCATTCCTCACTGTTGAAAACATCAAGACCAGACCTGCACATGAAAGCATGCCGGCAGGTATATTTCATTATTTCCTGGAACATAGAAAATAAAAATGCAGCTGATAGCATATGCTGCAGTAACAAAGGACATACAATCTCCATCTTTGTCTGGCAAGCACATAAAGCATCAAATGTGCTGTAACATACTGTAGTGCAAGGCTCGCAAAAGGATATTTCATTTTGCTGTACAAGGTGAAGGCTGCTGTTGCCATGCTCAGCTACACATAACATTTCATTTTTGAACACTCTCCAGTCTGACAAACATATGCAGTACTTAATCTGCATTTCTTCACATGAAAATACTCCAGGGCAGTTTGGTTGACATAGAAAGGAGAGTTTGAGAGGAGGTGAAAAAAAAAAAAATCAAAGTATCAGATCAATGCTGTGCTAATCTCATTGCCATTTAGACCAAAGTTGATTTCCATAGGAAGGACCCCCGGCCTCTGGGCCCCCTCAACCCAGTCTAATCGTTCAAGAGCCCATGGCCTTATTCGATAGGAGCTAAAGGCCAGGCCGATGTTTATAAGGGAGGTAATTAGCTTAACGTCTCGCCATGCTGAGTAGCAGCCCTTCCAAATCAATCCTGTCACTGTGACCTACTCCGCGGGGTCACCTGCCTCTGTCACCGGCCAATTCAAGTTAACAGGTTATTTGTGTATTATATCTAAATTATATACAAACCTATTCCACATTCTGCTAACCTACTGTTTTTGCCTTTAGGTCACTGTTGATTGTGTTAATACATGCCTTTCTGTTTCAGCTGCTGAATTAAACCACATGCTTATGTAAAGGTATGTACAATACTGAAAACTGAACACAAGAAATTTGTCTTTTGGACAGGCTACTCTTTTGAGGATACACAATGTTTGCCTTGTTTGTCTCTACAAATAGCATCTTTTTTGGTGTTCCAGTTGCAGCCTCAACCTTTGCTGTCAGTGTCTACTTCAGTTAGGCTCTAATTCAGGACTCCAATAAGCTCATGTGCTGGGCATTTATATTCAAAATTGTGCTGGTTGAGACTTCAGCCTTGTCTATGCAAGCTCTTGGTACATGTGAGAGGCAAATTTTCAAGAAAAAGAGGTGTCTTCTGCTATGTAATGTCTGTTGAGAGTAAAAGGAAGCCAAGCACATTTTTTTGACAACCAATCTCTTAAGATTCAAGCAATTTAGGAATCCATATAATATGCTAATTCTATTGAAAAAAGAGCTCATATGCAGGCTTATTTGATTCATACTATGTTTCTCCTAAAATATGGGACACAGGGGTAAATAAACAATATTTAATTCCAAACCTCACAGCTGAGTGTAGCAATTCACAAAGGTTTGAGAGACCACAGACCTGTATTTTGTCATATGATACTAGAATACATCACATATAAAACAATCTCTCATTGATATTTTTGATAGCAGCAAAAGGTGATTTGATGAAACAGTCCATCCCGCAAAATATGCGGGTGCGCTGGTATTATACTGTGGTTTAAATTCCATTTAAAAAACAACACATACCGGCAGACATACCCGTTGTGTGAAGGCTCAGCAAAAACAGTGAGGACATGTGGCAACTGTTTGTTTACTCGGCTGGCCAGTGTGCTGACAATAGCGCATTTGTTGTTGCTGGCTGACACTGCATTTAAATGGTTTTCTCCACCCTTACCACTATTAAATGAACAGTGCATTACTGCTCAAAGAGCTGGGAAAATAGCAAACATGCATTAAGCTGATGAACCAGCACTGCAAAATCCACACTCTGCAAATGTGAGTGAATAGTGAGCAACCTATGTCAGGAGAGGGCCCAGTTTTCACGGTTACATTTAATATTAGTAATTATCTCCACCAGGTGGCAGCCTGGGGGGGATCATGCATTTAGTTGTGTGGGTCTGTTGGGTGTGCGTACCTGTCCATGTGTGTATCTGTCCATAGCTAATCTTGCATACTACTGGCCTATCAGCCTAGTATGTTTTGTGCACATTTATGACTGTATGATAGAAGACCTCTTGTACTTACAGTGATTCAAAACCTTTGAAAAACCTGTGTTATAGAGCAACTGAGTGCTAACTCAGTTGCTCTAAAACTCAGCTGTTTTTTTTTTTTTTTTTAATCTCCCCTTCTTCAGTGCTTGGACTGAGGCAAAAAGCCATCCCTTTGTTCACCTACCAGGAGAAGGGAGAATATGGAGGCACGGCCTGTGCATCTACCCTTCTCTGAAGCTTGGACATCCAAGAGGTCCTTGATTATACAGTTATAACTGTGCACAAAAAATTTTAGGCTAATTGGGCCAGTAGTATGCGAGAGTAGCTGTGGACAGATATACATACACACAGACAAATAATGCTGGCTTTTTCACTGTCACTGAGTGCACTCTTGTAGTTTAACTTACATAACATTTCCAAAGCTGCTAATTTGGTTGGTTAAAGTTAGTTGTAACATTTGCTATTAGAGATGATTCTATACTGGTTAACTGCAGCAACAAGAGCAGCCACTGTACAGGTAAATAAGGTACCTAATTAGCAGTTGACTGACAGCATAAAGCAAAGGGTAATTACTAGATTCTATATGTACTGAATGAAAATATTTTGACTTGCCCTTCGGGTCTTATTATGGATGCTGCAGTAATCCCACCTGCAGAAAGCCTGAATGCAGTTTAAAGGGAAATTCACTCAATTACATGGCAAGGGGTTTCTCCACGTAGGACATTGCTTATTTTAAAACCTAGGTGGTCTTTATTGTTTATTAAATGTAAAACAACTGAAGAGAAATTACAGTTCTGTTTCTTGTGGCTTTAAGCCTGTAGAACTGTCAGTTTCTTAAAATTAAAGGCAAGTGCTTCCTTTAAGGAACTTGGCTTATCCACTGAGAAAGATAACCTGCAAAAACTTACAAGAGTTAGATATCTGGCAACCCAGTGGGCCAGCATGTGAGGATTAATTTAAATATTCTCCTCTGTGTCCACCTACCTCAAAGCTAGACCCCATGTGGCTAAAGGCAGTATAGGAATATCTTACCTCACCATTGTTACCCTTTACTACTAAAGGACATACTGCAGGCAAATGACTTCAAACAACTTCAGGACATAGGACTGTGAATTTAGTCCTTTCAATTAAAAGGTGGGCATATAAGTAAAGACAGTAGCAAGCAGTTAGCTTGTCTGTTAACTCTTTGTTTATGCGTCTATTAATAATATACATACTTATGCAAAATGCTACATAAAATTCATCTTGTGGCTGCATTTTATAATGGTCTGCTGAGACTGCTATTAGTGGCGCAATTGCTATTACTGCCTTTTTGTCACAGGGTTTCTCCCTGCATTTCTGTTGAAAATTGGTGCAAAACAGTGAGTACAGAAAACGTCTGGCACTAAAACCTGATGTTTACCACTGATGTTTTAAATTATCTAAAGTGTTTCTTCAGTCAAACTCCATTGTAGCTATACTGGAAATATCTGGACTTGATGTCACTTTGTATATGTCAAATCAGCTATTCACAGGAATAAATTAAAAACAAACAAAATAGGCCCAGAAAAGAAGTCTTATAGTGTTTTAGGGTGATTTTTTTTTTCTTTAAGCAGAGACAGAATTCAACACATAGAAGAGTTCAGTAGCTGCTGAACAGAGTAGCATACAGCATGTTTACACTGTTGTAATGAGAAAGTGGCACAACATGGATGTATGGACGGATGAACAACTGGACAGTAAACAAAGAATGCCATAGGGAGCATGGGAGGCAAAAGCAAAAGAGGATGAGCTCCTCTATCATAAGCTGAAGCCATGGTAACACTGATAATGGTTGGGATGACAACCGCAAATGCAATTATTTCTGCTATAGATGGTTCTGAACCTTCCACTTGGCCTCATAAGTGGGAGCAGAGGCAAACTGAACCGAGAGAGAGATGGAGAGAGAAACATTTGGAAGTCTAAGTAAATATATAGCACCATTAAACCAACAACCATAAGGCTTATTCATCATAAACATCCCTATACATCCTAGCGTTTTCTGCTGTCAAGAACCAACAACAAACTGCAGTGTGCAGGCCTTCTGCATTCATATGAACGTCTCCTCTGAGATAAAAGACAGGGTCAGATAGCAAGAGATACTAAGGTAGAGACAGAAAGAGATTCATAATGACAGACACATAAACCAAGGAGGGCGGGAGGGGACAGACATAAAGAAAGACAGGAACCACAAGAGAAAAAACACAAATCCAGGGGCTAAAAGCTGAAAGGTCCTCGAATCTTAGCAGGCAGCTTGCTCTACTGTAAATATGTCCCACTTGGTGGGAATCAGTGTAAAAGGCAGCTAGCAGCTGGTGCTTAGCGGGGTCCTGCTGGCCCAAGTCCACAGCCGCCCCTGCTCACTGATGAAGACAGATGGATTGGGCCACAGCCTCGATGCAGGAAACACACCCCCGAGCCTGGCAGATTAGAATGAAGCTTCCATTGGAACCCTGCTAGCCCGCAGGGGAAGAGAGAGCAGACTGGATAGAGGAGTAACGCTCTGAACACAGGCACCTCTTCAGATGAACTTTTGAACCAAGATTTGATATAAAATGAGATCAGCTAAATGTCAATGGTTGAGTGAAATGGTGCACAGTGGAACTGCAACCTCATGGAAACATCAGAATTAGTGTGAAATATTTACCTGCAGCACCAGGAAGAAAAAAAAAATAATAATAAGTAATTTGGGGTTAAGAATGAGCATTAATGCATCAAGGGAGGGGTTATCGACTTCTTTAATGGCATTTAATTTCCAAAGCAGTCTCAGCAAGAGCATACAAGAGGGCTAGCCAACTCAACGCACCACTACACTAATGTTAACACCATACAGTAAGGAAGAGCACCTTGTCACAGCACATGAATTACTTTACTAATGTGCATTCTGCATTCAGTTACCATGCGCATTGAAGCACATGGAATAAAGGATGTCTACAACTGCAGAGGCGGGACAGCAGGTGTCAAGCAATGTCCATGGGACCAATGTAGAGTGGGTGGGATGAAATGCATGTCAAAAAAGTTATTGACACTAAGGAGATTTGACAAAACTTCTGATATAACATATTGCTGCTGTCCAGTGAATGTCTGAAATAGCAGGGTTTTTTTTCTTAAACCAAGACACTATGTATTTCTTGCAGTTAATCCAGCTGCTTTTAAAACAGTTTAGTTGCAATTAATGGTAAATGATTTTTTCTTGTCTTATGTTGCATGCCTGAATATTTACCCATTAAACAATAAATGTCAACAAATTCATGCATTTGTACTTTTATATCAAAATCCCATTAATTTTAGCCTGGTGTCAGACCTGTGAATCACACGTTCACTTTAAAAACTCAAATTGTGTTTTGTTTTTTTTATGCTAATGTCCCTAAAATGTCTGACCTTGACAATCCTGACTTGTACCTGTGCAAAGTTTGTCACTAGAGAGGTGTCTCACATTCATCTACTGAGGGGAGAGGTGTCTATGCATGCTTAAAATCTGTGATTCATACAGTACAGGCCAAAAGTTTGGACACACCTTCTCATTCAATGCGTTTTCTTTATTTTCATGACTATTTACATTGTAGATTCTAACTGAAGGAATTAAAACTATGAATGAACACGTGGAGTTATGTACTTAACAAAGAAAGGTAGGAGGTAGTCACCTGAAATGGTTTTCACTTCACAGGTGTGCCTTATCAGGGTTAATTAGTGGAATTTCTTGCTTTATCAATGGGGTTGGGACCATCAGTTGTGTTGTGCAGAAGTCAGGTTACTACACAGCCGACAGCCCTATTGGACAACTGTTAAAATTCATATTATGGAAAGAACCAATCAGCTAACTAAAGAAAAACGAGTGGCCATCATTACTTTAAGAAATGAAGGTCAGTCAGTCCGGAAAATTGCAAAAACTTTAAATGTGTCCCCAAGTGGAGTCGCAAAAACCATCAAGCGCTACAATGAAACTGGCACACATGAGGACCGACCCAGGAAAGGAAGACCAAGAGTCACCTCTGCTTCTGAGGACAAGTTCATCCGAGTCACCGGCCTCAGAAATCGCAAGTTAACAGCAGCTCAGATCAGAGACCAGATAAATGCCACACAGAGTTCTAGCAGCAGACCCATCTCTAGAACAACTGTTAAGAGGAGACTGCGCGAATCAGGCCTTCATGGTCAAATAGCTGCTAGGAAACCACTGCTAAGGAGAGGCAACAAGCAGAAGAGATTTGTTTGGGCCAAGAAACACAAGGAATGGACATCAGACCAGTGGAAATCTGTGCTTTGGTCTGATGAGTCCAAATTTGAGATCTTTGGTTCCAACCGCCGTGTCTTTGTGAGACGCAGAAAAGGTGAACGGATGGATTCCACATGCCTGGTTCCCACTGTGAAGCATGGAGGAGGAGGTGTGATGGTGTGGGGGTGTTTTGCTGGTGACACTGTTGGGGATTTATTCAAAATTGAAGGCACACTGAACCAGCATGGCTACCACAGCATCCTGCAGCGACATGCCATCCCATCCGGTTTGCGTTTAGTTGGACGATCATTTATTTTTCAACAGGACAATGACCCCAAACACACCTCCAGGCTGTGTAAGGGCTATTTGACCAAGAGGGAAAGTGATGGAGTGCTGCACTAGATGACCTGGCCTCTACAGTCACCGGACCTGAACCCAATCCAGATGGTTTGGGGTGAGCTGGACCGCAGAGTGAAGGCAAAGGGGCCAACAAGTGCTAAACACCTCTGGGAACTCCTTCAAGACTGTTGGAAAACCATTTCAGGTGACTACCTCTTGAAGCTCATCGAGAGAATGCCAAGAGTGTGCAAAGCAGTAATCAGAGCAAAGGGTGGCTATTTTGAAGAAACTAGAATATAAAACATGTTTTCAGTTATTTCACCTTTTTTTGTTAAGTACATAACTCCACATGTGTTCATTCATAGTTTTGATGCCTTCAGTAAGAATCTACAATGTAAATAGTCATGAAAATAAAGAAAACGCATTGAATGAGAAGGTGTGTCCAAACTTTTGGCCTGTACTGTACATTCCCCCTGGCGAGCTAGATTTGGTGTGTCACAAAGCTGACAGCCAATTCCATCTACTGATGGGTGGTTCTTTCCATATCATTAGTACCAGTCCCAGCGGTCACTTGGCTTGAGTGTTTTATACTCAAAAAGGAACAAAAAAAACTCGAAATGGCTGCTTCACATGAACAATATTTGTGTAACTACAAGATTCACTGATTTTATTATTATTTTTAACATGGATAGATTATCAAATAAAATACAAGTTACAATCGACTGGACAAATGACTGGACAAGGGCTTTAAATGGAGTACTTACACCAAACAAACAAGTTAAGATATTAAACTACTGTGCTGAGACAAACGACAGTGACAGGGCTGGGACCGCACTGATGTGAGCCAATCCAGGGAGGATAGTTTATTGATCAGTGAAGCCCCTGCTAGCTGTATTACAGTTGGCTCGGAGGTGCGTCTGATTGACTTAGTCTGATGTGAGCATAATTAAGACTGCAACACATTAACAGATGGGTGCAGCATCATACTGTGAGGCTCTGTGTGTGTTTGTATGTCAGAGACAGGGAGAGAGTGAGAGGGTGCTGGATGTGTGTGCTGTTCAAACCATTATGTGGGCAAACAGTGGAATGCCCCTTTTGGGATAATAGTGTTGGAGTTCATGGGAGGTAAAAAGCCACAGGGAGGGATTTATAAGAAAGGAGGAAAATGTGAGCAGGAGAGGAAGAAAAGAAATAAATGGGAGCCAAGTTCTCTGTGTCTGAGCATAAAGAATCATTGTTGTGCATTTTGTCTAACAATTTAGCAAACACAATGTGCATCTCCTAGGCTTCATGTGAAACCATATAGATTGCTCAGAGCAGAGTACAGATTCATTAAACCTGATTCTAATTTCAGAGATACAGAGGTGTCCTGCTTTTTGAGGACAGTGTTATGATATCCTTGTTATGAAAAATGTTTTCCTTGTTGTGAGCTGAGTACTGCAGCATTATTATGCAATAGCCTACTATATCAATTCTTTAACCCCTTGTATCAATATGTATAATTTATGCATTTTTCATTTTTTATGACATCCACACTGTAACTGCATTGACCTGATTTAATAAACTGGAATGAGAATTTTCAATTAAATTTTCCCTTGTCGATTTCACTCATAATATGTTGAGTATTTTGGTAGTCTATCTAGGCGTTATGCAGTAGCTTTTATTTAATTGAACATTTTCAGTAAATTCTGAGAACTGTGATGCAAACTGTGTTGTGATCCATATAACGCAATACTATGTTGCAAGATCCTTGCCAATACCCAGAGAAAACAGATGGTTCGAGTGGTAGGGTCATGACAGAAGTCAATTTGCCCCAAGTCAAATACCAGCCATGCTTTTGATAATGTAGAACTGCATCTCCAAGTGGGCCACTCATAAATAGATATTAACTGTAGATTTTGGTAATATTTGCTATCATGACAACAAATAATGTTGGTTTAGCATGGATAATCACTAAATCACTGGGAGGCACTTCGTTGAACAAGCGACTTACTAGGCAGCTCTACTCATCGAGTTTATTTCTATTTCCCGTTTCATCCTAGTTTTCATTCTCCCTGCTCTTTGTTTAGTTTGGCCTCATCCAAACAGGATAAAAAGTTAATAGAGGAGAGGAACCTCAGGGAGCAGATGAGAAAACAGTAGTCACGATTCAAGCCACATACAATTTGATGACATGACCAGAAAAATCAATAGGAATTCATTGTGAGAAAACCCCCAGAGCTTCACTGCCAGAACAAAAGAACAATTCAGTGCTGTCTTGCTGAAGCTGCGATAGCCCAGTAAAGTCATTCTCCCGCAGAAATCAAACCATGTGTGCTCAAGCAGTGCATTATCCTTCCCACGGCTTACCCCTCCCCACACACACATACACACACACACACACACACCTTCAGCCTCCTTCCTCACGTACCTCGGCCTCAGATTCCCACTGTCTTGTCTTTTGAAACACCACTTAAAATTTCAGGGCAGTCAAAAAGAAACAGCACAGCATCACAAAATGAAAGTTTGCAGAAGAGTATTAAAATACAAAACAAGCCATTTCTCTCCTGCTTCCAGCAGGCAGCTCTTGTTTGTGTATAGAACTTTCCAGAGACACTGCTCAGCGCTATATAAAATCTAGACAGGTAATAACACATGCTGTTAGCTCTCCTCTGACACCAAACATTGATTAAAGGGTCTGCATGTTAGCAGTGCAGCATTAACAATTTTAAGGTGATAATGCAGCCATGCCATAGACCAAAAATATATACTGCAGGGTTTAAAAATTGGCTTTTTCCCTCTGTGTTACTTGGTTCATTCTGAATAGAACCAATATTTTATAGTTTCTGTTGAAGCATTTATTGACAAAATAGTCATATGAATGTTTCACTTCTAAATAATTTTAAATATAAATTATCAAAAAAAAATGTTAACTGAATAGGCTGTATGGCCATGAAAAAACAAAGTTTCTTAGGCTACATTTGTTATCCAAAAGGTTGGAATTAAATATTCAAGCACTGTAAAGAAGTACAAAACAGAGAAACTTCACTTCATTGGGCCGAGTATTCAGCATTCAAATTAAGGTTTATACTGTCACTGAGGCAACTAGGTGCTGCAGTAATCCATGGCTTTGTCATTCAGAGGGGAGATGCACTCATGCTCATCATTTGGGACTTGAGATCAAACAGAAATACTAGTGAAGACCGTTTCATCTTTTTGACAAATATTAGATGGAACTGCAAATAAGTTATAATTCAAAGTAACCTTTCTGTTCTAGAACAATGTGATGTGATTTTTGGTTATATTTTTGTTTGAAGGCCATAAATCTTACAGCGTTACTTAAATTAAGATCACTAAATTGTACGAGACAGCCTCACCAAGCTGACCCTCCTCATGTCCGCCTTCTTACCCAAAGCTAAAACGTTCCTCCCGAGCAGGTTTGAACTCAATAGCGAATTCTTACTGGGATAGTGCATAATAATCACATCTGACCTCACATTTATTCAAGTGTGTAGGAGAAACAGGAAAGGCTGCTTCACAGCTGAACTAGCCAGGCAGAAGTAAGGTGATCACCCACGAGAGAAGACAGCGAGAGAGGCTAACATTTAATTTAATGCACACCTCTGAGAATGAGAGCGGGTGAGAGAGAGAGAGAGAGAGGTCATTTTAGGTCAAGAGAGTACCTTTTAACATGGCTGGCCTGCTGAAAGTCTTGATACAGCTGCCCTCTGGTTCCTCCATGTGGACAACTGAAACACAAGGGGTGGATGGAAGTCAAGAAGCCTAAGATTGAGAGCCCTTGGTGGGCATGAGAGCTCAGTAAACAGGGTCGCCATTTGCTGACCTTGGACGATGACTCACTGAAATGGATAGGGGCATATGATAATAAGAACTGCAGTAGTGCTGTTCATGTGCTGAATAAAATAGCCTCTCAACAGGCAGGAATGATGAGTGTTGCAGCATGCTGTGAAAAGCCATTACATTTAAACATTTTCAGTAAAATGTTTTCTGAGGTAGCATTTATGTAATTTACCAAAGCCCCTTCAGGTTTCTGTTTCCTGGTTAAAAAATGTTACTAAAGGATTTTAGAATACTGGAAAGTGGAATGATAACACATAATATTGTCACAGTTGGGTGAAAACCTTGTAATTTTGAGTTTATCCAATGAAGTTTGAAAGGATTTCATGCACACAGGGTCATAGAGCTTTCTAAACCCAAGGTGCAAAGTGCTGTCCTTGAACTGAAGTTGAAACTTGAAACATCACAAAAACTTGACTTCTGAGCTTTTTATGTGAGGCAGCAACATGCTAATGTGTAAAATCAAATATACTACACAAGGGCATCTTGATATAAAGGCTGTATCACATCTTGGTTAAGTGGTGTGAAGGTTGAGGTTTTAAATGTCAGCTGTGCAATTACAGACTGTGAGCCATTGATTCTTCAAGATTTTGTACATGTGAGTTTAAAAAAAATCACTTAATTAAACCCCTACTTTAAGGTTATCATAAACAGTAATATTATGAAGGGAATTATTTCAATAGGATCCGATTATAAAGCTGCAGTCCAACACAGATGCAGTGTGATGTTAAGAAGCAATATTTGGAAATAGCAGGAATGACAGAAAGTAGGGCTGGGCAATATGGACAAAACAAAATATCATAATCAACTGAGTGGCCGATCTGATATTGATATTGTGTAAAATACTGTAGGGATGACAGCTGGTGCGTTCATATTTACAATCAAGAGATTTTGATTAAAAAATAGCAATGTGGATGTGATGACCAAGCAGGTAAAGGAAAATAATAAAACAGAAGAGCCTAATACGTTCAGACAACTGCATCCCATTACTGATTTGCAGCCTTTAAAACCAGGGAAAGAAAACAGTTATGCCATCACAACATTAAGATATCCAAAATCTCAGAGGATATCTAGACTTATGTCACAATAAAAAAAATATATAATATACATATTGCCCACAACTGGCACTTAGTGATAATTGTTTACTCCTACTCATTTTTAATACTGACATTTTGTTATTGCTGGAAAATGACTCCATGGCCTCACTGCATCTGCCGCTGACAGTGAGAAAAGAGGAAAGATTTTAACAGTCTATTCCATTTAACAGACTTCCTTTGCATTGTCAGTGCAAAGGTTGAACCCTGTGTTATGTCTGTCTGTAGTGTTTTTAGAGAAATACTGCACTGGTCTGTCAGCAATACATGAATATATACAGTATATCTCCTCTGAGAAGAACGCACATCCACATACACCTGCATTACCATGATATCTCTTTGCCTTGTGCTTCTGCTCTGCATTCAAATAATTTGAAACCAGCAGTCAACTCCCCATACAGACTTGTGTTGTCCTCAGAGGAGGACAGCACAAGTCAAAAAATTAAACTTCACTCATCTCACCATTAAAAACAACCTGGAGCATTTGAAGCTGTCAGGTAAAAATCCCCCATAAGCTGCTGCACACAACAGAGCAGATATAGGAGAGAAGCAGCGAGATAAAACATGCCATCTATTCTTGCGAGTTTCCCTTTGAAAGTTCTCCTCTGTGTACCTCTGAGATGGAGGTTCTTTGCTCCCTGCAGAGCTGCTCCAGCTTCTCCTCTCCCTGGAGAGATTTGCCAAGCGAGACAAACACCTTGGGTTTCTCTGCGGCTGTGTGTTCTCCAAAATACGCCCAAGGCAACTTTAAATTAATACCTAGCACTGCCTTTCCCCTGATAATTATGTATCATCACCCGTGAATGCTATAAACGGAGGATGTTTAGTGCCAGTATAATAAGGCTAAACTGTTCGTGCAAGAACCCTGCCCTGGATATAATGAATGCTGTATTTTTAAAGAAATGTACCCAATGCCTTTCACAATTACAGGGAGATCGTACAGGTTCATAATATTTACATGCTATTATAGCTCTGTGCCTTCCAGCTATGGCTCCTTTGTGGCATGGAAGCTATCTGTGCACACAAATGCAAAATGTCAAGGTCTGGGATCAGCAGAAATTTGTCATCTGCTTAACCCTCTGCTTACCCCTCACCAAGACAAGCTTTTGTTCCCCGTTAAAACGAGCAGAATGCAGTTCATCTCCCAGTAAGCCCTGCCTGCAACGTGGGCAGACTGACAAGCCTGTGGAGGTTTGTAACTGACAACAATTCTCCCAGGCCTGCTGAATGGCGGGGGCATGTCTCCCTCTCTTGCTGCAGTATGTGCCCTCTGTTGCAAGGAGACTCTCCGATTAGCAGGGAATTCACTCCTGACATGATAATTGCTGTCAAATTACAGCCAACCACCAACAATTATGACGAGTGCTGACAGGTGAAGTGTGCTCCTCTCTTAGTCGCCATTCTTCATAGTATGTTTCTAGAGGGAGGAAGGGTGGTCGAGGTGGAATGGGGATATTAAAAAAAAAAAAAAAAACTTCTGCAATTGTTCAAGGTCCCCAGGCCCAGCAGCACAATTTCCACATCAGCTCTGAACTGTTGCAGTGGGTCATGTGGGAAGAGCAATCTTCAGCTCAGCCATGGTGGCAGGGTAATTATATGCATTATGATGAAGTGGAACTTGCTCTCCTGTGCCTGTATCTCTTCTGTTATCACATACAACAGCAACTCATCAACATTTTGAGCCCGTTCTCCATCTACATGCCAAGAGGCCATGCTTCAGGCTTGAACACTTTGCATGACACTGGGCGCTCAGTACAGCCCCTTTTCAACACCAGGCCTAAGCAGGACTGATGTGGAGACTCAGTGGAATTGAGAATCACATCGAACTGCATGCCAGCTATTGGCTCTTGCTTAAACAAATACAGTATATCTGAATGCACATGGTATTTCCCAAACACAGTTATGAGAATTCAACCACAGAATCTGGATGGAGTACAGTCACTGAACTGGTCATTTGGCTCGTTCAATATGGTGCCTGTGGTTAAGTGTGGTAAAGTGTGTCACACTTTTTTGAGAGCCGAGATGATGATGTGCTGTAACTGCTTGCTGAAAGCAGTGAATAAACATCAATAGTTAACACCAACTGGAACACAGAAGTTAGCCCGGTACCAAAGCCAGAGTCCTTTGCAATGGTTATAATTTATATAAAAGTGGCTGCTGCCCCGACCATGTTATGTTGATTTCAGTGGGAAAGTCCACCCTTCTCCAATTCAAGATCTCTATAGATTCAACACTTCATTGCTAAATCCAAAACACCAAGATGCCACTATTTCCATAAACTATTTAAACCATGGTTTGCCAATTACTTGTTTGTTTCTTCATCTGTAGCAAAAGACACCATGCTTGAGCAAAAGTATTATTACAAAGCACAACTTTATAATGACTACAAAGCCAGTGGAGGGTCATAGAAAACAGATCCCTGTGTTACTTTGCTGCCTTCATCAGCTGTGGACTTTTGACCGGAAAATCAAGTTCTATAAAAAATCGACTTGCTTTTTCCAGTTGCCATAGAGTTTTGCTTACTTTGTTTACCTACTGGCTGGCACAGCATTGTAGGTCAGCAAAACAAGACAAAAACAAAAACGGGTAATGTTGATAAAATAAATCAAAACAATTACTACTGCTCACTGACTGTGAATTTCTTTGTCAGCTTACCTTTTTTATGTTATAATAGAAGTCCCACTGAATGTATCTCTGTCTTGACGTGTATATCCACATGTTGGCATAATGTGACTGTTACATTAGCAAAGCTAGCTCAACCTGCTCCTGGTGCAACGAGCAGTGCCTGGCATGAGTAGGCTCCAAGGCTCCATCTCTGCTTTTAACGCTGGTAATCCAAAGTTGGGGTTATTTTTGCTTTGCCAATCATCTAAATAGGATAAATATGCTTAAGGAAACACTGGGGGCCCTATTTTACACCTGGCGCGAAGTGTCTTTGCTGCTTTCCAACCGGCGTAGTTGTCATTTTCCTATCCGCCGCCCACGTTGTCTAATTAATATCACTTGCGCCCACCTGTTTGTTTTTTAAAGTGAGGTGTGGTCAGCCGCACTGTTGGCCCACTGCTGCGTTGAAGCTGTTGAGGGTGTTTACGTGATTGGCGGACAACATAATAACCAGTCCGAAGTCAATGGCGCGGTATTCACTGTTATTTAAGGGCGCATTATAAAGATAGTCATGCGCGCCTACATAAGTGGGTGCACAACGCGCGCACAATCTGCTTATTACGCGCACGGGGATGCATGCTTCACCTCAGGGAGCTTTGATAGGATCCTGCTGTAGGCATAGACGATATGCTCGTGCGTGTTTACTTCGTGCACGAGCAGATCGGTTTCCTCTGCAGGGAGGCCTTCCCTTATTACCTGGCACATGCGCCATTATAATAGTAGGTACACCATGGCCTTTAAAGGGAATGGAAGGTGGCACTTTGAATGCTTTGTTGCATGTTACACACCCATGATCCAACCCATTTTAAACCATTGCTTTGTCAGCTTACCTTTTATGTTACAATAGGAGTGCCACCAACTTCATCTCTGTCTCTATCTGTCCTACAGCAATGTCTCATTTTCTATTAGAGCCCATAATGATTTTTGTTTGTTTGTTTGTTTTTGGGTGTATTTGTTTGGAGCGTCTTATCTTACTGGATCAGTTAGGTTCAGTCTTTTTTTTCCCTCTCCCAAGGCAATCCAAAAAATAATCAGTTCAAGCATAAGTTAGAGCAAAAAGATCCATAAAGCATGTGGAAAAATAGGATTTAGGATGAAACTTTAGTAAAAATGGTATTTCATAAATATCTATGAGGCACATAATATATACAAATAAACCTTGTTGCTTGATAAAGTAGTAAGAAAGGCAGAAGTAGGAAATGGAAAATTTGTGCATGCAGCATGAGAGGGCACACTCCAGCCACAAGTCACTATCTCGTGACTGAATAATTATAAACATACAGATCAAACCATTTTATTACATAGGGCAGTTTATTGAACTTGCAAATGTGTTAGGTGTCGTTATGCATGACCTTAGTTTTTCTACACTCACAAAACCATAAAATTTTGAACATTTATAATAATTTGCTGTTTCAACATTCAAAGCTGTAAACTGTTATAGCTACATTTTGTTAAAAACACATTATTTACATTAATTGTAATACACAAAAGTACTATATTTGGCATACTTACAACAATCTCGTCATATAATTTACAATTTCTCAAGTACTGATTAATGTGAATATTTAATTCCCAAAATTCACAACAGATCAAAAAGTAAATTAACCATACAAAATTGATACATACAAACAATATTGAAGTTAATTTCCCAAAAAAATAAAATAAAATGGTGCACGGAATTTTCAGAGTGATCGATATTTTATGCTAGAATTTGCTCTTTTATACAAAACTGTGTCAGATCCGCTTGTCGCTGAACTCTCACTTCATTGCCTAAACATGGTTGAACTGGGCAACTACTTATAGTGCAGTCAACTGACATCCATCTTTTAAATGGAACAGAAAGTAAATTTTATAATCAGCTGTACAAATATTTCACTATACAACAATTAGTTTGAAAATGTTTCTTCAAAAGGAGTCTCCAACTGAGTGTCAGCCCTCATACTTTGCTGACAGGCAAGAGAATGGCAGCTAGACATGAAATTCTTCTCTATTTTAATTACTGTTTTGTCAAATATTGTCCTTAATAACAGTACTGGTCATAATACAGGTGATAAAATCTCTTTTGTGCTTGTCTAAAGTTACCTCTGATCAACAGACTACGGATTAATCAGGATTTTTGGGCGTCAACTTAAAATCAGGTTCAGAATTGTTTCTCTCTTGACATCAGCCTCAATAAAGTCTGTCTCTGTCAGTGTGTTTCCAAGTGTCTTGTTTCCAGGCTCCAGTTGTAAAAAGTTCTAGGATTCTTTACAGCATACTGTACATTTTCCTTTGGCACAATACTTGGTAATCCCCCTAACGATCTGTTGTCATGTACATCATGCAGGAGGGACAGGGTGTGTTCACAACCGCCACTCTGACAAATTCCAGGTCGATGAAAATAGCTGAGCTCCGAAACATTCAGCAGCAGCCGCATTAACCGGTGTTTTTGGTGTAGGTTTATGATTTCAGCTCTAAGGGGGAATCATTCTTAACTGCAGACTTGTGGGAAACATGAGAGGCTGGTTTTGACAACTTCTAGGGAGGAAAAAGATGCAGAGTGGTTTATGGCAAATTCCCGCTGAAAACCTCTTTTAGTTCTCTGATCTACTTAAACCTACATTTGGGAAAATGAGACACAAAACTGCTGTTACCACTGCGGTGAAATTACCTTTATCGTGCTTTGTATATCAATGAGCAGAAATGTCATAAGAGGGTCAGTAATTACTTCTATCGGAGTGTTAAAATGCAGGCATAAGCACAACTTAGAAATGTAAAAATTCAACTGTAATGTATTTTTTTTAGCACAGATTCAAGGTGCTAAGATCTTTTCTTTTTTTTTCTTTCAAATTGACATTCTATTGCCAGTGTGGACGTGACTATGAGAACACACCCTTGTCTACTACACTTCACTGAAATGCATACGCGAGACCTCTAGCACCTTTTTAGCCATACAGTATACAAAAGTACAGAGTACTTAAAAAAAACGTGCAAGACTCACGGCTAAAAGACTCTGTTTCCAATACTTAAGGCAAAAACACTTCTCATATATACCAATATACATATATTGGGATTATTACATCTATCAAAACTGTCTTTTTTTTTTTTTTAGAAGTTCTGGTAAACATGTTATGAGATTGACCATGGTGATCTATGGTACATACTAGAGCTAAAAGTGCGGAATGACAAAGTCAATGCAATGCCCTCTTGTAAATACAAAAAGAGACTTGCAGAGTTTGACAGTCTCTCCAGTTTTTGACTGCCTGTCAAACTGTAGGTCTGTGTCTTTCATTGGACTATTGGTCAGGAGAGCCAAACTGAACTTAAAAAAAAGCAAGTGAGTGCCCAGTAGAAAAGTGCAAAATGCGCCAGTGTGTTTTTTCCATTCCATACTACCAGCCCAGACCCTCGCTCTATATCCATAGCCCAGAACCAGCACCTATAGCTGGGAGACCTTCCTGGGCAGAGGCCTGGGTCTGGGGACTCGGGGGTCAGAGGTTGCGTCCAGCTTCATGCTGCCTGTGCGGAGCTGATGAGGCTTGGGCGGCAGGGCCGGAGGGTCCGTCTGGGGCGGGATTGACAGACTGTGGGGCAGCGGCACAGGTCTGCGAGGGTTGTTCCTCTCATACACACTGTAGGGGGGTGGCGTCTTGTTCTCTCTGCGGATTGGCTCGTCTGAGCTGCTGGAGACGGAGTTTGGCATGGTGGCGGGTGGGGGCAGGGGGTGGGTAGGGTGGTCACCTGCAGGCAACTCGGTGCCTGAGGCTTCCGAGACGCTGCAGCGACTGAGGGAGGAGATGCCACTACTGTAGCTGCCGGAGAGGACGGGGGAGTTTGACACCAGACCGGCAGACTGGCACTCGGTGGGCGAAGGAGTGAAAGGTGGCGCCGTGGTCTAGAGAGAGAGAGAGAAAGAACAAGGGAGTCTCAGTTACCTCTTTTATGCTGTCTTGTTCACATCTAATCTGCTTTTTGCCAGACTGCCCAAGCGGGGCCAGCCAAGAATAATGAGTGTTTCTAATTGACTGAGTGAGTGACCCCAGCCGGGTAATGAACTTGAACTGTAGCTGGCAAGGTAAGTGGACACACAAGAGGAAAGTTGTAATTTCATCTAGTTTATCATTTGGTGTGCCTGTTTGCTTGTACAGATGTGGATGTATTCAGGTATAGATGACAGAATTTACAGCTTATTCAGCAGCAGTTTCACCTCGTCTGTATTATGGTTCACTGTCTTGAAATAATGTTGTTTATTTGTCAGTAGTTGTTGAAGGCCGAGGCAAGCCAAAGAAAACAGCCTTATTTCAGTACAAATTAAAAAGAGCTTTGAAAACTCCCAGTCCACCAGTCAGGAGAAGACTTGGCATTCTATAGACACTCTTTTAGCTAAAAAAAAAAAAAAAAAAGGCAACAACGCTTTACATCTTGATCTTTGTAAAAGGCAATTATAATTGTCATATTCATAGTCGGACATGATTTTCAGCATTTTTTTTTCATGCCGAAAATCTAGGGATTCAGTAATGGTAAGCATTTGTGACCACGCTGTGCACATCACATCCACTATTCTGCCATCTCGAACACTTGTGCTGACACAGCCGAATATAAACAATAAATACTTAATAAAAGAGTCAGTCAACAGACTGAGAGGGCCAGGTTTTTCCACTTCATCACCTGGTCCTGTGCACCGAGACGAAAAAACACAATATGCCATGCTTCCCCGCCTCAAGAACCCAATCGCTCATCAAAATGTTTTTTTTTTTTTTCTGAGCAATTGCATGCCACTGCCGTTGTATCTGCTCACACTTAATTGGAGCTAGTGAAGAGTACAATTGATCAGTAAGGTTGTATCACACATGCTGCAGGAGGGAATGCACAAACAGGAATCTAATCATCAATCACAGGTAACCATTTGAACTGCATGGTTTGGGAAATGTTTTCACATTTGTAGCTGGCATGTTGAGAATCAGTATATTTATCAGAATGCTGACAAGCAGATGTAAACTCCTGACCTACTTTTCCAGAAAGAGGCTACTATGACCAAATATCATCTTGACCTGCAGAGAAAAATAATGGTGCACCACCGTTATACTGGCAGTGTGTTTTCTGCAGGTTCACATCTGTCCTGGGGTTTGTGGCTGTAGTAATGGGCCCCTGGCTGCACTGAGTGGTGTGTGTGTGTGTGTGTGTGTGTGTGTGTGTGTGTGTGTGTGTGTGTGTGTATGCCAGGTAATGGAGCCTGCTGGAGGTCTATAGAGGACTTGTCCCTGGCTGTGCTGTGATGGGCAGCTTAGCGCTTCGCTCCAGGCCTTTGCTCTTGCCTGAGCACACACACAAACAAACACACACACCAACGTGATTGACAGGGCACGCTGAGTGCTGAGCTGTCACTCATGTATCAGTTTGCACACACACACACACACACACACACACACACACACACACACACACACACACACACACACACACACACACACACACACACACTCACTCTTCTCTCTCTCTTTCTCTGTCTCTCTTTCGCTCTCTCATAGACAAGCCCTACACACACACACACACACACACACACACACACACACACACACACACACACTTGGTACTTGTCACATGTAAAAAGACTTTGCACCTATTGACTTTGCCTTTTTTGCTTGTGTCCAGCTAACGAAGCACATACTGATAGCTGTTTGCAGGAGAAAAGCTTTGGTTCATCAAACAGATTTTTCAAAACAACTTTTGCACCCTCATTAAATGCTCATTTGCTGTTTTGTTTGTTCACCTTTTCTAGACCTACTTTGCATACGCAGGATGGTATTAACTACTAAGAGGCTCATTAACAATAAATCAGAGCTTGCAGGCGATGGGAGAGAAATCAATTTATCTGTAGGTGAACATAAAAACAGTTGAGGTGATGGATATTTAAAATGTGTTTTAACACTTCTCTGTCGACACATCTTTTTTTTTCTTTTTTCCCCCAGCTCCACTAGCACTCATGTTTCCTACTGTGCATTGTATATCTACTGTATGTCTTTGATTATACTAATAAATGGCATAAATCAAAAACAAAAAATTTAAATAAGGACTCTGGGACATGAATTTTCAAAAATTTCATGTTCCAAACCCCAGAGTTCATTACCATTAAGCCACAAACCCTCATTTAAAGGTATGTCCTATAGTCCCTGGGATGAAAAAAATACATTTGGTTGGTCTTAAGTATTAAATTATGGAAATGTCAAACTTGAATGCTGGCATATAGATTCAGAGTGGTGAGATTAAAACATAAAACAGTCAAAGACGGCAACCTCCACCATGCTGCACCTTGACCTAGATACTCCAAAAGCAGCTCTTTCATGAGGTTTCATCTGTCCATTAGTTTTGAGCTATCATGCTAACAGACAAGCAAACAAACAGATGACAATGGAGGCAAAGACACAACCTCTATCTATTTTTGGTAATAAGCACTCTTTTTTGTTTTAGCATCATAACAGTTTCAAGTTAATTAGTGAAATTATAACACAGCGAGAGGCATTCTGATGGCTGCCGATGGGGGGTAACTACCAGTATTTCCAATAATGACGCTCCGACTGTATTTTCTGCAGATGTATCACTTCGTCTTGTTTACCTTTAACATCTATGCTGACACAGAGAAGCAGCTGACCTATCAAACTGGAGCAGCTGACACAGAGAGAAACAGATGGAATATTTTTCTTTGTGGATTCATTTTCTCAGCAGCTACTCATAAAATAAAATCAATTTAAAAAATTAAAGACAAAACTGTGGTATAATCACAATAATAAAGCTGAAGTCATGCTCTACTATTCTATACTGACACTTTAATTATTCCTCATTTTGATTTGTGGTATTTTTTTTTATTTTATTTTGCTTGTTTTGTTGTGATTTTATTGAATGCATAAGACTACTGTTACATACAAAAATACTATTAATACGGCTATGTGGACATCATAAATTGATATGAAAGTTGATAGAGGGTGAAATTTGAAAGATGGGATATAAATATTGCTTCTTGTTTGATGAAAGGAATACATTCCTTATACGTTCATGTTCATGTTTTTTACTCGGGTTCGGCTGAGAAGCCCTGGGGGTCACTTTGAAAAAAAAAGGTAACCTATCAGTTATTTTAAGCTTCAATTAACTTCATAGACAAAAACATCTTGTGAAGCCAAATGATTTAAACTGATTTTTCATTTTTTAGGTTGATGTTTTTGGTAGAGTGTGAAATGAAAACAGCAGGCAGCAGCTGCTTCTATCTGGTGTATGATAAGGAACTCTAAACAATGCCCTCTAGCCAGTCATTTGGGTCCTGCTGCAAAACGCCCTGGTGTAGAGTAAGACTGCATTTTCAGCAGTGCTAGCAGCTCCAGTGAACTATGATGCAAGGCACTCCGGCCATGAGTTGACACAGTGTAGGAGAGAGACCCTGGAGCTGTTCAGTAGGGCTGTTAGCAGTGCAGGACAAAGGCCTGAGGATGCCACTGAGCAAGGTCAGTCTGACTCAGAGAGAGAGAGAGGGAGAGAGAAAGAGAGAGAGAGACCAAGTAGACAAAACCTCTGACCGGCCAACTGACTGCCAGACAGAGAAACTAATTGACAGGAACAAAACCAACCTTCTGCGGCGATCTGGAAGTGGGAACAGGTGACTGCGACCTCATGTTCTTAGCTGAAGAACCTACTGACAACCAGATGAGAGAGAGACACGGAAAGACAGAGAAAAAGAGAAGAAAAGAGGGCAAATTCAAATTAAAGGGCCATTTTCTACCAGTCACCAGAATGACACAGCATGAGTCATGCAAACATACACACATAGAGCTGAGAGAGGCCAGTAGCTTAAAGCATCAATGAATCAAATAAGCAGTGATGTGCTGCAGGTCCTTTAGGCTGCCTTAAGCTGTTTCTACATCCAACAGCTGTTTCTGCTCTATGCAGCGAGGGCAAAAAAACACCCAATCTGCTTATTATGCTGCCGGGCAGTGCAATACATCAGAAAGCACTGGGGAATAAGTCAACTCTGTAGCATCTGTAAATAAATGAATAACTAAAACTGAGTTTAGGGTCGATGTTGGAGAAAACTGTTGCTGAAATGTATGACATGCATTTCTCAAGGGGAGTGAAAAACAATATCCAGGAATTGAGTGGAATTTCAATGGGATTGACTTCAGCCCCCAAAAAAGTCCAAAGACGTTTACACACTTGTTCTAAAACATCACCTACAAGAAAATATCAGCATTTGAAGCAAGTTAGTACAGGGTGCAGTGGTGGTACCATTGTTTAGGTGGATGTTAACAAGACAAGAAAGGCAGGACAAAAAGATAGAGGCTGAGAACTGCAGACAGGAGAAAAAAATAGTAGGATAGGTGGAGAAAGCACCAGGTGTCAAAAGTCCGGATGGAAAATTAGTGCCATTCGTCAGCAGTAGGCTCGTTGTGACCGGCCAGTTTACCTGAATATGGTGGCCTAGGAGGGACAGGGGGGCATAGCAATTTGCCAACAGAGTCAGAGAAGTACGGAGCGCCCTCTTTGACACTGTCTAGGCTCCAGCTACTGGGCGTAGGTCTCACTTTGATACAGCACACAGACAGATCACACGTCAATACAGTTCATCAGGTTACACAAGACAACATGGAGAACACAGTGATCACGATGGCATCATCCACATGATAACTGACAACATGGAGAAACATCCTATCAGCATTTTTTATTAACATTTTTAAAGGAAAATTCCACCCTACCATTAACAATGTTTAAAAACAGGGTGTAATTCTGTTTTTTGGCTGGAATTTTCCTTTAATAGATACTGCCCTACAATGCCAAGCTGCAATAACTTCTTTTATCTCTCGTCTAACAGTAAAAGGTTGAGACTAGAATTTAGAGTTCATACAGTGTCAACAAAAAGTATAGTATTAAATTTCACTTAACTATATAACATAGCATATATTGTAGGCTATCTACTTAAATACCAATATCTTTGGTGTCAGAGTCATTTGCCTTTTGGCTTTTGAGGGCAGTATCAATCAGGATGCTTCATTCTTAAAGGAACAGTTCACCCAAAACATCTATCTGCCCCCGATGAGCATGAGTTAGATGCAGATAAATGTGGTTTGCCAATGTTCTTTGTAAAGAAATACTTCCCAAAGAAACTCTTTGTCTCTTTGAGTTTTTCACATGTAAATTTTTAGCAGTTTGAGCTTCACTGAAGAATACCTATCCAGCCCCGCTGTAATGGGGTGAAGGGAGACAGGTGACCCTTTTCGATTCAGAACCGCAGATGGATTGGTACTTTCCTTAACCTAGGACCTGCCAGAACCCGTGAAGTTCAGGGGCTGCCTTTTGTTTCCTTTTCCACTGTATGGAAAGCCAACCGTAAAGGACAGGGGGTGCTTCAGGCTTAATCTTTTTTGTAGTGTTACTTTATTTTTCCCCACTGTTTGGCAGTGCACTGGATATCCTGCTCTCCCAAAAGCAGCGTTTGTTTTTCCATTTGTAACCACTCTGATGTTACCGGTATGTTGCTTGTTAAACTGCACACAGAAGGAGTTTAGGATCGATTCTTGATTTTCCCCAAATACTGATCAGGACATGCACCCATTAGTAAAACCTGCAGTTCGCACTTTTTTTGCCATTTGTGTCATTGATGTAACTTGGACCAGTCAGACAGCCCTGCTTGCTCCTCTTAAAAGTTCCTGAAACTGAGATTTTAGGATCGGCTCTTGAGCAGGGACAAAATCAGGTTCCTAAATCATGAACTAAATCAGGTTCTGGGAACTTAAACTGAAACTTTGTCACTGCCAATGGAAATGTTTTCAGAACCCATGAAATAGCCTTCACGGTGCGGCATGCCTAAGTGAGTTCTTGCAGTTGAAAAGGGCCAAGGGAAGACCGCATTAGACTGGAAACCCCGTCAAATCACCTTGAAACTACCTGGAATGACAGACTGCACGAGGGGCAAGTGGGAAAGCATCCTTTTTTGTATTCTGAGTGAAGTGTTCCTTTAATGATCTGTCGGCAAAACTCAAGTGAAGTCAATATGTATTATCCAACACAGGGAAAGTTGTTTGCAACCCAGTATAAAAAAAACATGCGACATAACAACATACACAAATAATGTATGCAAGACACAAGGACAACTGTGCAAATACAATACAGAGCTTCAACACGGCGAATGTTAAAGTCTACGGTAAATGTGCATATGTAAGAAAGAGACGCAATGTTAACTGAACGTAAAAAAAGTTAAGTCGCAGTCAGGTCGGGTGACAAAAACATCTGTAAGGCCGCAGTAGCTTTGAGTGGCAAACTGCTGTCTGATGAGCACTTTATTCCAAAGACCGCAACGTATGACACTATTTGTAAAGATGCTATGCAGTAATTAGAGGTTTACCACAGGAGCTCTGACAGGCTGCATCTTTATACAGTGTAATCACAGGTTCTCTGTGAAATCTAACACCCATCTTTATGGTGACATGCACACGGTGTCAAGCTGCTATACTGCAATGCCATTCAGCTATCTTTATCTCACTGCATTATTTAAAGTTCACACGTAAATCACACTGAAAACTTCGCGAGCTGAAAGTGTGTGAGAATCTCAGGGAAACTAACACATCCAAACTACTTCCTCTTTACTTTAAGGTGTCTCTTTATGCGTTTCTATCATTTGCCTCCCTAATCGTGCTCAAGCTGTTCTGCAATCCCCTCAACTGTTTTGTGGCACTTCTGCTCGTGCGCAGTCCTCCGTCATTTGTTGTCGATGACGCAATCACAGAATTAACCGGACCAACTTTAAGCAACTTTTCCCCAATTACGAAACAGTTGCAATAGTGCACTACAAACATAGTACAATTTATTTAAAAAATTTATTTGAGTGCCTGTAATGATGTAAATTAGGTAAGGATAGAAAAATTGTACTGTGAAAAATTTACACAAAGGCCTGAGGCTACCCCTTCTTGGTAAAAGAGATATTGCTATGGTTTGTTTTGATTTGTAGTATATATTATTTTGCTTGTTTTGTTGTGATTTGATGACTTTATCCTATGCATAAGTTTTTTTGGTTGTTTGGTTAAAGATCAAAATAAAATGCTATTAATACTTTTTACAACTATGTGTACATCACATATCCATACCATATGTACCGCAAAGGTTGGTAAAGGATGAAATTTGAAAGGTGGGATATAAATATCTTGTATATTTCATCTTGTTTTATGGAAGGAAATTACATTCCGCGTGTTCATTTTACACTGTCTGAGCTTTGCAAGGATGAAGCAATCAAATGGTTCCGTTCCTTTGGTTTCTGTTTTTTTTTTTTTTTTTTTTTTTTTTAATTAGACATGTGGGGTCAGCTTTCAGTCTCAATTCGCCAGCATATTTTTACCATAAAATGCAAAAATATGCATCCCCTCTGGCCTGCGCAAAGCAAAAATGACAACTCAGGAGAGGAAAAGAGCACAACTAATAGATATGCATTCATACATATGAATGTCACACACGTCCATCAGCACTGCAGGAATACTACCTGCCGTTTTATTACTCTTCCTGGGTGAAGGAAGATGAAAAGCTCTAATCTAGACTGTCTGGTTAGGAAGCAGAGAAATATGCAGCTGACTCTGTGAATGTGTGTGTGTGTGTATGTGTGTGTGTGTGACTGTGTGTGTGTGTGTGTGTGGTGTCCTGAGGAGGCTGTGCTCCCCGAAGCAGCTGTGTGAAGACAGATGCCTCCAGACACTCAGTGGTCAAGCTGTCACACACACTCTATGTGCGGACAGATGACCGCCACCATGGCCTCATAGGTACGCGCGGCACTCTAGGACAATGGCATGAGCACCAGTGAATAACACTCAGGCTTTGTTGAGACTGCAAGCAATTCTGATTTGTTTCTCAAATCTGATCATTAGGACAGACTGTCCAAAGTTATTTGCAAGTGATCAGGTTGGATTTGTGTGTCCAGGCACTGTAAATATCTGAATGGGTTGCTGCGGTAACGGCGTAGGTGTGTGCACGTACGGAGACTGAGGCAAAACAAAACAGCTGCAGAAAGGGAATGTGCAAGCATTATCTGTGTCTTCATGCCATTCATTTATCAAGTCACGGTGCAGAATTCCTCCGAATCGGCAGACATTGGCAGTGACGGATAAGCAGCAATGTCTTGCACCACAGCAGCGGCCGGCTCTCCGGTTTTTCATTTCTGGTGCTCCGGACGTGTTGCCACCATCATGTGTCATGCTGCAACTGACATTAAGGACAGTGTGAAAACTGTTTTGATTGGCCACAGCGGTAAGACTGTGCCGCATCTGCATCGCGTCATTTAAATCGCATTTTAAACCACAAGCAAATATGGCTTAAATCTCATTTGCAAATGCATTTGAAATGCTGGATATTTTTTTTTTATTTCACTTCTTTTGTATGTTTTTAAAGCACAAGTTCGAGACAACTCATATTGCTTCACTCGCACTCTTTTTCAAGCAGTGTTTGTTATTGATATGAAGAGCAGGCTGTTGTGGGTGTTTATGTCAATTTTTATTTCAATAGTTTGTACATTTTGTAATAACTTGTAATAATGAGTAACCTTGCTCACAGTCCTCTTTTTTTTATTCACTGCGTTACCATATGAGCTTAAGACTCATGAAATCATTTTACATTCTTGTTTATTTGTTTTTTTATTCATATACGGTTAAGGATTACATGGCGTTGGTTGGCACTGATGGTCAGTAATTTGCTTGGCCTGAGAAAATCTCCCTTTTTTCCCCAGCATAATGTTGATAGGTATTTAAATTGATGTCAGCCATTACTGACGTTATTACCCTATTTGAAAATGATTCCAGCTGAAAGTCAAGCGTATATTCTGAGGGTTTCTGAGGGTGTCGAGTGGGCAAGTCCAGTGTGTCTTGAGGAGGAGGCTGTGAAAGACTTTTAAAAGGTGGCATGTTACCTTTGTCTGGTGCTGAGAGGTTGGGGTCGCTCCTTGGTAGGGTGGTATCACCTATCTGATGAGGAGGGGCTCGCTGCACAGAGAACAAGGAGCTCAAATTACTGTTAAGTACTAATACAATATGACGGTGGGTACTCTGAGTCAGCCACAGAAGGCTGTCTATACATGATTTTCAAATAAAAATAAAAGCTCTAATCACTAAGATTTAAAGTGAAATTGAACATGACTTTTTTCCATTTGTTAGCTAATTTTCCATGTCAAAATGTTCATTTTCAACAATAAATGCCAAATATGTCACTAAATTTTATTTGTTTTGTGTATTTTTTTTAATTGAATTCACATTACTATCATTATATTATCAAGTGTAGCTCAACCAGTAGGCATGAGCAAAAATTTAAACCAATAAAAACATCACATTTTTGAACAAACACACCCTTCTGCTCAAATCTCCCACTTGTGAAAGATGCCCCTCTATGTTAAGCCCCACCCCAGCAACCTGTTCCAACAGCAAACACATCAAACTGAGGAAGCAAGGGACTCTAAAAATGCTGTTTCACTGTGACTTTACAGGACATAACATAAGCGAAGGGCATAACCTAAAAATATACAGGATAAGCATTGCTCATGTGTGTGTATGTGTGTGTGTATGTGTGTGTGTGTGCTAACCTGTGCAGGGTCCAGGGGATTAGGGAAGATGGCACTAACTGGTCTCTCTCGTGGAGACAGACAGGCGTTTTCTCTGGAATGCTTGTGTTTGTCGGCCATCTGGGGCGAACCTGGGGGCAGACAGCGAGAAGTGTTACAGCGGTTACACACATACGTATAGATGTGCCTGAGCGCCCCTGTATGCAGACACGGGCACGCTCACATAGAAACACACACAGGCACAGACACACACGGGAACAAATAGCGGCAAGGTGTTAGACTATTACCCGCAAACACTGGCAATCAGGAAAGGCCAATCTCTCTTTCTCCCTCCAAGCCCATTCACCATTTTTTCTGCCTCACTAGTTCCACAACATGATAAATGGCCTGGTCAATTGCACTGCTGTCGCAAGAGAGACAGACACAGACACACACACACACACACACACACAAACCAAACCCTGACAACACATGTACAATATGGCTGCACATGCCTACAGACAAAAAAAGAAATTAAAAAAAAATAAAAAATACTGTTACACACATACACAAACATGCATACAGACCCACATGCATTAATGTGGGCATGTGTGGGCACAAACACACCCTCACACGCTTGTTCAAACCTTGTCTCCATTTACACAAACGGCTTCTAACTCCCCTCATCTGACACCGGCTATAGATCCCGATCCATTAGTGAGTGCAATAGCTTTGGGATGGCTATCATATGAGCATGAGATACCCATCGGTGCGTCTCACTCAGATAAGACCGCCTCGGCAATAACTCTCTGCAGTCTTTATGGGTAGACAGAGGCCATTTTTATAAGGGCACTGCCTGCTGCAAGCACACTGCCAAAGGGGAGTGTATACGCTTCCATAAACGTCTTCATATATTCTTACTTTTATGATGTGGATCGGGCAGAAACAAACTGGCACATCAGAGTGCGGCGAGATAACAGGGCGGACAGAAAGGGCATTAGGTATTCACTCTCCGACGTGGTGGAGGCTGGTAAAGCCTAGGCTGGGCTGGATTTAAGATTGTCTTGAGGGCTAAGAGGCCCACTCCACATAGCTGTAATCATATCTTGTTCTCTTGCTCTCTCTTCCTCTCAACAGCATTTGTCTTCCCTTCTCCATCCGTTCCATTTTTCATCTCGGCTCATTTTGTATTCTCTCTTTTTTTCCCCCCACTCTCTCAGACCTCCCGTTCGA